>NC_061795.1:19727962-20359212 GCF_021462225.1 Girardinichthys multiradiatus
GGATCTGTTTTGGTGGCCTTAGGATTGCGTCTCTGCTTTTTGTGGATGATGTGGTCATATTGGCTTCATCAGCTTGTGATCTACAGCTATCACTGGAGCAGTTCGCAGCTGAGTGTGAAGTGGCCGGGATGAGAATCAGTGCCTCGAAGTCCGAGGCCATGGTCTTGAGCAGGAAAAGGGTAGAGTGCCTTCTTGGGGTCGAGGGGGGAGGTCCTGCCTCAAGTGGAGGAGTTCAAGTATCTTGGGGTCTTGTTCACGAATGAGGGAAAAATGGAGCGGGAGATTGACAGACAAATTGGTGGTGCATCAGCAGTGATGCGGGCGCTGTACCGGTCTGTCATGGCGAAGAGAGAGCTGAGGAGCTGTGGTGTTTCAGCAACCTTGGCCAATATGAAGGAGGATTAGCTGAAAGACTCCCTCTAGCTGAGGGGTCAGTTCCTTCTGTCTATGGAAGTAATGTACATAGCAAAGAGGTAAGCTGCAGATAAAGGTAAAATGACAGCAAGCTTGATTGTTGAGGTGTTGATATAACTTACTGGCTATTGTTTTGATAGCACAGCTTCGTGCCTCCTGCTAATGTTAGTGCTGTGCACTTGCTTTTAGCTCCTTAAGGACATCACCTTATTGTATGTTTTGAATAGCAATATTAAACAAAAAGTTTTGCAATCTTGTCTCCGGTCCTGTTCATAACTTTTATGGACAGGATTTCTAGGCACAGCCAAGGGCCAGAGGGTGTCTGGTTTGGGGACCTTTGGATTTCGTCTCTTCTTTTTGCAGATGATGTGGTCCTGCTGGCCCCTCTAGCCAAGACCTACAGCATGTGCTGGGGTGGTTCGCAGCCGAGTGTGAAGCGGCTGGGATGAAGATCAGCTCCTCCAAGTCCGAGGCCATGGTTCTTGACCGGAAAAGGGTGGCTTGTCTTCTTCAGGTTGGAGGGGAGTTCCTGCCTCAAGTGGAGGAGTTCAAGTATCTCGGGGTCTTGTTCACGAGTGAGGGAAGAATGGAGTGGGAGATCGACAGATGAATCGGTGCGGCTGCCACAGTAATAGGGGTGGTGTGCCGGGTGCTGTGTGGTAAAGAGAGAGCTGAGCCGAAAGCACAGCTCTCGATTTACCGGTCAGTCTACGTTCCTAACCTCACCTGTGGCCATGAACTTTGGATCATGACCGAAAGAATGAGATCCCGGGTACAAGCGGCCAAAATGAGCTTCCTCCGTAGGGTGGCCAGGCACTCCCTTAGAGATAGGGTGAGGAGCTCAGCAATCCAGGAGGGGCTCGGAGTAGAGCCGCTGCTCCTCCACATCGAGAGGAGCCAGTTGAGGTGGCTCGGGCATCTATACCTGATACCTCCTGGACGCCTTCCTCGGGAGGTGTTCTAGGCACGTCCCAGGAGGTCCAGGGGACCGCCTAGGACTATGGAGGGACTATGTCTCTCAGCTGGCCCGGGAACGCCTTGGGCTCCCCCCGGATGGAGCTGGAGGAGGTGTCTAGGGAGAGGGACATCTGCTGCCCCCGTGAACCGGTCTCGGATAAAGCGGAAGACGACGTGTCTTCCTTCTCACAAAGAGAAAATCCTTGCACCAGCCTTTTATTTACAACTCACATTCCAACAAGCAAAAAGCGGAAATTGGTTCAGCCAATTCTTACAGAGATTTCAACTCAGAAGAGTGGTCATTTCCATATATGGTATAAGCATGTCATGCCCAAGGATTGATATATATATATATATATATATATAAAACAAACTATAAAACGCTCAGGCATCAAGTTTTCTCCCTACTCATCAGATTTTACACTGGACCTATGATCAGTTCAAATAAGTATCTTACTTAACAGTTCTTGGACAATGGTGGAAGCTTTCACAAATGAACAAATCCTCAAGAGGTGCGCCTGACCTCAACTAGACTAAACTGAAAATAAAACCAGGAAACTTGTTTTTCTGAGGTGACAGTGTTCCACCACACCTGCTTGCTCACATGTCAGGCTGAGAGATTTATTCTCATTCTGTACACTTACCTGTCTTTACTGTCTGTGTGTCACACAGTTCTGCAACTCTCTGTTCACACACTGACAGGGTTTTGCTGCCCATGTTTAATGCATAGGTTCAGTCCTCACAGCTGGCTCTGATAACACCCTCTAAAGGCTTCTTCTGCCAAAGGTTGGATAATGGCAGCGTTGGGCTGCCATGATCTTCATCCTCTATTACCGTTCACACTGTCTCGGAGAAGAGGTGAAAAAGGCTCCAAATAGATAAAGGGAATGAAGAAAAAGTAAGGATGGATTTATGATACATTAAGCTATTCACCCCTAAATGTCTACTGTTAAGTCATGCAGAATTTTCAACAGGAGCTGTTAAATAAAGTATTATACAAAAACTGCTATTTTTTATTTTAACCTTTATGTAAAAAGGGTAAAGTCCAAATAAAAATCTATTTTTTCATGAAGTCTCCTGGCCAAAAGGCAACAACAAGTAAAATACAATTATTGTTAGACAGTCAAAAGAAAACAACAAACTATGAAAAACAGGTACATGTTATGGAATTAGCCTCAAGAAGTCTTAATTTGGATTTAAAAGCATTCAGGGAAATATATTCAGTTAGTTTCCAGGTTTTATCTAGCAAGTCCAAACGAAGGGAGCAGAGTTAAAGCCTTCTATCCAATTCAGTCTGAGCATTAGAGACAGAAAGAAGTAGCATAATATGTAAGCGAAAATTAAGTCAACATTTCTCAGTGCAGTTGCTGTAAAGATGTATGCTAGTCCAAATATTGCCTTATATATAAAAGTTAACGAAAAGCAGTTCCTTTGGTTGGCCAGATCAGGCCATCCCACCCATGAGTATAACTCTGTTGACACCTTACATTTTGTAATGAACCTCAGAGAAGAGATGTAGATGGAGTCAGTCATCCGAAGACGTTGTGAAGAAGCAATCATATACAAAAGACCATAGTCCAACACAGACAACAAGTTGCAGCAACAAGCTGTATTTTTTTAGCTGTATACAAAAAACACAGTTTGTTTCAAAAATAAAAACCCAATTTGACTTCAGCCTTTTCCCAAGATTTACCATGTGTTAACCAACTCTTTCATTTCCCACAGAAGTGAGCAATGAGGGAATCTTTTCTGGCCTCCCAGAACTGTAAAAATAGTAAAAAAAAAAAAAAAAAAAGGAGCATAGACAAATGGAGTCAAAATCAACTATTCTTGACTAAAAGAAACAACTCAGTTAAAGTTATTTTATAAACTGCATATCTAAATTCCACAAGGAAAGTGTGGAAAACCAACCAACACCTTATTTCAGTTTAATTTACAATACACTGACTCTCTAAGGCTGTGGGAAGGGAAGGTTTCTTTTAAAGGTACAAAGAGGTGACCTTCTCCAAGTCTATTAAATTATTCACAAACTGTTCTTCAACGTCTGGAAGTTTCTCCAGCCACCAGGGAAATATAATGAGTGCCTATTCACTGACAAAGTCTTTGAACAAAATGCAGGGCTCACGGGGTCCCACAAACATCATGTAGCAGTTATAAAATATAATAACCCCCCCACCAGGTGTTTGTTTTCTTATTTTCATCTCCAAATCCTATCGCAGAAACTTTTTCCCTGAATAATAATTAAATCTTTAATTCATTGAGAAGCTAGACAAATGCTAACAAAGTCATCCATAAAGATAAGTAGTGGTCTTCATTCCTAAAAGATGCGTGCCACACCACGTACTAAAATAACGCTGACATAGCAAATCAGGAAAAAAACAGGGACCATTGTACAGGTCCTTCTCAAAATATTAGCATATTGTGATAAAGTTCATTATTTTCCATAATGTCATGATGAAAATTTAACATTCATATATTTTAGATTCATTGCACACTAACTGAAATATTTCAGGTCTTTTATTGTCTTAATACGGATGATTTTGGCATACAGCTCATGAAAACCCAAAATTCCTATCTCACAAAATTAGCATATCATTAAAAGGGTCTCTAAACGAGCTATGAACCTAATCATCTGAATCAACGAGTTAACTCTAAACACCTGCAAAAGATTCCTGAGGCCTTTAAAACTCCCAGCCTGGTTCATCACTCAAAACCCCAATCATGGGTAAGACTGCCGACCTGACTGCTGTCCAGAAGGCCACTACTGACACCCTCAGGCAAGAGGGAAAGACACAGAAAGAAATTTCTGAACGAATTGGCTGTTCCTAGAGTGCTGTATCAAGGCACCTCAGTGGGAAGTCTGTGGGAAGGAAAAAGTGTGGCAGAAAACGCTGCACAACGAGAAGAGGTGACCGGACCCTGAGGAAGATTGTGGAGAAGGGCCGATTCCAGACCTTGGGGGACCTGCGGAAGCAGTGGACTGAGTCTGGAGTAGAAACATCCAGAGCCACCGTGCACAGGCGTGCGCAGGAAATGGGCTACAGGTGCCGCATTCCCCAGGTCAAGCCACTTTTGAACCAGAAACAGCGGCAGAAGCGCCTGACCTGGGCTACAGAGAAGCAGCACTGGACTGTTGCTCAGTGGTCCAAAGTACTTTTTTTGGATGAAAGCAAATTCTGCATGTCATTCGGAAATCAAGGTGCCAGAGTCTGGAGGAAGACTGGGGAGAAGGAAATGCCAAAATGCCAGAGGTCCAGTGTCAAGTATCCACAGTCAGTGATGGTCTGGGGTGCCGTGTCAGCTGCTGCTGTTGGTCCACTGTGTTTTATCAAGGGCAGGGTCAATGCCGCTAGCTATCAGGAGATTTTGGAGCACTTCATGCTTCCATCTGCTGAAAATCTTTATGGAGATGAAGATTTCATTTTTCAGCACGACCTGGCACCTGCTCACAGTGCCAAAACCACTGGTAAATGGTTTACTGACCATGGTATCACTGTGCTCAATTGGCCTGCCAACTCTCCTGACCTGAACCCCATAGGGAATCTGTGGGATATTGTGAAGAGAACGTTGAGAGACTCAAGACCCAACACTCTGGATGAGCTAAAGGCCGCTATCGAAGCATCCTGGGCCTCCATAAGACCTCAGCAGTGCGACAGGCTGATTGCCTCCATGCCACGCCGCATTGAAGCAGTCATTTCTGCCACAGGATTCCCGACCAAGTATTGAGTGCATAACTGTACATGATTATTTGAAGGTTGATGTTTTTTGTATTAAAAACACTTTTCTTTTATTGGTCGGATGAAATATGCTAATTTTGTGAGATAGGAATTTTGGGTTTTCATGAGCTGTATGCCACAATCATCCGTATTAAGACAATAAAAGACCTGAAATATTTCAGTTAGTGTGCAATGAATCTAAAATATATGAATGTTAAATTTTAATCATGACATTATGGAAAATAATGAACTTTATCACAATATGCTAATATTTGGAGAAGGACCTGTATATATATCTCCTACATATTAAGTTATTTTCACACAAGATGGTGTTATTCAGCAACACTCTGGGCAGTAAATGAATGTCTCTACAAGTATAAAGTAAAGTACTAAATTCTACTATAAATGCTACTATTTATTATGTTTTATAAGAACTAACAAGTGCCCAGTAGATGGCCAAATTTTACTACTTGAGCAGCATTCGAGCAATCAGAGTATATACTAAATACACCATATGCATTTTTTCATACTTTTATACATTTAATTATACACTAACCACAATCTTCAATGTATTTTATGTGATGGACCAACACAAAGTAGTGCAATACCCCTAAATAAAATCCAGTGCAACCAGTTGTTTTTAAACATTTCCTAATTAGTAAATACAGTTAACCTGTGTGTAATTTAATTCCAGTCTAAATTCAGCTGGTCTGTGAAGGCCTTGGAGAATAATTCAAAACCCTAAGTGAATGAAAAACAGGATGGAGACCAAGAACACACCCGTAAGATTAGGGATAAAGTTGTAAAGTTTAAAGCAAGCTTAGGCTATAAAACAAAATCCCAAGAACACAGAGTACTGTTTTTTCCATCATCTGAAATTTAATTTGTAAATTTGCTAAGAGAAATGGGCAAACATTTGGTATACTGATATGTAGCAAATGTAATAGAGAGACACACCAAAACACTTCCAGCTGCACCTGCAGGAAAAGCTACGTTCTGCAGAGTATTGGCTCAATGGAGCTAAATGCAAATGCAAAAAAATGGAAATCATGTATCATCCACTTCACAGTTAAAGTTAATCATAATAATACATTTTATTTATAAAACAATATTATTAAACAAAAAAATCTCTACAGGAAAAAACAAAAACATTACAATACAAAAATTAAATAAATTGAAAACACAAGGATCAGTGGGAACTGCTTGATTAAAAAAAAAAGTCTTTAAGGCTTTTATGAAAGCAACAAGTGTCTGTGGAGCTCTCAGGTGGTTGGGAAGGGAGTTCCCTATTGAACGCAATAAAGTGCGAAAGGTTGGCGTTATGTGAGCGGAGTGAGCGTAGTGAGCGGATGGATGAGTGGAGTGTGAGGAGTTTCTGGATCAATTGTCTAATTCTGGCAATGTTTTTTAGGTGGTAGTGCTGTCTTTAGAATGAATTTTATATGGTTGTCAAAATTTAGATCAGGATCCATGATCAGCCTGAGATTTATAGCCTTGTCAGAGGATTTTAGGCCAACAGACTGAAGAAGGGCATTGATTTCTAAACTATGCTCTTTTGGTCCAAGAAAAAAAAAAACTTCACTTTTATCCTACTTTGACTGAAGAAAATTTTGACACATCCAACTGTTAGTTTGTTCAGTACATTCAATAAGTGACTGAACTTGACTATAGTCTTCTGAAGAAAGACTAATATACTCTGTCATCAGCGTAGTTGTGGTACTCTATCTTGTTTTTACATAGATATAAGCAAGTGGAAGCATGTAAATATTGAATAGGAGAGGACGAAGGGTGGAACCTTGGGGAACTCTGCACCTAATTTTATTTAGCTTGGATTTGTAGCCCCCTGTTGACATGGAAAAGGTTCCATCATGGAGGTAGGGTTCTAAACCATCTGAGCACTGTGGCAAAAATGCCCAGTTTTCAAGTCGGGATAATAAAATGTCATGATCAGCCATGTTGAAAGCTGCACTGAGATCAAGTAAAACCGTTATCAAGATTTTATTGCGATCTGTGTTCAGTCGAACCTCATTGAAGACTTTCACAAGAGCAGTTCCAGTATTGTGATGTTCACAAAAGCCTGATTGGTATGCATCAAAACAACTGTTTAAGGCTAAAAATGTATTTAATTGTTGAAAAAAATGTTTTTCTAATATTTTAGCTAGGAATGGCAAATTTGATATTGGTTGGTAATTGCTGAGTATAGATGTATCCCGATTATTCTTTTTAAGAAGTAGCTTGATTACTGCAGTCTTTAGGGCCTGTGGAAAGACTCCAGAGGAAACTGATTCTAGAGGACATTATTTGTAGAAGGTCATGAGCCAGAACATTTGAGACTTTTAAGAATAAACTGGTAGGTAGAATGTCAAGGCAACAACAGGAAGATTTCATATGATGTAAGGTATTACCCAGATCTGTTTGGGTAGCCGGAAGAAGTTGAGTCATCTTAGTTAAACTGTAATTAGATGGAAACAGAGGCAACTGATTTTGAGCAGTTAAGAGAGAGGAATTGACAGACAGCCTAACTTTTTCAGTGAAAAAAGTGTCAAATTTATCGCATGTCTCAGAAGACAAACATTTACAGTTTACTGAGAAGGGTGGATTTGTCGACAACAGAAAACAGCACAGTTGTAGATGAAATTCGAGAAGAAGCTCCTTCTGGCATTTCTCAATTCATAATATTGACGCCTTATGCACATCTTTGTGTTGGTCTCACGTATGTATACTTTTGAAAGGGACTATATTCATAGTTTTACACCCACCTACTGTCAATATTGAGCATGCCCCAGACCACTGACAACACAATTCTGTAATATACAGGTCCTTCTCAAAATATTAGCATATTGTGATAAAGTTCATTATTTTCCATAATGTCATGATGAAAATTTAACATTCATATATTTTAGATCCATTGCACACTAACTGAAATATTTCAGGTCTTTTATTGTCTTAATACGGATGATTGTGGCATACAGCTCATGAAAACCCCAAATTCCTATCTCACAAAATTAGCATATTATTAAAAGGGTCTCTAAACGAGCTATGAACCTAATCATCTGAATCAACGAGTTAACTCTAAACACCTGCAAAACATTCCTGAGGCCTTTAAAACTCCCAGCCTGGTTCATCACTCAAAACCCCAATCATGGGTAAGACTGCCGACCTGACTGCTGTCCAGAAGGCCACTATTGACACCCTCAAGCAAGAGGGTAAGACACAAAAAGAAATTTCTGAACGAATAGGCTGTTCCCAGAGTGCTGTATCAAGGCACCTCAGTGGGAGGTCTGTGGGAAGGAATAAGTGTGGCAGAAAACGCTGCACAACGAGAAGAGGTGAGGAAGATTGTGGAGAAGGGCCGATTCCAGACCTTGGGGGACCTGCGGAAGCAGTGGACTGAGTCTGGAGTAGAAACATCCAGAGCCACCGTGCACAGGCGTGTGCAGGAAATGGGCTACAGGTGCCGCATTCCCCAGGTCAAGCCACTTTTGAACCAGAAACAGCGGCAGAAGCGCCTGACCTGGGCTACAGAGAAGCATCTTGAATGTAAGTACTTTTTTCGGATGAAAGCAAATTCTGCATGTCATTCGGAAATCAAGGTGCCAGAGTCTGGAGGAAGACTGGGGAGAAGGAAATGCCAAAATGCCAGACGTCCAGTGTCAAGTACCCACAGTCAGTGATGGTCTGGGGTGCCGTGTCAGCTGCTGGTGTTGGTCCACTGTGTTTTATCAAGGGCAGGGTCAATGCTGCTAGCTATCAGGAGATTTTGGAGCACTTCATGCTTCCATCTGCTGAAAAGCTTTATGGAGATGAAGATTTCATTTTTCAGCACGACCTGGCACCTGCTCACAGTGCCAAAACCACTGGTAAATGGTTTACTGACCATGGTATCATTGTGCTCAATTGGCCTGCCAACACTCCTGACCTGAACCCCATAGAGAATCTGTGGGATATTGTGAAGAGAACGTTGAGAGACTCAAGACCCAACACTCTGGATGAGCTAAAGGCCGCTATTGAAGCATCCTGGGCCTCCATAAGACCTCAGCAGTGCCACAGGCTGATTGCCTCCATGCCACGCCGCATTGAAGCAGTCATTTCTGCAAAAGGATTCCCGACCAAGTATTGAGTGCATAACTGTACATGATTATTTGAAGGTTGACGTTTTTTGTATTAAAAACACTTTTCTTTTATTGGTCGGATGAAATATGCAAATTTTGTGAGATAGGAATTTTGGGTTTTCATGAGCTGTATGCCAAAATCATCCGTATTAAGACAATAAAAGACCTGAAATATTTCAGTTAGTGTGCAATGAATCTAAAATATATGAATGTTAAATTTTCATCATGACATTATGGAAAATAATGAACTTTATCACAATATGCTAATATTTTGAGAAGGACCTGTATTAACTTACAGAAAGTAGTTATGGTGCTTGCTGGATACTCTTGGGTGTCCTAAAGTATTTTTCACTGTAGATAAGAGTTCTTGATGATCTGGAAAACTGTTCTTTTATGTGTAATATCTTTAATTGCATTGTCTTTGGATGGGAAGCCATTTTGATACATCAAAGATGGCTGCACACTTTTCTGTAGAAATAACTGCTACGGCCAATAATTTCAAGCCCTTCTGCACCCTCTTTTATAGTCTTCCGTCTGCTAATTATTTAAATGGTGAGATTTCATCATGATTTTATAGCTTGATCTTTACTTGATATGACTAAGTGAAATTAACTCATCGTATCGAGGCAGTCTAAAATACTACTAATAAAAGGCTTTATTGACATAACAAAACAAAGAACTCTCACAATGTTTGGTCTATAAATGTATGAAGCTGCAGTGTTTGATTGTATGCACTTTTTAAGATTAAGAAAAAAAAAACTAATACAAATAGGGACACCGACTTTAATGCTTTTAATTACTTTATTTATTTGCTTGATTCAGTACTCCTACATCCACTGGTGTGCTTTTTTGTTAATGGCAGTGATGGCATCTCATTTGAGGTTTTCTGTGACATAGAGTCCCAGAAATTTGAAACAGAAAACCCTCTCTACCTTCTCACCCTTGGTGGTTAAAGGGGTCGGGTCAGTTTTGTGCTGCCTGAAGTCAATAAAGACCTCTTTGGTTATCTTGACAATGAAGGTCAGGTAGTTGAACAATGTATCAACCTCTTCTCTGTGGCCGGACTCATTGCCTTGGGAGATCTGACCCACCACAGTTGTGTCATTTTATTATTGTATTTGACAAGTGGATGGAGATACAGTCGTGGTGTAGATGGAGTATAGCAATGGGCTGATCATGCAACCTTGAGGGGCACCTGTGCTGAAAGACAAACTGGAAGATAGATGAGAGCCCAGACTGTGGGCAGTCAGTCAGGAAGTCTCAGATCCATGAACCTAATGTGTTGCTAATTCCCAGTTCATGGAATTAAGTGTTTAACCTGCTAGGGATAATAGCATTGAATGCCGAGCTGAAATCAATGAAGAGGAGTCTCACACTGGTCTGTCTCTCATTAAGGTGTCTCAGTACTGTATCAAGGGCTATGTTGATAGCATATTCTTTGGACATGTTTGACCTGTAGGCGTAGTAATGCTGGTCCAGGTTTGGAGGGAGGGCAGCTTTTATGTGCTTCATCATTAGCCTCTCAAAGTGCTTGACAAAGATAGAAGTTGGTGTCACAGGTCAATAGTTGTTTAGGGTGCTGATGTTTCTTTGCTTGGGGAATGGGACAATGCTAGCAGTTTTGAAGCAGGTTGGTACAATAGCTGTGGACAGGTACCTGCTAAAAGTGTCAGTGAAGACATCTGCAAGCTGGTGGGCAGAGTCTCTGATAAACCTCTCTGGCGTCCCATCTGGGCCACCAGACGTCTAGGCTAGGAAAAGCCTGATTGGTGCATCTAGGATAAAAAAAGCTTTTATCAAACTATTTTATTTAAAGAGCTATCTGCTTTTTTTGTTGGTTTGTTTCTTTTGAGAAAATAGAAACAATGTACCAATGTACACACGGATATTGCATCTACATTACCTTGACATCCATTCAATGTCTCAATCGGCTATCAGGTTAGTGCTGGCAGAGTTAAAGTGTGAACACAAATCAAAGCTAGGACACAGAATTACGCCCTCTATCTGCTCCCCCCAGTCCCACCCCTAAAATGCACTGATAAAGGGCACGGGCGGCATAAATTTTGTGCTAAATGGGCAACTGTCATGTAGAAGGTGAAGGATCACGTCATACTGCAGGAATGAGCAGATGCCCGTGAAGGTCTAATGACGGTGACTGTGTCACCTTTGTGTCAGTGTACGTATGTATGTATGCTCGTGCATGGTGCATGCATGTACCGCAAGGCTCTAAAACAGACGAGCATCGCAACCTCCCATCCACACACATTAGACTGCCCACCACACACCTTTACTATGAACATACATCATGTTGTATCACATACTTTAAAATGAGATATTGCACTGCAGACAAGAGGAAAACAAAGTGAAAAGTAGACTGACTGTTAAACTGTACTTGTCAGTTTGGAGAAATGTAAAAGGTTGGTGATATAAGCCAGACGTGCTGATGTAACTCATCTGTATGTCCACTGTAGTTAATTTAATAGAACTTTGGCAGTCATCAAGGTAACATGCACACACACAGAAAGCCTATTAGCCATATTAGTGCAAGCAATGTGAAGTAGGAAAAATGCTTGTCTGAAAGGGGAGGATAGACTGAGGGAGTGGGCATTTCCTTTTTCTCATTTGTGTAATGCGCAGTGACAGTGGAAAGGGCCTGGCTGCCTTAATGCAGCATACATCACGCTGACTGCTGACAACTTCAGACCTATAATAGGCCAAACCTGCACCTTAAAGGGAAACAGATCAAGTACATCAAAGCAGCCTTTGCATCAGCTTCCAATGATGAAGATTAAAGCCAACAACAACTGTTTACCTTTCAAAGAGTCTGAATTATATAGCGGAAAATTCAGTTTCATGATGAATGTTTTATACTCAAATAGGAGTATGGCTTTAGCGATTTAGTAAACGTCAGTGGATTAGTAAAACAAATACTGATTTATTTTAGAAACATCCTTCTGTAATATTATAAAGATAATAATGATCAAAACTAATGTGTAAGCCATAAAAGACACAGTTAATTTTATTGAAACATTTAATCCAGAGCAACATTTTCTTTCTTACATATCATCTCTTTCTGACCTAGCTGTTGTCCTTTTAGCTCTGTATAAATTTTAAGGTTAAAAAGGGCCCTAAGAAATCAGCACTTATAGTGGATGATGATTATGAAGCTCAAAATTACAATGTCCTTACAAAAAAAAAAAAGTTCTGGATGATTTTTAATATTATCATCCAGCTATCTGAATTGCTTACTGCATCCGTAACAAAAAAATAGTTAGTATTCGTCATATTTCAGGTAAATAACATTCCAGCATCGGATTTGTACGCTTCTGATTTTATAGCATAGCCTATGTAGTATGACCTCCAGCTTTCGTGTACACTATACTAAATGGGGGCCTCTCATAAGCAATACCTGGACAAAGCATTGGACAAAGCATTGTAGAGATTGTTAATAATTTATTTTGGTTATTTAATTAATAATTAATACCCCCCCCCCCCCTTAATAAATCATGAATTTACTCTAATTAACCACAAAATCCCAGTATAATACCCAAGCCTGATTACTGGCAGACCTATAGAATCAAGAAATTACTTAAATAGAATATATCTGACAACATCAAGTAGGCTAAGAAATTGCAAAAAGCAACACATAATGACTTAGTTACAAGAAAATTGGAAACAGATGAGAAGCAACGTCACTGACATCTTTCAATCTGGAAAAAGTTAAGAAAGCCATTCCTAAGACTTTAGGACTCCACCTAACCCTAGTGAGGACCACTATCCACAAGCGAAGAAAACATCGGACAGTGTTGGTCTTTCTCAAGAGTGTCAGGCCCACTACAATTACTCCAAACGTGCATCAAAAAAGAACCCAGAGCAACAACTTTCACACCGCAGGCTTCATTAGCCTTAGTTAAGGTTAGGTTTTATCCTTCAATAATAAGAAAGAGGCTGGCCATAAATGACACCTGTGAGAGAGTTATGAGATTTGACCAACATTTGTCAAAATTCGACTTGATATATTCTGTGGACTGACTAAAGAGAAACCTTTGGAAGATGTGAGTCAAGTTAGCCCTGGTGTGAAGCTAGCACTGCATTTTAGCAAAAGAATATCATGCCAATAGTAATGCACAGTGGTGGTAGTGAGGTGGTCTGGTTCTGCTTCCAGACCTAAATAACCTGCCATGATTGATGGAACCATGAATTCACTCTATACCAGAAAATCATTAAGCATTTTGTCTAAACTCACAGCATAAGGTTGTGAGTTTACAGGATAATCTGAATAGTTTTTTCCACTTAAAAAATAAGAGAATTTCAAAACTGCATTTTGCAGGGCATTTCTGCATGCTACTAAAATATGTTTAAAAATGTGACACATTTAACATATAGGAAAATAATAGTTATTATTATTTTAGTATTCTGTATTTAACAAATGTTGTGATGACAACTAGCCAGGTATGAAACTAGAACAAGATATTTAATTTCTCTTATCTGAAAAGCAGTTTGAGACATGAATGTCTTCTATCGTTTAGCTTTGAAACTTTTATAGAACAAAAGCAGTCTCTGTTTTTTCTTATTTCAGCAAAACTATTTCTATATCTTTTTCTTTTAGCTGCATCTAAAAATACCCAAAACAAATGGCACTGCACGAATGACTCCATCACTCTGTAAAAGAAAACCCACCCAGCCTACTAACACAAACAAGCAGGCTTCATGTTGCTGTCAGAGCTTTGATTTATGTTCCAGGGAGCAAAGAAATGTTTGACTAAGAAAATTTCCTCAATCAAATGAATCACTAAACAGACAAAGCCATCAGAGGAGGTATCAGGACACTGCACATCATGGCTATGGGCCTTAAAATAATATGATGTCATAGAATAAAACTTTTTTTACATATACAGAACAGCAGCATCACTGAAACAAAATATTTAACCTTGCTGTGAATAGATTTGCATCCATTACAATCGGAAGCAGTATTGTATGAGGAGGACAAAGAAAAGGAGCTTTCTCTGTTTATCCCAAGCGAAGGTAAGTCACGTCAGTATCTTCAGGGATAAGCTAATTCATTAACAGCTTCTGGCACCCTGGGAGACAGGATTAACAATCCCTTTATGCTAAAATGTAATTGAAAATATGGTCCATCTCATTTTTCACACAAATGTGATTGGATATGCTTCCTTTGTATTAAGGTTAGCCACAGTTAAGCCATAATTCAATTTTGAACATACAGCAGGCGAGGAACATTACAGTTACCCAGCTGAGATAATGTCAAGAAGCATTATTGGACTTAAACTGGTGAAAAAGAGCTTTGCAAAAAATATTATCCAACAATAAAATTGTTTACTCATTATCTAATTCTAATCAATGTAGATTTTAGACATGGCTACTTTTAGCTGCTGTGTGGGCAATCAAAGGTCATGGTGAGAAAGTGAAATGTGATGTATGACATGTCAGGTCCATTTTAAAATCTGATGAAAAAAATCAATAGTTTATTCAGGACTGCAGGACCATCAGGCAACCCCGAAACTAAAGCTGGCATTTCAGACATACTGCAGATTGCATGCTCACTGAGAGAAATGCAAGCTCAATGGCATATGACAGTGGAAGAGCCAATGTTTCAATATTTCTTGACTCGGATATAAAGCTCTGTTGCTTGTAAATTGGTGAGGCTGTCCCAAATCAAGATTCATTTTTTGAAAAGCTGTGTGAAGATATTTTTGCAGCTGTTCATTGATCCATGCATATTGGATGCTACTGTACTGGTTCCAACTGAAATCACTCACTTCAGCTGTGGAAGTGTTTAAATGGAACATCACCATACTGGCATAAACACATGGAATGGGTTCAATCCTTCATATTTTGTCTTGTCACACAGTGGATGTTTTTGACAGCACAACTAAGTCAATATCACATAAACAGCTGATTGATGAACTGATTCCTTAAATATGAGTTTTGGAGATCACCATCTTGACTCATTTCTAAAGGCACAAGTGACTGTATTTAGGGCTAAAATGATGCTTCGATAACTTTGGGTAATTTGTTTCATGGGGACAGTTATTGCAGTCATACAACACGCTTCTCTTAAAGTATTCATTCATCTTCAATATCGCTTATTCCATAGTGGGTCGTGGGGAAGAGGGCGGGGAGGCAGGGAACACCCTGGACAGGTCGCCAATCCATCGCAGGGCAACACAGAGACATACAGGACAAACAACCATGCACACACCCATTCACACCTAAGGGCAATTTAGAGAGACCAATTAACCTAACAGTCACGTGTTTGGACTGTGGGAAGAAGCCGGAGTACCCAGTGAGAACCCACGCATGTACAGGGAGAATATGCAAAGAGAAAATGCATTTTCTTATATAATAAAAATTTTTATCTAAAAATCTATAAACATTTCAAATGTCCCAATCCAATATACAACATAACTACAAAGGTTTTATGAAGCTTTATAAAATATATATATATATGTATATTTTTTTTTATCCAGTTAATATCCAGGTAACTGGATTTCACAGGGATCATAAGGACTCACCCTAGCCATTGAAAATAATTGTTAACCACTTGGATGGACATAAAGATGCTAAATCAGAAGTTAAATCATAATTAACTTTAGTAAATGCAATGCCGGATGAGCAACAAAAAACATATTCCAAACTGGTTCTGAAGCATTTTCATCAAGTCCGGTGGACTTTTTCTGTAAGGAAAAACTGAGACAGAAGTAGGATTCCAGCTCCCAGACATTCAACCTTATGTATCTGAGCCAGTATATGACTCTGATGATCAATAAGCCATGATGGACACTAACAGTGATGAAGAGACTAAAGTAGACATTACCAAAGATAAGGTTCATCTTCAAAATAAAAATAAAAATAAAAAAAACATATGAATTTGTATTTAAAACCCTTTTATAGAAAGTTTTTTATTTGATTGATGTCTGCACGTTTACCATTTAAATGCTATAATTTGCAGATATTGTCTAATCTGACATTTGTGACAGCCAGGAATGCAGTCACATATCACCCATATAACATTTATGCCTAAACGTAGCAGAGAACTTCATTTTGTGACTTGTATGAATTAGGAGCTACACTCTACACGTTTGCTTGTTTACTCACAAAAATCCCCTTTGGTCTTTATTCTGTAATTATCAATATACCTTGGGTCATGTTCCACATAAACTTTTGACTCCCCCACCACAAAAAAATACTTGTGATATCAGGTAATTTTGGAGGATCCCAATGCTTTCATTTCAATAAACTGTTTTTTGGTAAAGTGAAAACGTGGTTGAAAAACTCTTTCCATGTCTAAATTCCAAATCTATTTATAAATGTGTTGCCACAACTTTTTATCACTGACCCACCATAAACATGCTCTTTTCACAACAATCAATAAGATTGTAATATAAAAGAAGGCCTTCAGGTTTTAACTGTTTCTCCCCTTCTTTTTGACTGATGACGCTAATATAAATTTGCCACAAGTGGTCATCTGCTATACTGGGGGAGGCGATATCTATAATGACACATGAAGAAAATAAATAACTCCATTTTGAAAATTTTTATGATCAATATTTAATCCATGTGGCTGAGGCAGCCTTCAGGATGGAAGAGGCTGGTTTTCCTGTTATCTCAGAAGCACATGTGGGGGACCATTATTTGTGTGGGTGGCCAGAGAGCCGTTTTAATGGCAGACCCTGATGAGGCCCACCACGACAAGACCCCAGCACTAATGGCCCAATGACCCTCCTTTGTTATTACCATCAGGCCTGGCACAGCCCCGATCGGTTGATAAGACAAAACTTAGCTTCTGTTTTCTCACCAAAATAACACAAAGAAATGAAAAAATAAAGCCAAATAGAAGAGGAACCTAAATAGAGGGGGAGGAGCTGCTGAACTCAAACTGCTCGTGTGCGTATTTATTGGTCCGTGAATCAATATGGCTTTTCTTGTAGAGAAAGGCCTGGCTGTCACAGAGAGTGAATATCTATCACTTCCACCTGGAGCTGCTGCGCTGTGGCAAGGTCACAACTGATAGCTACGCATCGGTTTCTGAGGGGTGGCTGAATGAAGGGGATGACAGCTAAGCAATATGGGGATATAACTCATATTACTCATCTTATACACCACCAATTGCAATGTCCCTGATTATAAAGGGTGATTTACTGTATGCCCAGCTCAGGGCTCATAAACATCCATGCACAAGACACTGCATATGGTCCCTGCTTTATGTTGATTTTTTTGCACCATTAGGTCTATTTGCTGACCTGCAGCTATTACCCACCATAATAAAACACAGCATCCATGCTTTATTAGGCATACATCCACTTTTAACTCCGGCACTGAACAAACTGTATGTGCATATTAGATAGGAAATCTGAAGTTTTTTGTGAAATATTTAACAAATTTGACAAATACGTTTTTTCCTTTTTTGTTTTAGATTGTCAAGCATCATACAGGGCCTCAAAATTAAAAATGAATGTGCAAAAGGAAGTTAAGAATTTGCACGATCTATAAGCAGAATTACTGACTACTGTATTGGACTATTTAACAATTGGCTATCATGACCATCATCCTGCTTTGAAGGGCAATGTGGACCAAAGGTTTCAGACTGATAAATGTACTAAACAGTGTCGTGGAACATCCTGAATGTGAGCATGTTTGTAAATTTTAGACACAGTTAATGTAAGAATATACAGGTCCTTCTCAAAATATTAGCATATTGTGATAAAGTTCATTATTTTCCATAATGTAATGGTGAAAATTTAACATTCATATATTTTAAATTCATTGCACACTAACTGAAATATTTCAGGTCTTTTATTGTCTTAATACGGATGATTTTGGCATACAGCTTAAACGAGCTATGAACCTAATCATCTGAATCAACGAGTTAACTCTAAACACCTGCAAAACATTCCTGAGGCCTTTAAAACTCCCAGCCTGGTTCATCACTCAAAACCCCAATCATGGGTAAGACTGCCGACCTGACTGCTGTCCAGAAGGCCACTTTTGACACCCTCAAGCAAGAGGGTAAGACACAGAAAGAAATTTCTGAACAAATTGGCTGTTCCCAGAGTGCTGTATCAAGGCACCTCAGTGGGAAGTCTGTGGGAAGGAAAGAGTGTGGCAGAAAACGCTGCACAACGAGAAGAGGTGACCGGACCCTGAGGAAGATTGTGGAGAAGGGCCGATTCCAGACCTTGGGGGACCTGCGGAAGCAGTGGACTGAGTCTGGAGTAGAAACATCCAGAGCCACCGTGCACAGGCGTGTGCAGGAAATGGGCTACAGGTGCCGCATTCCCCAGGTCAAGCCACTTTTGAACCAGAAACAGCAGCAGAAGCGCCTGACCTGGGCTACAGAGAAGCAGCACTGGACTGTTGCTCAGTGGTCCAAAGTACTTTTTTCGGATGAAAGCAAATTCTGCATGTCATTCGGAAATCAAGGTGCCAGAGTCTGGAGGAAGACTGGGGAGAAGGAAATGCCAAAATGCCAGAAGTCCAGTGTCAAGTACCCACAGTCAGTGATGGTCTGGGGTGCCGTGTCAGCTGCTGGTGTTGGTCCACTGTGTTTTATCAAGGGCAGGGTCAATGCAGCTAGCTATCAGGAGATTGTGGAGCACTTCATGCTTCCATCTGCTGAAAAGCTTTATGGAGATGAAGATTTCATTTTTCAGCACGACCTGGCACCTGCTCACAGTGCCAAAACCACTGGTAAATGGTTTACTGACCATGGTATCACTGTGCTCAATTGGCCTGCCAACTCTCCTGACCTGAACCCCATAGAGAATCTGTGGGATATTGTGAAGAGAACGTTGAGAGACTCAAGACCCAACACTCTGGATGAGCTAAAGGCCGCTATCGAAGCATCCTGGGCCTCCATAAGACCTCAGCAGTGCCACAGGCTGATTGCCTCCATGCCACGCCGCATTGAAGCAGTCATTTCTGCCAAAGGATTCCCAACCAAGTATTGAGTGCATAACTGTACATGATTATTTGAAGGTTGACGTTTTTTGTATTAAAAACACTTTTCTTTTATTGGTCGGATGAAATATGCTAATTTTGTGAGATAGGAATTTTGGGTTTTCATGAGCTGTATGCCAAAATCATCCGTATTAAGACAATAAAAGACCTGAAATATTTCAGTTAGTGTGCAATGAATCTAAAATATATGAATGTTAAATTTTAATAATTACATTATGGAAAATAATGAACTTTATCACAATATGCTAATATTTTGAGAAGGACCTGTATGGCTGGATAAAACTTACTATCAGCAGCTCAAAGCATTTCACATGATCCATATGTTTTTATTTAAGCACAGAATAGCAGCAGCTGTATACTCACATATAACAAACTCTACACAAACACTATAATACTGGTAAAGATTATTTTAATATATGAAGTTATTTGGATGCACAGATCTGCATTAGGACCATGACCATGAGTGTTAGGTAGTTCGTTAGCCAGGTTATTTGTCTGTAGCGCGACTACAAATGGCATTTTATTTTATCAGCAGACTTGCAACATCTGGTAGCTTGTCTCAAACATTTAACTGTGTTACCTTAAGAGTCATAGGTGGTGCTTGGTGATCTAGCACACCTGATGGACTGTTCAAACCAGTCAAAGGAATTGGAATGAAAGAAAACTTCAGTTGTTCTGACCTATACTGTCATAAACCTTGAAACTGGACCCACCCACATGTCTTTAAACATTAGATCTAAATTTCAAAATAAATGTAATGTTGACAGTCAGGACGTTTTCAATCAGGTGCAAAAGTTTCTTGGTTATTTGATTTATGTGCACAAAGACAAATAATAGCCTTTATGGCAAACTGAATAATAGCATAACATACATTTTCTGTCTTCTGTTTGATCACACAGTGCTTGGAAATGAGGCTTTGCAAAAATACTGTAATAAAAGAATTTAAAATGCAACTTGAAGCTCTAAGTAACCAATCATTTTCAGTGCATTTACATAAAGAGATAGTCCCTGAAATAAGACTTATTCACACTTTCAGAAATTCTGAGATATACCATTCAAATTCCATGATTCCACTGAGAAAACAGGCATCAGAGGATGGAGAAAAAGTTTTTGTTCCGATTAATGGAAGAACTTCCATTAATTCAGCACTGTAATTAAAACTGCTGAGTAATCATCAAAATAGTTTTCCAACACTAAGTTATACACATTACACTTGTGTATTTTGTTAGGTAGCACATATAGTTTTTGAACTGTGCTTTCACAAAACTAAAATGATTTTGCTTTAGGCAAACCTAGTCCAGTTAAGATACTCAAAATGGATTTTTGCACAGCAGCTACATGACTAATAAAACCATGACACCCAATCAAGACCTGACCATCCAATCAAATGGGTTCGAATAAGCAACCCCAGTCTGATCAATCAGTGCTCCAGTGAGACTCTAGGAGACATTAACTATTGTTTTTGAAACCAGCATTATTAATGATCACCAACAGGGTCTATTTGAAAGCTTCTGTTTGGGATTCAAATTTTACCCACTATTCCTAACAACTGCTTATTTGTTGGCAAAGAAAAAAGTTATGACTTACTCTGAACATTCCTACTTTCAAACATATATATATTTTTTATTTTGTAGAATGATAACACTTTTAATTTCTAGCACTGGTGATGAAAAGTAACATAAATACATATCTTCCTACTTCCTACAACAATATGGAAATAAAATTGTTCTCCTTTTCCTTTTGTTTGAACCCCTAAATTTTATTTCATCTCTGCATTTGAAAAAAAAATGTTTTCAGAACCTCTTTTCATATGAAAAAAAGCTTCACAAAACTGTATCACTATAACAAGGTTCAAGTTTATTTACCTAAAAAAACACATTGCCTAGAAGAACGCATGCTGTTGCCTAGAAGATCAGGTTTTTGTAACTGCACTGCACAATTTTCACTTAGGTTAACACATTATCTATACCTGTCTCTCCTTTTTTCTTCAAACACACAATGAAACAGACGCAGGGTGATCAGATTGCTTCCAAATTGCTAGCTAACTATAAGTCTTGTGCATGAACTATGTGAACTGACCTGGATGGGAAGTGTGTGTGGTGCAAGAAAATAAAATATGGGATTCAGAAGAGATCTAATCAAGGTTTTCACTTTTACTTCAGTCGTTACTCTTAAGTAAAATGCATCTGGATGGAACTCGGCTGACTGGTCTTTTTAGAGACCACTGACAGTGGATCTCATAAGTGATTTTTGTGATGTAAAAAATTAGACCTTTGGAAATCTTCCACATTAAGTGTAACTTCTGTTCTCCACACCTCTAATGAAAAATAAACAAATCTGTTAAGGGGGAAAAAATGTATAGAAATAAAAAGAGGTGCAATAACTTAAATTTAATTCATACTAACAGAATTTTCCTGATATTTATTGAGAGCCATAAGTCACAGGGAAAATACAAAGGATCAAATGAGTCTCACTGTTCAAAGGTATCAGTCAGGAGAAGCCTACAAAAAAAATGAACAGCAAGAAAATATGTGAAAAAATGGACATAAACCAAATTGACAGTTCTCCAAAATTACTGATATGGAAAATGGTCAGGAATGCTGCCAAGAGGCTGACAGCAACACTGAAATAGCTGCTTGAATTTCTGTCAAGTGCTAGCAACGTTGGTACATGTTGGGCTTTTTGAGAATGTGTTATGTTGTCATAAAACTTAACCTAAACTTTATTATAAACTTTATGTTTGCCACAAAAGCAATATAACTCTTTCAGCATTCCACACCCAAAGTAAATCATGCTCTGGAATTACTGTTTTTTATTTTATTTTGTTTTTTATGGAAGTGGGAATTTTGTCAATGTAGATAAAATAAATGGGTCCAAATTCCAGTTCCTATGCAAAATCTTCAGGAGGATCAATAATGGTTACATTTTACCATCACAGTGAATCCAAGCATACATCCAAAATATAAAAATAATGGATTCAAAAGAAAAAAAAAACGTTTTTAAAAGGTTTTAGAATGGCCTAGCCAGTGTCCAACACTGGATCAGACTAAACATAATGTGGGGTCATGGAAGAAAAAACATGACCAAAGGAAGTCCATAAAACCAGATGTTTGTGAAATTAGGATGTGGAATGCTGAAAGACTCCTGTCAAAGAAAACTGAATGCTGACATTAAATCAAACGGTACTTTAACAAAGAATTAGTTTAAAGGTGTGCACACTTATGCAGTGAGATACTTCTTTATTTTTACATCTTTTTTCCCAAAATGTTTTATATATTTGTCACAATTTTACACCACAAAACTGTTGTTGGTGTTTACTCTTTGGGGTTCCACTGTATAAACTATTTTGTCTAATTTTCAAAGTAAACACAGGCTAATCCAAAGTGTCTGCCTAGCATGTCAGTCAAGTTTGAGGGGCGCTGATCAGAAAAGGCAAACAAACCTGTGCTGCCACAGGCTACTGAAGTTGATTCTATCACCTCATGCTCTCAAAAACTCCTTGCAAGACTCAAGTTTAACTAAATTAAAAAAAAAGAGAAATCCAAAACAGGCACCCTACAACATCCTTTTGGGAAGTGCCTTCCCAGATCGGGTCGACAGCAGCCCTTTCCCCCCACCTGGCAAACACCTCCCTACCTTACTCTGTAATTAACTGTCAGGGCTGATCTTTAGAACAGATCCCATGTTGAAAGCAGAGACCAATCCACAACAACTACAACATGCGTTAACACTGCCTTTGATTAATATCACTTTTTTATTCTAATAGCCTCCCTCCTTGGTCTGATTGATAACACAGAGCCCTATTCATCACTTTTCTTCCAGTCACAGGATTAGATTGTGATAGAGGAAAGAGGAACTCAAACAGATGGCCAATATTTGTTTCCCTTGCTGCCAGTATCAAGGAAATGAAGCCTCGGCTTTTGATGGCATAGGTAATATTATTACTAATAACGCTTAATTACACAGCTGTACAAGAGATGATATAATCTGTATTTTGCTGTGCCTGCCTGTAGGCTTTATCTCCCTGAACATCAGCAAGGTACAATACTGTTAAAAAAAAAGGCAAATATTTTATATTTCACCACTGCAACACTCTCTTATATTTCTCCTTTTGAGATATTCTCTTTCATCCACATCCAGATTGTATTTTTTTTCTAGTATCACATTCTATATACCGGTTCTCCCTTTAGCCTTTAGGTTTCTTTCCAACTCAGTCTTCTTTGTGAGTTCAAACAGTAATGAAAGACAGAGTATATGTGTGAGTGTACGTATTTTGGTGTATTTGTCAGCCCCGACAAGAAGTAAGCAACCACTGAGGCTCCTTCTTGTTCTGTTCTCACAGTGAGACAGGATGGCTGAGCGCCAGACCCGCTGACCCCATCCCAGAGACCACCTTCGACACCTTCAATCAGCACTCACAGAGACAATCAGAGTGAACAGCACCAGGGGTAAACACGAAGAGGCAGATGGAGACGGCGAGAAATTAAGCATTTGATGGAAAGCTGGAGCAGAGAAGAACTCAGAAACGAAGAAACATGAGACAAGTGGAGAATCTCATTTGGAGAGTAGATTATTGTTCTATTATCCATCTAACTTTGGGGGGTCAATTGAAAATCAAGGAAGAAGACCCAAACAAAAAGCGTGCTTGTTAACTTCTATCAAATGCCAGTAGATGGATTTGTACTTATGGAAAATGAATCCAATGTAATTTTTATTTTAATAACCTCATCACTCTCCTATTCAAGCAGGAGCCAAGGAAGATCAGCTGGGTAGTGCTGCATTAGTTCTTTCCGTGATAGCAACCCAAAGTAATCAACTCCATATCCTTTAACCTTCCTGCTCATCCACCCACTCCCCCACCTGGCACCATCGCACACTGTTTTCCCCTGCCTCATAACCCCCACAGACAGATCCTCCTCCATGGCAACCCTCAGCAATCTCATTTATATCTAATGATGCTCACCCTCCAAACCAGCCCACTCATGAAAATGAGATTCAAAATTAAATGAATTAATGGGCAGGTAGGCTGTTGATACAAATTCTGCAATTTCAGAGATACATGAAGAAATTAGCACAGACTATGAGGGGGACTCAATTAGGACTCCAGGCGATTTCTTATCATCCTAAAAGGTCAATCATCAATTAACAAATTTTGTTCAGCTATCAAAAATGTGGGTGGGTTTGCAGCTTGTGCTGGAATGGAACGGTGAACCCACCACAGCTGCACTACTAAATATACCTATAAATGTAAATAGTATAAGTATATTTATCAGGAAATTTCTGCTTTGTTGCAACTTCACAACCAGATGTGTAAGCAGCCCCGCAGTAGCAAAACTGTGAGGTTATTGGAGCAGCAAAGCTTGGGATCATTTTAATGTGCAATCACATATGTTCTAAATGTTGCTTTGGACATTTCCGAGGGTTGCAATTCTTAACCTTAACACTGTACACGTTGCAGTCCCAATATTACCCAGTAAAACATTTGCCAGACAACTCATTATGGCACTCATTTACTATGACCATTTAAACAAGATTGATATATTCTCAGAATAAAGGTTATGCCCAAAATTATTCATACTCCCTGATAGTATTCTATATATTTTACTAACAGTCTTCTTCAAACTCAAAGTAAAATTTATGTTTTGGAGTGGCCCAGCCAGAGTCCTGGCTTGAATCTGACAAAGAATCTCTGGAGGGAAGCTAAAAATTAGAATAACCATTGTATTGCCAAAAAAAGAATTTTCCACTAATTATTGAGAAAGGTGAAAATTATTTTTGGCATGCATTTTTTTCTAAATAGCTAAGAAATTATTTATTTGGGTATTTTTTATTGTTTGTATATTTTGTGAGGTACCTAAATAATTTTTTATCAGAAACAGACTTCTTGTTTAAATGACAATAATTAAATCTGAAAGTGGTATGAATCATTTTGGACCATTAACCTTTTATTACTAATCCCACTGGCTGTCATGTCATCTTTCCAGCCTTGTTTCATTGTATCCTTCTCTCCTTTCTTATTTTATTTTTACTTCTTTCCTTCTTTTTGCACTACCTTCCTGCCCTTCCTTTGTAGTGTCTTTCTCTCCTTTCTTGCTTGATTTATTTTGTCTTTTGTTCCCTTGGTCCTTGGTTCTTCCTCCCATCACTTCCTATCCTTTTTGTCCTTTCTTGTTTCCGCTTGTTCTACCTGCCTTCCCCTGTTGTGTTCTTCACTCCTTTCTCACACTAGGTTGTGCTCTCTTTCTGTCCATTTTCTGTACATGTTTAATCCTGTTCAGGGTCATAAACTATTCCTGCAGTCCACATGAGGCAAGATACTCCCTGGACTAGTCAAACCACTACACCATTGTACAAGTTTACATACAGTATTTTATATTCTATTTTCAAGCAAATGTTATATCTTAAACATTTTTTTCTATAGTTAGTTTTTGTTCTTCATTAAAATGGTATTACAAGCTATCCTCAATTGCAGCAGGGTCTATGAGATGGACAAGCTGTGCCTGTTCACTATCAGAGGTCAAGTCCCAGACTCCTGATAAGAGAACTAATTAAAGGGTAGTTTGTGGAAAACAAGAGCAATATCTATTGCCTCAAAAATGAAGTGATGGGGTGTGGGAATCTGTAATGAAAAGTTAAATGCATTCAGAGAAGATTGGATAATTTTAAAGCAGGCAGAGTGAATCTGAAAAGTCAATTTTTTTCCAACCAAGGCAGGAGATCAAGAAAGGCTGACAGAACCATTGTTTACATTGATTTCAAAGGACACATAAAAAGAAATGGCCTCCATCAGTGATAGCGAGAATGAACAAAGACTTTTAGCTTTGGAGTCTACACCAAGAGATAAATGTTTGACTGAAGGCTATTCTCCCAGCTGTATGATCGTAATGATCTGCAGCCGTCACACTCCTATATATCTTGTGGTACACGAGGCCATGTGACATACTGAATGCACTGGTGTTTGGTCAGAACAATAGGTTGTAGAGCCATAGATTCTCTGCAAGTCTTTAACAGGGAATAAAAAATAATATATATATTTTTTTATCTAGAAGTATACAGCAATCTCATTTCACAAGCTCTCATGATAATAAAACACCAGGATACTCATCAAAAGTGAAATTTGCCTGAAGAAGCGAAACCCAGTTCTTATGAGCATGGCTTCATCTCGCAAAATATGTAAAAAAATGTAAGTTATTACTATGAGACTTTAAGCTTCACAACCTGTATCTACGTTTGAGATTCTTATGTTATAATCAGAAAAGAGTGTATACATTGACTTGTTGCCATGTTGTATTGACAGAGTTTGCTGATAAATCTGTCTTTGGAGTGCATGACAACACTTGGTTATGAAAGCACCGAAGAAACCTCTGAACCCTTTGTTTGACAGCATGTTGGATACTTGGTAAAAAAAAAAAAAAAACAGTGGCAGAGAGGCAATATGTTTTCTTGTACATTTGTATGTTTCTTCCTATATTCATTTTTCCTAAATTTTACTACAATACTACAAGGATGGAGGGAGGCAAAAGAGCTCTGTTGGACATATTTTAAATACCAAACATTGAGCCTTTTGCTGCATACCTGCATCTTCTGCAAAGAATAATAAACCTGGTTTTGTTATGATCCTTAAGTGCTTAAGCTTTGGGTTTCTTTCATGTTTCTTCCCTTTTTCTTTTTTCATGGTGTGTGTGTTGTCTAATGCTGCCATTTTAGTTTACTCCTTTGTCTATTAGTTTCTTAGCTCATTCTTGTGTTCTTTGTACATTTAGATTATCTCTGTTAGATTTTTATAAGGTTTTATTATCTTCGTTTAGCTCCTCTGTGTGAATTAGCCTCCTTCCCTTAGCTCCTGTGCCTCAGCTGTTCCTCATTTCCTGCTGTTTGCTCTCAACTGCATTCAGTCTTTCTCTAACACTTCCATTTGTAATATAAGCTCTCTGGTTATGATCACTCTTTCCTGGATTCTTGCGTTCACCATGCCTGTATTTCCTCACAGTTCAGCTCAGTTTTCTGCCAGTGCTCCATGCTATGTTCTCCTTTTGCCTGTCTGTAAGTTTTGGTTTTGGTATTATTACATCATTTCAACTCTCCATGTTGCTTCCATAGTGCTGCTTCCTGGTCCATCTCCTACCTCACAAGCCATGCATGACAGGGTTATTGTACATTTAGGAAAAAAAATAAAAGGTCTATATTTAGCAAGAATTAACCTAAAAACAGACATTTCTGTTTCTGGCTCAAACCCATCAATATTTAATATGAAGCTTACTATATTTTATATGTGAAGGCATGAATTTAAGGTAAATTTCATACTTTGTGGTTTATAGAAGGACCCACATGTAGGCACATGGGAAGCAGAGAAATGTTAATAAAGGAATTAATAATAAAAAAAGGAACTTCTAAATATGGAGTGAGGAGGACATGGAATTGAGGTGAGCGCAGCAGAAGAAAACGGCAGAGAACAATGAAAACCATGGAGCTCAAATACTGAGGAGAGGTGAAGTGTGGCACTGAGCTTTAATCAGAAGGGTGCATAACAGCTCGACAAGAGCGCTTAGCAGTAGGACTGGGGGACGGTGACAATGAAAATATAGAATGAACATAGAGGGAGCTGAACTAAATACAAATGATCTTCAAGTCAAGAACTTAGACCAGTTTCTCAGTCCCTGCTGCTGAACAACATCCCCACAGCATATTGCTGCCACCACCATGTTTCTATGTGAGGATGGTGTTCTTTGGGTTATGGGATGTGTTGCAACACCACCAGTGTTGGTGGTGTTGTAGCCTCTGGAGGCTTTCAGAAAATGTGTGTTTATACTGTGTTTTTACTCACAGATTGCACACAGTTGGACTTCATTTCACTAATTATGTGACTTTTGAAAGTAATTGGTTGCACCAGAACTTTTTAAGGGCTTCATAAAAAAGGGGTGGATACATATGAAAATGACAATTTTCATTCTTTTCATTTTGTTTTAAATATTTTTTCTCATTTCACTTCACTAACTTTTTAGCACAGATCCATCACATAAAATTAAATCAGAATCAGAATCAGAATCAGAATCAGAAAAGCTTTATTGCCAAGTACGTTTTTGGACATACAAGGAATTTGTTTTGGCGTAGTCGGTGCAATACAGTACAAATTAAACAGTATAAACATATCTACAATATAATATAAATATATGTGCACAGTTTTAAGTGAGTGAGAGTAAATATAGAGCAGTATAAGATGCAAGAGCAATACAACAGTGCAGGTGATCATTGTGCAAGTATGGCAGTGCAAGTAAAGCAGGAGTCCAAGCTGAGCGTTAATGTAACGCATAGAGTTACAAATCACGGGTGTCCTGTCAGCAAAAAAAGGGGGGGTGTGGGTGAAAGGGAGAGTGTCAGGGTGGTTTCCGGGGCTTTGTTAACCAGGCTGGTGGCAGATGGGAAAAAACTGTTCTTGTGGCGTGAGGTTTTGGTCCTGATGGACCGCAGCCTCCTGCCAGAGGGGAGAGTCTCAAAGAGTCTGTGACCGGGGTGGGAGGGATCAGCCAGAATCTTCCCTGCCCGCTTCAGGGTCCTGGAGGTGTACAGTTCCTGGAGCGACAGTAGACTACAGCCAATCACCTTCTCAGCAGACCGAATAACACGCTGCAGCCTGCCCTTATCCTTGGCTGTAGCAGCGGCGTACCAGATGGTGATGGAGGAGGTGAGGATGGACTCAATGATGGCTGTGTAGAAGTGCACCATCATAGTCTTTGGCAGGTTGAATTTCTTCAGCTGCCGCAGGAAGAACATCCTCTGCTGGGCTTTCTTGATGAGGGAGCTGATGTTTGGCTCCCACTTGAGATCCTGGGAGATGATGGTTCCCAGGAAGCGGAAAGATTCCACAGTGTCAATTGTGGAGTCACAGAGGGTGATGGGGGCAGGTGGGGCTGGGTTCTGCCTGAAGTCCACAACCATCTCCACTGTCTTTAGAGCGTTGAGCTCAAGGTGGTTCTGGCTGCACCAGTCCAACAGATGGTCCACCTCCCATCTGTACGCGGACTCGTCACCATCAGAGATGAGTCCAATCAGGGTGGTGTCGTCCGCAAACTTCAGAAGCTTGACAGACTGGTGACTGGAGGTGCAGCTGTTGGTGCACAGGGAGAAGAGCAGAGGAGAGAGAACACAGCCTTGGGGGGAACCGGTGCTGATGGTCAGGGAGTCAGAGACGTGCTTCCTCAGCCTCACACGCTGCTTCCTGTAAGACAGGAAGTCAGTGATCCACCTGCAGGTGGAGTCGGGCACACTCAGCTGGGAGAGCTTCTCCTGTAGCAGAACTGGGATGATGGTGTTGAAGGCAGAGCTGAAATCCACAAACAGGATCCTGGCATAGGTTCCTGTGGAGTCCAGGTGCCGGAGGATGAAGTGAAGGGCTAGGTTGACTGCATCGTCTACGGACCTGTTGGCTCTGTAGGCAAACTGCAGGGGGTCCAGGAGGGGTTCGGTGATGTCTTTTAGGTGTGAGAGCACAAGGCGCTCAAAGGACTTCATCACCACAGAGGTCAGGGTGACGGGTCTGAAGTCATTAAGCCCTGTGGTCCTTGGCTTCTTGGGAACAGGGACGATGGTGGAGGACTTGAAGCAGGCTGGCACATGACATGTCTCCAGTGAGGTGTTAAAAATGTCTGTGAAGACTAGAGACAGCTGATCAGCGCAGTGCTTCAGGCTGGCTGGTGAGACAGAATCCGGACCAGCAGCTTTCCGGGGTTCTGCCTCCTGAAGAGTTTGTTTACGTCCCTCTCCTGGATGGAAAGAGCCGTCCTCGGCGTGGGTAGGGGGCTGGTGGGGGGGAACTTCAGGGTGGGGGTTGGAGGTGCCAAGGACCCTCTTGAGGTTGGGGAGGTGGGGGTGGTGGATTGTGGCTGCAGCTGTTGGGGGGCGTCGTGGGGGATGGTTGCAGGACTGTCCCTTTGTCTTTCAAAGCGGCAGTAGAACTCGTTCAGGTCATTGGCGAGGCGTCGGCCGTTGATGGAGTGGGGGGCTTTCGGCTTGTAGTTGGTGATTTGCTTGAGCCCTTTCCAGACAGACGCAGAGTCGTTGGCTGAGAACTGGTTTTGGAGCTTCTCAGAGTACAGTTGTTTGGCCTCTTTCACTGCCTTGCCAAACTTGTACTTAGCCTCTCTGTATATGTCTTTGTCCCCACTCCTGAAGGCCTCTTCCTTATCCAGTCTTAACCTTCTGAGTTTAGCTGTGAACCAGGGTTTGTCGTTGTTGTAACTCACCCTGGTGCATGATGGTACACAGCTGTCCTCACAGAAGCTGATGTAGGAAGTCACAGCCTCTGTGTACTCGTCCAGACTGTTGGTAGTAGTCCTGAACACATCCCAGTCTGTACAGCCTAAACACGCCTGGAGATTCTCCACAGCCTCACTGCTCCACTTCCTTGTCGTCCTCACAACAGGTTTGCAGAGCTTTAGTTTCTGCCTGTATGCAGGAATCAGGTGGACCATGATGTGGTCGGATTGGCCAAGTGCAGCACGTGGGACGGTGGTGTAACAGTGATCCAGAATGTTGTCCTCTCTGGTCGGACATTTTATAAACTGTCTATATTTGGGGAGTTTGTGGGTGAGATTACCTTTGTTAAAGTCGCCAACGACGATTACTAAGGAGTCCGGGTTGGTCCGCTCCACACTCAGTATCTGGTCGGCGAGCATGCGCTGTGCGACCTGCACGTTAGCTTGCGGCGGGATGTAAACACCGACCGGGATGAACGAAGCGAACTCACGGGGGGAATAGAAAGACTTACCGGTCTTATGATGAAGGCTTCCAGGTCTGGAGAACAGTGCTGCTGAATCACTGTCACATCGTTGCACCAACCACTGTTGAGGTAAAAACAGATTCCTCCACCTTTCGCTTTGCCGGAGAGTTCCGTGTCTCTGTCCGCTTTGTAGAGCTGGAATCCTGTCAGCTGCAGCACAGAGTCCGGTATTAATCCACACAGCCACGTCTCCTAAACATTTAAATTATAGGTTGCAGTCTTACAAAATGGGTAAAAAGCCAATGGGGTGAACACTCTTACAAGGCACTGTAAAAAGGTTTTTGAAGTAAGGATGTGTGAAATTATTATGGTTAACGGTTCCCTTCCTTGTAGTAGAAAGACATCATATCACTGTGATCTTGAGTCTGCCAGAATAATGTTCAAACAACTGAGACCTGGAAAGCACTGGATGGCACCATCTTGGATGCTGTTGCAGAACGTAAAGTCTAAGTTCGCTTCACTCTTGGCAAAACTCAAGTGGAGTGATGAGTCACCGCTGACTTGGCAGATTGATACAGTCGGCAGGTTCAATCAATGTAACTCCACATATGAACACATATGTTGTTCCGCTGACACAATAGTGCCAACAGCTTCTTGTGAAATTGTAAACTGTTAATATTTGCTATCAAAGTGTTATATCCTATTGATATAAACATTTTCAGTTTAAGATGTTTTAAATTGCTAAAGCCAGCTAAAAGAGGTGATGTACATTTATCTAGCTTTTAACTTCCACAACTCTGATGATTTTTTTTTAATTCATATTCTACAAGCTCATAAATGATATGTTCATAACTGGTAAAGGAACCACTACTAATAGTCCCTTTTGTAACTTCAGTTTCTATTTTTTTTTTTTTTACGTGTCCTGTCCGGCAGAGAAGCACTCAGAATTGTTGTCTGAGTGCCGAGAAGAAGCCCAACTGATTTGCTTTCACAAGTGGAGCATTACGGCTAATGCTATAATGCTCTTCTTGATATACATTAAAAAAAACTTTATTAGAAACTGCTTTGGGATTTTCAATTGCAATGGACATGGAGATGGAAATGAAAAGGAAAAAAAGAAGCAAGAATGAGAGAGAGGTAAAAAGAATAGAGAAGAGAAAGAAGGGTAAAGAGAATACAAGATTACGCCATAGGAGACTGCTTCTACACCTGCAGAGGCATATATAACAACAGCAATGTTACTGAAAAGTGCACTGTACTAATGAATGCAATATGTGTTTAGTGGTAACTGCGGGGCAATATAGAACATTTGTGTATCTGTTAACACCTGAATCCAAACACCTGCGGGTGTGAGTGTGAACACGCTTGTGTATGTAAAGTTTCTCCATAAAATATGCAATAGCAAGTGTGAGGAGCCACAGATCTGCCCCACTGGACCCAAGACAGACATAAAGGAGATCTGAGCCACAGACATCCAAAGGCCCCCAGAGCACAAGAGCCCAAGGAGGACCACTGCTGGGACTACCGCAACCCCCCCAGAGAAGAGCAGATGAGAGCCCCAGGGGAACCACGTGGCAGCCAAAGTGCAAAAGCCTCAGGGAGTTGCAGTGACAAGCCCACAAGTCCCGTCGTCAGCCGTCTATGCCAGAACAGATCCAACCGTGGATGCAGAGACCCGAGACCCCGGGGCACATCACCCCCAAGCAGAGGCTCGACAGAGCCAGGCGGCCCAGGCCCCAGCAAGCAGCCACTAAGAGTGAGCACCTAGAGCACACACCAAAGCACCCAGCCCCACACACAGACAACCACCAATACACCAGCAGGCAGAGACACAAGCCACCAGCAGGGTGTATGGAAAGAGGCCCCACATTTGAAGGGAGGCCTAAGCTCATCCAGGAGAGGGAACAGTTAAAGACCCAACCTGACACAAAAACAGGCACACATAGTCCCACATTCCCACCCTCATGCGTACACATAAAAACACCCACACATCCACCACAAAGACACACAGCAATGGACGTCGTACACTCATCACACTCCTCATACATACACTATACTCCCAGGTCCAGATACCGATGCCCCAGAGGGGCAACCAGCCCCCGGACCCAGGAGATAGTCCCCTTCATTTACGGGGTGGAGACAGCCAGAAAGCACCAGCCCAGATTAGCGCTGGCACTGTGAGTGAATTTGAAACATTAGAATCTTAAAATGGTCTTCTCAAGTCTTAAATTTAATTTAATGAAACTTATATAGTCTCTTTTTGGCAGAAGGGCCACCTTAGAATTAAACAAGCAGAAATACAACAATGTATGGACCTGGACCTGAATAGTATACATTAATTACATTCCTAGTTGCGAAAACAAACCTATTTTTGTGAAATCGTGTCTTGTTTTGTTCTCATGAACTTAATTTGTTATACAGTCTCATCTCATTAGCTCCAGGTATTATTTCACCCCTATGAACACATTAATTATGTGTACACCCTAATTTTATACTGATTTTAGCCCTCTGACCGAGTGATAAAAAATTAACAATAATATTCATGGTTATCAAACCAAAGAGGGTTTATTATGCCTATTTTTTAATTCTCAAATGGAGCTTTGAGCATGCAGCTAAATAAGCAGGAGGCACACTCATGGGCCTCTGGCTCTCTCAGTAATTAGACAGACTACTCCTCTGTCACATAGTATCCAGTAATGCAAATGCATGTAATGTCAAGACTTTCTTGCTACGACCACCTTTGCCCTTCCAACACTCTGAAAATGAGCAGCAAGCCACAGCTGCCAACCTAACGTAGTGGGGAAGGGAACTTCCATTAGAATCGCAATTACTGCCACCGCCATTAAAAATAAGAAATGTCCTGTGACTCAGCTACAGAAATCAAATGAAATACAAATACTAGCTTAAGCGGTAACCTTTGGCCACAGTTTTCCTATTAGCACAGCATGCTCCCCTTCTCTCCTAATGTCACTTAAGGCAACAGCGGAATGGTCCACTCATTAAAAACATATCCATCTCAATTAGAAAGTGTAGCAGCATTATCCAATGCAGGGATTGCAAACCTACTATAATGTTCAGACTTGTAAATGAATGTTGCACAGACTTCTTAGCACAAACTGTTTATGGCTAGAGTTTGATAGCCTTATTAATAAGAATTTTAACATAACAGGAGGACATTCTTATTATGTTCTCCTGTTGACTTCAAATTATAATAATCCATACAGTTTTTCATTTGTTTTTTGTATTCCCAGTCATCTAATAACTGTTTGCATACATTGACTTAGCTGCAAACTTTAAAGTAACTTTGCATCGATTCAAGATAAGCATCCCTGTCTTCTTTAGCAGCACAGTCACAGCTCCTAGATTTGACTACAGAAGAACCCTCGGTAATGACAGACCCTCAGATGTCTTAATGTCAGCAACAGAGTTACCCATCAGCTTGGAGTGCTGCGTAAAAGTGGCTGACGTGCCACCTTTGTATCTGATGGATGGAGCCTGTCACTTTCCTACCAACCTCTTTTATCTGTTGAGGCAAGCCAATCCGTTCAGATCCCCCTATAATTAGTTAGACCCTCTCTGATCCTCAACAAGAGCCCCGACCCCACATCTATTCATGAGCAATGTCAGATAAGGAATTGTCTGTGCAATTTATAGGTGGTTCTTTTGAAAAATTGCAGGTCTCCAATCAGGTTCAGCGTGTTTTTCTTTTATATTTTCTGTGATGGATAGCTTTTTTGATTGATTTGATTGCTCATATAACCTTGATAGAGACATCAGAGAAACATTGAGCTGGAAAAACAACAAAAAATACACAAATAATGTAAAATATGGTATCATGAAAAGAAGGTGGGAAATTGTAACAATTTAAAATCTTGAAACTTTTGTATAATTATCTAGAGCAGCAAAATGGCATTGAAACAGGTGGTGTTTAACTCTTTCCAATCTGTTTTTCCACAGACTATGTATGTATACAGACTTTAACATGAATAAAATATAGCTGTTAGCCAGCAATTTAAAGCAATTTACAAATATCTAGTCATCATCTATGATATTAAATAAGGTTTTGTGACGCCACTAAATAAAATACCAACAGGAGGTTTCATCATACTATATGTCCTAATATTTCATATGACAGAAAAAAAAACTGGTCCAAACGGGAATACAAACCAGTATGAAAGTAGGCCATTAAAAAGATCAGAAAAAAATAGATTATTAGTCAGATTTGAGCATTTTTACTCAAAACATATCTCCATAGTTTATCAAAATGCTTATGAGTATTATTATTAGCTCCAGGTGCTTGGGTGCTTGCTTTATCTTTGACACCCTGTTGAATCTTTGTTTGAGACTCTTAATTTACAGTTTTGATTTGTTGACTTTGTTGAGTTAACAGATACGACTTCTGATTGGGCTGCCTGATAGCGCTAGTTTATAAAAGCATAAAAGAAGCCTGTACAACTTTTAAATTGTCATTGTAGACAGTAGAAAAAAAAGAGACAGATAAGATATAAACGATTGGCAAACATTGTTAGAATACTGTAACCGAGGGTCTTAGGATGATGACCACTGACATTATAAAGCTTACATGAAGGAGGGACGACAGCTGTGAACTCCAGAGGCACTCTCTTTTTACTCTTCTCTTCTGTTTTTACACACCTTTCTCTTCCTGTCTGACAGCGCTCATCAAAATAAGAGTCTCACAAAGTAGCACTCATCCAAAATAAGAGTCTCATAAAAGTAGCTTACAATACCACGACTGGCTAGCTGTTAGCTGCTAATGATGCTAAAGTTAGCATCTTGTATGTGGCCTCCTGTCGGCTCCAAAACAATCAGCTGTTGACAGTTTGTAAAGGGTCTGGACTAGGTTACATCTGATCCTTTCAAGTTAAAAATCTAAATTACTTTAATAATTGAATGGTAACTCTACCATGAAAATTAGTTATCAGAAATATTAGCTTCATCTAAACCTTCAACTTGTATGTTAGACCAAATCCCAACCAAATTATTTAAGGAAGTGTTCCCTCTGTTAATCTATCTTTAGTAAATGGATATGTATCACAGGCTTTTAAGGTAGCTGTAATTAAACCTTTGCTTAAGAAACCTTCGCTTGATCAAGACGACTTGAACAATTACAGACCTATATCCAATCTTCCATTCTTATCTAAAATTCTTGAGAAAATATTTGCTAATCAAATGTGTGAGCATTTACACAGCAATGACCTGTTTGAAGAGTTTCAGTCAGGCTTCAGAGCTCATCATAGCACTGAAACAGCTCTGCTGAAAGTCACTACTGATATTCTTATGGCCTCAGATAATGGACTTGTGTCTGTACTGGTTCTGTTAGATCTCTTATTTTTTGCTTCTAAATTCAGATAAGACAGAAGTTATCGTCTTTGGACCGGAGTCTTTAATAAAGAAACTGCTTAGTCAATCACTTAACCTGGATGGCATTAAATTGACCGCCGGTAATAAAGTAAAAAACCTTGGTGTTACTTTTGACCAGGACATGTCATTTAAATCCCATATTAAACAGGTTTCTAGGATTTCCTTCTTTCACCTCAGGAACATTGCCAAAATTATAAATATCCTATCCAGGAGTGACGCTGAAAAACTAGTCCATGCATTTGTTACTTCAAGGCTGGACTATTGTAATTCTCTACTATCAGGATGTCAACAAAATGCAGTTAAAAGCCTTCAGCTGATTCAAAATGCTGCAGCAAGAGTTCTGATGAAAATTAAAAAGAGAGATCATATTTCTTCTATTTTAGCTTCCCTTCATTGGCTCCCTGTTAAGTCCAGAATAGAATAAAAAATTCTCCTCCTCACATATAAAGCCCTTAATGATCTAGCTCCATCATACATCAGAGATCTGATTGTTTCATATGTTCCTAACAGAGCACTTCGTTCTCAGACTGCAGGTTTACTGGTGGTTCCTAGAGTCTCTAGAAGTAGAATGGGCGGCAGATCCTTTAGTTATCAGGCTCCTCTCCTGTGGAACCAGCTCCCAGTTTTAGTCCGTGAGGCAGACACCCTGTCTACTTTTAAGGCTAGGCTTAAAACGTTCCTTTTTGATAAAGCTTATAGTTAGAGTGGCTTAGGTTATCAGGGAGGGAGCCTTCCTTTGTTGGAGTAAGGGGGAGTCAGGTTTAGCCTAAACCGGCTCATTTATGGTTGAGGTGCAAACACACCCTCCATTTCTGCTACCTGTATGACCCCTTCTCTTTTCCAATGGTTATAATCAGTCTGACAGAGGGAGGTATCCCAATCCTTGTGGTTTTTAGTATAACAATGACCACCAGTGGGACCCTTTGTGGGGTGCCTTGACACGACATTGTTGTAAATAAGCACAGTTTAACTAAATAATCTGAACTGAAACTATCTGTGTAGTTATGCTGCTATAGGCTTAGGCTGCTGGAGGACATAATGACCACTTTCACCCTCTTTGCTACATTCTCACACTACTCTCCAATTTTGCATTATTTGCTGTTATTTCAGCTTTTAACCTTGTTCTTTCTATTCTCTTCCTAGAAGCTACATCTGGCCTGGCTCTGTGTCTACCTGTGACACCTTTCTGGAGAGGGGCATCGTCCAAGCTTCTGCTGGCAACAACTTAATGCTCACCCTCTACCGATGATCCACATAGCCCTGTCTTTTAGTGTTTAACCCTTTCTCTCTCCTAGACATGGCGATTGACTGAGCTTAAGTGTAACTAACTGTATGTGCTCTCTTTCAGACTCTAACGTTGAAAACTGGCTCAGAGTTTATCTGTTCTTTCTTTCTAGGTGAAACGACTAAAGGAGCTACATCCATTAACATATACTTTTCCTTCCCATAAAACGTACTTCTGGATCAGTGCTTCTTTGTTCTCTTTGTGTCTCTGCTCTGTTCTCTCTAACCCCCAGTCGGTCGTGGCAGGTGGCCGCTCACACTGAGCCTGGTTCTGCTGGAGGTTTCTTCCTGTTAAAAGGGAGTTTTTCTTCTCCGCTGTCACTACATGCATGCTCAGTATGAGGGATTACTGCAAAGTCAACGCCAGTGACTGTCCATTGTCTCTACTTGCTCATCCGGGAGGAGGGAATGCTGCAAGTCACTGACTGGATGCAATCTGCTGGGTTTCCTTAGACAGAAAAACGTTTTATCCAATTTCAATAAATAACTGAACCTGACTGCACTGTTCAATGGTTAGGATTAATTGGAATGTATGTACCTGACTGTTGTGAAGTGCCTTGAGACAACATGTGTTGTGAATTGGCCCTATATAAATAAAACTGAATTGAATTGAATTGAAAAAATATTTTTAAAAGTCAGTTTGAGATTAATGAAGCCTTTATTTTGTGAAACACAAAAAGGTAAAAATCTGTACATCTTGTTGTGGCATTAGACAACTTTAGGATTAGACAAGTTTAAAATATAAATACATGGACTATAATCAAACCTGAATTACTCTAAAGTGATTAGATTCTTTAAAAAAACTTTTTGCAATTGGTTAAATCCTTACTCCTTTTGTGAAAACAGTAACCCTGAGAATATTGCTCAGATCCATCTTGTCTAGTGAATTGGATGAATCCAAATGCCAAGAAAGCACCTGGGCACCAAATGGAAGAAAGCTGGGATGACACTGTAACACCTGCGTGCAATGTAGAGCAGCAAAATGGGGAAGGATTGAAGTAACCCAGAGCCCCATCCTCTACCAACTTGCTGTTGCCAAAAAAAGGTTTGTAAGGACATTAAGAAACACTAGGGGCAGGCTGCTCTGTAGTGAAGGGTCAAAGTTATGTTAGGAGTGCGTTTGGGAGAGAGTAAAGTCCTAGAAGTAATATTGCTGGGGATGTGTCAATAACGTGATGAGCATTTGCTTTCTAGGTTTAATAAAATCTAAAAGAAAACAATATATTGCACAGTATAGCCACACACAGCAAAGTGGATGCAGAATTGTAATCATCATTTGAATAACTCTACACCAAACACCACACAAGGACTGTTCCAAAAGAGAGATAATATGTTGCAGTCCACACGCAAAAATCAATCTCAGTTTGTCATCTGCAGACATGTCCTTACCAGCGTCAACGTTCTGTCCACAGATACAGCAGCACTGCCAAATGAAATGTCAAGGGTAAGGTTTGGCATGACAGTAACTATGACAGTTCTGAAGGAATATGAGCACTTTTCAGAGAACAGACTAATTTATCCCCTGGATAGCTCTTGAACTCCTAATGACTTTTTCTCAGTTCTAGTTCACAGCACTTTCCGGCTGTTTGAGGCTTTCTGTGGACTAATAAAACCTTAAGTGAGCAAAAACGTCTTTCATAAATGTCTCGGTTCAATAGCTTTATCATTCTGGCTTTAGCAAATGTCAAACAGGAGAGTTTCATTGGCACTTTATGAAAGTCTCTCGTAAAATGGCCTATATAATTTTACATGGTACATGAAATCATCTATTGGTCACAGTTGTATCAACTGCGGTTATGCTGGTGAAATGTGTGTTGGGTTTCCAAACTGTTGAAGGATTACCTAGCAACACAAACTTTGAGGGCATGACTGAATGGGACTTTAAGCTTATTTATACAGACCTGACCTGCTATAGAGACTTGAAACTGCTACAGTAACTTCAAGCCTTAAGCATTTACTTTTGTTCTTCCTTTTTACTTTCTAACATCACCAAAAGAACCCGTTTATTGGTGTCGCAACAGTTAAGACAGCTGTTAACCTGGACAGTCACAGAATCGACCAGGCACTATGGCATGAAATATAAATAACCCTTCTGATACTGCCAGGACAATAGATCATAGCAGGCATCAATAAATAATTACATTTAAATGTTTCTTAATGAACACACTTTGCTGACTGGGCTGATGTTTATGGCCTCTGATGAATCTGCACACACAAGGCATCCATAATACAGAATGTCATAAAAGACTGGCCAGTTAATGGCTCTCAGTGCTCTGACTGCCTTGATAAGAGCATCCTCAATTATACACCGATGATGTGCTACAACTAGATATGCAAACACTCAGATTTTCCTTTAAAATGTTTGCTGCCTCAACACGACTGTTCTGCACTCACTGGTGATTACAATTATGTAACATATGTTTTATTAAGGGTATTCAATGCGAGTAATGGAAAAATTTAAATTGTGGGTCAGGAAATATGACAAAGGTATATATGACATGCTAATGATTTCAAGCATCAATTCACACAGTTTTTACTTTTGGGGTGCTCAGAAGTGTTGCACACCAGTTAAAACTTTGGAGAGCAGCATTTTCTAATGCCTTCTAGTTCCTGTTTACACTTAGGAGTGGGAGTTATCAAGAATAATCCACTATTTCTCTTTTCACACAGCACTTATGAACCTTTGTTGTCCATCCGTGTTATGCCTGAAAGAGGGATATTTGGTCTCTTACTGCATACAAAGTCAAATTGACTGTGTGTGAAAGGAGATGTTGCAGGTTTCTGTTTTGTCTCCATGAAATATAACAGGTGCAACATGTCTTAAGGTAGCTTATGTACTATGTTCTGTTATAAGAACTAGGGTGGTAGGAAATGGCAAATTGACAATATAACTGTAGATGTGTCCACAATGTGCCAAAACAGAAAAATTATTGTGTCATCTACACTATATTGCCAAAAGTATTTGTCAGTCTACATTTACATGTACATGAACTTTGATGACATCCTACTCTTAATCTATAAGATCAAATTTCACTGTTTCCAGCAATAGCAACTTAAACTATTCTGTAAACTTCTTCCATGTGGTTTAGGAGTGTGTTCATAGTTAGGTGAGAAAACCAGAATTGAAGCCTCTGCTCTAATTCCTCCCAAAGGTGTTAAAGAAGGTTTAGGTCAGGACTCTTAGCAGGCCAGTCAAGTTTCTTCACACCAAACTTTCTACACTTGCAGCCATGGAAGTGAATACCAGAATTCATTGACTTGGTGGTGTGACCCAATACGTTTTGCAATACAGTGTATAATGCACATTCTGACCATTTTTATTCTTTACTCTTGCACAGAATGAACAGTTTCATGTTCTTTCTTTTTCTTTAACTTCATAACAACATTTTTACATATCAAGAGTATATGTTACCAAAGTGTTTTGTTATTTACCTAAAAAAACTGAATTAGGCAAAACAGTCTGAGACAAAGTGTACTTGAAGTACTCCAAGTATGTCAACATATCTAGTAAATGTAAAATGTTCTTGACATAGTTTGGCAAAATTGCAAAAGGTCTTGTTTTCTTTTTCTTTAATGTCAAAAAATTATTATACACTACCAGTCAAACGCACCCCTGCCATTCAATGGCTTTCCTTATTTTTTATTAATCTCTACATTGTAGACACATAATAAAGACATCAAAACTATGAAGCAAAAATATCAAGAAAACAAAAAATTGTGATCAAACTGAAAACATTTTTTTATATTTTAGATTCTTCAAAGTAGCCCCCTTTTCCTTTTAATTCCTGCTTTGCACACTCTCGGCATTCTCTCGATGAGCTTTATGAGGTAGTCATTGAATTAAAAAGTAGTCATTGAATGAAAAAGTAGTTATTGAATGAAAAGGTAGTCATTGAATGAAAAAGTTTTTTTCACCAGCAGAAACACACTGCTAACCAGACTACCACAAGGTGTCGGTAGTGCACCAGTTTTTTTTTTTTTTTTTTGTGAAAAGCTCTACATTTCTGGGCAGGAATGTCAAATTGGAAAGTAAGGAAACACCCACACCCTAACATACCACAAGTACAAAACCTGCTAAATTTCCCAAAATTTGCATCTGCAATCTCAGCTCCATCAAAGATTGTGTTTTTAGCAGTAATTTTAGTAATTAGGCAACATTAATGCCAAACTGAAAATGGCTAAAAATATCCAGAGAATATTAGAAACAGCAACACAGAGACCCACTTTGCACAAGACTATAGTAACAGCAGGGACGTTTGTTTTAAACAAGTTTTCTCCACATGTGTATAACTTTACCCTGGTTTTGTTTCCATTAACCTTCAAATAAAGACATCAATAAATGACAAGAAAGGGTCAATGAATTCAAAGAAAACGAAAGCTAATGCAAGCTCTAGAAGTTTCTCGAGCCTTGCCTCGGCTTTAGCTTGGCTCAGGAATTTTAATGTACAATATACTGCCAAAGTATTGGGTTATCCCAAATGGGATGAATTAAAAGTGGAGACTGAGAGATAGACCTTCTCGTCCAACATCAGTGTCTGACCTAACAAATGTGCTTCTGGAAGAATGGTCAAACCCTCACTTAACTTTATGGAAAAATCTTCCAGAAGAGTTGAATCTAGCATAGTTGCACAGGATGGACGGAAATCATATTAAACCCTATGGATTATGAATAAGATGTATCTTAAATTCATATACTGTATGTGTAAAGGAAAGTGACCCAATACTTTGGCAATACATTGTAGACAAAGTTTTCACCACCAGCTGCACAACATAGGTATTACTGAGTTTTTGATTGTAATCTCACTGATAATGTAGTTGAATTGTGTTAAAAAATATTCAGGCCAGTGTACATCTGAAGCCTGCGGTTATAATGGCAACATCAACCTTTGTACTGTTGTAGTGACAGTTTCTGAGCTATATTAATTAACACAGTCAATGCAAGAGAAAAACAAAAATTGGCTGCCACTTTTTTTTCCTTATTTGAGGGTGAACCTTGTGTGATGTGCACGTCATGTGTTGGGGTACATAATATTATAATAAAAAAAACGAAATAATTTCAAGCGTTTTTCTAATAGCATTTTTGCTCGCATTGCCTATGTCTAGTGAGAACAATAATGTTGTTTCTGGTGAAATTTCTAAAAATGCAAACCTTGGACAACTGGAACCAAGTGCTTCCATGAGTGATAAAGGTAAACATCTGCAGTTAAAACATCTACAGTTTATAAACACAATTGCTCGATGCATGTCTTCACTAAAGTCAAATGTTCAATCATTACATGACGTGTTTTTGTATGTGTACTCATGAAATATGCCTCTCTCCCTGAACCTTGACAGACACAAAGTCAGATGCATGACTGAGGAAACAAAGAATGTTTAAACCAGGCAAGTTTCATGTGAAGGTGGAGAGTGTGACACTCCTGGAGGTACAATGGTTTCTCATCAACGTGACACCTTCTTAATTATTCATCAAGGTGTGAATGCATGTGTTTGTGCACATGTCTGGGGCACTGAGGCCTGGGAGGCTTTGTGAAAAGATGAGCATGATATGACACATGAAACAGGTGCAGCGGCGGCACCGCACAGCATGTGATCGAACACATAGAAATGCAGACAGTGTATGCAGACAAACAGAGTTTGTCTGCATACACAGAGACACACACACAAACACACACACACACACACACACACAAAGGGTAATTACATGCACATGTCACTGGTAGCCAGCTGTGGGTTATAAAACATAACAATATCACTTTGATTGTGTTGACTGTAACGATCTGAGACGACACTATGGAGACTGCCGGTGGAGTTGTGTGGCTCCACTTTCCTAATTTATTTTGCTACTCATGCATACACACAATTAAGTGCACACATACCCAAACTTTTCTCTTCCAACATTTATCATCATAAATAATTTATGTGGATTTGTGCCGCTGTTCAGATACCATGCTAGTGATTAGAAGAAAGTGCAGAGCTAGGTTTTGCTGTGGGCTTTCTAAGAAAACAAAAAGAGCGAATTAGTTTAAACATGTATTGAACCAATTCATCAGTTTAACTGGACAGAAAACACTAACAATTCACAGAACCCTATCAGGGGAAAAAATGTCTGCCCTTGGAAGTGACCTTGTGACTGTCAGTTATTTTCATTTTCTACTGAGAGAACCGAAAGCTGTGACAGATAATCCAGTGATCGAATAATGGCCTGCTTAAACCATGTTTTGAAACAGCAAGGGAAAAATAGGAGATTTGTTAAAGTCACTGCGAGGTGAACATGTAGACTCTTGGATATAGTGCCTCCTAGTGATTGTAGCAAACATCAGTCTGGCACCAGACTGTAAGAAGTCTAATTCAGAAAGAAACATTATTAAGAACAAATCATTTTAAATTGTTGGTGACATCATATGATCATACTTATGTATTCAGAACCTACTCATTTAAAGAGGTATATGACACAGGTACATATACTACTGGTCAAAAGTTTTAGGTCTCTTTGTAGATTCTCACCAAAGGCAACAAAACTATTATTGAACACACATGGAATTATGTAGTAAACAAAAAGTGTGAAATAACTAAACATCTCCATAAGCTTCACGAGGTGGTCACCTGAAATTGTTTTCCAAAGGGTCTTGAAAGAACTTCTCAGAAGTTCATTGACAGACGTCATCACAGCTAGGTGTATATACAGGGGTTGGACAATGAAACTGAAACACCTGTCATTTTAGTATGGGAGGTTTCATGGCTAAATTGGACCAGCCTGGTAGCCAGTCTTCATTGATTGCACATTGCACCAGTAAGAGCAGAGTGTGAAGGTTCAATTAGCAGGGTAAGAGCACAGTTTTGCTCAAAATATTGAAATGCACACAACATTATGGGTAACATACCAGAGTTCAAAAGAAGACAAATTGTTGGTGCATGTCTTGCTGGCGCATCTGTGACCAAGACAGCAAGTCTTTGTGATGTATCAAGAGCCACGGTATCCAGGGTAATGTCAGCATACCACCAAGAAGGACGAACCACATCCAACAGGATTAACTGTGGACGCAAGAGGAAGCTGTCTGAAAGGGATGTTCGGGTGCTAACCCGGATTGTATCCAAAAAATAACTGCAGAATTAAATGTGCACCTCAACTCTCCTGTTTCCACCAGAATTGTCCGTCGGGAGCTCTACAGGGTCAATATACACGGCCGGGCTGCTATAGCCAAACCTTTGGTCACTCATGCCAATGCCAAACGTCGGTTTCAATGGTGCAAGGAGCGCAAATTTTGGGCTGTGGACAATGTGAAACATGTATTGGTCTCTGATGAGTCCACCTTTACTGTTTTCCCCACATCCGGGAGAGTTACGGTGTGGAGAATCCCCAAAAAAGCATACCACCCAGACTGTTGCATGGCCAGAGTGAAGCATGGGGGTGGATCAGTGATGGTTTGGGCTGCCATATCATGGCATTCCCTTGGCCCAATACTTGTGCTAGATGGGTGCGTCACTGCCAAGGACTACAGAACCATTCTTGAGGACCATGTGCATCCAATGGTTCAAACATTGTATCCTGAAGGCGGTGCCGTGTATCAGGATGACAATGCACCAATACACACAGCAAGACTGGTGAAAGATTGGTTTGATGAACATGAAAGTGAAGTTGAACATCTCCCATGGCCTGCGCAGTCACCAGATCTAAATATTATTGAGCCACTTTGGGGTGTTTTGGAGGAGCGAGTCAGGAAACGTTTTCCTCCACCAGTAGCACGTAGTGACCTGGCCACTATCCTGCAAGAAGAATGGCTTAAAATCCCTCTGACCACTGTGGAGGACTTGAATATGTCATTCCCAAGATGAATTGACGCTGTATTGGCCTCAAAAGGAGGCCCTACACCATACTAATAAATTATTGTGGTCTAAAACCAGGTGTTTCAGTTTCATTGTCCAACCCCTATATATATGCCACAACTTCCTCCCCGACCCATCTGCTCTGTCCTTGGTCTTCATGATGCTGTTTGTTCACCAATGTTCTCTAACAAACCTCGGAGGCCTCGACAGAATAGTTTGATTTATATTGAGATTAGGTGCACTAGTTGGGTGACTTTGGATGCAATTGGTTGCACTGTATTTTATTCAGCGGTATTAGATTAAAGAAGGCTGAAAACAGTTGCACACCACAATGTTTTAGATCTGTAAAAGAAAAATTATATTTTGGTTTGGCAAACATCCACACATGAGCAGAGGTTGAGAACGCTACATAGAACAAAGATGGCTAGATTAAAAAAGACATGTCTGACTGTGCCAGTAGGAACGTCGCTCAATATATGATCATTAGGCATCCTGTCCCTACACAGTGATAAGCTGAAAGTATATCCAGCAGCCGGCCCAGGAGACTCTTAGGACAGCAGCACACCCAGATACAAGTACAGACAGAGTAAAGAGACTCATAAAATCCCCATAGAAGAGCCAATTATGGCCAGAACCTGACATGTCCTTGTCGTAAAAGCTACAGGAAGCCGTAACTATTGGGCAGAATATGAAATACAACCACTTGTTATTGCCACCCATTTGTAGCGATTAAAAGCCACCCTAGAGACCTGTGGTACATGGGATGAGGAGGGCATTCTGCCTGCCTCGCCTCACCTTATGGCAGAGCTCTGGGAGGTCTCCAGTGGGACCCCCCTGTGCCAAGCAATCCTTTCTGTGAACACCTGATTTATCATCACCCTTCCACAGCTAATGTACCAGGCTCTCTGGCTCACATGACAAACCTGCTTTATTACTATCTGCACTGGCATCAAAGACCAAGCAGATTGTATTATTCATAAGATCACCCACATTTCCTCATTGAAACATGAGCTACATTATGCGGAGTGCAAATGTGGAGCTGATTTATGGGCTGTTTGTTGTGTACAAGCACACGCACAAAAAAGATGTAAAGAACCTTGAAATAATGCAGCTTTGCGAAGCAGAAACAAGTAAACATGGTGAAAATAGAAGCAAGAACTCCAGGAATAGCTAAAACAATGAATTGACCAGTCACTTCGAAGGTAAAAACTGGTCTGAAATCATCATTGTAATCAAAATCAAACCATTTTTCTGATTTTGCCCTTTTTTCACATTATTTCATCACCCCAATTTGTTGCACACAGACATAAAAAACTGGCTCTGTCTCCCATTCTCACCCACACTGCTCGAACACATTCCCAGCCAAACACTTCAAATCACTCTCATCAGTAATCTACAGGAGTGTTTGAGGCCCTGCTGGTCCAAGGCTATTGATTTTACAGCGCTGCAGCATTCGGCGGTCATTTGCAGTGATGAGGGAAGACAATCTCGGCCAAATCATCCCTGGCATTCATTAGGAGGCCAACAGGAGGAAACCAACTAGTCTATTGAAACTTAATCAAGAAGCAATGCAAGCTAATGGTGAGTTTGTCTTGGCTCTCCCTGTGGGTCATTGCAGCTGAGGGAAGTTGTTAGGTTGAAGTAAAAATCAACACTGCAATGTGTTTCTACCAATTTGCTAAACTACATAACTTGTCAGCAAATCCTGCATTGCTTATTTATGTTTACCTTAGTTATACAGACACAAACACAAAGCTGGATTGATTCCAGTTCATACAAATGCATAAAACTAATTTATAGTAGGAGATGTTTCATCCCACAGAACTAAAGTGTTAACATTTTTCAATGCCGCAAAAAAAGATTTAGCATCACCACTGAAAAGATCAAAATGTCATACATTTGTAACAGACATAATGCGCATTAGTAGTAGTAGTTTAGATAAAATCGATAAAATTATTAAAATAAACTTTAAAAGGGTTAGAAACATACATAGAAACATATATTTAGTGTTTTAAGTATTGGATACATTTTCTTTCATAGTGTTTCTGAGTTAATCCACGTGCAGATAAATGAGCAAAACCTGTTGTATGAGGTACGGATACTCAGCTGTCCCATCCAACAATAAACCCACCGTGAAGCAGCTGCATTCATTACAATTATTATCAGTGCCTAAAATATTCCTAACCCGACAACATCTGTACACAGTAGCACATAGCAATGTGTATTTATTGCCATCTGCTGGTCAGAAGTCGGTGTCACATGTCCCATTCGCTGCACGTCATTGAGATTTGGAGTTGGTTAGCAGTAACTCATATCAGCATAATAAAAAATCAAGCAACAAAATTTTTAAAATGTGTAGTTCTTTCATATTTTCATTTTGAATAAAACATATAATTTTCTTTCTCTATTTGTTACTTTGTGTTTATTTATTTTGTATTTTCATTATTATTCTGTATTAAAAATATATATTTATTTTCTTTATTTTATATTTTAAATGTATTTCTTTATGTATTTATTATCCCATTCTTTTCTGATAGCGTTGTTATTATTATTATTTTTTTTTTGTTTAGGCTTTTTTTTTTATCTTAAACAGTGCCTTGCAGCAGCAATACTAACTTAAACTTTCCCACATCCTGTTACATTAGAACAACAAAGTAGTGCATAACTGTGAAGTGGAAGTACAAAGAAGGAATGGTTTTGAAATATTTTTTTTATACAAACAGAAATCTGAATATTGAGGCATGCACATGTGTAATGCAGAGTTTACTCTGATATTCCTAAATAAAACCCTGAACAATTGCCTTCAGATGTCATATAATTAAAAGAAAGTCCATCTGTGTGTCATTTATTCACAGCATAAATCCAGTTGTTCTTTCTGAAACATCAGCATCATGAAGACCAAGGAACACATCACACAGGTCAGGGTGAAAGTTGTGGAACAATTGGACAATTTTATACAAACAGACATCTAAAAAATGTTTCTTCATTCTTGTTTTTTGTTTTGTTTTTGCAAACTGCTTAAAAATACTCAGTGTGTTACGTAGAGAGGTCAGTGTGGCCTTAGTAAATTTAGGGCAGATTTCTTACAGACAACCTTAAACATTCCCAGAAGAAAACACCATGTTGCATCAGTCAGATAAAGACACAAATGGTGTTGAAGTTAAAAGACATTCAAAAACAACTTTTGATAAACAAATGAATTAAAAATAAGTTCATGATTACATTGTACAAAAAATGCAAGTCACCGAGAAAAATAACAGATCATCAAGTTTGACTGGATGATGCAAAAAGTTTAAATAAAATACGTTGCTGGACTTTTAAGACAACGAAAACACTTAAAAACTATGAACTGTAAAGGTCGGATCAAGCCTTTAATGTCTAGGAAACAAAGAAATATATATGCATAAATGGCTAATAAACAAAAAAAGTATTTAGATGCTTTGAAATTCTGTCTTATGTTCATTTTTTAAAATATCTTCATAATTTGTTGTGCTTGTGTGGAAGCTGCAGCAAACCTAAACCTGAAACTGAGTTTAATCAGATAAAAGTGTTTTGTCGCAGCCAGACGAAGGTCTGCTGCCAGCACCAGTGCTGTGACCTCAGCTCTACACTTGCTCTGTGGGCCAGCACATCTGGCTCATTTTCATTGATAGTTATCCAAACACACGTGCGGGCTGCTCCGAGCATCCAGCTCTACATGATGAAGATCAATTAGCACGAAATGAGGCGGAGAAACATTGACGTATGTGGCTGGAGAAAAACCACGAAAGAGTCCCAACAAACATTTCAGCATGCTGCGCTTTCACATGGTTTTTAACTAATGAACAAGTGATGTCGCTGAAGTATAATGGCAGGGATACCACTCCTCCTGTCTTCAAAAGCTGCTTCCTGGCTTGATACTCATCAACAAATGTTCCAGTTTTGTTTTATCTATTTAGGACTAGCAGCTGAACCAAGTTTTGTTTTTTGTTTCTTTTTTTTCCAAATACACTAGATTGCCAAAAGTGTTGTGTGAGGTCAGATACTGAATGGATGGATGGATGGACGGACGGACGTACGTACGGACAGATAAACAGTTTATTTTTTAAAATGTAGCAATAAAAATGTTGAAATATGTACACTTGAGACAGTGCAGTCCGGGAAGTGCTCTCTCTGGGCTATTGCAGAATAAAGACTTGCCAGACAATCATGATTTATCACTGCAGAAAACTTCACTGCTCTAGAGTCCAGTGGTGGAGTGCTTTACACCAGTGCATCCGGTGCTTTGCATTGCACTTGATGTAAGGCTTGGATGCAGCTGCACAGGCATGAACCCCATTTAATTAAGGTCTCTATGTACTGTTCTTTAAATCTGAGGGTCAGATGAAGTTTAGAGGTCTACAACTATTGATTCTGCAGAAAGTTGCTGATATCTGCACACTTTGCGCAGAAGCCTCCATTTACTGTGCTCTGTTATTTTACATGGCCTACACCTTTGTGACTGAGTTGTTGTCACTAGTTGCTTCCACTTTGTTATATTACCACTAACACTTACTTAACAGTTGAATATTTAGTATAGAGGATATTTCACAACTGGACCCATTGTGCACGTTGGAGCTCCCGAAAGCGACCCATTCTTATAAAAGTAATTGTAGAAGCAGTGTGCATGCCTAGCTGCTGAATAATGTGGCCAGTCATGTGGAGTTTGAACACCTGGTTTCAATGATTTGGTGAAGTGACCCAATATTCTTGTCAATATAGTGGATACCTTTTGTCTTGGCAATAAAATGAGCAGGAGCATGCAAGAAATGACAAATAAATAGTTCGACAGATGGATCAGTGCAGCTGCCGCAGTAATGGGGGCACTGTGCCGGTCTGTTGTGGTGAAGAGAGAGCTGAGCCGAAAAGCAAAGCTCTCAATTTACCGGTCATTCTACGTTTCTACCCTCACTTATGGCCATGAACTTTGGATCATAAACAAAAGAACGGGATCCTGGATACAAGCGGCCGAAATGAGCTTCCTCCGTCGGGTGGACAGGCACTCCCTTAGAGATAGGATGAGGAGTAGAGCCGCTGCTCCTCCACATCGAGAGGAGCCAGTTGAGGTGGCTCGGGCATCTATACCGGATGCCTCCTGGACGCCTTCCTTGGGAGGTTTTCCAGGCACATCCCACCAGGAGGAGGCCCAGGACACGCTGGAGAGACTACGTTTCCTAGCTGGCCTGGGAATGCCTTGGTCTCACCCCGGAGGAGCTGGAGGAGGTGTCTCAGGAGAGGGACGTCTGGGTTTCTGCTGAGTCTGCTGCCCCCGCGACTCGGTCATGGATAAAGCAGAAGATGACGAGTACGAGTGCAAACAAGTGGAAGAAGGTGCTCTGGTCAAATCAGACAAAAATGTAACTGCAAAATGCTATGGGTGGCAAACAACTAACTGTATATATACACCACCCCAAACCCACCATTCAGACAGTGAAACATGGTGGTGGCAGCATCATGCTCTGGGGATGCTTTTCTTCCCCAGGGACAGGATGAAGGGAGCCAAATACATGAAAATCTTCAACGGAATCCTGGTAAAGGATGCAAAGGTCTTGAGACTGGAGTAGAGGTTCACCTTCTAGGAGGAAAAAAAGCCCTAAACATACAGCCGGAGCTACAGTAGAAAAGTTTAAATAAAAACCGTCTTTATGTATTAACAAATTAAAGACCAGACATTTTCATAGATATTCTCCATCCATTCTGACTGAGCTTGAGCTATTTTGAAAAACAAAAATTATTATTTAAAACCTTGTATCATTTTTCTTCCCCTTCACAATCATGGCCAACTTTGCGTCGATCTGTCACACGAAAGTCAAATACACTGAAGTTGTTAATATGAGAAAATGCAATAATGGAGTATGATTTTCTTACTAGGCACTGCATCTCAGTTGTTTGACCTTATGCCGGTGTTTCCTGTCTTTCCTTCCTCATTTTCACCAATTAAATGGAAAAAGAGCAGCAATCCAAATAGGCATGTTAGTTTTGGTCCTACATCTTCACTGTGGACTCTGCCAGCCTTTGCTAATAATTTGGTTGCACCTGGCATATTACACAGGCTTATATCCTGCTCCTCAACACCTCACAAATCTACTGATCCAGTCTCCTATTGTATAGTATTTTCTCAGACTGTATGCCTCTGTCCAGATGTAATTAAATCCTAATCCTCCTGCTGACAAAAGCAGAGGTAGCCTTCATTCATTTTGCAGCTGAGAATGCCTGACGGATAACCACTAAAAGGTTAGAGGTAACACTGGGGTCTTGTCTAATATACTCACTATACAGCTGTGAACCCTGGACTTTTCACTTTCCTATACCCTTGGGTTTTTCAATAGTTGATGATGCATATTGGTTCAGCAGAATTTAGCAGATATTGTTTATAACAATAAATGATGACCTACGTTGAAGACACCTAGTATTAGTCAGTCAATCAGTCTTAACAAAAAGAATTTCCTGAGATTACCATCAACGGTGAGCAAATCATTATAACACAATAACGCTGCAAAACAATGAAAATGACTTCAAGGAGGAAAAGCTCCTGCATAACCTCTGCAGGTAGGTCCAACCACACTTTGCACAGTTACATGCTTATTTTGATAAAGTGACCAGCGTAGTGTTTATGTATCTTCATGTACACAAACAGCTGGCTGTGTTCTCATGTGAATGTGCTGACTCAAGACTTTAACCGTAATTTCTCTGTAACAGCTGCACGTTAGCCACATGTTTATCCAGCCCTGAGAGATTAGTAGGTGTGTGTGTGAGCTCCAAAGACATCAGGTCAGTGACTAACCAAACCTCCTGCTGTTAGCAAAGATGGGAACAGAGGGGGCGAATGAACTTGGATTTATCCACAAATAGCAAGTCGTGTTCTCAACTGTTTGATGGCACGAGTGCTCTGCTTTTCAGCCAAGCTTTATATGACATCTGCGGTTTTAAATCCAGCTGTACGCAAGTTTTCTGCTGTGCTAGCTACCCACTAGTGTGTCAGAACATATACAGTGTGCACTGCAGATGTGTGTTTGTTGACATTCTTGACCATAAGGAAGCACCTCAGAGCACCAGCAGGAAGTCACCTGGATTTGTCATCCATTTCATTTTAATCTCCTAGTTTAGACACGATGGTCTTTTCCAGATGTTGGCTGTTGGGTTCAAAGAGTTGTGCTGAAAGGCAGTAGAGGCTGGTGATCTACTGTCATTAGGCTGTTAACCCTTATATTGCCTTTGAGTCAAATTCTATCCGTTTTCAAGTTTAGGCATGCAGAATTTATCATTTACTTTATATTACTGGAACAAGGCTGGAAGAGAGCGCATGGCAGCCATAAGTCTGCCCTGGGGTCTCCTCACAATGGGATGCCAAACCTACAAAGATGCATGAACTGACTCAACTGAGTCCATTTGGTGCAGAGGACCACCACATTTACTCTTACGTGCCTCAAGGTGATGGAACTCCTTACCCTATCTCTAAGGGTGAGCCCAGCCACTCTACGTAAAAAGATAATTTTAGCTGTCTGCATCCAGGATCTCTTTCATTAGGTCATGATCCCCATCCCATTACCATAAGTAAAAAACAAGTGGTTTGATGTAAGCTGAAAGGACCAGAAGAATAAAAACTTACTTACATGGGTATGCATACAAGTAAGTGAGCTAGGAGGTGAAAAACAAAACTGGATTAAGATTATTGCTTTTTTGATTATTTGGGGCTGAGTTAAATCAAGATTTACTGTCATTCTTCAAATACATAGCATGTAGTTGAACAAAATGGCATTTTGTTTGTACTCCTAGTGCAATACATAAAGTGACACAGTACAACATCAGTTAGCACAAAACAAACAATGCACAGCACAGGCAGGACAGACAGTTGTGGCTGTAACTCCAGCTCATTCTTCAACATTCTGCCGATAATCTATCTTCATAAAGAAGCTTTTCGGTAGGGATAGGCTTATCCTGGGTACACATTTTTACAACCACTGTGGTCTTTAATAATGGAATTTCTTTCTCACGTCATACCTTTAGCAACATATTGGAGCACACATACAAGGCCATAAACAAACTGCCTTCAGTGCTTTTGCTTTGGTCCGAATATAACTGTAGAAGGTGAAACATCCAAATCCTAATTTCTGCCTCACAGCTCTGGAAAACACCTCGTTGGCCAAACCAACACCTAGAAAACATGAGAGATTCCATTATCAAAAAAAAAGTCTGCATAGGCAGTGAGGTGAGAATAAGATTTTAAACAAAGTTAATGACAAAGTCATATTAAACAATCAGAGTGCTTATCTACATGGACATTTTCTTAACTGATAATTCTAAATTACTGCAAGCTGAAGTTTGTTTTAGCAACTCAACGTGAGTGTGTGAGGCAGTCAAATTGGAGAGGAAATAGGAAATGGTGAGCAGGGCGGTCCCTCTATTGCAGGCAAAAGACAAACAGTTTACAAGGTGTAAATTCTGAGTATGTGGCACTCCAAACAGAGCAGTACAGGTACAGAAAACAGCTCCAGTAGACTGAACACACTAACCCCATGTTACTAAATTGGTTATTGGAGCAGCTGTATTTCCATTTCAGCAAAGATTTTTCTTTGTTTGTTTATTAAATCTACCAGCTCTGAAAGAAGCAGACTGCAAAATTTAAACCATTGCATTACTGCTTTTTTCTTGGTGGTGGTATTCTCTTCTAGTTCCAACACAGTACTTTGGGAAACTGGAGTACAAAGGAACAATAAATACATCTAGATAGGCAATAGAAATATGTGTAAAACTGTTTAGTTGTTGTTGATTTTTTATTGCAACGGTAGATGTCTAATCCAAGCATCACTTATTTTTTTCTATAGGTCTTACGTAGTCGCAGGTATCCCGACACTTGGCCAAGGCACAGGTGTGTATGTGGGGGGTGGGGGGTCATGTGTGTAATCATTAAATTAGGTCCTGTGTCAGGTACAAGAACCAACAATTATTGCATAGGCTTTGAAACATACTTTTAAACTATGAAGTAGTAGTAGTCTCCCTTGTATGTGTATACATGGTGCATATTGTCAACCTGTGTGAATTAAAGTTATCTTGGGGCCCCAGAATCAGCAGGGGGCCATGAGAACAATGCCTCCTTTGAATGTGAGCAAATACCAATTTACAAAGTTTACAAAGCCCTGTTTTTGAGGGCACAATCTCTGGTTGGCCTGCAAAGGCTGTTCATTCCTTTAGTGAATAACATCCTTATTCTTTTCTTTTGTTGTGGAGGTAAACTGAACTGAACTGCTTTCATATCTTGCATTTCACAGGATTAGATTTTAGTACAACTGAGATGTGAGTACTCTCGCTCTCCTTTCCTTCTAATCACTAAAGAGGTCAACCTTAGAAATACAGAATAATAGGAGCTGTCTCTGAATTACATGATGACTCTGTTAGTTTCCAATCCTTTGGTCTCTATGGAAAGAATGTGGTTTTGGCTGCAGACAAGTGGAGCAGTGGAACAGCTCTACCCCATCTGTGGTTTCATTTGTCTATGTATCTGCTTTTAAACAAACATATGGGCCAGTTGCATGGCGAACGAAGGGCGGTATATTTTTGCAGGGCTGACTAATCCTGTTGCCATTCAAGCGCTGCTTCTTACTTCCATTACCCCCTTTTAGCACAGTAGAACTGTCAACCTGACTCAGCTTCGCAATTTCAGTCAGGCCAGTGAACAAACAATCAGTAGGATCTATATTAGTACATTTCTGAGGTACATTGAAAAATACAAAAACAGGATGGGCTAAATGTCATCCCACTCAGAGCAGTTTACCTATTCTGTTATTAACAGAAAACTAAGCAGCATTTATCTCCATCATAGCAAACTTATGACTTATGGGAATATGCATGAAAACTACAAAAAAAAACAATCAGAAATTCATACAGATTTACTTGTTGCTTACCCTTTTCCCTTGCAACCCAACACCATGACTGAGCCTGGAGGAATTCCACTGGTCCAAAGTAAAAACATAGTAGTTTTGCAATACAGGTGAAAATGTATCCCTTCTAATAACTTTGCTAACAAGTTATAAGGCACTCATTACAATGTGATTAAATTATGTTATATGTTTACAGGTGACGGTGTTAAAAACCCTACATCTATAACTTGGCTAAGACTCTTGTAAGGAGGAAGGAGAGGAAGTTAGTAATTCAAAACAAATTATTCTCAAGTTCAGACATGTCTCACACTTTCCTTTAAAACCCATGTTTGGATCACTTTTACCCAGAGATTGTGAAGATTGTTGACAAAAAGGACATGTTCGCAGATATTAATGCATTGATACATTGATAAAAAAATAAATACGTGTTTGAAGTTAGAATTAAAAAAAACTGATATCAGGTAGGAGGTCAGGTAACCTCTGAATAAGCTGGACAAGCGTTAAAGGGGACATATGCAAAATCTACTTTTCTAGCTCTTAAACACATTTTTTGTGTATTGGGAGTCTTTGAAAGTCTAGAAAATTTGAATTTAGTCACTCCAGATCCTGCAATGATATATTTAAATGCATTTTGGGTCATTTTTGTTCAGTTTGTTCAGATTTTTCCCTTTTCTATTATGTCACCTCGTCGTCTTCCGCTTATCCGGGACCGGGTCGCGGGGGCAGCAGACTCAGCAGAGACGCCCAGACGTCCCTCTCCCCAGACACCTCCTCCAGTTCCTCCAGGGGGAGCCCAAGGCGTTCCCAGGCCAGCCGAGAGACATAGTCCCTCCAGCATGTCCTGGGCCGTCCCCTGGGCCTCCTCCGGTGGGACGTGCCTGGAACACCTCCCAAGGAAGGCGTCCAGGAGGCATCCGGTATAGATGCCCGAGCCACCTCAACTGGCTCCTCTCAATGTGGAGGAGCAGCGGCTCTACTCCGAGCCCTCCCGGATGGCCGAGCTCCTCACCCTATCTCTAAGGGAGTGCCCGGCCACCCAACGGAGGAAGCTCATTTCAGCCGCTTGTAAGGTGAGGGTAGGAACGTAGACCGACCGCTAAATTGAGAGCTTTATTTTTCGGCTCAGCTCTCTCTTCACCACAACAGACCGGCACAGTGGCCCCATTACTGCGGCAGCCGCACCGATCCGTCCGTCAATCTCCCGCTCCATTTTTCCCCCACTCATGAACAAGACCCCGAGATACTTAAACTCCTCCACTTGAGGCAGGAACTCCCCTCCAACCTGAAGAGGAGAAGCCACCCTTTTCCGGTCGAGTACCATGGCCTCGGACTTGGAGGAGCTGATCTTCATCCCAGCCGCTTCACACTCGGCTGCGAACTGCCACAGTGCATGCTGTAGGTCTTGGCTAGAGTGGGCCAGCAGGACTACGTCATCAGCAAAAAGAAGAGACGAAATCCACTGGTCCCCAAACCAGACCCCCTCCGGCCCTTGGCTGCGTCTAGAAATCCTGTCCATAAAAGTTTTAAACAGGACCGGTGACAAAGGGCAGCCCTGCTGGAGTCCAACATGCACCGGGAACAGGTCCGACTTAGTGCCGGCAATGCGGACCAAACTCCTGCTCCGCTCGTACAGGGACCGGATAGCCCCTAATAAAGGGCCCCTGATTCCATACTCCTGGAGCACCCCCCACAGGGCATCACGAGGGACACAGTCAAATGCCTTCTCCAGGTCCACAAAACACATGTGAACCGGTTGGGCAAACTCCCATGAACCCTCGAGCACCCTGTAGAGGGTATAGAGTTGGTCCAGTGTTCCACGGCCGGGACAAAAACCACACTGCTCCTTCTGAAGCCGAGGTTCGACTATCGGCCGGACTCTCCTCTCCAATACCCTGGCATAGGCCTTACCAGGGAGGCTGAGGAGTGTGATCCCCCTGTAGTTGGAACACACCCTCCGGTCACCCTTCTTATGAAGGGGGACCACCACCCCAGTCTGCCAGTCCAGAGGCACTGTCCCCGACCGCCACGCAATGTTGAAGAGGCGTGTCAACCATGACAGCCCAACAACATCCAGAGATTTGAGGTACTCAGGGCGGATTTCATCCACCCCCAAAGCATTGCCACCACAAAGCTTTTTAACCACCTCGGTGACTTCAGCCTGGGGGATGAAAGAGTCCAACCCCGAGTCCCCAGCCTCTGTTTCCACCACAGAATGCGTGATAGCAGAATTGAGGAGATCCTCGAAGTACTCCTTCCACCGCCCGATAATGTCCTCAGTCGAGGTCAGCAGCCTCCCACCCCCACTATAAACAGTGTTGGCGAAGCACTGCTTCTCCCTCCTGAGGCGCCGGACGGTTTGCCAGAATCGCTTCGAGGCCAACCGGTAGTCCTTCTCCATGGCCTCATGGAACTCCTCCCAGGCCCGAGTTTTTGCCTCTGCCACAGCCAGGGCGGCAGCACGCTTGGCCTCACAGTACCCGTCAGCCGCCTCAGGAGTCCCACAAGCCAACCACAGACGATAGGACTCCTTCTTCAGCTTGACAGCATCTCTTACTGCCGGTGTCCACCACCGGGTTCTGGGATTGCCGCCGCGACGGGCACCGCAGACCTTACGGCCGCAGCTACGGGAAGCAGCATCGACAATAGATGCGGAGAACATGATCCACTCGGACTCTATGTCTCCAACATCCCCTGGGATCTGGTCAAAGCTCTCCCGGAGGTAGGAGTTGAATACATCCCTGGCTGAGGGCTCCGCCAGGCGCTCCCAGCAGACCCTCACTATGCGCTTGAGCCTGCCAAGTCTGTTCGGCTTCAGATCGGGGAGGTCATTTCTCCTGATCACGCCTCTCCAGGTGTCACTGTCGTTTCCTACGTGGGCGTTGAAGTCCCCCAGCAGAATAATGGAGTCCCCGGGAGGGGCACTATCCAGCAACCCCGACAGGGACACCATGAAGGCCGGGTACTCTGCACTATGACAGTCAGAGACCTATCCCCAACCCGAAGGCGCAGGGATACGACCCTCTCATCCACTGGAGTAAACCCCAACACGAGACGGCTGAGCTGGGGGGCAAAAAGCAAACCCACACCAGCCCACCGCCTCTCACCTGTGGGCCACTTCAGAGTAGAAGAGAGTCCAGCCCCTCTCAAGGAGATGGGTTCGAGATCCCACGCTGTGCGTGGAGGCGAGCCTGACTAGTCGATATTTCTCGACCTCCCGCACAAGCTCAGGCAATTCACCCCCAGCGAGGTGACATTCCACGTCCCTAGAGCCAGCCTAAGCATCCGGGGATCGGGCCGCTGAGGTCTCCACCTTTGTCCGCCACCCAATACCCTTTGCACCGACTATGTTTCGTTCTCTATTACGTCGCTGTATTTTTTGTGAAACTTTTAAAATTGGTCATGGACTTCTGGCTTACCAATTCAGCGAATCTGCCATTTGTTTCTCGCAGTATTCTTGTAGTTGAAAATGCTTAAGCAGCAAGTGGAAAAAATCTAAATGTTCTGTTGTCGGGTGTATTAACCCACACCAGTCATTACACCGTCCCCCAGGATCAGAACCTCTTTGGAGTACCTGGTTAAATTAAATTTTTCATGGAAACGTGCTGCCATCAGTGGGGAAAGTCCTCTTCGTTGGCGCGAAGCACTTCAGGGAGGAGTGTTTCAGCAACCTCGGCCAGTATGAAGGGGGATTAGCTGAAAGACTCCATCTGTCTGAGGGGTCAGTTCCTTCTGTCTATGGAAGCGATGGACATAGCAAAGAGGTAAGCTGCAGATAACGGCAAAATGACAGCAAGCTTGATTGTTGAGGTGTTGATATAACTTACTGGCTGTTGTTTTGATAGCACAGCTTCGTGCCTCCTGCTAATGTTAGCGCTGTGCGCTTACTTTTAGCTCCATAAGGACATCACCTTATTGTATGTTTTGAATAACAATATTAAACAGTTTTGAAATCTAGTCGCCGGTCCTGTTCGTAACTTTTATGGACAGAATTTCTAGGCACACCCAAAGGCCGAACGTGGTCTGGTTAGGGACCAGTGGATTTCATCTCTTCTTTTTGCAGATGACGTGGTCCTGCTGACCCCATATAGCCAAGACCTACAGCACTGGAGTGTGAAGCAGCTGGGATGAAGATCGGCTTCTCCAAGTCCGAGGCCATAGTTCCCGACTGTAATATGTCCTCTGCGGGTTAGAGGGGAGTTCCTGCCTCAAGTGGAGGAGTTAAAGTATCTTGGGGTCTTGTTCACGAGTGAAGGGAGAATGGAGCGGGAGATAGACAGATGGATCAGTGCAGCTGCCGCAGTAATGGGGGCGCTGTGCCGGTCTGTTGCGGTGAAGAGAGAGCTGAGCCGAAAAGCAAAGCTCTCGATTTACCGTTCAGTCTACGTTCCTACCCTCACCTGTGGCCATGAACATTGGGTCATGACCGAAAGAATGAGATCCCGGATACAAGCGGCGGAAATGAATTTCCTCTGTAGGGTGGCCGAACACTCCCTTAGAAATAGGGTGAGGAGCTCGGCCATTCGGGAGGGGCTTGGAGTACAGCCGCTGCTCCTCCACATCGAGAGGAGCCAGTTGAGGTGGCTCGGGCTTCTATACCGGATGCCTCCTGGATGCCTTCCTTGGGAGGTGTTCCAGGCACGTCCCACCGGGAGGAGGCCCAAGGGACAGCCCAGGGGACAGCCCAGGACACGCTGAAGGGTCAATGACTCTCGGCTGGCCTTGGGATGTCTGGGTGTCTCTACTGAGTCTGCTGCCCCTGGAACCGGTCCTGGATGAAGCGGAAGATGACGACGAGACACATTTTGCAACCTGTTTGGTTGCCCTTTTTGCCTTGGGAAACTTAATGCTAGCTTTAGCTAACTCGTTAACTATGTTGAGATCTTGTTTCAAAGTTGTGTTCATTCAATTTGTGGTAACATTAACATTTTAAAAGGTATGTTATATGTAATTTGTGTAAAAATATTGCCAGTAACGTTAGTAATGGGATTACAGCTTTTGTTACCACTGTGAATCCCTAACTTTTCTCTGCTATTGTTTACATTTTTCATGTAGCCTACTAGGGCAGGGGTGTTCAAAGTCAGTTCTCGCGAGGTCCTGACGTTTCCCTGCTTTAACACACTGATATAGATGATTGCAGCAAAAGTCTGTTAATCAACCATCACTGTTTGTTGGATTTGATAGCTTACAGCTACAATATTAGTTTTAGTGCTGTTGTTCTCATGCATTAGTAAACGTAGCAATGTTGTTGCAATGATTTTGAATATACTTCTTGTTTTTTAGACATTTGTTGATATTTATTGAGGGCAAGTAAAGTAATTGAATCTTGTATGGCTTATATGGCTCCGCAGCCTGTAGTGCACCGGGGTGTGAAGTGCCTGATTTGCATTTAAAGAGACCACAGCAAAACAAGACGGTCAAAAAGGAAGCTTAAAAAATGAGTAAAATGAATGCCTGAGGAGCTGCAATAACGACAAATTCAAACCAAAGCTCTGAAGTTCCACTTTATACAGATCACATCTGAATGATTTAAATAGGAAAAGGAAGGATTTAAAAGCATATGTCCCCTTTAATTAAGACAGGGTCACTATAGAGACAAACAGTCATGCACACCCCATTCACTGGCTCAGTTTAACTTTACAAATGTGCCTAATATACAGTACACTATATTGCCACAAGTATTTGCTCACCTTTCTTGACTTGCAAATAAATCTCTGTAAAGGATACTGGCAAGTGGGTTTGGCACCAGAGGCAAGAGAGCTGACCGCCTTCAAAACTCCTTTTGCTATGTACCAATTTAAAGTCATGCCATTTGGGCTTCTGGGTGCACCAGCAACATTTCAACGTTTAATGAATCATGTACTGAAAGATGTGTCAGCATTTTCTGCAGCATATCTGGATGATGATGTAGTGTATAGCCAGTACTGGGAGGAGCATGTGATTCACCTGCAGGAGGTGCTACATCGCATCAGAGTGGCTGGGCTGACTATTAACCCCAAGGAGCGTACCGTAGCCCAGAGGGAAGAGGAGTAGTTGGGCTTTGTCATTGGCTTTGGGAAGATAAAACCTCAAGTTGGAAGGATGGAGGCAATTCAGGCCTTCCCAGTTCCAACCACAAAGAAGAAGGTAAGAGGATTTCCTGGTTTGGTGGGCTGGTACAGGAAATTTGTACCTTCTTTTGCAGACCGATCAGCTGTACTGACTGACCTAACAAAGGATTCAGCCCCCAACAAAGTGCACTGGACAGAAAAATGTGATCGAGCATTCAAAGACCTCAAGGCAGCAGTATGTACTCATCCAGTTCTACACAGCCCAGACTTCAGCAAGCCATTCATCTTGCAAACAGGCGCTTCAGGAGTAGGGCTTGGAGCGGTCCTTCAGCAAGAGATGGAAGGTGAAAGGAGGCCTGTGGTGTTTTTGAGTCGGAAGCTGCTCGACAGGAAGCAGAGGTACTCAATGGTGGAGAAAGAATGCTCGGCCATGAAGTGGGCAATCGAGGCGCATGAGGGATCCCAATGCCTGCATCACTGGATGGTACCTGTCTCTGCAGCCATTTGATTTTACGGTTCAGTATAAACCAGGGTAGTCCAATGTGGTTGCTGATTACTTATCCAGGATGGAGGACTGAGGTTCTGTGTTCTTAAGAGAAGGGGGAGGAAATGTAATGAAGAGGTCTTCATTACTTGGACTATTTTTATTTAAGTAATTCATAGCACTTTAAGAGCATCTTTGCACTCTATTAAAAGCACTTTCTCTAGCACTTTGACAAACACTTTATTTAGAACTGCACTTTAAGTGTGGATTTGCACATAAAGAATAATTTGCACACAAATGTTAACTCTTTATTGAATATTTATTGAGTATTTTAATAATGAGCATGTAGCCTTTTGTTCCAGGCTCTGCACAGCTGCTCCTCATTGAGAAGTGAGATGGGTGTCTATGAAAAGGGAATTGTTATTCAGAGCAAATAAGGTCTACTGTTTTGAAATTTGAGCAAATGTTTGTGTAAAATCTGTTTAAAAGTGTGAGTGCAGGAGAAGTGTCATGCTAAGAAAGTTATTCACCTGTCTTTTCTGTATCCTCTCCAGGGTGTTTGGACAAATACTTCCCCAGGGGTCCAGACACCATTTATAGGTCCCGGGAGAGACCATGAAAAATGTGGGGATTTGTGCACATAGTAGTTGTGAGGTTTTATGGTGTTTGGGTGTAGGTTTAAAAAAATATACAAATATTTATTAAAAGTAAGGGGGAATATGTATATATTTAATAAAATGTATGTTTGAGTTGGAAGTTGTGAAATGTTAAATTCCATGTAAAGAATGGTTTAGTCCTTTATCAGATGTGCCTATTTAAGGCTGCAATTGTGTCTTGTTAAAGAGGCTTGATGCTTTTAGGTTGAATGGCCTGAATAAACCAACTGCTACTTCCACCTTACTCTGCCTTTACTATTATTTCTCACTGGAAATCCAGCCGCGTACCATGTAACAGGTTCAATATAACGTTGGTCCAGCCTTTGCGGCTATAACAGTTTTAACTCCTCTGGGAAGGCTGTCCACAAGGCTTAGGAGCGTGTTCATGGGAATTTTTGACCATTCTTCCAGAAGCACATTTGTGAGGTCATAGACAGATCACATCGGGTTGAGGTCAGGGCTCTGTGCAGGCCAGTCGAGCTCATCCGCACCGAACTCTCTCAGTTATGTCTTTATTGACCTTGCTTTGTGCACTGGTGCACAGTCATGTTGAAAGAGGAAGGGGCCATCTTCAAACCGTTCCTACAAAGTTGGGAGCATGGAATCATCCAAAATCTCTTGGTACGATAAAGCATTATTTCCTTTCACTGGAACTAAAGGGCCAAGCCCAGCTCCTGGGAAAAAAAAAAAAACCCACAGCATAATCCCACCTCCACCAAACTTTACACTTGGCATAATGCAGTCAGACAAGTACCGTTCTCCTGGCTAATGCCAAACCCAGGTCATCAGATTTCCAGATGGAGATGCATGATTCGTCACTCCAAAAAACGTGCCTCCACTGCCTTTACAGTCCAATGGCAGCAAGCTTTTCATGAAGCTCTCTAAACACTGTTCTTGAGCTAATATGAAGGCCTCATGAAATTTGGAGGTCTGTAGTGATTGACTCTGCAGAAGGTCGCCGACCTCTGCGCATCTGCTGCCCCACACAGTTTACGTGGCCTACCACTTGCTGCTGTTCCCAATCCCTTCTGCTTTCTTATAATACCACCGGAATATTTAGGAGTGAAGAAATTTCATGACGGGACTCGTTGCACAGGTGGCATCCTATCACAGTACCACGCTGGAATTCACTGAGCTCCTGAGAACGACCCATTCATTTACAAATGTTTTCAGAAACAGTCTGCATGCCTAATTGCTTGTTTTTATAGACCTGTGGCCATGGAAATATTTTGAATTATTTGGATGGTGAGTGAGTATTTTGGGCAGTATAGTGTAAATGTTTTTGGTATGTGCGAGGATATCAGAATTCCAAAAAACATTTTTTTTTGGTAAAGAACTTTGGAATTGAAGTATCCTTCATTGATATCGAAGAATTTTAATATGAAAAAAGCTAAAACAATAGTGTAAAATCATGTTAAGAACATTTTGTTGTGAAAAATAGCCTTTTTGTTTATTTATATTTATGGGGATTTAACCCACATCACAGCTGTCTTGAACATTTAAAGTCTAGTATCATATATATTTTCTAACTATATAACAATATTTTTGACATTTTAAATTCGCCTTCATTAAAATTTATTGCTTTCAACAAGCAAAAGAAAACACCCAAAATAAAAACACTCTGATATGAAATTTCTTTCACATTAAAAAGGCCCACGTATGATACCGCGTGTGTGTTTCATACATAATGTATATGAACATATACAGGGGTTGGACAATGAAAATGAAACACCTGGTTTTAGACCACAATAATTTATTAGTATGGTGTAGGGCCTCCTTTTGCGGCCAATACAGCGTCAATTCGTCTTGGGAATGACATATACAAGTCCTGCACAGTGGTCAGAGGGATTTTAAGCCATTCTTCTTGCAGGATAGTGGCCAGGTCACTACGTGATACTGGTGGAGGAAAACGTTTCCTGACTCGCTCCTCCAAAACACCCCAAAGTGGCTCAATAATATTTAGATCTGGGGACTGTGCAGACCATGGGAGATGTTCAACTTCACTTTCATGTTCATCAAACTAATCCTTCACCAGTTTTGCTGTGTGTATTGGTGCATTGTCATCCTGATACACGGCACCGCCTTCAGGATACAATGTTTGAACCATTGGATGCACATGGTCCTCAAGAATGGTTCGGTAGTCCTTGGCAGTGACGCCCCCATCTAGCACAAGTATTGGGCCAAGGGAATGCCATGATATGGCAGCCCAAACGATAACTCTGGGCATGCAACAGTCTGGGTGGTACGCTTCTTTGGGGCTTCTCCACACCGTAACTCTCCCGGATGTGGGGAAAACAGTAAAGGTGGACTCATCAGAGAACAATGCCTGTTTCACATTGTCCACAGCCCAAGATTTGCGCTCCTTGCACCATTGAAACCGACGTTAGGCATTGGCATGAGTGACCAAAGGTTTGGCTATAGCAGCCCGGCCGTGTATATTGACCCTGTGGAGCTCCCGAAGGACAGTTCTGGTGGAAACAGGAGAGTTGAGGTGCACATTTAATTCTGCCATGATTTGGGCAGCCGTGGTTTTATGTTTTTTGGACACAATCCGGGTTAGCACCCGAACATCCCTTTCAGACAGCTTCCTCTTGCGTCCACAGTTAATCCTGTTGGATGTGGTTCGTCCTTGGTGGTATGCTGACATTACCCTGGATACCGTGGCTCTTGATACATCACAAAGACTTGCTGTCTTGGTCACAGATGCGCCAGCAAGACATGCACCAACAATTTGTCCTCTTTTGAACTCTGGTATGTCACCCATAATGTTGTGTGCATTTCAATATTTTGAGCAAAACTGTGCTCTTACCCTGCTAATTGAACCTTCACACTCTGCTCTTACTGGTGCAATGTGCAATCAATGAAGACTGGCTACCAGGCTGGTCCAATTTAGCCATGAAACCTCCCACACTAAAATGACAGGTGTTTCAGTTTCATTGTCCAACCCCTGTAGATATTTGATGTAAATTTTAACAATAATGACAAATGTAAGTAATATAATCAATATAAAGACATTTTTCTGTTTTGTTTTTGATTAGTAATTAAAGTCCAGGACTCAACTAAAGTTGCTAATGTTTCTTTAGCAGCTGGCAGTGGACTGGCCTTTAATGAGCAGAGGGCTTTCTTCTGCATTCCTTGGATTTAGGAACCAAACTGGAGAACAAAGAATGGGAAGCAGGATAACATAAGCTCAAAGAAAAATCCGTTACTTGCTTTCCAAACACCAACTATGACCTTTGATGACCCATAAATGTTATTGGGATCTTGACAAGTAATTTAGCTCTGTTGTCCAGACCAATAACTTCTTCAGCAAACATTGCTACTTTGTTTAATGAACTCCAACCCAGCTTTCTAAAGAACTGGAAAATCAATCTGGAAAGCAGTAAGAAAACCATTAAAGATACATTGGAGAAGAGTTTGCAGATGGGAAACGGGAGTGCTGAAAATAGATACTGGGCTTTACCACCCAACTTTGGCAGGAATATGCAAGAATAACTTTCCACATTAATCAAAAGTGAGTCTGTTGCACTCACAGCATGATATAGGTAATTAGTGGAACACTTTAAGTGACCATTACCACAATTAAACCTATCCACCCTCGACAGCAGCCCAAACACAACACCGATCCCAGCCAGAGGATAATAATGGAAACATTGTGGCTTACTGAAGTAGGAGCTAATATTAGATTTGGCTACCACAGTGGGAGGTTTAATGAAATCCTGCAACAACCAAAAATGACATCATTGACTCCTAGTTCACCTATCACATCAAAAATACTAACAAAGTTTTAGGTAATCTCAAAAAAGTTCACAAAGGAGTTAGAAAACTCAAAAGCAAAAGAATACGCAAAATGCCATCTATTTAATTAACTACCGCTAATATTAAAGTGGCTATTTTGTTCTCAAAGCTAACACATTAGAAGCTTTCCAAACTATTATTTAAGAAAAAGATTATTAATAAATGCTTTTAAGTTGTTTCTTACTTACAAATTCATATTTTTGGTTAGTTTTTTCTGCTCTACACAAAGGGATCTATGTGGATTCAGAAGCTATATTGCTTTTGAGTTTAGAAATCTTTTTTTTTATTGGGAGGGGGTGTGATAAACAGACAGCATGGTACAGAAGTTAAGGGTGACACCACTTACTTATTGCTTATTTAAAACCACAGTTAGCAAGCTATGAGCAGCATGTCTATAAAGCCACAAACTGCATGCTGGCTACATGAGCAGATAGCAAGACTAAGTTATCAGTTAATATCAGCTTATTTTACATGTGGACCTCAATAAATCATAAGTTCATGCACACTATTCAGCACACATTTTCCCTCCACTTAACTTTCTGTTAATATTCTTGTAAACATACTCTTAAAACACCTTTTACCTTTACGTACTTCCTTGTACAACGTGCCAGGTACTGTATCCTATAAAGCTTTATAGTGAGCATACATCCATATCATGGCTGTAACATGACCATAACAGAATTTATTTTTATTAAAAACTGTTATTAATTCAGATTTTCTGAGAATCCAAATATTGGGTCTTCTTCAGTTGTAAGCCATAATCATCAAATTAACAGAACTAAACTTTTAAAATATGGGTGTTTTTGTTTTGTCTATGTATCAAATTAGCTATAAACAAATTTTTTAGATAACAAAATTATAGTAGTAAAACTCAGTTATGTTATTTTTCAAAATATAAGAATATTATTTACTGTTCTTTTCTTAGATAAAACTGATATATCCTGGTATCCTCAAAGAACATTTGGGTAAACACAGTGAAATTAAGAACCTATGGTATTTTTATTTATGATTTACTGTAATAATCACAAATCATTCAATGCTTTGTTGTATTGTCAAAATCAGAACTGCATGATCATCCTTTTTATTTGTTTTTTTTTTTTTTTGGGGGGGGGGGGGGGGGGGGGGGGTGACTTACTGCTTGTTGATTGGTCAGAAACCACGTTCTGTTAGGTTCCAGTTATGTTATTTACAACATCGTGTTCTAATGGTAAACATAGTAATAAGATACCGAATTTAAATTCACCTCCCAAATTGAACAGAACTATATGGATACAAGCGGGAATCATTTCAGCAGAGTCAAGCGTGCCTTAAAGGCTTTTGTAAGCTAATATCTTACAAAGTAGAGGGTGTACAATGCTGCAACAACTTGTGTTAGCAACCATCTACACAAACACGATTCTTGCAGGAAGTGAAGGAAAGCACCACTCCAAATACTAAACCGTGGGATGTAAGGAGAGATTGCACTGACCCTCAGTGATCTCAGTCAACAACATATACAGGAAGAAAAACAAGTGGCCATACTGCATGTGAAACAGAGAAGGAAGCAACATCCTGCTGCAAGAGCCTAAAAATCTGGCTGTGTCAAATGATCGATTAACAACACCAGCAGTGTCTCAGGAGACACCAGAAGTTCTAGGTCGCATTCAAATGACATTTCGATACCATTCAGAAGCGTCTGTAAGCATGAGACCTAACTGTCAGTAAAACCAAGAGTGAGACAGAAGACGGTCGGAAAGGTCTGCTTACCTGAAGCTGTTTTAAAGTTGAATGATCTGATGTGTGGCTCTGCATGTCAGCGGCTGTACTGGAATCACTCTGATTCTGACAACAGACACTTGTTTACTTTAGCTTTTTATGTTGCCTATACTCAAAGCTAAATAGAAAAACATTTCTTCAGCATGCTTCTTACCTTGCAGTATCCAGTGATCTGTTCTACGATGCTGCTGATGTGCAGCAGGTATCGCTGCAGTCTCTGCTGGTACGTAAGGGCAGCCAGCTGAGCTTCGTTCTGTAGCGTTGCCACCTGAGCCACCAGGGACTGCTCCGTTCTGTTCCACCTGAGCCGTGCCATCCGGGATGCGTGCTCCAAACCCGCGCCCCTCTCCTCCAACGCACGTTTAACTGCCCGGAGCGGCTCCACGCAAGAGTGCTTCTTTGCGGTGTCCATGCTGTGACCGGACAGCAGAACACCGCATCCCTTCTGACAAACACTTTGATCACAGATACGCGGTTTTAATGCTCTTTGTCGCGTCTCCATCGCGCATCTGGGCTTAAAAGCTTGACCCGCTGCAGGTTTCTGAGTCAGCGCACGCACACACTTTGCGCAAGAAACTTTAGTGTGGGAGTACGGAAAGATGAGAGTCACATTGTGTACTGCACCAATGAACTTAACGGTTTCAAGTTTATTCTTTTAATGTGTATTTTTGGTAAATATGTCTTATAACATCTCCTGCATAATTTAATTTTATGTTATTCTCAGAGGTCTTTGAGTAACATCCTTTCTTCAGTTATTTCATTTTTGATGTCCATCAGGACCAGTCGACTCTGATGTAATAACAGATTAGAAAATCAGACGAAATGATGAATGCATTTTTAACATGTTTTTGTGTACTGTGTACACATGTTACATTGTTATGTGTTGTTTTCATGTCTATGTGTTAAAATTTGGCACATACTTAACATACATACGTCTTGTTTAAGTACAAATAAGACGTCAACAGCATGTCAAAGACATATAAAAAGTCATATGTATTTGGCCCTCTGGCTTTCTCTACACTTTACAACACAAGACATAGACGAGTGTGAGATTTAAAACTTATGAACAGAAACCTGGCTTTCCTCAGATTATTTTGGTTAGAGTCACGATTTCTAAAAATTTTGCCACCTATTATTATTTAATTGTCGAACATACCAACTCCAAAATATTTTTTCTTTCTTTATTCAAGTTCGTGTTGAGAATTATTGTTATAAATCTTCTCCACCAGAGGTCGCCCCTTCTTTGATATAATCAACTCCTACTGACAAACCCTTTAACCTTTGTTAGAACATTCTAACCCTTCTTGTAATTGGCATTATTGTCAAATACTTCACTCTTGTGAAAAAAAGCTTCCGTACAACCTGACAAAAAATGGGTAATCAGAGAGCATGTGGACTTTTAACTCCAGGATTTTGGAGACGTGCATTGCTTACTACAGAGGCAAAAAACATATTACACACAGCTGCCCGGGATCAGACTTATCACACAGACCATATGTTTGTACTGATAAGCTTCAAACTCATAGCAGTAGAAAAAATGGTTCTGTGTTTTGTTCTCTTGTGAGCTGACTTCACTGAATGACAGCTATGGACTGACTTAAATTACAGATGTAAATCAAACTAATGTGTTCTAAGTTAATCCATGAAGAGAAGTGTTATCAGTTTACCTTTCATCTGAATGATGCCAAACAAAAAAAAACAAAAAATGGCTGGTTCACCATGGTTCACAATGGAAAACTGGAGCTGTCCTTATCTGCAGTGAAGAACACGCTGGAATACTGTATAGTATTGATATATACAGTGCCTTGCATAAAATTGTTTGAAAGGCACTTTTATAACTAAACAATTTGTTACATCAGCATCATAAACTTGTGTCGTATTTTATGTGAATTTTACATAAATGACTCTCAGAAAATAGCCTATAATTGTGAAATGAAAATAAGAAAGAATACATGGTTTTCATTTGTATCTATAAATAAAGATCTAAACATTTTGCTGTGCATTTGTATTTAGCACCTTTTTTCATATTCCTAAATAAATTCAGTGCAATCTATTTCCTTTAAAAGTTACCTAATAAGTAAATAGACTCCATGACTTATGTTTTGTTTTGTTGCTTGTTGGTTTTTGTTTTAGTTTGTATTTTTGTTCTTATTGGGTTTTCTGTTTTTGCTATTTTGCATTATTTTATAAATGATGTATAGCAGTTTATCTGGTGTGATCTGTATTTAAATGTGCTTTATAAATTTAATATATGTAATTACACTTATTCACTATCTTAGCAAATTACCCAGCAGATATTAGAAAAGTTGTTTTGTTTAAGTTGAAGAAATCTATTCATCTATTTTCTTTACCTGCCTAATCCTTGTCAGGATTTTTTGCTAGAAACTTTCAGGATTGTTGAGGTGTTTAAAACTAAGTCAAAAGAACCTCAGCGATCTAAGAAGCTATTTAAAAGGAAACTTTATTTTCTGCAACACGTTGAGACATATTTGTGGTTCATTCAGGCTGCAAGAGAGGGAGACTTTAGCAAATAACAGAGTGGCTAAACAGAGTATAGCAAAGTCATTGTTTTATCCTTTTGTGCTTCCTGTCTGGAACAAGCTGGATTTAGAAATGTTGGCAGCCTTTAGGAATTGTCAAAGGCAAGATCCTATATTCTATTGGGAAAACACAGACTGCTGTTCATAGTTAGCAAAGGTAATCATGCTAATTGCTAGTATGACTGTCTAACATATTAAGCCCAACATTTTTTTTAAATCTTTGTTTAAAATAGTAATGCCTTGTTTTACAGCCATTACTCTCTCACGCATGGTGTGTGTTTGCCTCTACTCCAAATGACTGCTCCAAAGAAAGACAGAAAAATATATCTCTACTCATTTGATTAGATTATCTTTTACAATACTATCCATTGCTTTAAACTTAATTCACTAGCTGCATTAATTACTGTTTTCTTTACTTCAAAGATATTTGATTTGGATGTGAACATTTGGGGTTTACCGCATTTTTGTAAATATTGGTGGTCTCTCTCATGTATGATACTCCGATCTTTTTCATCCTGCATGTGGGAGCCAAACCCTACAGGAAAAATTACATAAAACCACATGGAAATTGTAATTATGTGAAAGATGATAAAATTATAAACAAAAAAACTTTTCTAGCCAGCCATCATAAGTGGGGTTTGTATGTTCAAAATAAGTACTTTTCTGTATTTAATTCGTGCATTTTCTCATGCTCTGCTCATCTCTCCTATTGGATACAATAAGGGTCTATTTTGGGTCCATTCGGTTTGTTGTTGTTTTAAACAGTTGTAGAGTACGCAATGTCTTTTCATTTTAGCACATATGACTTTTGTATTGTATTTACCCCTACAGACATTCATGCCTCAACTACATATCATGGATGGAAAACAAAACCTGCTTAGACTACGTAGCGACAAAACAGAGGTTATTTTTGCAAAGACCTTTAACAACAGCTCTCTCCATTATCTTTGTTTGATCCAAAACTATAATTCACAATATTCACATAAACTAAAGTTTTATGTCCCAATTTTTGGGTGACATAATTAAATAGGGATTGTTTCTTCTAAACTAAAAAGGCAATCACAAATAGAAGGTTTGTAGTCTAAATCACAAGACACAAAAACAACAGAGCAACATAATAGTTAACTACACCTTTATTGTTCCTTGTCCAGTCAATGAGAGCTTTCAGTTTCCCTTATAAATGCCATTCCCATCAAAGTACTGAATTCCAGCAGACAGTCACACATGATGCCAGTACAACCAATGATGCAACTAAATCCCAAGCATCAAGTGTGCAGGAGACTGCTGGACCCTTCTTTAGCAGAGTGAGATGCCTTTAGTCAGTTTACATTTTTATCTTTAATAACGGACTTCTCCTAAGGGCCTCACACCAGATGACAGGCCTACTGAAGCATAGCAGCTAACGCACATATTAGTCTAAGATGTCTACTGTCTCGGACCTAAAGAGATGCCACTCGGGATTGGAATGTGTTTTACAATATTCTTAGAAGTTTCCACAATGTTGGTGCGTTGTCTCCAATCTCATGCATGGTATTATGCGGAGCCACAGCCCTGTCTGAAATGTCAAAGTTCAAGGCATTCATGCATTTGGCAATTTTTACTTTAATGAATCGTGGCATGAAGACAAAACCAGGAAAAGCACTTTGTGGTGGACACTGATACTGTCACAATGTGGAAGCATGACAAGCATCTCTCATACAACAAAATGATTCAGAGGAACTCAGAACGCAGCAATTGTTCCTCTATTTGAGGGACATAAACTTTAAAATTTGACCAACCGGACTCAGGTCAAAATGTACAAATATAACAATAAAAAAGACAAGCGATAATGTCCATAAAACTCTGATCATATGTTAATAAAAACACTAAGCTAATGCATTTGAAACACGTCATCAGCTTCGGATGAGCTCTTACTGCTGATAGAGATGGCTTTGCTTACCTTTTGCTTATATCAGATAATGAAAAATGCATTAAACATGACTCCTGTTACAGAAGCTCAGCAAATAGTCCTGTTAGAAAACATGAAGTTGCCACAGTTCAATCAGACATTGCACATTTGCAGAAGGGCATGAGGTGCACTACTGTTTCACTTTTACTGTTATTAGCAGATGATGAGCGACATGAAATGAAATCTCTTACATTAAATGAAGTGCTAACATTCTTTACAAAGCACCAGCTGGTACAACTAAGGATCTAATGATACAGTCAAAACAAAGTAGTTTCCGATTTTTTTTTTTGCTTTGTTTGTTTGTTTTTTCTTCTTTCTCGATGTTGGCCAAAACCTGTTGCAAAGCTGGGATCACTGCACAGTCGGACCAATAAACCTAAAAGTAATCAGTGTTGGATAGAGATTTGGATTTAAAACTATACATTTAAACACATTAGCCAAATATGTCTATTTTTCATCGATGTAAACATTAATGTTCCCACTTTGGAATCGGGATTACCAGAGTTTATATTATGGCCTAAAACAGAAGCTATAACCTTCATATATTATCAGTACAGCAAAGTATGTTTAGTATAACAATATCATCAATATTATTTAATCATTGAATATATTAATTCCACATTAAATAAATTGTTCTTTTTCTGAAAACAAAAATCCACTATGCAAGTGGTTGAGATTTACTTTGACTGTATCGCTGAAAGCCAGTGATTAATAAAAAAAAATAATTGAACTGAAAATTAATTAAGACAAAATTTGTAATTTTTATAAACTCATAAACTTGCCCTTAACAGCTATTTGTTGACTTTTTACGAGGGAATGCACTGAAAAACATATTTTCTCCCAATTATATTTTTTCCCAGTCCAAAAAAGGCAGAAAATGCAGCATCAGAAATGTCTGGCTTGAAATGTGAAATAAGGAGAAAAAAAAATAGAGGAGACAAGGTATGCAAAACTACAGGTTTTACAATTTCGGTCGTGACCCATTTGGAAACAGGTCACTGTGAAAGATAAGAGCAATCGTTTATGTAAGGCATTTTAAGTTGACAGAACTCCTTTGAGATTCCTCCAGAGAGGCCTTTAGTAGATAAATAAGGAAGGCTTTTGTCCATTTTCCAATTGTTTTTTCATTTCCATGTCCATTTTCCACAAACACATCCCATAGGGGAAGAGCTGGAAAGTGACACATCTAAGTGACGATAGAATATTGTGGAAAGGGTTTCAAATCCTTGTAGGTGTGAACCTTTAGCAACCACAAGCAGTCTTCATCCTAACTAAGAGAAGACAAATATGGCGCTACATTCAGAGGTTCAAGAGGAGGAGAGCCAGCAGGAGCATTGGGAGGACATCAAGTGATAAGGAGGACATGATGGCTCCACCTGAAAGAGAGAAAAGGCTCATTCCTTAGAAAAGCTTTGACTAGAACTCTGACATTTATTGCTTGGTTGATGGAGAAAAAAAAAATCCATTACTAGAAATATCCCATTGAAACATCTAAACAATGCAAAATCTTGTAAATAACTAAACAAGTTTCTAAAAGGGCTTATAGAGTGCGATTTGTACTAAATCCAATTCTGCACTTTATTTTAAAGAAAGTTGCTACAATCTGGTTTTTTATTATAGTGATAATTATATAATTATAGATTTCATTTATTTTTGTAAAAAAGACATGTAATGGACAGACAACTGTCAAGAATCTCATACCTCTAAGGCTTTCTTTATAATGTGTCCATCTCACCTGTTCTCATGACAAAAGCAAAGCCAAGAGAAAATAAGGCTAAACAAAACATGGTACCAACTTCAAAAAGCTAATTTGCATCTAGACACTAAAAAGTGCCTGAAACCATGGAAGCAACAAGCTTGTAACATAGTTATGGCTGGATATACGACCACTATTCTTACCAGAATTGTTAGACTTTGTTTTATTAATTTGTTTCTTGTCATATACTATACTGGTGTGTGTTTGGGATCATTGTCCTGTTGGAACACCCAGTTGTGTTCAGGTTTCAACCAACTGCCTGTGGATCTGAGATGAAGTTGAAGAATTTCTAGGTGGTGCTCCTTTATTCTTCTTTGTGCAATGCACCCGCACAAACCCTCAGCATGATACTAACACCACTATGCTTGACAGTTGGTACATTGATATTTGGTTTGAAAGCCTTACCCTGACTCACCAAAACACACGTTAATCCTTGTATCTAAATTGCTCTATTTCTGTCTCGTCTGATCTTAAAACCTTTTTCTAAATTGTTTTTGTCTTGTTCATGAAGGCTGTTGCAAGTTTCAGATGAACTTGAATGATTGTATTTTGGGACAGGGGCTTCTTTCTTGGTTGGAACCCCCCTTTAGTCAATAGTGATGAAAACCACTTCACTGTGGACAATGAAACTGGTATTTCCAGTTCATGGCACGCTTGAGCATAGGTGATTATTTTGTTATTCCTCATCACCTCAACAAATATCCTTGGTCCTAAGCATGAGATTTTGGGTTAGATGGTGGAATCTTCAACAAAATTGGGTGGTCCACCTGGGACAATGATCCCAAACACACATAAAATAGAAGCAAGTTAACATTAAGCTTTGTTGTGCCCCAGCCATGGATTAAACATGGACTTGCACGAGGACTGTGATGTACCCGGACTGTGTGAAAATGACCCTAAATGCCACTCGATTCGTCAGTTACCCACATTCAAAATCCATCACAACTTAAATTCCTGGGCATGTGAAATCAAGCTGTCAGGTGGGGTCTGGACTGAATGATAAGGGATAAAGAGAACCACAGGAGAGAATTCCTCTTCTCATCAAGATCAATTACAGAGGCTTAAATCCTCCTCTATCCAGTCGGCCTGCCAGCCGGTCACCCATGCAGCAAGTAGATCAGTCAGAGCGCTACCAAGGCTTTAGTCACGGACCATCTCATCCCTCCAATCTGAGGTATGAAATTTGAAATGACAGCTCGGCTCGAGCCCATTGGTTTGGACAAATGATAACCTACTGCTGACTTTAAGCCCAGTATAATCTCATACTCTAATGTCAGAATGAATGGTCACATTGTTTTACCTCAGCACTGTAGATTTAAAATGTCATTTGATCACTAATGTCTTCCACCAATGAAAAACTAGCATGAGAATTCCCAAAGGAGATTACACTCATTCAATATATTTCATTTTATCAGTGAGATAACTCTACTTTAACAAAGTCTCATTTGTTTATTATGACTTTTTTTACTTTTGGGACATGGACACATATTCATTGTAAATTCAAAACATATAAAACTCTGAGTGTAGCTTAGTGTTTAACAACAGCAGGGACCTACTGTAGTTCTGAGAGCGGCCCCGTGTTGGGCTGTTTCCAGGGACGCTGATTTGTGCCACCGCCCCATCTCCTCCTTCTGTGTGTGCCCGGACTTCTACCACATATTCCCCATCTGTATGCAGGGGAAGTTCTATGTACCGCTTGTTGGTTGTGTACAGTGTGCCTGTAGACATGCCTTTCTGCTTGTACAGCACCTGGGTACACGACAAGTGTAAATAAAAAGCATTAAGTTCAGAGCAGATTCAGTTTTTGATCCCAGAAATGAGAAAGTATTGAGTTTCCTTACCCTGTACCCTTCTATTATGGATTCATTAGAAAGTGGTTCCAGATGTTCCCAGGTAACATTTACAAACTGGCCCTTTAACTTTGTGACTGTTATTTTCGGAGGTCGATCTGGAGCTGGTAAGTTAAGAAGAGTAACAGTAGGTCAAATTAGAAAACTGTCATTAGTTGTGTATAAGCTGAGCAGCTGTAAAGTGTTTATTTTTCAAAGATAACATAAGTTATGTTGAAACATACGGGGTTTCTTGGTGTGGATCTTGATGTGCTTGCTTGGTGGTCCGTATCCTGCAGAGTTGTAGCCTCGAATCTCAATGATGTAGACTGAGCTGGGCTTCAGACTCTCCAGCCTTGTGTGGTTTATCTTCCCTGACACCACAACCCTGTGGGCTCCACCTTCACTGTCTTCATTTTGTCTCCAGTACTTCACCTAGGACAAACATAATATTAAGGCGTTATGGTAATGATGCACCTTGTTTTAGCAGTGGTTTTGCAGAGGTGAAGTAAGCAACATAATTAGGAGACAAATACGTAAAGTGCTTTACATCGGGGAAGAACATATATTTTGCAGAAGAGATCTGATCTTTTTTCTTATCTTTTTTAATATCTAATGTGTTTAATGTGTTTAAAATAAAGTCAGAAAAATCACAAAAGCTTTTCAAAAGGAAACAGTATTTCCAATGACCTGTTGAGACTTGTCTGCAGTTCACTGAGACAGTAACAGCACAAGGGAGATCAACATTTTTAGCAGATAATGTGAAGACTGAACAGAGTACATCTTTATCCTTTTAAGTTTTCAACCTCTGTCTATAAGGAAAGAATGTAAAAATGTAATACACATAGAGACTGCTGTTTTATTACTGCTAGCCATGCAGTAAGAGAAGATTTTAAAGACAGTTTAAAACTTTATTTTGTTTTTAAATAGTAAAGTTCAATATTGAAAACATTTTACACTGTCTGCACTCACAAACCCACAGTGTGAGGTCACCTCCTCTCTTCTTGGCAAGACATGGCAGGAAGGCTAGAAAAAATATTTTGAATGTTGTTGTGATATCTTCTAGAGATCATTAAGAGAAACTGTGATTGGCTAAATTTGTATTGGTAGGTCAAAGCTTTACAAAAAGGTGAGATGGCAATTGTCTACAAAATCTCTGACAGGTACACCTTTAATCTATTCTATTTCTGGGGCTGATGGACGTTTCTCAAGAGGAAGAAATAGAAACTTAAATGCATTACAGAAATGTTGCTCTGTTTTACCTATTTTTGTGCTCTCAACACATATCTGTCATGGAACATGCTGGAATATGGAAATTATGACAGCCTCTTGAAAATCTCAGGGTTAAGGCAAATATTTCATTCTCTAGAATAAACAATGTCAACTCTGTATTAATTTTGTATTTGTTTTAGAATACCATTAAAAGGTTTACAGCAAAACCTGTTTACAGAAATGTGTCCTCATCTCTGCCCCTAATACAATGTTTGGAAAAATGTCTCAAAACCTAATGCTTTCACCCTTCTTTTATATTTTTGGCATCCAAAGCAAAATATTTGTGCCTGTTCACTCAGATATTACACCTGTAATAATCAAAATCTTATAATGGTCAGGACGTACAGCAGCTTACTTTATCAAAATAGGAGTTTTTTACTGACCTGGTATCCATCTATATTGCTCTCTGACAGAAGCAACCAGGATACAGAGGCCGCTGTGGCAGAAAGTGCTTTCCCTTCAGGAATTGCAGGAGCTTCAGATGGAGCTAAAGAGGGATCCAGAATACAAAGTTGTCAAGAAGTTATAGTTACAGGAGAACATTTTTATATCACATCAGGTGACTAGAGCAGCATCACTCATACTTTTAAAGGAGGTTTGATGGAGGCCTTCAGAAAAAAATAGTCCAGCAGCTCATGAGTCTACTATGGGATTTAAAGATGCCTCAAAATAATTTTAATTTAAAATCAGCCATTTAATGTTTATGGGAGCGATTCAAAGAGGAAACCTTTGCTTTCTAAGTAAAATGTAAAGGCCACAGTAAAGTTTACCAGAGACTAGCAGAGGAAAAGTAGGACTTCTGGAAAAATGTTTATTGGACCAATGGGACTAAAACTGAATTATTTAGACACCAGAACAGAGGACATGTATGGTGTAAACCAAATACAGCTTTCCCAGAAAAAGAAAAAGAAAAAAAAAACATTTAGATTGTGAAGCATGGAGGTGGATGTGTGATATTTTGGGTATGTTTAGCAAAAACAGCACCTATCCAGCTCATTATCTCAGAATCCTCCATTAATTCTAAAGTGTATCAGAGGGTTGACTGAAAAGACACAAAACAAATGTATTCAATGCACCATTATTGTCATTCTTTTGTGGAAATTCCATGCAAATAATGCATGAAAATACCTAAAATGTTAAACTAGGTTTTTTAAATTATTTTTCCATTCAAGAACATCGCAGACCTCTGTATAATTTTCGGCCAAAAGTTATTATGACTCCCTTTAGAGCACCTAAAGAGCTACATGCTTCTCCGGATCCATCAAACTGGCACTGGACATTGAACCAGTAATGCTCAATAATCTGGAGGCAAAGCAATTTGTCCGGATTACTTTGCAGGCATATGCATTACCTAAAAAGGCAAGCGTTTCCTAAGAATTTCATCCTGGCAGCAAGGCAACTCTGTAAGGCATCATGTCTGGATTGCCAGCGGTCATCTCAAGTATCTGTCTCTGGAAGTTAATAACTAGTTCAAACGTTTCACATCCCTGCTCAAACTATCAGCCTTCGCGTTCGTGCTACAAGAATAATTATAAACAGCCGACACAGACAGATTGGAGAAGCAGAAAACATATTAAAGTATTCCTGATTCTCACTGAACTGACTGCTTTCTGAGTTTTTTCACTTTTACGTGTTTTCTTGTTATAAGTGAGATTGTTGAGAGCCGTGACTCAGCACTTACCATCCTGTGCAGAGTAAATGATGGCTGTTAGGCTGTAGGGTCCCTCTCCTTGCCTGTTGAAGGCTTTAACTTTGACTTCAAACTCTGTCATGGGAGGAAGGTTGGGGTCTTTGTGAACATAGTGCTTGGCCTCAGGGTCATTCACCTCCACCCTGTTCCACTCTTTTTCTTCATGGGGTTTAAAGGCCACAATGTAGCCAAAATCAGGCCCATAGTAGTACTGTGGCTGGACTGGCTAAACGCAACAAATAAAGAGAAAGAAAACAAAAAAGATGATCATGATCTGGAACATAAGTGCTTAATTAAATATTTGCTGTTATATAGCCAGGAAAGTAACATTAAGATATACAATTATTTCTCACATTGTGCTTTTCTCAAGGTCTCATAAGACACCTTGGCTGTCTGTCCATCTGACCTGTGCTTACAGGCAGGTTTGAGTATCGGAAGCATTGAACTCACATTTAGGCTTAGATTTACAGGGTGACAGCACTTCTTTATATCATGGACTTGTAATTCAGCATAATTAGCTCTCGTACCATCTTTTAACCAATGCAGATCCTATTTTCTTTAATAAAAAGTAAATAAGGATTCAGTGGTTTTTAAAACCAGCAGTTTTTTAGATGGACATTGTATTTCCTTCATTTGATGTGTAGCAAATAGTCTTTAGAATTTAGAATTTTGACCATTTTCACTTTAGCAAAATCTGCATCTAGATATCTACATTCTGGACTGTTAAAACAGCATGTTTTTGTTTTTGTCAGCTTTAACAGCCAGGTGATCAGAGGGTTGTAAAATAAAACCTGTAAGAGAGTAAGATTTAAACAAATAATATATATATTATGCCAAATATTAGGGTTTCTGGAATTGATCTTTTGAAGGATATGGCGCCACAGCATGAAATTATGCTATGCAATGCTCACTTATAGTACAGCGGAACCAACTGTAACCACATGGGAAAATAGAAAGATAATGTTAAAGGGTAACACAGAAACAACACATATTGGCAGGAAAATTCTTGTCAAACCATAGACTATTTTGCAAAAAGCTATCCTATTGTGACTTCACCTGAATTAGGCTGTTAACAACCCCAGATATGAATGACACTCTATATCTGTGTTTGAGACTTTTATTTTGAAGTATAAAAGGCATTACTTATTGTTATGATTGAGTAGACTAGTAAATATTGCATAACGATCTGGCTGACAAAACTGCTCTATATGTCTTAATTATTTGTGTGCGACAGTTTGGTTACCTGGTAGAAAACGAAGAGTGTCAGACAAACTGAATTTGTTTGAATCTTGCAACTGAAGTTGCTATCTAGTTTGTAGCCTCCTAAAGTGTGGGGTTATTTTTCTGTTTTTCAAAGGAATCTGAACTGCATCAGATCATCTATCATAATTTCTTTCGGTTTTGATTTTCTTAACTATGGTTTTTGACTAATTCTTTGCTGTTATGTTCCTTACGTCTAGCTTTTCTTTCTGTCATTTCTTTATGCTTATTATTGATGTTAGACTATTAGTTAATTCTTTTATTCTTTGTACTTTTAGATCATTTCTGTTAGAACCTGTCTGATATCTTACCTGGGTTTCCCTGTGTTTCTGCTGTGCTCCATCTGGTTAATTAGTTCTTCCTCCGTCAGCTGCTCTCCTTATCCCTCTGTCTCAGCTGCAACTCATTCCCTCTGATTATGTTGGCTGGTTTGTTGTCATTTCTCTTACCTGCTTCAGTATATAAACTTTGTTTTTCTCAGTGTTCCCCGGTGCTCCATGGTTTTGCTCCAGCTTCTGTTTTTTCCTCATCGCCTATTTTATTCCTCCAGTTTGTCTCATAGCTTTATTCCTCCTTTGATTGTGTTGTAAATTCCTTTTATTCTTATTAAATCTTTAGTTAAACATTTAGAGCTCTGATTTTGCAGATAAAGAATAAAAAATGTGACACAGATACCAAAATAGCCAAACAAGGTTGTCGGTTGGAAGGCAACGTAGCAAGGGAAGGCCAGCCCAGCTGTTAAAAGGTGAAGCTTTTGGCTTTCTGCTATATATGATAATAATGCTATAAAATATTAAAATGTTTTTTTTCCTGAATTTTGCTTTTGCTTTGGGAAAAAATTTAATTTCAACTCGAAAAGTTACAATGAGTATAGGACTGTAAAATGTAATTAATAAAACTTTGTATAACATTTATAAATAAATAACCACTATTACAAACTGCCTAAATACACAATTCTTTGTCAGCTCTTACATAGAGATTTCTTGGTTGTAAAAGGAAGACCTACCGTCCACGTGATGGTCAGCTCTCTGCTGGCCCCTCCGCCCCCGCCGACATCTGAGGGCGCCACCACAGGAGCTACAATGAGACAGCAACAGCAAAACTTTGAGCCCGCATGCTATGAATCCACACAAACAAAGCCAAACCCACACAGGCTGTAACCTAGCCTTGGCTTCACAACTGAGACATCTTCCCCTTGCAAACACAGTATCAATGTCCTCTATTGCGTCAAACATGATCCTTAATGTACATGTAGGAAACTTGCCAGCCATAGTTTAGAGGCTCACCTTCATTTGGTGATTATTTTTTTAAAGATGTCATAGAAGGTCTAAATTTCAGTGTGAGGTTTCACCAAAGTGTTTATTTGTAATGGTTCATGTGGTGAGTCTGACACAACGTGTCGGTTTTTGGAAGCAGAGCCTAATGTAAACACTGCTGATTCGCTTCCACAGTAATATGTTAGACATTTAAACAGACAACAATAGAGGGACATGGTATAACTAACAAAATAGAAAGATGGATGGCAGTGACACATTTTTCTTTCTTCTTTTACATTTTACTGAAAATGTGATATAAAAAAATCTGTTTTATAATTCTACAAATTACAACTAGAATAAACAGATATAAAATCAGGACATGATCCTACCTGATTCCAAGGTTTTTTCTTTGTGTGACGGCCTGCTTGGCTCTCCTGTCCCCAGAGTGTTGGTGGCCATGACCCTGAACTCATATTCTGTCCAAGGGAACAAATCCACCACTATCGCTGTCTCTGCATTCCCCTCAACATCAGCAGGCGCTACAGAAAAAAAACATAGATGGTAAGTACATTAAGATAAAATGTTAAATTTTACAATAACAGTGTCTTGCAAAGTTATCACTTTTAAGCTTTTTTAAAATTTTTGTCACATTTTTACCAAGAGCTTCCAAAATCTATTGGGATTTTATAATAGAACAACAGAAAGTAAAACAATGTGAAAAGAGTTATATGCCTTTGTGTTCAGTATCTTCTACTCTTATATCATAAATAAAATCCAGTGCAATAAACAAGGTCATTTATTTAGTCCATCCAGTTGTTCTGTGAAGGCCTTAGAGGTATCTTAGCGAACATTAGTGAACAAACATCATCACGAAGACCAAGGAACACAGCAGACACGTCAACAATAAAGCTGTTGAGAAGTTTAAAACAGGGTTAGCCTTTACAATAAAATACAATAATATCTCAAGCTTTAAACATTGCATGGACTTACTTACTGTTTACTCCATCATCAAAAAATGGAACCAGTATGGCACAACTAGAAAACCAATCAAGATACAGCTGTCCACCTAAACTGACAGACTGGGCAAGGACAACCTTAATCAGGTAAGCAGCCAAGATGCCCATGGTAACTCTGGAGGAGCTGTAGAGACAGCTCAGAAGGGAGAATCTATTTAGACAGGATTACGATTATAATTGCTTTACATACTTTACAAGTCTAAGCTAATGGAAGAGTGGAAAGAAGAAAGCTGTTGTTGAAATAAAGGCCATAAGAGGTCCTGTTTGCAGTTTACAACAAGCCACACAAGGGAAAACAGAAAACATGCAAGAAGTGGCTGCATCTACCATCACCACAGTGAAACAGTGGTGGCTGCATCATGATGTGGGGATGCTTATCTTTAGAAGGAACCATGAAGGTGGTCGGGATGGATGAATTGAGGGATTGACCTTTATACTAGGCAATCCTAAAAGCTGTTAGATGATAACAAAGCTAAACAGACAGCCAGAGCTGTAATAGAATGATAGATTAAAGCCGATTTGTGTTAGAACTGCCGAGTCAAAGTCCAAACAGAAATCCAATCGAGAACCTCTGCTAAGCTTTGAAAATGTCCATGGATATTCTCCATCCAATCTGATTCAGCTGGATCTATTTTGTACGGAAGAATGTGACAAAGAGTGAAAAAAGTTAAAGGCACCGTACATACTTAAAGCCACCATGAAGTTCTAATTTGTGAACCTTATCCAACAGTAAGTGAATGATGCATTTATTATTTATATTCTAACTAGTTTTATTAGGCATTACACACTATGTAGTTTACATTGTCACTGTGTAGTTAGTTTCAACACCAACATCATTTTTAGTGCTTTCTCTTGCATGTGGGAGTACTCACATGTTGTGGCGTTCTTCCAGACATCTTTCGAGAACTGGTCTCTGTATTGAATGGTGTATTTGGAGATTGGGCTGTGATTGTCTGCTCCACAGCTCCACTGCAGCGTGACGCTTCTGTCAGATTTGTGAACTATTCGCACCCCACCAGGGGCACCGGGTGGCCCTGGAATATAGAGGACATTAAAAGATAGGTTTTAAAATTAAAGGCCGATGTGGCAGAAAAGCAATGCTAAGGCTATTCACTAAGCTGTGAATAAGCTATAGACAGGAAGAGTGATGGCTTTAGGAGAGCTTCAGCCTCATAGGAAAATTCTTGGTGGTAACCCTGATTTATTTAACAAGTTTAAACAGAAATAACAAAGTTAACATAAAACACATCACTTATTTCTTTTAAAGTTTGTTCTTTGAAAGACAGCGACAAAGTCTCACTTTCGGGCGGAGTTTATAGCGCAGTGACATTTCTAAATTAAACATAGTCAAAGGCTTTTTAATCTAATGTTTCTCTTGGTTCTGATGCAACTCTTAATTCTTCCATTGGGACTGAAAAGAAATGTCTGGGTTGGTGATCCCAACCCACAACTTCAGAAAGCCAAAATTCCCTTTTGAAAACCATGAATCTGAGCTGAGAGAAGTAAAAGGAATACGTTCAGTGTTTAACCTAAGAAACCTCAAAGAATGCAAAGTGACATGCAAATACATATATGTAAAAAACAGATGATCTACTTTACAATATTTAACGCTGGTATTATTCTTTATCTTACATTTCAATAAGAAACAGGAATATAATTGAAAAGTAGTTTTTTTATTAAAAAAGTGAAACTCATATATAGTGCATTTTCATTACACACAAATTGATATATTCCAAGCATTTACTTTATGTTAAAATATGTTTAAAAAAATTTTACATTATGAATTACAAAATGAAAGGGAAGACTGCTGACTTGACAGTTGTCGAGCATAGAGTCACCAACACCCTCCACAAGGAGGATAAAGCCACAAAGGCTCACAGCACTGTTTGCAAGCATATTATTGGAAAGTTTAGTGGAAGGAAAAGGTATGGTAGAAAAGGTGCACAAGCAACAGGAGCAACAGCCCTCAAAGGATTGTGAAGCAAAGCCCATTCAAGAGTTTGGGGGAGATTCAAAAGGCATGGACTGTGGGCAGAGCCAGTTCTTTATGAGCCACCACATACAGACAAGCGTGGATGTGGATATAATATATATTTCTATATTACAGATTCTTTTTATTTCATCTTATGTATTATTGTAAATTTCTGTGAATCTGAAATTTTAATCAAATTTTTATTTATCACTCTGTGTTTAATGAATCTATCTGATATACACAATCAGATTTTTAAATCAAATTAAAGAAATAAATTAAATATTTACTATTATTTATATTTATTGAGATGTACCAGTATGCACGACACTTAAAACAAGGCAGGGCAACAATTTAAGGCCTCTTTTGTCACATATTGCATCCAACATATTGGCAAAATTCCTGAATATTTTCTCTTATTTATGGGTACTTAAGATAGTCACATTTCAGCACATCTTCAGATGAAAACAGCAACTTTGCAGACACAACATATGAAAAATGACTCATAAATGCCTTTCTCATAGCGTGACAAATGACAACCTACAGGTGCAGAGCTGTGTTTTTCAAGCTTCAATGATTTCCTGATGCAAATGTATTTCTTCGTATGCCGGGAAGAATTGGCTGTATTTAATATCTGATGCCAGTTTGCACTCCCTTGGGAGAAGCCAGGATGTGTGCTTTGGTTACACTTTGTGGAATCGTCACACTCAGCCGCTCTGCGTTCACCAGGCCGTCTGTCAGCACCTGCCGTGAGAGTCACTGCAGCCCAGCCAAGACACTGCAGGGATCATTGACACCCTGGATCACTACTAGAATTCCTGAGTGCAAATCTAAAGAGAGTCTTTGTCCTGTAATACTGAGCCTGTTTCATGACCAGAGGAGATGGCTGTAAGGCAGGCTCTCAGTCATTGAGAAGTGGAGAGAGAAAAAACAAAGCCTGATGAATCATTCAGGAACTGAATTACAGTAAAAGGAGAGATAAACTACTGAAGGTTGGCAGTGTTTACGTTGCATGTACTGAAATAAAGTGATGAAAACAGCAGCTGTCTGTCAAAATACGGTGAAGAAAGATAAAAATCTATGAGTCAATGTGTCCTCATCACTTGGCATCGCATTTGATTCATTCATTAAGAGGCCAGGAGGGAGTTGACACTTTTCAAAAAAATATTTTACAGTCACAGAGGCATTGCTTGTCCCATTCAGTTTAATCAGCTACTGTAACGCTGCAACCAGAGCAACAACGTATCACAATTCCTAACAATCAAAAACAGTCCGTCCCATGCTTCTTTCCTGGCTCGACCTGTCAGGTCCTGGTTACAAGCAGCTGTACTGTGGTTCTAGCATAACACAGCATGACATACAGAGAGACTTTACCACAAGACACCCCTCTCAGTCCAGAGCAGCTTTTTCGCAATTAAAGAAAGGCTTTAAACGGATTTTGAAATTTAATTAAGTTATCTATTTTTCCAGTTATCTTTTCAGCACTAGTGTCTCTTTTTAGATTTGACCTAAAGGTACGAAGCATTATTTAAAAAAAAAAAGATTTTGCTTCAAACTTTTGTTCGCAAGTTATCTTGGAGATGACAGATTAATTGGCAAAAAAAGGTTCCAATCCGGTTGTTCTGGAAATAATTTTCCACAGCACTTTTGCTCTGTCAGTGTGTTTGATTATTTTCCTTCTTAAACACACACAATGTCTATCTCCACATGTTAATTAACAATCTGAAACACTTTAATGAAAAGTTTTGGAGTATTTGGCTGACCAGCGGTAAAAGTGTTTTTTTTTTTCTTCTGGGTTTTCTCAACACACTCTCTAGCTATAAACTCTGGTATTTTCACTTATTGGTTTATCTCTGAAATCATAATATTCAGATATTAGCATTTATTTAAAAAAAGATATTTAGACGTGGTTTATATGAGTTTAAAATACAAACTATTCTTCTGCATCTCTGCACTCTAACTCCTACATGGTTTGGTTTTCTTATGAAATGCTTTAACAACATTAAGTGAGGTTCTGGTATAAAGAAACCTGTGACTATTTAGTAAACAAGAAATATTAGTACACTGTAAAAATCGACAGCCCCCTTAGTTTAAATGCACTTATTTTATCTGAAACTTAACTTCTTATGATGAGTTTTTTACGCAGGATGTAAGTTTATGTGTTTTCCAGTGTTTACCTTACAGTTGTAAATGCTCCTCATTGTTCTTATGCTTGTCATAAGAACAAGCACTCCTTGAACCGCCACCTTAACGTGGTGGAGGGGTTTGAGTGCTCGAATAATCCTAGAGGCTATGTTGTCTGGGGCCTAAATGCCCCTGGTAGGGTCTCCCATGGCAAACAGGCTCTAGGTGACGGGTCAGACAAAGAGCGGTTCAAGAAGCCCTCATGACGACTACAAAATCGAGGCACGTGATGTCGCCCGGTACGGCGGAGCCGGGGTCCCACCCTGAAGCCAGGCCCGGGGTCGGGACTTGTCGGAGAGCGCCTGGTGGCTGGGTTGCTCCTCGCGGGACCCGGCCGTGCCAAGCCCGAACGAGAGACGCGAGGCCATCCCCCAGTGGGCCCACCACCTGCAGGGGGAACCGTGAGGGACCGGTGCAAAGAGGATTGAGTGGCGGACGAAGGTGGAGACCTCAGCGGCCCGATCCCCGGATGCTTAGGCTGGCTCTAGGGATGTGGAATGTCACCTCGCTGGGGGGGAAGGAGCCTGAGCTTGTGCGGGAGGTCGAGAGATATCGACTAGAAATAGTCGGGCTCGCCTCCACGCACAGCATGGGCTCTGGAACCCATCTCCTCGAGAGGGGCTGGACTCTCTTCTAGTCTGGAGTGGCCCGCGGGGAGAAGCGGCGGGCTGGGGTGGGTTTGCTTGTCGCCCCCCAGCTCAGCCGTCTCGTGGATGAGAGGGTCGCATCCCTGCGCCTTCGGGTTGGGGAAAGGTCTCTGACTATCATTTCAGCCTACGGGCCGAGTGGTAGTGCGGAGTACCCGGCCTTCTTGGCATCCCTGTTGGGGGTGCTGGATAGTGCCCCTCCTGGAGAATCCATTATTCTGCTGGGGGACTTCAACGCCCACGTGGGAAACGACAGTGACACCTGGAGAGGCGTGATCGGGAGGAATGGCCTCCCCGATCTGAATCCGAGTGGTGTTTTGTTATTGGACTTCTATGCTAGTCACGGATTGTCCATAATGAACACCATGTTCAAACATAAGGGTGTCCATCAGTGCACTTGGCACCAGGATACCCTAGGCAGGAGGTCAATGATCGACTTTGTTGTCGTATCATCAGACCTTCGGCCGCATGTTTTGGACACTCGGGTGAAGAGAAGGGCTGAGCTGTCCACTGATCACCACCTGGTGGTGAGTTGGATCCGCTGGGGGAGGAGAAAGCGGACAGACTTGGCAGGCCAATGCGCATAGTGAGGGTCCGCTGGGAACGTCTGGCGGACTCCTTGGCCAGGGATGTATTCAACTCTCACCTCCGGGAGAGCTTTGACCAGATTCCGAGGGATGTTGGAGACAAAGAGTCCGAGTGGACCATGTTCTCCGCATCTATTGATGCTGCTGCCCGTAGCTGCGGCTGTAAGGTCTGCGGTGCCTGTCGCGGCGGCAATCCCCAAACCCGGTGGTGGACACCGGCAGTAAGGGATGCTGTCAAACTTAAGAAGGAGTCCTATCGGCTGTGGTTGGCTTGTGGGACTCCTGAGGCGGCTGACGGGTACCGTGGGGCCACGCGTGCCGCGGCCCGGGCGATTGCAGAGGCAAAAACTCAGACCTGGGAGGAGTTCGGTGAGGCCATGGAGAAGGACTACCGGTTGGCCCCGAAGCGCTTCTGGCAAACCGTGCGGCGCCTCAGGAGGGGGAAGCAGTGCTTCGCCAACACTGTTTACAGTGGGGGTGGGGAGCTGCTGACCTCGACTGGGGACATTATCGGCCGGTGGAAGGAATACTTCAAGGATCTCCTCAATCCTGCCATCACGCATTCCGTGGTGGAAACAGAAGCTGGGGACTCGGGGCTGGACTCTTTCATCACCCAGGCTGAAGTCACCGAGGTGGTTAAAAAGCTCCGTGGTGGCAAGGCTTCAGGGGTGGATGAGATCCGCCCTGAGTACCTCAAGTCTTTGGATGTTGTGGGGCTGTCATGGTTGACACGCCTCTTCAACATTGCGTGGCGGACGGGGACAGTGCCTTTGGATTGACAGACTGGGGTGGTAGTCCCCCTACATAAGAAGGGTGACCGGAGGGTGTGTTCCAACTACAGGGGGATCGCACTCCTCAGCCTCCCTGGTAAGGCCTACGCCAGGGTATTGGAGAGGAGAATCCGGCCGATAGTCGAACCCCGGCTTCAGGAGGAGCAGTGTGGTTTTCGTCCCAGCCGTGGAACACTGGACCAGCTCTATACCCTCTACAGGGTACTCGAGGGTTCATGGGAGTTTGCCCAACCGGTCCACATGTGTTTTGTGGACCTGGAGAAAGCATTCGACTGTGTCCCTCGTGATGCCCTGTGGGGGGTGCTCCAGGAGTATGGTCCCTGTACGAGCGGAGAAGGAGTCTGGTTCGCATTGCCGGCACTAAGTCAGACCTGTTCCCGGTGCATGTTGGACTCCGGCAGGGCTGCCCTTCGTCACCTGTCCTGTTCATAACTTTTATGGAAAGGATTTCTAGGCGCAGCCAAAGGCCGGAGGGGGTCTGGTTTGGGGACCAGAGGATTTCGTCTCTTCTTTTTGCAGATGACGTGGTCCTGCTGGCCCCCTCTAGCCAAGACCTACAGCATGCACTGGGGCGGTTCACAGCCGAGTGTGAAGCGGTGGCCGGGCACTCCCTTAGAGATAGGGTGAGGAGCTCGGCCATCTGGGAGGGGCTCGGAGTAGAGCCGCTACTCCTCCACATCGAGAGGAGCCAGTTGAGGTGGCTCGGGCATCTATACCAGATGGCTCCTGGACGCCTTCTTCGGGATGTGTTCCAGGCACGTCCCACCGGAAGGAGGCCCAGGGGATGGCCCAGGACACGTTGGAGGGACTATGTCTCTCGGCTGGCCTGGGAACGCCTTGGGCTCCCCCCGGAGGAGCTGGAGGAGGTGTCTGGGGAGAGGGACGTCTGGGCATCTCTGCTGAGTCTGCTGCCCCCGCGACCCGGTCCCAGATAAAGCGGAAGACGACGAGTACGAATAAGAGTACGACTTTACTCACAGTTTTAAGGCAGCTTTTAAACTTTTGTTTCTAAATGAAGACACATAACGTTTTTTACGGTACAGTACAGGAGGCGGTGCAGCAACATGTTTTGGAAAGTTACTCTGACCAGATATGCTGACATGTTACCTGTTTCAATTCGGAACATCTCTGATGGTACACCTCCTCCTACCTCAGTTTTGCATGAAACAATTATCTGCTTTTATTTAAATAACAGCCCAATGCAAACTTCACGATGGTTTAGATAGAGGTCAATAAAATAACCTTTGCAGAAAGTGCTGTCAGATTTTTGAGAAATAGGTCATTTCAAGATGGTAGAAGTCCATTTTAGCATTTCCTGCTAGCATCCTCCTTAGGACTAAATCATTGGGATTTATACTAAATGAAGATGCCAATAGAGTTACAGTATCTACTGCAAATAAGATTGTAACTCATGACATTGTAGTGTAACCTAATTTCAAAATTTCCAAACCATCCCTTTAAACCTAGTAAAACCTTTTTTTATTAAACTGGGTAAAAACAAGTCAGAAAAATACATGAAAGATAACAGCATGTTAATGTATTATGGTTTCTGCATTTTTTTTTTGTCTTTTGCTCACAAAATCTAACAGCTTTTTTCAATTTTTATTGATTTAGTAAACTAAAAGAAAAATTTCCTATATTTGCTTTGTTATTCAGACACAGTTTTGACACTTCCAGGTGGGCTCGGGTTAAATCCACTTCTAACTAATTCAGTCTACACTTTGGCTGGAGTGGTTACCAGCTTAACATGAAAATGCAGGAAAATTCAGATTGTTCACCAAAACCCCATGACCCAAACAACAAAGGTCTGTAAACTAAAACTACAGAGGCACTAAATCAAAAGTGTCTAGATTGAAGCTGTTTTCAGGGCCTTTTGAATAACTTCCACCCATGCCTCACAACTCACCCCTGACAACCAGATGGGCTGAAGCTGTGGTGTTGTCAACCTGGGTTTTTGCAGTGCAGGTGTAGCTTCCAGCATGTTTCAGTTGAGCGTTTCTGATGAGTAGCTTAGCATTTGAACTTCCATTCTGCATCAAACAACACAATGAAAAACAAATAATTAATTCATTTGAGCAATTTATCTAAGGGAAAAAACAATTTTCAAATTTCCTCTTTCAGCCCAAAATGTGAAGAGATTTACACTAAACTTCACCTCTTTTATTTGAGCTATTATGAGGTCAGCACTCACCCTGGATGAAAGCAACATCGTCCCATAGAACAAACCACGGCACTACAGACTCAAATTGGCTGCGCTAACACATCACAAACACAAGTGAAACTAAACTCCCTTTTTAAAAAGGGAAAATTTCTGCTCACAAAAATAGGATATCATCAATCACAGTAATAATCTGGTGGTTGCTGAGCGAGTGGAGAAACAAATGAGAAACCACTAGTTTATGGTAAGAAATGCACTTAGAGAGAGAAGAGGTCATGTCCACATTCTAGGATATAATGGCGGTTATATTTCAACTGGTAGATGACTCCTCAATGCTCTTTTCAAGAAGGCATGGAGGATTAATTTTGGAGCCATAAAGTCCACTTAAACTAGACTGTACTTTCCATTTCAGATATTCCAGTGAAAACAACTTTAACATCAAACTTCAAAGTAAGATTTTGAACAAATTTAACCAAGCTTTAGCCATCACAATGAAAAAAACAAACATGATCACTGTGATTACTCACTAAGGTGCTTTCATAATGTTTGTTGTCTTTGTGCAAATCAATGTCTTGTCCATTCAGGGACCAGATGAAGGTGATGTCCACCGATGGGTCATAAGATGCTGCACACTCCATCCAGGTGTTGTCCCCAACGTGAACGTCAGCATTTGAGGGTGCCAATGTGATCTTTGTGGACTCTTGAAATAAAAGAAGCATAAAAAATGATGGCAAGAATGAGGAAGAATCAAATCTGATTACCGAAACGGCATCAGGAGACTTTTTCCACAAAACATAAGCGCCAAATCACATCTTTTTAGCATTCAACAAAATATGCAACAACAACAACAGGAAAAAAACTGACTTTAACTAGACTGTAGAAAGACAGGAGGTATTTCTATTACTGTAATGCATTACAATTGAGATTAGCTGGGACCAGAGGCCCGATCTGAGAGAGCAAAGACCAAAGTGGACTTGTACAATTAAAATGCCCAACAGCTACAATTTCTATTTAAGAGCATATTATGATCATTTGCATGGGAAATGTGGGAATAATATGGTGCACCACCAGTAATCTTCCTGTGTGAAACAAATAAAGACTATATGAAAAGACATAACTTTTTATACACTGTCAAACATTAAAACAGAACAAACAATTCCTGAATTAGGCAGTTCAGATTACCAAAAGTAATTTCTAATTAATAAATGGCAGAATAAAAAAAGAAATAATTCTTTATTACCTTGAATTCAGAAGTTTACATACACTAAGATTTAAATGCCTTTAAACAATTTGGGAAAGCCCAAATGATGATGCCATGTCTTTGAGAGCTTCTTTTAATTTAATTCAGTTCAATTCAGTTTTATTTATATAGCGCCAATTCACAACACATTTCGTCTCAAGGCATTTCACAAAGTGTTTGGAATGGTGTGGGGTTGTTTGGGAGGTTAGAATAAACTACTGAGTGTTAGAGTTTGGACATTTTAGAATGAGCTATGTGTAGGGGTACTAAGTAAAATAATAAACTGATAAAGTTTGTCTATCTAGAGCCCACTGGTGGCCATTGTTATATTAAAAACCACAAGGATTGGGGGTACCTCTCTCTGTCAGACTGATTATAACCATTGTAAAAAAGAAGGAGTCACACAGGTAGCAGAAATGGAGGGTGTGTTTGCACCTCAACCATAACTGAGCCGGTTTAGGCTAAACCTGACTCCCCCTTACTCCATCCAACAGGGAGGGAGGAAGGCAGAGGTAAAAATAATTGGAGAGTGTTGTTTCCTGTTGCATTGTGTGAAAGGTGGGTAACTCTAAAATGGGCTAAGTCAATTCAGTCGAATCATATAGATTTCAAGTCAGGTACATACATTCCAATTAATCCTAATCATTGAACAGTGCAGGGGTGCAGTCAGACTGAGTCATTTATTCAAATTGGTTAAAAAGTTTTTCTCTCTAAGGAAACCCAGCAGATTGCATCAAGTCAGAGATTTGTAGCATTCACTCCTCCTGGATGAGCATGTAGAGACAGTGGACAGTCACTGGCGTTGACTTTGCAGCAATCCCTCATACTGAGCATGCATGTAGCGACAGTGGAGAGGAAAAACTCCCTTTTAACAGGAAGAAACTTCCAGCAGAACCAGACTCAGTGTAATTGGCCATCTGCTGCGACCGTCTTGGGGTTTGAGAGAACAGAGCAGAGACAGACCAAGAACACAGAAGCACTGATCCAGGAGTACTTTCTATGGGAAGAAAAAGTAAATGTTAATAGATGTAGCTCATTTAGTCGTTTCATCTAGGAAGAAAAAACAGATAAACTCTGAGCCAGTTTTCAAGTTTAAAGTATGAGAGAGAGAGCACACACAGTTAGTCACAGGGAGTGTTAGTGTACACTTAGTTAACACCTTAAACACATCGCTTCCTTGTGTGACATCATAGAAAAAAAATTAAGCACAATATCAGGGAGAGAATATCCAGATGCCTGCTGGTGCCCTGTTCCCGTCTGTATTAACTACAGTTAGATTTCTGTACCAAATTAGGCTTAAAGGCCACTCAGAGAGGAAGAAGACATTATTTCAAAAGCAACATTACAGTTCGCAAATGCACTCAGGGACAAACACCTTCATTTTTGGAGATATTTGGAGACAGTTAAACAGAAACTGAAGTGTGGCCACAATGACCATCATTGCATTTTGAGGAATTGGGGGTTAAGGACTTATCTGACAATACCATCCCAACTTTAAAATATGGATGTAATATATCTGATAAAGTGTGTCCATGTAGAGCCCATTGGTGGCCATTGTTATACTAAAAACCACAAGGATTGGGGGTACCTCTCTCTGTCAGACTGATTATAACCATTGGAAAAGAGAAGGGGTCGCCCTTTTCCGATGGTTATACAAAGTTGTTGTTTTAAAGGTGACATCACAAAGCCTTAGTCCCATAGAAAATTTGTGGACAGAGTTGAAAAGGTGTCAGCAGGCAAGATGGCCAATGAACCTAACTCAGTAACACAGGAGGACTAGGCCAGATATCAAGCAAATTAGGTGTGACCCAAATCATACAGTTAAAAGGCAAATAGTACCAAATACTAAGGAAATGTTTGTAAACTTCTGAAATTCTCTCACTCATTATTCTGTCATTTTGCAATTAAACATAATCGGAATCGACTTTATTTGCCAAGTTTGTGAACAAAAACAAGGGAATGACTTTGGATCAACTTTGCTCTTAATATAGACATTTTAAATATATAAAAAGAATTGTGAGAAATCTTTTTATTTGTAATTATGTATATATACCTTGTTTTTACAAAAGAGAAGAAAAAGGTTGAATTAGTGCAAATATGCATACTATTGATGTGGGGACACTGACTTTGTTAATTTTGATGATCCTAACTAAACCGAAACAGGAAATGTTTTAACTGACTTAGTGCCAGACACTGAGGAATAAACATGCATTGTATAGTGTATGTAAACATCTGGTTTCTAATGTAAAGTATGTAAAAAACTAAGCCATTACTGCAGTTTAAGTGAATTTTTGGGATTTTGTTTTTGTTTTTTATCAGACAATAACTGTGACCTAAAACATTTTACAAGCTTCGTGCTCAGTATGTTTCACACAGGAACCTCCTTTTACGTCCATTTCAGTATAATAATCATCATTTTGTGCGTCAATAACCGACCAATGTAAACATGAGAACGGTTAATAGGCATATACATTTTCTTTTGCCTAAACCATTATAGCTTTTTTGAGATTGGAGTTTTAAGATGATAAAATCTGCTTTAGTTTTTGTCTGGATGAACTCATTTGGATTGTACTATATGAAGGCATTGTTGTGGTAAGAGCAAAGCTGTTTTCAGAAAGTGAAGCTGTGTTTCTCGGCCTGGCACTTTCTATATTTTGTGAAATTGCAGCCTTTGTCATTGTTACCTAATCTACTGCATTCATTATTAGTAGGAGATGATGAGCCCTCCATGCTTCCTGCCTGTAAGACTGATCGGACACTCTTAGTGGACAATGACAAATGTTATTAATAAGCTGTTACTGGTTTTTCTCCTCACTCACTGTGTCATTAATATTCACTGCTCTCAAAAATGTATAAACAACACCAAGAGAGTTATCCTATGCCGGGAAGATTTTTACTATCTAAAACCTTTTTTTTTTTTACTCCGTTAAAGATGCCGATCTCTTTAATACTCTTGTTGCAATACGGTGGCTCTTTATCTGTTTTGATTAATTTTACTTTTTATGTATAACCACCTGAATATTGTGAAACTGCATCAACTAATCCCCATAAACACACCTGTGGAGGGAGGCTTGTCTCATAGCTGTTTCCATCATATGTCTCAGTATGTTTCCCAACCACTGGAAAAGTCCAAACCTACAGCAACCCACTATTTGAATTGCAAAAGTGATGGTTTTACTAAACATATAATGTAGTTTGATACAAGACACTAAAGCAATATTTTACAAACTATTTCTGTCAATTTCAGCTGCAACACAAGCTATAAATGAGGACCGGTTGAGCAACACAGAGACTGCACCACAATTACAATGAATAATTTATAATAATGTATGATACTGATTATCGAAAGTTTGCAGAATGCAAACAAAAAGCACATTATTTGTGCTGACTGAAAGTCATTTGTCTTGTGTTCTATACATCCCTCTATAAACTGTATGTCCTTTTGAAAAGAAAAAGGTGCAGTAGGCACACATCTCCAGAAGAGGGCAGAAAAGAGCTTCACATACAGCAATGCCAGAGCTCAATTGTGAACAAACCAAATGCTTGACAGATGAAATTATATAAAATGACAGGCAAAGTAACAAAAATCTTTAACTTTCATGTATTACTTAGCAGATCCTTAACCAACAACTGTTGTTTTTCTCTCAGGGCACTTAATGCCTAATCCCTTGTCTCTACACATTGGATCCAAAGCAACTCCCTCATGCATCTGGCCTTGGAGGAATGAGTGAATATCCAGCAGATGCCTGTATACTGTCACTCTGCTCTGTGGGCTCTGTGTTATTCAACATCAGCTGACATTTGGAGGTCGGCCCTCTTTGTTAAGACTGAAAAAAACGAGATTGATTCCCAGCTAACGTTTGGATCCATCAAAACAAACTCTGCCATCTATCAAACATCAAAAATAACTGAGGTCTGTTTATTAAATCTTGTTTTAGATTAACAGCAACTTGCCTGTGACCACCAGAGGGTGCGTGCTGTTAGCCTTCCCCCAGTCATTCTCCGCAAAACAGGTGTACCTGCCCTCATCTGCTGGCATCACATTGAGGATCTCCAGGCTCCCATCCTCCCAGATGAACATCCTGAGGAGGAAGCAGACTAAATAGTGACACTTAAGATTCCCCTTTCCGAGTCAGTAGAAATTTTAAAGGTCGAAAGTGCACCGTGTGGTATTCCACAGACAAACAGATGATGAAAAATAGTGATAGTAGTCAGTTTCTTCAGAAAAACAACTATGTGCACAACTCAGCATGAGGCCTCATCACTTCCCCTCTAAGGTACTATACAGATTCATTTTTCTGCACTCATATTCATGCATAACGAATGGCATGCCAGACGCCCCAATCACCACTACACACACTCTCCTGCTCAGTCAGAAGCCATAGAGAGAATTAGTATGCAAATGCTACATAGTAAATAGCTTGCTGATCCTCCTCTACAGTATGTGAGTGTCAGCATTTGGACTCAGGGGTGGGGGGGGGGGGGGGGAGATGGAGTAGCGTCAGAGATCAGAGTTGGGGGGTCTTATTGCACTCAGATTACACTTGTTTTGCCAGTGAAGAGTACGAGATAGGGCTTTACTCTGTCCACACGGAGCTGCTGAACAAGCTTAATGTAAGCCAATGACAGACAGAGCAGCTCATGCTCAGTAATCAAAAACAATATTTAAGACTTTTCCTCCAAATATTATGGGTGCCACAAATCTAGAGCTTATTTAGATCAGAATTTTGTAAAGCTTTTCTCTTGTGACTTCAGTTTGCTTTCAAAGCAAAATGACAAATTCTTGTCCTTGTGGCCCAGATGTGTCTCACGACGACACACAATGATTGGCAGCTGATGAATATTGGCATTAGAAACAACAAAGGACAACTCAACCTTTACAAACCAGACTGAATATAATGAATAGAAATAAATGAATATGAATATTTATTCATACTCATTAGATTTTCATTCAAATGAATTTGAATTAAAAAATACATAAAATGTTCACTCATTTCAGTGGGAAAAATTGAGTGTTTCAATCTTATTAAGAGACAACTGACCTGGAAGAGTTAGAGAGCAGCTCGGTGTCTTTGCTCCAGGTGAAGGTGGGCTTCGGGGCAGCTTTGGGTCGGCATTCAATAACCACCCGGCCATTTTTAGGTGCCAGCACTCTTTTAACTGGGTTGTTGGGAAATTTTGGAGCTCCGACTGTGGATTAACAGGAGTGATTATTCTTCCCAAACTAACTCAATAAGTGTTAATATGCCCTATTAAGCAGAATTTCTTCACAAAAAACTTCTGGGTTCTTTCTTTAACCCGACTGCTGGATTTATAATGTTATGACAAAGGTTTGGTGATTTTAATCAAACATTGGGTCAAAAATTGTGTCCCAGTTTGTTTAGTTGGGTTGTTAGAGAAGTGACTACGAAAGAAACTCATCATTCTTGACTGACGGCCATTTTCATTATGCAACGACCTGATCAGTCTTCACTAAACTTCTTCCACAAGATGACGTAAGAAATGGTAAAATGGTGAAATTATGCTGTATAATAGTGTTTCAGGAGTTTCACAATCTGATACAAGGTATTGGATTGAGGTCCCTATTTTGGCATTTTTTAAACCATCGGCTCATCAGTATTAGCCTAGCTGGATTTTTATGGCCGGGGAGCTGCATCCAAGCCTTGTATCACAAAGTGCAATGTAACACGTCAATTGCAGTGATGGAAACTGCACCAACATTGGACTTTAGAGGGTGGATCTGTTTTCTCAGCTTCATACTCTCAACTTTGTGGGAACAACTGAGAGTAGTGCCTTCCTGTTCCAATATAAATTCCCACATTTGCACAAAGCAAGGTTTATAAACACATTGATGAGCCAGTTTGGTCATCACAGAGTCCTGACCTCAACCCAAAATAACTATTTTGGGATGAATTAGAGCAGAGATAGTAGTTAGACCTTTGTATCCAACATCAATGGTTTTTACAAATGCACTTACGGAAGAATAAGCAAACATTCCCTTAAACACACTTCTAAACCTCCCTGAGGAGTTAAAGCTGTTGTAGTCATCCCATTCGTAATCATATTAAATTAAGAATGGGTTGTCATTTAACTTCATTCGTTTGCAATGGCAGGCAAGCAAATACTTTTTGCAATATCCTCAATATTTGACATTGACATTTTGACCATAGAATTGGTCATAATGTCAAAAGAGATAGGCAATATTTTAAACTGTGTTATGTATTAAGTGTTATTTTTGTTCCCCTAATTCAGCTGTTGGTCAGTTCAACTCTATTATGACATTACGAGATTATCGTGTTTATTTTTTAAGTCCGATCATTTTTAATGCAGAATTAAACTAAAAGTAAAAACCCATCAGGGTTCCATGGTTCCCCAAAAGAAGGTCCGGGGTTCAAATCCCAACAAAGCTCTTTCTTCTCCAGCTTCCCACCATTAAAAAAAAGCCTTTATATTAAGTTATTAGCAACTTTACACTGACCTTTATGAAGACCTTACTGTCCAACATGAGTCACTTCTACCAAGAATTTTATGTTGAAAACCTAAACCAGAAGCTTGGATTAAATCCATAACTCAACCAATCCATCCATCTTCTATACCTGCTTCTTACGCGCAGGGTCGCGGGGAGCTGATGCCTATCCCCAGCAGTCTACAGGCGAGAGGCGGGGTACACCCTGGACTGGTCGCCCGTCCATCACAGAGCAACACACAGGACAAACCACCATGCACACACTCATTCATGCCTGAGGACAATTTGGAAAGACCAATTAACCTAACTAACAGTCATGTTTTTGGACTGTGGGAGGAAGCCGCAGTTCCCGGAGAGAACCCACACATGTACAGGGGAGAACATGCAAACTCAATACAGAAAGACCCCTGGCCAGGAGTCGAACCAAGGACCTTCTTGCTGCATGGCAACAGGCAAGGCAACAGTGCTATCAACTGCGCCACCTTCCAGCCCCGTATCCCAGCAAAATAACCCTAACCAGTTTTTAACCCAGCATTTTTCAGTGTGGTTAGTCAGAAACCTATTACCTACAAGCTCTAAATTTTAGCACAACAATGTTTGCAGTGACTAGATTCAAAGTTTGACTCACAAAACACTTTCAGCTCTGCATTGGCATAGATGACTCCATGGCGATTCTCTGCTATGCACTGGTACATCCCTGCATCATCTGATGTCAGCCTGCTGAACCTCAACTCTTTTCCATTAAGCTGTAGAAAATAACAGAGTAATGTTAGAATATTTACACTGATTTTATGCAGTTTAACCACCTAAATTAAAAGTTGAATGCTTCACACTTACATGCCATCTCCACAAAGCATTTTACATTATGTATTTTATTTACATGATGACACTAATACAGCATATCTTATTATTTATTTGAACCTTTTCTGTCACTAGCTGCTGCTCCCATGGGGGATTTCAGACCTGATGACAGCTGTTTCTAGGGAAGCATTGCACAAGCCTGATTAACAACAGGTACTTTCCCCTGTCATGATGTGTACCCACAGAGCTGAGCTACAGTAACAACATCCTGAATCCTGAACAGTGAAGAGCTAAACAGAGGATGCTGACTATACTGCAAACTGCTGAGACAAACAAAGATTTCTAGGCCAGAATTTTACCGGTTCTCCATTTTTCAGCCAGCGGATTTGAGGTTTCGGCACACCTTTGGCATTGCAAGACATGGTGTAGTCACTGTGCAGATCTTTCTCCGTGTTGACAATATGCTCCACCCACTCTGGATTAGCTGCAAATGATGGGAGTGAAAGTTAAAGTGGCCTACAGAAAAGTAATTCAGTACATAGGGATTTTTTGTAAAACTGTGGTGCTGGAGAGTTAAAAGGTCTGACATGTCATTCAACATCGACATACCCTCGACAGATACGTTTGCATGGTGGTAGTCTTTTCCTTTCAAGTTTACTGCCTCACAACTGTAGGTGCCGCTGTCATCGAATTGGGCATTTAGGAGGAGCAGCTGAGCACCTGCCATCCGCACTTCGTGATTATGTGGTAACGTACTGCCCATCCTCTTCCAACGAATCTCAGGTACGGGGCTGGGTCAGACAGGAAGGCAATAGTATTGAACAGTGTCACATTTTGCCATATTAGAACCATAAACATAAATTTATTTGATTGGGATTTTTTTGTGATAGACAAAACACACAGAACAAGTAAATAATTGTGACATGGAGCTAAAATAATACATCATTTGTTTGTCAACAAATACCTAGAGTGGCATGCATTAGTACAAAATGGCCACTTGCAGCGCAATACTTATACTCGTACTCGTCGTCTTCCGCTTATCCGGGACCGGGTCGCGGGGGCAGCAGACTCAGCAGAGACGCCCAGACGTCCCTCTCCCCAGAGACCTCCTCCAGCTCCTCCGGGTGGAGCCCAAGGCGTTCCCAGGCCAGCCGAGAGACATAGTCCCTCCAGCGTGTCCTGGGCCGTCCCCTGGGCCTCCTCCCGGTGGGACGTGCCTGGAACACCTCCCGAGGAAGGCGTCCAGGAGGCATCCGGTATAGATGCCCGAGCCACCTCAACTGGCTCGATGTGGAGGAGCAGTGGCTCTACTCCGAGCCCCTCCCGGATGGCCGAGCTCCTCACCCTATCTCTAAAGGAGTGCCCGGCCACCCTACGGAGGAAGCTCATTTCAGCCGCTTGTCTCCGGGATCTTGTTCTTTCGGTCATGACCCAAAGTTCATGGCCATAGGTGAGGGTAGGAACGTAGACCGACCGGTAAATTGAGAGCTTTGCTTTTCGGCTCAGCTCTCTCTTCACCACAACGGACCGGCACAGTGCCCCCATTACTGCGGCAGCCGCACCGATCCGTCTGTCGATCTCCCGCTCCATTTTTCCCCCACTCGTGAACAAGACCCCGAGATACTTAAACTCCTCCACTTGGGGCAGGAACTCCCCTCCAACCTGAAGAGGACAAGCCACCCTTTTCCGGTCGAGTACCATGGCCTCGGACTTGGAGGAGCTGATCTTCATCCCAGCCGCTTCACACTCGGCTGCGAACCGCCCCAGCGCATGCTGTAGGTCTTGGCTAGAGGTGGCCAGCAGGACTACGTTATCTGCAAAAAGAAGAGAGGAAATCCTCTGGTCCCCAAACCAGACCCCCTCCGGCCCTTGGCTGCGTCTAGAAATCCTGTCCATAAAAGTTATGAACAGGACTGGTGACAAAGGGCAGCCCTGCCGGAGTCCAACATGCACCGGGAACAGGTCTGACTTAGTGCCGGCAATGCGGACCAAACTCCTGCTCCGCTCATACAGGGACCGGAAGGCCCCTAATAAAGGGCCCCCGATTCCGTACTCCTGGAGCACCCCCCACAGGGCATCACAAGGGACACAGTCGAATGCCTTCTCCAGGTCCACAAAACACATGTGAACCGGTTGGGCAAACTCCCATGAACCCTCGAGCACCCTGTAGAGGGTATAGAGCTGGTCCAGTGTTCCACGGCCAGGATGAAAACCACACTGCTCCTCCTGAAGCCGAGGTTCGATTACCGGCCAGACTCTCCTCTCCAATACCCTGGCGTAGGACTTACTAGGGAGGCTGAGGAGTGTGATCCCCCTGTAGTTGGAACACACCCTCCGGTCACCTTTCTTATGAAGGGGGACCACCACCCCAGTCTGCCAGTCCAGAGGCACTGTCCCCGACCGCCATGCAATGTTGAAGAGGCGTGTCAACCATGACAGCCCAACAACATCGAGAGACTTGAGGTACTCAGGGCGGATCTCATCCACCCCTGAAGCCTTGCCACCACGGAGCTTTTTAATTACCTCGGTGACTTCAGCCTGGGTGATGAAAGTGTCCAACCCCGAGTCCCCAGCCTCTGTTTCCACCATGGAATGCGTGATGGCAGGATTGAGGAGATCCTCGAAGTACTCTTTCCACCGCCCGATAATGTCCTCAGTCGAGGTCAGCAGCCTCCCACCCCCACTATAAACAGTGTTGGCGAAGCACTGCTTCCCCCTCCTGAGGCGCCGGACGGTTTGCCAGAATCGCTTCGAGGCCAACCGGTAGTCTTTCTCCATGGCCTCACCGAACTCCTCCCAGGTCCGAGTTTTTGCCTCTGCCACAGCCTGGGCCGCAGCACGCTTGGCCTCACAGTACCCGTCAGCCGCCTCAGGAGTCCCACAAGCCAACCACAGCCGATAGGACTGCTTCTTCAGCTTGACAGCATCCCTTAATGCCGGTGTCCACCACCGGGTTCTGGGATTGCCGCCGCAACAGGTACCGCAGACATTACGGCCGCAGCTACGGGCAGCAGCATTGAAAATAGATGCAGAGAACATGGTCCACTCGGACTCTATGTCTCCAACATCCCCCGGGATCTGGTCAAAGCTCTCCCAGAGGTGGGAGTTGAATACATCCCTGGCCGAGGGCTCCGCCAGGCGTTCCCAGCACATCCTCACTATGCGCTTGGGCCTGCCAAGTCTGTCCGGCTTTCTCCTCCTCCTGATAACTCAGCCCCTCTCTTCACCCGAGTGTCCAAAACATGCAGCCGAAGGTCTGATGATACGACAACAAAGTAGATCATCGACCTCCTGCCTAGGGTGTCCTGGTGCCAAGTGCACGGATGGACACCCTTATGTTTGAACATGGACAATCTAGTCATGGACAATCCATGACTAGCACAGACGTCCAATAACAAAACACCACTCGGATTCAGATCGGGGAGGCCATTCCTCCACCTTCGTCCGCCACCCAATCCTCTTTGCACCGGTCCCTCACGGTTCCCCCTGCAGGTGGTGGGCCCACTGGGGGATGGCCTCGCGTCTCTCGTTCGGGCTAGGGTCCCGCGAGGAGCGACCCGGCCACCAGGCGCTCTCCAGCGAGTCCCGACCCCAGGCCTGGCTCCAGGGTTGGACCCTGGCTCCGCCGTACCGGGCGACATCACGTGCCTCAATATACTAGTCCTCATGAGGGATTCTTGAACCGCTCTTTGTCTGACCCATCACCTAGAGCCTGTTTGCCATGGGAGACCCTACCAGGGGCATTTAGGCCCCAGACAACATAGCCTCTAGGATCATTTGAGCACTCAAACCCCTCCACCACGTTCAGTGACAGTTCAAGGAGGAGGCAACGCAATACTTTAAGACTAAAATATTTGTCTATTTCCATAGGTTTTTCTATTCTTGAAATTTGAGCACATTTACATAGTTGGGTTTTATTATCCCCATATTCCATAAATCATGAGGCAATTCACCTTGTTGTTCAGCAGTGTAGAAAAAGACTATATTTATGCAATTGTTTTGTTTTTGTATCTGGGCCAACTTAGACCGCCTCTATTTTAAAATCTAGAATATGGAGACTTGTAAAATCTGGACTGGAATATCCTACAATAAATACTGACTCTTTAAAAAACAGAAAAAAATACTAATTCTTTAAGTCACAATCTGTAATCCTTTATACCTTTATTTTGTTTGTAAAAGATTCCCCAAGACAGACATATTTGTTAGGGATCTACAGCAAACCATATCTAGTTTAAGAACTACGTCTCAAGTTGAAAACTTTGATCTGGGAGGGTGTACAGATCCATAAAAAGGAAAACGATTATTTTTATTTTAATATGTGTGTGGGTTCTCTGCCAATATAATAATAATATAAAATATCAATGATGTGTTAAATATAAGATAAAGGAAATTATCTAAATGTAAAACCAATCTAAAAGAATATTTTTCAGAAATTCAGCTTTTCTTCCTTTAGATGAAGAGTCTAGGAACTCAAACTGTGTTCCAGACACAAATGTGTTTTTTTCAATTGTAATCCAGGCTCGGAAATTGATCAAATCAAATTACACACTTTCCAAGACTGTATAGGTACTCTGTATTCAGCTCCCTTGATTCATTAATTTGCTTATGCTCATTTATTTTTAAAATTCCTTTCAGTCTCTACTAGCTTTGCAAAACTAGAGACTGAACGTTTTGTCACTTTCCTTTGCAAAATATCTCAAGTCTAGTCAGATTGGCTATAGAGAACATCTGTGAAAGACTTGCCACAGATTCCTAGCTGGATTTTGGTCTGGACTTTGATTAGGCCACTCTAACACTTTAATAACCCATTCCTTTGCAGCTCTAGCTATATTGTTGGGCTATATTCTGAACCTCTGCTCCACCCTCAAGTCTTCTGCAGCCTCTGACAGGTCTATGTTTACTCTGTATTTATGTCCATCCATCTTCCATCGACTCAGCCCTGTTTTTGGGTCCATCCTGCAGAACTCCCTCACCATGATGCTGCCACCACCATTTTCATAATGAAGATGATGTGGTCAGGGTGATATGCAGTCAGTTTTTCTCACTGTATGATCTAATTCAAACATACACTACAGAAATCCTTAACTCAGCTCCTAGGAGACGAAGCCATAATGGATGGCGTTTTTCTACATACATTAGGACTAATTTATTGTAATCAAGCAAACAGTAAATTTGAAACATGTTTTACTTACTTTCCCAACGCAAAGCATTCCAAGATGATGTCCTGTCCCACCAAAGCAGTGGTGTGTGGAAACTTCACTCTGAGGTCAGCAGGGTATTTCCTGATTGAGCCTGAGCAGAAGATCAACAGGTACAGACACATACCACAAAGCATATTTACATGAAAGGCATGGAAGATATGTAATACAAAAACATTTCATGTTAAACCTTTTTTACCATTATGTTAATGTATTTAAAGCAAATATTCTTCTTCAAACCGCTATTAATGATTTATTGGGTTTTAAAAATGCTAAAGACAATATGGAAGCTACGAGCCTGTTCTTAAATCGTCACCTTCAGTTTGTAAATCAGAATAAAGAGACATTAAGATAAAAATACTAACGTTCAGCAAGAGGCTTAAGGGGAATATAGTTGGAAAATACACTCTTGGAAATGGATGGGCTGGATGCGATGCAGGAATAGTTGCCCCTGTCCGACGATTCCACCTTGGAGATGTAAAGGTTGCCAGTTATTTGGGAGACAAAGCGTCGCTTGTCCAGTGAGATGAAGGTGGGGAATTCATTGAGGATCCATCGAAATGACAGCTTGCCTATACACAGAGAGACATGTTGAAATGCCGCCTGTCAATCAGGGGTCTGAACACAAGGCAACATCTATAGGAACAGACGAGGAGTCTGGATATGAGCATGGGCTTAAATATATGACACGTATGAATAGCTGTAAACATTTAAACAGTGCTGAGGGCAATTATAATTCAAGCATCCTTTGTCCTTGTAGATGGATTTGTAGGATTCTTTCAGCTGAAAGGCTTAACTGGGTCTGCTGTGGCGACGTCCAGCTTGTTGTGGTAATTATAATGCTGCTGCTGGTGATTTCATAATAAATGGATGGTTACAGATTAGCATTCAGTGAGAATATTGTAAATGTCGGTGCTGTTTGATGTAACGGTTGGTTACAGCTACATTAGCAATGCTAATGGAAGGGGGAAACAATTTGGTCAGTCACATTTAAATACTGGAAATGACAGCTAAAGCAGAGGACAGACTAGAAAGTTATTTTGGCCAGGTTTTACCCGCAATTCGCAGTAGGGCTAAGTCTGCCCCAGCTTGCACTAGTTGGGCACAGTCTGCATGGCCAGTTGGCACAAAAATCTGTTTGACTAAATAAATAAAATCACAGTAAAAAATGTTTGAATTTTTTTAGCCAAAGCTGAACACAGTCAGGTGATAACTGACCCAACGACAAATGTGTTGCCAACAGTCAATGAAAAACAGAGGGCTGGACATAGCAGCGAGCTAATTGCGGACCATGTTAGTTTACTTCTTCTTCTACTTCTTAGAAAACAAGAAAATGGTCAACTATTAATGTATATGCAAGAATGTCTTTTTTCATGTATAAAATGATCCATTGGAATAATTATCTGGACCACAGCCCAGCCTGAACTTATAAAATAAAGCTCAGAGGTTCTGATGTGAGGGGGTGTGGCAGGAGAAAAGAAGAGGAGAGATATGGATGTCAGGACTGGTAATGCTCCAATGTTCGCCTGAAAAAGTTAGAATTTTTGTCTTTATGAGGAAGTATGTTGTCTCAGCCACGGCAATAATGAGGACAAGAACTTTAAAGTGCTGGATATTAGATATTAATGCTCTGTGGATTCACCGAGGTCTTCCTCCCACTTAATCCTATGCAGTTAGTCTGATTATGGGCAGATGCTCTCTGCCTGTTCCGTCCTCCTGCACACAGTTGTTTGCTTAAGCCCATCAATAAATTTCCGAACCAAACACGCTGTTTCATAGTGGTATTGTTTTGTGTGTTTTGGGGGGAAATGTATATGCATCGGAACAGCTGATTGTATGTGTGATCATCTGGTTTAGGATGATTAAATACAACGCCCCACCTGCATGTAATTCACAAAGCTTTTAAATTTGCCCACTCTGGCCATTGTAGTCCTTATTATTATTGCAGTCGCTTTTGAGTTTTATTCACTTTTCCCTGCACTACCTCGGCAAAAACCTTCAAATTTCTCCTGGTCCCACAGCCAATCAGTGAACAGCATTCTGTTCACGTCACATGTCGTCCCTACTTAACCCCGATCATAACTGCTCAGGAGCAGGGACCAAAAAAGTGGGTGGTGGGCTTAGTGGAGTGGAGCTGGGCTAAACGAAGCCAATGGAAAAGGGGCGTTTATCTTTAGCAGAGGTGGAATCTGCTATCACATACTAAATACCTGGATAATGTGGAGGGGGAGCGCAAAGCAGGACTGCCCCCTGGCCCTCCTTGACATGCACTGCCAGCCTCTCTTCCGATGAAAAAAGGTCGAGATCTAAGAAAAACAGAGATAGAAACCAGATAAACCTTTTACAGTTTGAATTTAATGCTTTAAATCCAAATTCTATTACCAATTTTTACACAATAAACAAGGTTTGTCTGAAGATGAATTTCATCACGAAATGTTTTTGTAGACTTGATATGCAAATTATGAAAGAATGAACACCTCGGAGGCAGCTGTTTAACATCTGGATGACGCTACACATTCCCGCCTCGAAAAAATTCTAACTCTAATCCAAACAACTCACATCCGAACAGGACAGATGCCTCTTGGCTGATGACCGTGCCGTACATATTGGTAGCCAAGCAGGAGTATTTCCCCACATGTTCTGTTCTAATGGGGTTGCTGATAATCAGGTTGCCTCCCGATAAACTGTAGTGGCTGCCATGTTTGCTCAGGTCAATGTCCGTGTTGTTCAGCTTCCATCTGCATGGAAAACAACCTGGGTCAGTACACTTATATAAGTGGTCAGGGTTTTGACATTAACTGTCACAAGTCTATATGGATGCATCTGCGACTTCTTCTGCAACTAAATCTGTTCCCTCTTCCGTTCACACCTTAACAAAGATGCATATACTGTGGACTATTTCAAAGAAAAAAAAGCATCAAACATTAATTTGATGTTTGGAAAGGTTGAACACACTGCATTGCAAATGAACCCTGTAGACCTCTCAACGTGAGCTGTGGTCAAAGCAAATTAATTCTCTGCCATCTAATGAATTGCTCACTGTCAGAAAAACCAAATTAGGGGAAGCAGAGAAATATGTTAAGACATGTTTGCAACAAAATCAAAGTGGACAAATTAAAATGCTGCAAAATGGGGTTAAGATACAATGGCAATGCTGCAGCAACACAAACTGATTCGTCATGTTTTAGAATTAAAATGAATGTGCAGGATAGAATGTATTTTGAGCAAAATTATCATTTGTTTGTGCAATGGGTTTTAAAATTGCAGCTTAACAGACAGAACAGCACCCTCCACATTGGCTGCCCTTGTAAAGATGTCTAAACTTAAATTATGGTAATATAGTTTCACAGAGATTTTTATTATTTTTCTTTTTTTTGAACATCTTGTATTTTTAGTACACTTACTCTGTTTGGTTGGAGGGGGGTTAAGTCTTGTTACTCATGCTGTTAATGCCTTGTATCTCTGCACTGTGTCTTTTCACAAGATTGGAGCATAACAGATGAAGGGATGTCTGACCGTTCCTCCTCATACAACCCTTCGAGATGATGCAGAGTCCTGGCTGCTTTCTTATTGTCTGATATCTGTCACTCACACCGCAGATTTTCTATAGGATTCGGGGCATTTAGACCACATCTATGTTGATTTCGCCATATGTATTGAATTCATATATTAGGTTTTGGTTGCTACTGATCATTCTCAATTTTTCTGTGAATTCTCCTGATTTTTATTTAAAATGTGCTGGAATTCGTGTTCTCTAACAAGTTTCCCAGGGCCTTCAGAGAATAATCAGTCCTACAACATCACATTTCACTATACGTTTTCAGGAATCACCTTTTCACATATTCATCCATTTAATGCCAACACACAAGATTGTAGTTAAAATCCTTGATGTGTTAAGCAAATTTCATATTTATTTATGTTTGCGATGGTAGAACAGAAAAGGCTTTTCCTGCCATCCCTGCTCAGTAACTATTGTTATGGTTGTTATGCACCCTGGTTAATTACATTTTCAGTTATTTTCAAGTTTTATTTTTGCCCTGAATTAGAACTGATGAGCTGAGTAGCATATTTCTTGACTTGTAGGTCAACACATGTCTACCTTACTTGAATGGTATGTTCTCTGGTCTTTCTCACTTTGAAGAGGGCCAAGGAATGATGGGACTTTGTCTTTTGTCATATTTACATCCCCAGGAAACATGTACAAGTCATTCATTACCATTTGAAAGTTATTTAAGAATCTGATCAATCTAAAAAAGTACCAGTACATTTCTTTCCTAAAATTTTCCCCATGTGAATGTGAATGCGTCTAATCTATATAAAGCCTGAATTTGTACTTTTTTTTAAATGGTGTAAAATTATGCTATTGCAATTAAAGATAAATCTATTTCAGGCTTTTTGCTAATATATTACAAATATTACCTCCAGTCAACAGAAACATGCTGGTAAAATTAAAAGATTACTTTAAACCAAAATCTGTATCTACTGGTAATAATTTTTAGCTTAACTTTCTTTAACAGATTGACAATTATTAATGAGAAGAAAATGCATGTGAGTTTGCCTTTTACTGACAGACCTAGAGAGGTGGAATTCAAAGTGTGTCGTAATGAGGCTGGGTTTTTGGGAACATATCTTACCCGTATGTGGCAGGTGGATTGGCTCTAGCCTGGCAGGTCATGATAATTCTGGCCTCGGGCGACTCCTCAGGGTAGATGGTGTTTACCGGCTGCTCCTCAAACACCGGGCCAAAACCTGTGGCATCATCTGCTGATAAGAAACAAAGCAGAGAAGGATGAAAAACCATGTTATGAGGCGGATTCACAAGCTGGTAGTATAAGAAAGCTAAAGCTCAGCGTGTCCTGGTCTGCTCAGTCAATAAATCCAAAACAGAAATGATGGGCTCCTCTGTTGCTTACTGAACAAATATCCTTGTGAGACATTCGTCTGTTGCCACTAAATGTGTTGCTTTTATAAAAGATGCCTGAAATGACCACATCTAAACCCTTTTTATACTGCATGCGTCATGTTTAGCCATGTGTTGTAGATATGGAAGAAAACCTTGGGATGAGGAGCCGTCTTGATGAGAACGCATTTTTTGGTTCAATCTGGCTTTTACAATGCCAACACACACATGCAATCTCCTGCAATTAATCATTAAAACAGACAAACATCATGAGCGGTGGCATGAATAAGGCATAAACACAATCCTGGGCCATGAATAAGCAATGAAGCAGAATGTTCCCAAATGTTGATTTTTCTCAAAGATCAATTGTGTGTAGGTGGATGCATGGATTGCGAATGAGATGACAGTGTGAATGCCTGTGAACATGGGTGTTATTCCCCCTGCGTCTCTGTGTTCCAAGAATGCACAGCTGACACCTCAATGGGGAATGTATGCTATTTCAGACAGTAATATGCTGCTCTGCTTCAGTTCATGGAACCAGGCCAATGCTAAGAATTCACTCACCCTGATAATATCATATAGTGCCTTGCAAATCTGTGCATAAAGACTAAACTTTTTTTTACATTTTTTCACATTACAACCACAAACTTTAATAGATTTTACAAAGCAGTGCATTTTTCTGTGAATTCTCCTGATTTTTAAGTAGAATGAATATGGTTTGTTTAGTAGAATGAATATGGTTTTGACTCAGATGGTTTCTTGTTTAGCCTACATCGGTAGACTATACAAAATATAATGGAAAGTATATCACGGAAAAGAAAATGCAGCTACAACAAAGACTGAAATGGTTTATAACTGGGTGAGGCCAGTGGAAGGTGATCTCTGAGGATTTTTTATGAAGTTTGTCAAAGTTATTTTTCAATTTTACACAGAGGAGAGCACAATGTGAAGTGACAATGTAAAAGGTAGTTGCACAAGAAATGCACAGCTGAAAAAGCCGCATGCTGATCTATGGACTAATTTTTACTCAAACCCAGAGATGACTGCCAGACAGACAAGGTAGCTAGCAGCAGCTGAGATTAACAATCTTAAACTAAAAAACTTGTAAAGTTTTTTTCAAACTTGTGCTAATTCATTGTTTTGCACTAACAGGCAAAGCAGAGATTGATGAACGTAATGTGAGATCTTTGTTAAATTAAAATGTATGATGTTGTCATAGTGTTGGTAATGTGTCCCACAATGTCCCTCACAAGCATCCTTGTTGTCCCACATTTGGTTTCGGGATATCTGGTCATCCTAGTCTGCGACCATCAGTTTTTTTATCTTTCCACAGATTCCACCAACAGATTAGAGAGATGCTTCAGTAAAGCCTTCTCACGGTGTAATCATCAGTACTACCAAACTTACAAAGCCTTTTTTTCTCTGTGACCTGGTGCTAAACAATCTGGTGGACCGAGACCTGTGACCAGGTGCTTAGGGTTTTTGCTCTTGTCTTCTTTCAAGATTGCTTTGTACTTAGCTCCACCCGTCATCAACTTGGAACAACTTCCCTGCTCTGCTGAGGAAAAGCCTCCCCATAGTATGAACATTTCTTAGGTCTTTCTTTTAACAATGGCAATGTTGTACTGTTGATGGATTCTACCATCTGAGCTCTGGAACGTTGTATTTTGCTCCAGAGGTATTATGGGTCTAATGGCTGTTTGGACCTAGGCGAGTGGTCCTGTCTTGGTACTTTGCAGTTTGCCGTAATCTTAATTATTAAATGATGGCCTGGCAGTGTTTCTTGAGATGTTTAGAATTTGGGATATTGTTTTATAAACTAATGACCATTTAAACTTCTCACCCTTTCTGGTGGATTCCCTGGTCTTCATGATGCTGCTTGTTCTGAAATGTTCTCTAACAAACATCTGAGGCCTTAACATAACTGTTGCATTTATACTGAGATTAAATTACACTCATTACAACTTTTCAGAAGAGTTCTCAGGACAATTGATAGTATTGGATTCCATGTAAGGTTATTAGAACACAGAGGAGCTAAACATTGAGCTAGGAAGTGGAAAAATAGATTTATAATTGCATTGTAAATGGAAAAGGCCATCATAGTAATATAAACCATCCCAAAAGCAGGATATTAAACAGTTATGTAGAGCAGTAATAAAATGAAGGTGGACTTATGCAAACATTCCTGTAGCCAAATATGTGTGGGCTCTTGACCCAAATGTAGAGTAATCTCCAAAACTGGCGGTCTAGTTGCACATCTAGAATTTAAATCCTTTTTTCCCATGTCAGACATCAGGAGCTAAAGATCTTAAAAATCTAGTAATGCTAAAACATATGAGGACACATCTACAGTCACATTAAGAAGTTCGTTACACCCTGAACAGCCAAGCAGGCGGTGCGTGCAAAGAATTTAAGATACGGGATCAACTTCCACTCAGCAGTCAGCCATAAAAGAGCGCTTGACATTGATGAAAATCCCAAGGACTCAGAATTACTGCTGGCTGTGAGAGAAATTAAAAAAATGCTAAAAATGGGCCTTTGAGGGGTTGATGGCAGGAGAATGAAGTGAGAATCTGTGCTCAGGGAACAAGGGAGTAGAAAGAAGAATAAATCAGGAAAAACTGAAAGCTCAAACTAAAGAGCAAAGGGACTGCAGTGACCCTATTTTCGGTTGACTTAAGCTTAAACCACATATGTGTCAAATAAATTCTTAACACAGAAATAAAATATAAATGTTAGATAGCCTGGTGGTGGTGGCTGCTGAGGTTTGGTACAATGCTGAAATAGCAGTCGAAATTTAACGAGCTCTAAGTTACGTGGGATGTGACAGATGGTGAAGAGGGTGTTAAAGCAGGGCACATATACTGCCTGGAGATACACATAGGGCCTTTAACGTTCTCTCCAGCTTGTTTTACTTTCTCTATGTTTCCAACTCCCCCTGGCTTCACTCTGTTGTTTCTCCATTATGGAAGGCTGTTAGCTTTAATCAACAATGTTCCATAATTACTTTGCCCTCCAAGATCTCTTTACTGTTGTTTTTTCCCCATCTATAGTGTTTGATTTTCTCCACTTTACCTTATATTTAAACACTGCAATGTGTTGCTAATGTGTCCCCTTAACATCAAGTGCCGCATCGCTATTATGTTCTCAACCCAACTGTCTAAACAATCATGTGATGCTCGACTTTGGATCCAAATACTATCCAAAAGCATTTGGATAGCATTTGCTGTCCAACGAGAGCATGGATAACAGCATGCATGCTATTATCCATGCATGCTGACATGGATAATAGCATAACTCCAGCATGCCATAACAAGATTGGTAGATGATGTATTAGTAATAAGCAGCAATCCTGGTTAAAAAGCCAAATAAAACAATAAAAGGATGTCTTGGTTTGTTTTTAGTTTGTCAAATTGAATTCTCCTCAATACTCTTTTTAAGCTCTAACATGTGCATAATATCCCAGCATTGCCTATGTACACCTCTGATGCTCTAGCGTGCAGTCCTGTGAAAAAAAACCATTTGCAGTTTGAACAAAAAGATCCCCAAGTCAACACATTGTAGACACATCACAGAAATGCTGAAAACATGGTAGCACGAGTGATCCTTCTCAGGAGGAGTGAGCCTACCAGAACATTGTTGACACAATCATACATTTTGCTCTTTACCAGAATAACCTGAAGCAAAATATCTGGCAATCAACTTGTGATCTTAATCTTAAGCACACTTAGGTTGTGCAACAGGACAATGATCCCATCCTAAGCCTAACAGCAAATCCACCTCTAAATAACTAAAATAAAAAAGGAGTCTGATGTGGCCTATTCAAAGAGTGGACTAAACTCTGACAGAGCTGCAGTGGCGTGACCTTAAACAGGTCATTGATGCTTAAAAATCCTTCAATATAGCTGAATTTAAACAATTCTATCAAAAAGAGTTGGACACGTAATCATTAAATCACCAGGTATAATATGTAATACCAGGTGGATTACGGTTATGATGATGATTCACAAAATGCATTTAATTTAATAAATTTTGCCTCCCTGATTTTGTCCCCTGTAGCCACCGCTTCACATGTTCTATTCAATTTCTATCACCTGCTGCCTTTCAAGTAATCAGTCCATTCAGTAGGGCGCTTGCCTCTTGATTGCCTCAGTTCCCACTCATTTTTTTTTTACTGGTGACTTCATGTTTGACTGGTTTTATGTTTCTTGATTTTCTTAGTCTTTTTTGAGACTCCAATATTTGCTGTATCTTACATCTGAGTCCAACATTTGTCTCGTGTAATATTTTGGTGCAACAACAAACTAAGTGTCCTAGTAAAATCCATAATGTGTATGCACTCCAGTTTGAAATCACATACCACATAAAGAAATTTCCCATCTTAGGAAAAAGGAGTGACTTTAGACTTTAGCTTTAAGAATCACAGTGCTCAACGCAGCTTCCCAGAAGCATTTGCAAGATTGTCAACACAGATCTCAAATCGTCCTACTCTTTTTCTCAAAGCCTCCCACTCTCATTCCTAAAATAAGGCTTTCTACAAAACAGTAAAAATCTCTTTTCAACAGCTCCTTCAGTCATCTTCTTTTGCTCTAATCTTTAAGGATCTTAGTTTCTTTCTTTTTTTTCCCCATATCAAACATTTACTCTGTTTCTTATTTTGGTATTTTTTCCTGTGGATACTCGCCTTTGACTGTTTCAACAGGCAAGTAGTTTTTCACACAATAGTCAACTATGTGTCCTCCTGTTCGCCAACACAAAAAGGAAGGAAGCTGGACAGTTTTTTTTATAGAGAAAGCCACAAAAACATGGAATAAATGGTCCGCATACAAAGGGACACACAATGCAATATAGATGTGTCTCCAGGGCCTAGTGGAAGTGATCTTGTTCTGGACAGACTTCTTTATCAAACACAGACAGCTCTATTCAACTCAATGGCAGTGGAGTTTAGAGTTTCAATTAAATGAAACTGTTTTATTTCAGAGTTTGTTTTCCATACTCATATTGAGTACTAATGTAACATACGTCATTAATAGAGATTTTAGTATGTCTATGTTTTATTGCTTAGTAAATAGCAATATTTTTTTAAATGTGTTTGTTTACATGGTTTGTTTTAATATCCCCATGGACACATGATTATTAAAAATCCCAGAGAAACGTCATTCTCTGATGATTACATTTTATTTATTTCTATGTGCACTGATGTTTTCCCACATTTGCGGCATGGTTTATTTGAATGACCAACTGAGAGTCCAAGTGGGACAGATAACATATTGTGTCCTTGAGGCAAAACAGGCACAGTGTAGTAATAATTAGCCGCAAACCCCTGAGCCATGTAATGAGGCATAGAAACAAACCAAATTGTCCCTGCGGAGGATAATCCATTTTTTTATTCTATCCGTATATTATTTAAGAATATTACTTCTACAATTTCTACTGAATTATGTTTTCAGAACTTAAATTTTGGTTTAAAAAAATTCTAACTGTGTTTTAAAGTATCTCTCCTGAGTGTACAATATTCAAATGTAGGATTAACTAGTCTAAGTAATTCATGATGTAAATCCTATTTTTTCTCCTTGCCTTATTATTTAGCCCAACCTCTATTTTTCCAGGTTTTTGCAAAATGGTAGGAGTGTCACAGCTTTGTTTTGATGTAGAGGAAGAGCAAAGTAGTGGCACTATATATGCCCCTTACAGACTGAGAATATTCCAGGTCAACCTCCAGTATAGTAGTATTATTATTGGTATTAAAGAATGACCATGTTGTCAGCTAGATAACCTGCTGCACAGCATACTAGAACTCCTGCACAAACAAGGTGCATCAATTTACATAAAATGATTCTGCAGCCTATATGTCCAATATGGAGGTGTGTGCTGGGGACAATACTACAGAAAGTACAGAAGATACCAACTTCAATGTGGAGAGAGCATTGGTATAGCAACAATTTTTTTTTTGGCATAAAGAGAATAGGTTGTCCTTTTCAAGATGTTTGGTGAGATCATTTTGCTGCAGCCAGAGCGGTGATTTGTTGCACATTACAGCCGTGGCACCAAAACAAATATACAGGTCCTTCTCAAAATATTAGCATATTGTGATAAAGTTCATTATTTTCCATAATGTCATGATGAAAATTTAACATTCATATATTTTAGATTCATTGCACACTAACTGAAATATTTCAGGTCTTTTATTGTCTTAATACAGATGATTTTGGCATACAGCTCATGAAAACCCAAAATTCCTATCTCACAAAATTAGCATATCATTAAAAGGGTCTCTAAACGAGCTATGAACCTAATCATCTGAATCAACGAGTTAACTCTAAACACCTGCAAAAGATTCCTGAGGCCTTTAAAACTCCCAGCCTGGTTCATCACTCAAAACCCCAATCATGGGTAAGACTGCCGACCTGACTGCTGTCCAGAAGGCCACCATTGACACCCTCAAGCAAGAGGGTAAGACACAGAAAGACATTTCTGAACGAATAGGCTGTTCCCAGAGTGCTGTATCAAGGCACCTCAGTGGGAAGTCTGTGGGAAGGAAAAAGTGTGGCAGAAAATGCTGCACAACGAGAAGAGGTGACCGGACCCTGAGGAAGATTGTGGAGAAGGGCCAATTCCAGACCTTGGGGGACCTGCGGAAGCAGTGGACTGAGTCTGGAGTAGAAACATCCAGAGCCACCGTGCACAGGCGTGTGCAGAAAATGGACTACAGGTGCCGCATTCCCCAGACCAGGGCTACAGAGAAGCAGCACAGTGCTCAGTGGTCCAAAGTACTTTTTTTGGATGAAAGCAAATTCTGCATGTCATTCAGAAATCAAGGTGCCAGAGTCTGGAGGAAGACTGGGGAGAAGGAAATGCCAAAATGCCAGAAGTCCAGTGTCAAGTACCCACAGTCAGTGATGGTCTGGGGTGCCGTGTCAGCTGCTGGTGTTGGTCCACTGTGTTTTATCAAGGGCAGGGTCAATGCAGCTAGCTATCAGGAGATTGTGGAGCACTTCATGCTTCCATCTGCTGAAAAGCTTTATGGAGATGAAGATTTCATTTTTCAGCACGACCTGGCACCTGCTCACAGTGCCATAACCACTGGTAAATGGTTTACTGACCATGGTATCACTGTGCTCAATTGGCCTGCCAACTCTCCTGACCTAAACCCCATAGAGAATCTGTGGGATATTGTGAAGAGAACGTTGAGAGACTCAAGACCCAACACTCTGGATGAGCTAAAGGCCGCTATCGAAGCATCCTGGGCCTCCATAAGACCTCAGCAGTGCCACAGGCTGATTGCCTCCATGCCACGCCGCATTGAAGCAGTCATTTCTGCAAAAGGATTCCCGACCAAGTATTGAGTGCCTAACTGTACATGATTATTTGAAGGTTGACGTTTTTTGTATTAAAAACACTTTTCTTTTATTGGTCCGATGAAATATGCTAATTTTGTGAGATAGGAATTTTGGGTTTTCATGAGCTGTATGCCAAAATCATCCATATTAAGACAATAAAAGACCTGAAATATTTCAGTTAGTGTGCAATGAATCTAAAATATATGAATGTTAAATTTTCATCATGACATTATGGAAAATAATGAACTTTATCACAATATGCTAATATTTTGAGAAGGACCTGTAGTATATTATTTTAAGAAATTCCAGCATAGTGTAAAAATGGTGAGGTTGATAAACTGCTGGAATGACTAAGATGCATATCTTGGCATAGGCAACAAAACATGGATAAACTACCACTATGGCTACCAGCCAACTCCACACAGCACCCATGACCCAGAAACGCTGCCAACATGGTCATGAACTATCACTACCTTAGCGCAAAATGTTGCTATCATTCTTTGCATGCTCAGAAGATTTGGGGAACTTTTACGTTCCTGCTCAATCCCATTGTTTTCTTGATGCACCCCAGAAAATCTCACCAAGACCCTGCAGAGACCAACCATGTCATAGGTGGTTTTAATTTTGTGGTGCAGCCTTGGTATAAAAGAGGACTAAACAATTCACTTTTAAGAGACAGAGCAGTTTCTGCAGTGTGTTTGTGTAGGTGGGGGTTTTGGTATTGATTATTTCTTGTTCCCTGGATGCACCATCTTCTTTGTTGGATTTGATAAAGAGGTTGAATTACAGAACTAAAGGAGCATTTTGCCTACATGCTTTTCATTTTACTGCTGAGTGACTTTTAAAGCCAAAAGCTACTGCCTGTCAAACTGAGATATGTTTAAAAAACACGGAGCAAGTGTCATATTGTTATTTTTCTAAAAAGGAAAAACACAACCCATGCTTGCTAGTAAAAGAAATGAATTTGGGGACTCAACAAAGGAGACCATCACAGAGGACGATTATTCACTCTATCAACTAATCAACCTACATCCAGCATCTTAGCTTGCTCCCAAGAAGCAAATCGACTGGCATTTTTTGTCTAGTTTACCCTGTTGACATTGCATCCCTTTTACTCTACTCAGAAACAATAATGCACACCGTTCACAGTGCTTGAAAATGTTTTAAATATGTATGGCTATATTTAATTAATAAAACACACATGAACTGCAGCCTGCACAAGAAAAGTGAAAAACATCAGAGATAAAAGTTTATTACACAGGTTTATCACTGATATACTGTATCTTACTTGTTTGGGTTTACAGAATTTTCTCTGACATGCTCTTGCAAAATTTGACACTTTTTCTTGTAACTTGGACAAAATCAATACGGGCTATTTTTGGGACTGTCCCAGTTATTTCTCAAGTCTCCACAGCAACCTCACTGTGTGAGGTTGACTCATTTCAGCAACCTCACATAGTAAGCTCAAATGAGTCAGTCTGAACCCAGAACAGGTCATTTAAATGCTTAGGTGTTTTAAATGTCACCACTTTAGCCATATTTTTGGCTTAATAAGTATGTTAAATCTCTAATAGCACAGGATTTCCTTTAGATATCAAGATATCATAAAATGTGCCACCAGGAAGTATTTGAACAACCCCGCCACCCACTCTCTTTGTCCATGCACTGTATAACTTAAAGAACTTGTGCCACAAAGTTGGGAATTTATTCTGATGAGATTAGCTTGATAGAGCATGTTTGTGGCCTGTATATTGGCCGTTAAAGGAATCTGCTCAAAATGACAGAACAATAACAGCAATAATTGTTTTCAATCTTTAGGCTGCACCAAGTTATCTTCAATTGTGATAAACACTATTACTGTTTTAAACTGAGATTCCTTATCTGAACAATGAAAAAATGAGAAGTTGAATACATCAGAGTACTGTATATTTTTGTTTTTGTTTGTCAGCATCTGCCATTTTGGGTTTTTTGTTAGTTTTTTACTATTTAGATTCTTGTGTTCATGTGTTGGTTTATTTTCCTTTTAGGTCAGAGTTTCCCCAGGTTTTGTTTAGTCTAGTTTCCTTTACTGCTCAGTTCCTCATGTTCATTTCCACTGCTCATTAGTTTAATTAGACACATTCCCCTCAGTCTCCCTGCAGCCTGTTCCATACCTGTGTCATGTTTCCCCTGATTACCTGTCTCCCTTTTTCATTGGTTCATACTACATACCTCAGTATATTAGCTTCCTGGTTTTCATTGTTCCTCACTGGTTCCTCCTGTAAACTTCTTCGTCTACTCCCTTGTTGTCTTCCCAAGTTCCTCCTAGTGGTTTGTTTTCTGTTTGCCTCCTGATCTTGTGCTCTTGGAATGACCTGCCTGTATTCTGAACTCAGCCTGCCTGTAAGTCTGTGTGCAATTATCACATTAAACCTCAAACGACTCACCATGTTCTGCGCTCTGGTCCTACCTCCAAACCCTCAACCTTGACATTGTTATTCTATCATGGATATTCATTCCTCAGCTACTTTATTAGGTATACCATGCTACTTCCACATCATGCTAGTATTGGGGAGCCAATGCCAGCCCCAAAAAATATCATTACCCAGTTGTGTTGTTTTCCATCAGTGTAGCTATAATCCTCCCTCTGCATGCCAGCTGTAGTGTTAACAGTTGGTTTCAGGCATTCAATTTGTTTATGTTAATTAAAAATAAATGTTTAAAGATCAGCTTTATTTTTCTGCTCAACTTGGCAAAGTAGTCAAAATTACTGCTCTGCTCCACATACCAATGGAAGTTTTGAACCCATCAGTTTTCATTTATTTTTGGCTCTTTCAGTGAGATGCTCATCTGTCCAAACAAGCCACTTAATGAACACTGATCCTTGGCAGCTGTAGTTTTTCATTTTTTGTAGTAAGCAGTCGCAGCCCTGTAGAGATGTAACAGAGCCATAACTAAAATCCCTACATAATTCACATATTTCTAGTCTTGGTTTTATGGAGTATTATGTGAATTGTGAATGAGGAAAACAACAGAACACAAACTAGGACATTATAACAACAAACCTTGATGTTTTTTTAAATAATAAATACCTAGGTTTTAGTACGAGAACTACAGGAATAACATTTGGAGCAAAACAAACGTTAAAGACTAAAGGAGAAGCTCATTGTCAACACCCAGAGGCTTCACTATAAATAACAGCTTCCTCCAAGGCCACCACCTCATCACAGAAAACATGAGGATACCTTGGTCCTGTGCTTTCTATGAAAACCTGTAAAACCAGTGGAAGCTAGCCTTTCAGTGTAACTGTTTTTCTACATGGTTAATTGGAATGAGAAATTAGGAATATCAATAACCAAAACTAGCATAATTTGTTCCCTTATATGTTGTGAGATTGTGTATGTTAAAGTATTCAATTCGTTGTAAGGCAAAGTAACAATGTGTGTCTTATGTCACAATAATGTGACAGGTGTACTGGTTTATTTAATTGATAGTAACATTGTTTTTAAATTTCTGTATGTTTTTTACTAAATTTAAGATTAGATGATGATTGGCTATTATTCAGTTTACTTCCTTTTTAAGAGGCATATTTTATTGTCATATAGGTATTAAGGAGAAAATAAATGAAAACCACTGGCTATAATTCTTCGGTAAACATAAATCTTTAACATTGAAATAATTTTAGGTTGGCAACATCTAATAAATTCATGGGAAAAGGAAGTTTTCTTGACTATAAATACATCCTTGCTGCTGTCTGGGATCTAAAGGGGGAAATGGCAGTCAGGTGCTTATGAAATGTGCTGCTGATAACCAGCCATCTACAGACATGACCATCACTATAAAACCTACCTGGGGTTTTGGGGGTGTTACTCTGGACATTGTGGGTGTGTGTGGTAACACAATGCCAAGAAGGAAAGATACCTGCAATGACCTCAGAGATGGAAATTGTGCTCTTACTTATTCTGGGATGGGTTTTGATTCTATTTCCAAACAATTTGAAGTCTATCGTTCAACAGTGAGAAAGATTATTCACAAGTGGAAAACATTAGAGCCAATCATACTAAGAATGGATGTCCTAGCATGTTCACTCCAGGTGAAGAAAGTGCAATGTTCAGGCGAGTTGCAGGAAACCAAAGAGTCACATCTCAGACTCTACAGGTTTCAGATAGCATAACAAAAAATCATGACAGTACAAGTAGAAAAATATTGAACAAGTACAACTTGTTAGGAAGATTATTAGTCTTACCTTCAAACGGGTCAAGCACTCCCCCGTGGTCAGATTGATCTGTAGCAGAGAATTCATGCCAAACATCAAATCACTATTCTGCAAATATGCTACAGGTACAGAATCAAATACAAGTATGAATAAGACTCAGTTGTTTTTTTTTAATTTATTTATAAAAGACTGACACTCCATTTTTCAAATTAAACAGATACAATTTGCTTAAGAACATCTCCACTGTTTATAAAATATTAAACCTTTAAACCATTGAAAAATTCACAATTTACTTGCAGCCTAGTGGTTTTCCTTTCCTGAGTGATTGAATGGTGATGTTAAAAGATTTGTTGCACAGCAAATAGCACAATTATTCCCAAGGACAAATTAAAACCCTGAAACATGCATACTCCCTATACTGCAGATGTAGCGTAGAGTGAGCTTGACATTTCCCGAGCTGTCACAGCGTTAATGTCACATCACACTTTGTTCATGCTGCAGCTAAACAAACATGTCAAGCCGATGTTATCTCACTGAAGTGAAGACCACTGACTGTTGTCTTTCTCAATACAACAGTGATTTAAAAAAGTGCTTAAAACTGTAAAAGCAGTGTAACATATGATGGATTTAGTTGTCAAAAATCTTTTTGAAGGGCAACATGCTTATATTTTCATCAGAATAAATATTTACAATATGTTGTCTCAACGCCACATGTGAAAAGCAAGAGAAACCAGACCTAAGTCTCATGGACGTGTTGGATTCACATGTTCTTCTTCTATTGATTCATGTGAAATCAGTCTGAGATGATTGTGAATTGCCTACGATATAGGAACACAAGAAATCTGTCTGATTTAGTAGTTGTCTGGATTGCATTGTTTCAAGCTGAATGCACAGCAACGCACTTAATAAACCTGTGCAACCTTTAAAACCTTAGATGCACAATGACCTTTCAAATATACATGATGTATCTTTCATGAAATCTCGCGCTCCTTTTTAGTTACCCATTAAATGTTTACTTACCCTAAAGTGACCAAAATCTGAAAGCTAAAGTATAACAAAAAAAGTTACTTTACAGTTTCATTAAGATCAGATTTCCCTTGTTTTCACGCAGCTCAAATTACTCCCTGCTTCACTTTCTCCACTTCATTTACTAAAACCGACAGTTCTTTAGCAGCTTGTTTACACATTGCCTTCCTCGACCTCATTTAAGGGGTAAACTAGCAACTACGACTTGATTGTGTGCTTCAGTCTAATCCACCTGTGTGAATTTCATACTTTGTTGATTGTGCCATTCATAGGCCCTATTCTGGAACTGTTGAACCTTTTTTTTTTTTTTTTTTTTTAAACTTTGGTGCCAGACAAATCTTTGACAAATGGGATGTTGATTGGTTATACTTGAATGATAAAGGGTAAAAATTTTATCTGAATCTAAAAGAGCAAAATCATTTCAAATTCTACATCCTCAAGTCAATTGTAACTGAGAAAACTGCTTCAACTACTGATCGAAGCATCGACATTGTTGTGATTTCAATGGACAACTCAGTCAAGAAACATGTTAAGACTTGGGAAGTAAAACAGATAATCTCAGAAAAACATCAAAAAGTTAATTTACTTTAGTAACTTGATTCAGAAAGCTTCAGTACAGACAGAGTGATGTAATTTAAGCATTTACTGAATGCAGTTTTGATGATTGTGGCTTTTACCTAATAGAAACCTAAAATTCAACCTCCCAGAAAGTTAGAACATTACATAAAGCCAAAAAAAATTTTTATACAGAAATATCAGCACATACACTTTGGGGGAAGACTGCTTCACAGTTGACCAGCTTTAGGTTTTTGAGACAGTCCACAAGGAGGGTAAGCCACAAAAGCTAACCACTAAGGATGCTTGCTGTTTACCGAGTACTGTATCCAAGCAAAATAAATGAAAGTTTAGTAGAAGTAAAAAGTGTGGTATAAAAAGGTATACAAGCAGTAGGAGGAACCCCACCCATAAAAGACTTTAAACAATGCCGAATGAAGAGTTTAGAGAAGATTCACAAGGCATGGACTGCTGCTGGAGTCGGTGGGTCAAGAGCCACCACACACAGACACATCCAGGACAAGAGCTATACCTGTCACATTCCTTGTATTAAACAACCCCTGAACTAGAGACATCAGAAGGATAAGGGAAAAAAAGACTGGAATGTTACTCGGTGGTCCTCTATACAGATAAAAGTCAATTTTAGATTTCATTATGAAATCAAGGAACAACTATGTGAAGGAAGAGAGAATCAAAGTTGCTTGAGGTGCAGTGTAAAGTTTCCACAGCCTTGTCATCTGCTGGTGTTGGTACACTGTGTTTTACGAAGTCAAGAGTCAGCACAACCTTCTACTAGGAGATTTTAGAGCACTTTGTGCTTTCTTCTGCTGACAAGTTTTATGAAGATGCTGATTTTATTTTCATGCAGGACATGGCCACACTGCCAGAAGTACCAACAACTGCTTTAATGACCATGGTATCACTGTGCTTGATTGAAGAGCAAACTGGCCTGACCTAAACCCCACAGAGAACCAATGGAGTATTCTAAAGAGAAAGATGGGATACACCACATCAGACAATGAAAACAAGCTGAACGCCGCTATTAAAGCAACCGGGGCTTCCTGAACACCTCAGCAGAGCCACAGACTAATCAGCTCCATGTCATGCTGCATTGATGCAGTAATTCATGCCAAAGGAACCCCAACCAAGGACTGATTGCATATACTGTAGAGTAAATTAACATACTTTTCTATAAGTGGATGATTCTATATTAGAAGTCCTTTTGAGTTTGGGTTTCTAAATAGCTGTGAGCCCTGGTCACCATAATTAACAGAAACATGTGTTTAAAATATCACTCTGTATGTAACAAATCCATATAATATATAAATGTCACTTTTTCAATAGAATTACTGAAATAACTTTTCTTGTATAAAAAATGAAGCATATAAAAAATGTGATCATTATTGCAGAAATTAAAGGTACTTTTTGACTTTTCTTTTAGGATGAATTTTGACCTGCAAGCGAGAAGGCCAGGAGATGAAAGAGCAGGGCGAGGTGCAGCATGGTGCTGAAGCGAGAACCACCTGGTGGGGTAACTGCTAGAAACCTGGATGATGAAACATGAGCGGGACCTCCAGGGTTTTCCTAAATGAGATGGGAAAACAGTAAGAAAGAGTGTTTAAAGCACAAAAATCTTTCTGTAGAGTAACGTTTCATTAATAGGTTTTATTATTAGTTTATTGGAAAATTCCTTTGGCTTTTAAGAAAAGATACTAACTAGATGCATTATAAAAGCTTTTTACCAGTTGAACAATAAAGGTCAGTAAATACTCCACAAGAACAAATAAATTATGTTCTCTCTTCTAGGTACTGCAGACATGCAGGTGTATTTCATACTTCACAAGAACTCAAGTCAAGAATCCCTGGGAAGTCTTCATATGTCTCTCCCACTGCAGTACACCGACTGAATTTATTCAGATATCACATGTGAAAAAAAGGTCTGTCCAGATTATGTGTAAAGAACAAAATACAAGAACAGAACCATGTAATTTTCTTTTTTGCATCCCAGGTAGAGAAAACACATTTCTCTGGTCTTGCAGAGTATGTATTTTCCTTAAACTGTGTGGCCTCTCTCTGCTCAAATTACACTTGAGCAGTCAGTAAATCTCAAGTTTTCATTAAAAAGAAAAGAAAAAAACTAAAAAGAATAGCAGATTTAATATTAGATCATTTATCCTTACAACAGAAAAAAACCTTAAAAGCTGAGTGTCTCTGACTATATTATATATGAAGGCATACAACTAACTATACTTCCTTTATATCCATCCATCCATTTAATCATTCATTCATTCATTCATTCATTCATTCATTCATTCATCAAATGTCCACCAGTGTTGCAGAGGACATTTGATGAATGAATGAATCAACAGCCAATCTCTGGCACTAGCACATATTAGCACAGACATCTCCACTTCCTGTCAGCCTCAAAGGCAAAGTCTCTTGATAGATTGACGTTTGATGAGGGACTTTTGGATGATTGTTGAAACATTCCCAGATTAGGCACAATCACTTCCCTAAAGAAGTGATTGTGCCAGGCAAGATAGAACCATCTCTCAGTTTGATGCCCAGCAGTTCAGTTTGAAAGCAAAAAGCTGTCTCAGTTATAAACAGGATTTTGCTTGTTACCAGTGCAAAGGTGTACACAGATTTTAAAGGTTAAGTTTTCAAAAGCGCTAAATCTTTCTATTATTGTTATGATTTGTGGGTGTTTTTGGGTTTTGTTGGTCTTATTTCACAGTTGAAGTTCTGAATCATGTTTCTGTTTATTATTTTTCTGGTCATGTTTCTATTAGTTTGTATCCTTGGATTTTCGTTCTGCTCAAGCCATGTTTTGTTTGTCAATTACCTTTATTTGGTTCACCTGCTCCAAGCTAATTTGTCTCCTTGCTCCACCTGGTTCACACTCCATATATACACACCTGTTCTGTTTATTCTTCGCGGAAACATTTTCAAATCATGCTCAAGTCTTGCTTTCTGGATCATGCTCATGTCTTGTGTTTTCATCATGCCAAGCCTGTCTTGCCAACCTGCCCATGTCTGTTTTTGCGGTCACCTTCTGTAGTGAGTTTTTGTTAATTAAATCCTTTTTTCATTCACCGTCATGCTGCCTGCTCGTCTACATTTTGGGGTCCACCATTTAGCAAACCCTAACAATTATCCCATTCCTATGGTTTAAAATCCTTCAAATAAAATGACATAGGAAGTGCTAGATGGACCGAAGTTTATCCGGGAATATGATGCATAGACTTGGCACAGGACTGCTTTTCTTGTGTAAAATGTGGACAATCATGATATTGATCCTAAAGGAGTGCCACCCATCTCCTTTAATAACATTAAGCTGTTATAAACTACAGTTGGCAACACAATACTTGTATTACTCTATAGAGACTACAATAGCAGATGGGATAATATTCTCCACAATAAGCATTTGAAAGCCTCAGCTAAATTAGTCGGTATATGTTTGCTTAAGTCTATATATCAAATCAAAAGAACAATACATAAATGTTATAGATATGATAAATAATGAATATTTAACAATATTTTAGCAGCAATTCAAATAACTCTTACTCTTATGTTTTCAATAAAACCAATTGGATCATGTCACAGTTAAGTCCAATACTATTCATACCTCTGACAGATTTAGGTTAAAAGTAATCTTTTAATATTACCAACATGTTTCTGCTGTTTTGTTTTGGACATTTTTCTCAGGATTATTTAAAATGGCTGGTATATACTTTACTAGAACAAAGAAATGTGTTCTATCTTCCAGGTCTGCAGACATGCAGGTCTATTTCTTAGTTCACAAGAACTGAAGTGAAGTATCCCTGGGAAGTCTTCATATGTCTCTCCACCTGCACCCATTTTCTGACCTTTAACAACTTTTTCAGGTTCTCGTTTGCAGCATTAGTCCTGTCTGTTAAAAATACCAATCTGAACATCTATGTTTTTTCACCAACATGCTGTTAGACTCATATTTAGTTATTGTCAATGTTAATATCAATGACAAATGTATATATATACAGTAGCACATTTAATAACAACAGTTGACCAGAGGCTAGAAAAGAGATGAGTTTTTAAAATGAATTTAAATGATTCCACGCTCTGAGCGGTACAGATAAAGTATTCCACAGTCTTGGGGCAGCCAAAGCAAACGCTCGATCACCTTTTAGGTATGATCTCGGAAGATCAAGGAGAACCTGGCAGGTTGATTGTAGTGGTCTCAAAGGCATGTGGATGTTGAGGAGATCACGTATGTAAAATATGGCTAGACCATTTAAAACTTAAAAAGTGAGCAATACAATTTTAAAATCTATGCAATGATAGACAGGAAGCCAATGAAGAGATTTTGAGCCAGGAGTGTTCCTGTTTTCTATTGTTAAAAGATTAGCTGCAGCATTTTGAACTGTAAATGCTGCAGGGATGATTGATCTAGTCCAATTTGAAAAGAGTTGCAACAGCCTTCAAGGTGATAAAAGCATGAATAATCTTTTAGAGATCCTTAAAAGAGAGATAAGGCTTTGCTCTAGCAAAGAGTTGTAGTTGGAAAAAGCTTGACTTAATAACAGTTCTGTTTGTATCCGTTTGCCTAACTTAAGAGAACTATCCAGAATAACACCCAAATTCCTGACTGCAAGTAGTTAAAGAACTGACAAAGTCATCTACAATGGGATTGGAATTAGATTTTCCAAACCACCTGAGTCTTCTTTTCATTAGGGTTTAGAAAATGTAACCTTATCCTGACTTTTATTTTAGCCAAACAGTTTAATGAGGTTGTTGATGCATTACAGCTGTTTAGTTTAACAAGCAAAAAGGCCTAAATATCATCAGCAAAACATTGAAAAGGTACCTTATGCTTTCTAAAAATATAACCTAAAAAAACAGCAATGGTCCCAAAATGGACCCCTGGGGAACCCCAAAATGAAAAGGGGCTGCTGAAAAGAAATAAGACCCTAAATTGACAGTGAAGCTCCTGTCTGTGGGGTATGAATTAAACCTGGACAGAAGTGTACCTTTAATACCAACATGTTCCAACCAAAGTAGCACAATATTGTGGTCTATGGCTGTGGTCAAAGTCCAAAAGCACTAAAACAACAGAATTCCCCGAGTCTACTGTTAAAAGAAACTCTTAAAAGGGGTGTCTCTGTACTGATCTAGCGTGGTCTAGAACCAGACAGCAACCCCTCGCAAATGTCACAGGTTTATAAAAAAATTGTGAGTTAATTAAAAACCACTTTCTTCAAAACTTTGGAGAGAATATGTAGTTTGAATATGTCAAAGGAAATCTTTTCAACAAAGATTTGTAGAAATGTTTCACAAATAGCAGAGAGGACACCACACAATAATTAGTAACACACAGATTTACAATTAAATTTAAAAACACTTGGTGTGTTGGTGTTATTTAGAACTGTACTGGACCAAAAAGCTTAGTGATCTTCATAGCCCCTTAGTACTTTGACAAACAGTCACTTAATATTTTTAAAGAGACCAAACGTTTGTCCTCAGCAAAACTATGAAATGCGCAGTCAGAAGGAAGAAGTTAAAAAATGGAGCACACTCACCAACATGAAGCCATGTTTCTGTCAAAAACCTAAAATTCAGCTCTCCAGAGATGAAATAGTCATAAGGAGCAAGGTCTTGTGAAAGACTAATCTCGCCTTCAACAGATCCATACAGAGAGGTTGTCCTGCGTCAAGGACAGAAGCCCAACCGAGTAGGTGAAGATTCCTGCAGTTCATGCCACCTCAACCAACCCTGTCTGCCTGCCAATAGGTGTTTGATTATGGTGAAGCAACAGAAGACAGATGGAACGATGGGATGAATACAGCAATGACAAAGTTTGAAGGAGTAGTGGGCTGCTTGAAGTTGATGGAATCCGTTTCAGAGAAACGCAGGATTGTTGAGTCTGTGTGTCTTTGGATAGGTCTTGATCCTCACCTGCACGCCTCCCTGGTTCCCAAGTCTTTTCCCTGTGCATAGGCTGCAGTGAACAAAGCATGGCTAGTTTGGCATGTGCCTAGGTATGTTTGACTGATGTAGAGAAAGGTCTGATGAATTTCCCCATAGATCAAATGTTTGTAAACCAGTAGAGTGTAGGCGAGTGTTTTGTAGTCGTGGACAAATAGAGACATCAGGACAACAAACAATAAGGAATGAACAAACCACAAGCAGTAGAATCAAAGACTGACGTGGCTAACGTCTGAGCATAACTGGTATCATCTTGCTATCAGAGCTTTTAATTTTTTCTGGTGTCTGAGCACTCAGATCAGTAATGATGCACCTGACCACTTGTTCCTCATTCATGCTGGATTAGAGTGTAACTGAACATGAGGCAGAAACTACTGATGGTTTGTGAGCTGTGAGGTGTCAGCTGGGAGAGATTCAGGGATCTGACAGGAGTGAGATCTCAGAGCTCTCAGGAAGAATAGAGTCATGTTGCCAACAACAGATTACAACAGGGAAAGCACATGTAATTGGCAGCTTGCATAACACAAGTAGAACTGCAGCTTAAACTGCACACAGACAGAGAAAGCCAGACATACTGTAACCTACACTCTGGGTCCAGTATGTTGAAAACAGGGTAACGTCTGAACTGTACAGCTGTGAGACAGCCATACAGTGGAGATTTCATATCTATGAGGGGCTGTATCTTAGCAACAAACCTTTCAAAATCAGCAGTTTGTTGGCTGTAGGGTGGTGGGGGTTGGGTCGGTGTGTCTTTTGTAGCCGGCAATGAAACTATAATTTTAATGTGAAAAAACATTGTGAATGTGGGAAGATGGCCTGTGGTGCTCCGGTCATCTATTTAAAACAATCTCACCTCACTCTGCAACTGTAGGCAATCTTTCTGTTACTCATGAATCATAAATGTTCCTAATAGACACACTTAAGAAATTAAAGGTAAACAAAAGAAGCACCATTAAAGTGTCAGAAAGGTGAAAGAATAATTCCCCTCTATGCCATTAAGAATGGTCACTGGATTGATAGGTGATAACAACATATCAAATCAGCACCACCCAGAAATGTTTATACATGTCTTTACAATCAGTATTAATGCTGGCTCACACTTCGTCTGTTCTAACTTAGTGGAGCTGGTAAAAACAAAAACACAGCAGTCTCTTGATTATGGGTGGACATGCTGCATGTTTACTTACAGCTGTAAATACTTCATACTGGTGAGGAGCATTAGTAGAATGAAGCAGTGGTGCAGTAGTTTCCTGATCAGGATGCCTGATTAAAAACCCAAACCACCTCAACTGACTCCTTTGGATGCAGAAAAGCAGCTGAAAGAGTTCATCATGATATCTCTATGGGTGGATCAAGAGTCAGCCACTTGTTTCAAGGTTGTTGTTCTCATCATGATCACTATGCCATGACTACAGGGGACGGTTGGAGCATAGACGGTAAATAGAGAGCTTACATTTTTGGCTCAGCTTTTTGCTCACTACAGCAGACTAGCAGCGTACTGCTATGGATTACAGGTCCTTCTCAAAGAATTATCATATTGTGATAAAGTTCATTATTTTCCATAATGTCATGATGAAAATTTAACATTCATATATTTTAGATTCATTGCACACTAACTGAAATATTTTAGGTCTTTTATTGTCTTAATACGGATGATTGTGGCATACAGCTCATGAAAACCCAAAATTCCTATCTCACAAAATTAGCATATTTCATCTGACCAATAAAAGAAAAGTGTTTTTAATACAAAAAACGTCAACCTTCAAATAATCATGTACAGTTATGCACTCAATACTTGGTTGGGAATCCTTTTGCAGAAATGACTGCTTCAATGCGGCGTGGCATGGAGGCAATCAGCCTGTGGCACTGCTGAGGTCTTATGGAGGCCCAGAATGCTTCGATAGCGGCCTTTAGCTCATCCAGAGTGTTGGGTCTTGAGTCTCTCAACGTTCTCTTCACAATATCCCACAGATTCTCTATGGGGAAGGTCAGGAGAGTTGGCAGGCCAATTGAGCACAGTGATACCATGGTCAGTAAACCATTTACCAGTGGTTTTGGCACTGTGAGCAGGTGCCAGGTCGTGCTGAAAAACGAAATCTTCATCTCCATAAACCTTTTCAGCAGATGGAAGCATGAAGTGCTCCAAAATCTCCTGATAGCTAGCTGCATTGACCCTGCCCTTGATAAAACACAGTGGACCAACACCAGCAGCTGACACGGCACCCCAGACCATCACTGACTGTGGGTACTTGACACTGGACTTCTGGCATTTTGGCATTTCCTTCTCCCCAGTCTTCCTCCAGACTCTGGCACCTTGATTTCCGAATGACATGCAGAATTTGCTTTCATCCGAAAAAAATACTTTGGACCACTGAGCAACAGTCCAGTGCTGCTTCTCTGTAGCCCAGGTCAGGCGCTTCTGCCGCTGTTTCTGGTTCAAAAGTGGCTTGACCTGGGGAATGCGGCACCTGTAGCCCATTTCCTGCACACGCCTGTGCACGGTGGCTCTGGATGTTTCTACTCCAGACTCAGTCCACTGCTTCCGCAGGTCCCCCAAGGTCTGGAATCGGCCCTTCTCCACAATCTTCCTCAGGGTCCGGTCACCTCTTCTCGTTGTGCAGCGTTTTCTGCCACACGTTTTCCTTCCCACAGACTTCCCACTGAGGTGCCTTGATACAGCACTCTGGGAACAGCCTATTCGTTCAGAAATTTCTTTCTGTGTCTTACCCTCTTGCTTGAGGGTGTCAATAGTGGCCTTCTGGACAGCAGTCGGTTCGCCAGTCTTACACATGATTGGGGTTTTGAGTGATGAACCAGGCTGGGAGTTTTAAAGGCCTCAGGAATCTTTTGCAGGTGTTTAGAGTTAACTCGTTGATTCAGATGATTAGGTTCATAGCTCGTTTAGAGACCCTTTTAATGATATGCTAATTTTGTGAGATAGGAATTTTGAGTTTTCATGAGCTGTATGCCAAAATCATCCGTATTAAGACAATAAAAGACCTGAAATATTTCAGTTAGTGTGCAATGAATCTAAAATATATGAATGTTAAATTTTCATCATGACATTATGGAAAATAATGAACTTTATCACAATATACTAATTTTTTGAGAAGGACCTGTATATGCATGAATTAGGGCTTCATACTGCAGGAGAAACTCCAATCCATCTATTCATCTCCTGATCCATCCTTCCCCAACTAGTAAAGAAAACACCATTATAATGGAACCCCCGGCTAGAAGCAGAGACTCAGAAAGCAAAGATGAGACCATAAGTTTCCCAAACTTTCCTCTTCACAACTACACATTGAGTTCCTGTGCATAAAAATCTTAAAGATGATTGGGGACAAGGAGCAGGGCTGGAGTCCAACCTTCACTGACCCCACATACTCCTGCAGCTACCACCCCAACAAAATATTTGGAGGGCTCAGTAAAAAGCTATCTCTAGATACACAAAATAATTGTAGACCAGACAAACAAACTCCCTCCCATGACTCCCCCACCAATTCTGCCAGAGTAAAGATCTGGTCCACTGTTCCACGACCAGGATGAAAGCCATACAATTTCTCATCATTCAGAAGTTTGATGATATATGGGAGGCTCCTTTCCAACACCCCTGAGTAGAGCTTTCCAGGATCCAGCATTAGGATATAATAAGAAAACTTAGAGAAGAAAGCTGTAAGAGGTGGCCAATTTTCTACAATTGAGACATTTATAATTATTGTAATGTTTACACTTACAGTACACAAGAAGTAAAACCTGCTGTTAGTTAGCTGACATAATTAAAATATATTACATTTTCAAAATACATGATTTAAAAGTCTGACTATTCAGAGAAAAATACACTTCCCAATTTTCACTGATCATAGGTATGCTACCTTTCTTACTTAATGGGTCTCTTTATTTTCATTGTAGATTATCAACAAAGGCAACAAAACTGTGAATGAACACACATGGAATTATGTAGTAAACAAAAAGTCTGAAAAAACTTTTAAATGTCGACTGATTAATAGCAAAATAGCCATGACTGCTTTGTTCTTGTAATGGAAATTCTTTTATTAAGTGTTCCAAAGTGTATGACCTTTAGGTCACCTCACTCCTCAGAACATCTGTGTTAGAGGAGGAAGCTGTAAAAGCCATTTTCAGAAGTTTAATGGTTAAAACTCATGCTTTAAGGGTGATATCTCGGGAAGGACAGATGGGTTCCTAGATAACTTTGTCACCTCTGAACCCGAGAAGGGTCTGGGGTCATAAAACACAGACTCTTTGAAGTTGAGATAACACTGTCATGTTCTGGTATAAATACTGTGTGTAAATGTTGATCGGGACTCTGTTTCACTGACTAACCTCAGTGTCAGGGTCTTCAAACGCTGAATGCCTTTGAATAAAACTTATAAAGACAAAGTCTGGATTTTCTCTTGTTATGAGTCAACTTCTACCCACTTTGATAAGAAAATTCCACAACAATTTTAGCATCACGAACAGGATCTAACGTGCCAGAGGAGACCGCAGGAGGGACACGGACGCCTGGCCAGCCTGAGAGTTGTTCTCAGTCCACTTCCATTTTACGGAGGGGAGTCCGGGTGCCCGCCTGCGGCTTCTGGCCGATTGGATCCGAACTATTTGTCTTCAAATATATCTGGGTGAGAAGTTGCTCTGTATGATATAATGTATATTTTTTTTTTATAACACATTAACCATCATCTCCTAACTAATTAATTAGGTTCCAGAGTTGCGAGAGGGAGGACATCAGCTGAGGGCCCGGTTACCCTGTTAAGGAATGACAGGGAGGTTCTCATTGGTAACAATGGGATAAAGCAAAACACAGGGTTTTGCGGGTGGTTTTTAGCAATTTTCTACACCTCATAAAGGAGAAAAGCCAGATGGCAGATGTGCCGCTGAACGGGTTAAAAGGAAAAAAAAATGGTTCCGGAACCTTGAGGCATCAGGGGTGCCTCCTTCTTCATACTCTGATTTATAAAATAATGAAAGGAAAAAGTGGGGATGATTGTGTTAAATGTGCTTTAATTTGGAAGATAACATTGGTTTTTCACAGCATGGAAGTTTAAGTGTAAATAAGTAAAAAAAACAAAAAAAAGAAGTTAAAACTTTTCTGAAGGAAGTTTCATTTGTCTTAAATATTGCGATCAGTCAGAAAAGAAGGTAAAAAGTGAAAAGGGACATTAGAGAGTTGAAAAGAAAGTTGTTTTAGAAAGGATTATAGTGCATGTTATGAAAGGAAGTGACAGGCAGGTGGACAACTGACTGACTGACTAATAATATTTCTTTGTGCAAAATCTGAACCTATACTAAACTTTTTCTTTTGCCTCTCTCACACACAAATGCACACATATATGGGATTTGAGTTCAACATCTGCGTTTTTGAGTCTGGATTTTAGAAACCTGCCCTTCTCCATGGCTACTACACAGAGACGCTTCTCCAGCATGGCCTGAAAGAGAGAGATCTGCCTTCCTGTCTGCCTGCTTGTTGCAAATCGCAGTGTGAGTTTCCACAAAAAAATTCAACTCAGAAGAAGTCTGGCCCCACTGAGATGGACAACGATCCATGCGGTTTGCAAGAGCCAGAAGAGTGAATGCACTGGATTTATATTGAAAGCATCTTATGCGGGCATAAGAGAAACAGGCCGGAGCAAAGTTTCTTCTTTCTCCATCCTGAAAGAAGTTAAAGTGGACAAAGAATGATTGAATGTCTCACCAATAGACCGGGGAAGGGCCTGGTTTTTTTGGACTGATAGAGGACTGTGTGCCATGACAGTCTGACTCTGGAGCGATTGAGAAACTGATGGTGGTAACATACAAACACACACACATTTGCATAAATCTTTTCCTATTTTCTGCAACGAAGAACGCTTATTAACCGCTGCTCATGTGACGCTTACTTGATGTTGACAGATATAGCGGGTTAAAATATTATTTTAGGGTTAGAAAAGTATCTTTAAAAGGGTGATAACTTAGCTCATTTGATACTTTCCAGTTAATTATTTCAGAGAAGCAAGTTCTCTTTCGTCGTGGAATATTCAGGGTCAATTATTATAGTTATTAAAAGTTATTAAAAGCAGAGGAAGTTACAACATCTCCAAAGCTCAGCAGTAACCAAGTGTTTCTATGTTATTCTCAGGACAGATCTCATGAAGGAGTATTTTTAAAACCCAGCGCATGCGTAAAACCTGATGGGTTTCTCTTTCAGGTATTATTTTCTGTTGTCAGAGTTTGTATCCCATAAATCTAATGGTTAGAGACCTCATTAAAACAGGCGTAGTTTTACTGCAGATGGTCTTCATACAGTTTCTGACACAGTACTTACAGTTTGGTGCAGTTTTGTCCGCAAGTGTTAACTGACGCTTATGGAAAGTACAAATTCATTGTTTTTCACAGCAGCTGCTGGGAAGAGGTTATATTAGGGTTTTCTTCCCTCTTCTGATTCATGCAGCGTGTTGATTTACACTGTACCTTATATCAGGTCCTGACAAAAACTATGAAAGTCTTGGTTCTGCAGTTTCCTTTTTCTCCCTTTGGAGAAGGAAAGAGAAACCTAATAAGTTCTGTGTTGCATAGAAATCTTAAAACACTTGTTGTTTTCTAAGATATCACCAGCTAAAACTTTTTAAAACTTTTGAGAGTAATTGGTTTTGTTAAACACATTTTCCTTGGTAAAACAAACCTTTAAAATGAGAATGAAAAAAATTGGGTTATTTTAGAAGGTAAGAATCTGATTGGACAGTGGTACCACACAAAAATTAAACTAATCTCATGTTTCCTAAAAGATTCTGCATGAAAAGGCCTTCAGAACCATGTAGTTATTTTCCACCACAGTACCAAGTTTTTTAAGCATGCTTTTTCTTTATTTTAAAACAGATCTGGTTTTTGTTTGTTTTGTTTTTGGCTTTTTAGCATAATGTTTGTCTGTAGCTTATTATGAACTGGGATAGAAGCAAATATGATCTGAGGTAAATTAGGAGCTGTGAACTAATAATTTTAAATCTGATTATTGTCCAAGCAGAAATAATATATTTAGCCAATCCTTCAATCTCTGCAGAAAGTTAACACCATTGTTCAATGCAGTAGTACTCAACTTGTGGTTCCTGGACTCCTGAAGCCCGTGAGCCATAGATTTTGGGTCCATAAAATTATAATATTTAATTAAAGGTAGACCGATTACCTATTAAAATAGATCTAAGCCAATGATGAGTTCCAGTCATTTGGTGGCTTTGAAATGCAATAATACTCAAAATTTCTACTCTGGGGAACACAGATTGGGGTTGAAGAGTTTAGTTTTGGAACCAAGGTTAGGATTTTTATTACAGAATCAAGACAAGTAAAATCTTCATTTTAGGAAAAGAAAAGAAATAAAGGCTCTCTTAACAATAAGAGGATGGTCGGCTCAAACTCCAGTCTCCTTGTTTGATTTCTTAGGGTTTAAAGATTAAAATAATACATAGGAGTACAAAGGTACACAAGGTGATTTCAGATTACTAAGAGATAAAATATTGGAACATTTATCAGCATTTGGATTGTTAAAGAGGGGTTCTAGTAATTTTTCTAATGTTTCTCCCCAACTCTCAAAATTTAAATAGGCCAAATTAAAGAAAATAATGTTTGTTCTTTTTGAAACACTATGTGGGAAAAAAGTCCATTTTGGAGTCAAGCTTCTTATCTTAATTTCTGATTAAGTCAAACACTGCAGTTTTTGTTTAGTTTGGGTATAACATAAAAATGTCAATGCCGACTTTTCTAATTTCCCCTCGGGAATCAATAAAGCATCTTTGAATTTGAATTTGAATTGAATTGAATTAAAATACTTCTTTGCATTTAACCTGAGCAGAGAAATTCTGGAATGCAGCTGCGATCAAATTGAGCCAAACAAAAAGAGAATTATAACAATAACTCTCAGGATTGTAGTTATTATTATTACAGAGTTACAGTATAAAGAATTAGCAAAAGGTTTCAGCATCAGTAAATTTGGATTCATTTAAGAGAAAACTGTTGCTGTGCTTCTAAATACTTTGAGATATTTTGGACTATGTGCACTCATTTTTAAAGAAGGATCCTGAAGATTGTCATAACAAAATTTATTAATTATAGCATTAAAAGATATGGCTGAGAAAACATATTCTGAAAAGAGATTGTTAAAAATTTCTTTTAATTCTTGAAGCTTCAAATTTGGTCATTTGTCTGTCTGATGTTTTGTCTTTGTTTTGTTGGACTGAATGTTTGATTATATGTTGCATGAAACAATAATCCATGTTTAGAATAATGTTTCTAAATCCCAGATTGATTAAAACTTTGAGTTTTCAAGAGAGTTAAGAAGCAGCTTGTTTATGAGGTAGGTGCATGTTAACAGCTTTGCAGTTTAAGGTTCACTAAGATGGGTTTGAATGAAGAAACTGTGGGTCCTGCCCATAGGCTGCCAATCAAAGGTTAGTTCTGCCTGACTCCGCCCACCTACCAGGTTGGTTCACACCTTTGCTCCCATGGTAACGCTCAGCACCTCCCTTCCTGAGTTTTAACACTGTTTAAGAGACAATAGAATCAAAATGCTTGTAGTGATTGTTGCCTTAATAACATGTTTTTTTGGATGTAGCATGACTTTTAGATTTATGTGTTTTACTATTAAAAGGTTAATGAAATAGTTTAAACTAGTTTGAAGAATTAGTTTTGCAAGCAGAATCATTGGTGATTTATTAGATTGGAAGTTTCCCTGGTACCATTAAACTAACTGACAGTTCAAGATATGCAAAAGTAAGGAATATATTTTTGATAAAGAATCTGAGTTATGACTTTATACTTGGTGGGAATTATTTATTAGATTTGAATTTGTAGGGTTTATGCATCTGAATTATATTAGATGTCCATTAATCTAATACTCATCTTCATACAAGACAAATCAGGATGATATGTGACTAATTTCTAAGTGAGACATTGATGAACTGAATAATTAAAGTTTGTGTTTAGTTGTTAATGCAGTTAAAAACATCTGGATTTTCTTTATGTTGCTTTTGTTAAATTCATAGTAACAGAATTAATCTCTTTGGTTCTAGGTTATGTGATCTTGGTTACTAGAACATTTTTGTACCAACTTTTTGCTGGATTGTCGCATGGGCTGGACCTCATACCTCCAGTGAGGACTTAGTGAAAATGTGAGAGAGACGTTGTACTTTGTTTATATAAATGGTGCATAGCTCCCTAAGACCACATTCTGAAAACCTCTCTGAAAGTATGCTGTTGATTCTTTTGTGAAATTTTACATCTCCACAGATTAAACCATTTTTGAAATTCTTTTTGGGTTTTCTGAAACTATGAAATATTGACCTGTAATCAGACCTTCCTCAAACATTATGTCACATTTTTGATATTCAGAATATTTAGCTGATGGTCACTGCTAGTATATCAGGTGAAGTCAGAAGATCAATTCTTTGGATTTTGTTGGTTGTTTTGATGAAGTTCATGTAGTTAAGCACTTAGGTTTGAGAATGGGACTTTGAATTGAAAATTAGCCAAGCATTGTGAAGGCCCTGATCTCACTTATGTGAGATTGAGACAAAGAACACAGGCAAATCTCAGTCCTTTTGAAGTGCTGTGTGGCAGGTCTCCTAATTTGGACATGGGGATATTGCCAAGATCATTTTCTTCCACATCTTTGTGTGAATGTAGGATGTTGTTTTACTGTCAAAACCTGTCCACTGTGTTTTCTCAAGTTTCACAGACGGTGAAGGCTGCATTACCAGAAACAGCCACTTCCACCCTCCAGTCCTTTATTCCTGGCGACTGGATTCTGCTCAGAGAATTTAGGAGAAAACACAGGAAGTCCAGGGCTGGAATGGCCCATATCAGATCCTACTAGACACCCAGGAAAGCTGCAGGAAAGCTCCTCCAGCTTCATCTGGCTTCCAGGACACAAGTCATTTTCCAACTGGATCATCCACGGCTGAAAGGTGTGAGGACAGCGGACCACCACAAGACAAAGACCTGTAAGCTGATCACTGGCGAGTGATTGAAGAGGTGGTTGAAGAACACTGTTCTTACAAGGGCACAATAATCCCTTGGGCAGTGCAACGTTATTTCAGAATCTACTTAAGGCCATCGCATTGCCTGAAAGTTAGAAATCATAAGGTCATTTGCCTCACTGCACACACACACCACAGTGAGAGATTCTTTCCTCCCACTTTGACAGCGAGACTGACTCTGAGGAGGAAATCTCGGATGCTTTTATCTAACTTTTATGTTTATTGCTTGATATTTATCATTATGGTATTATTGCAAGTTTGAATGTGTTCATTTCCACTGTTGTTTAGTTGGACTATGGAAGCCTAACTTCCAGCAGGTTAGAGTTCCTGTTTCTAAATATATTTCTAGAGGAGCTTCCTACGACCGCCCACCTGTACCAGACTGGTAACAGGGCAGCTTTAAGCCACTCAGGAGAGGCAGCAGGATTTTTGTTTTTTAAGTTGTGTGTATAATTTGTTTTCTTTGGAAAAAACTGTTTGCTTTTAGTACCAGAAGAAAGGACATTCCACTTCAAGGTCACGATTCAGCTATATGGAAGATGGTTTGTTCTGATGCTAATGATTGTTATTGCAAGTCTTTTTGTAACTCTTGTGTTCATTTGGGAAAAGGTGCAGCAAAGACAATGTGTGGCTAATCTGAGGAATTATGCTAATAATACTCATCAGCGGATTTGAAGAGAGATTCATCACTTTTCTGACTACTATGATCATGCTGATAATGTCTGGTGGCAACTGATGCATCAAAACTGTGAGGAAGATAAGAAATGATAGTTGCTATGTTTGTTGTTTGATTCCACATGCTATTAATGATCAACCATTTTTGGTACCTGTTCCTATTGATACTGCTTATACCCTAGCTACTTTCTTTCCAGATAACAGGTTGGTGGAGGTCATTTTTCCTTGGGTGAGGAATTATACTGTTAGGGAAAGCAGAAATGTTAGTAGATTTTCTAGTGAGACTAATTTAACATGTGCGTCTACGGGAACTCTTTATATAATTCGGGGTATTAGAAATCCGATTAAAGATCCAGATATTTGTATTACACAGGAGGAAAGTAGACCTTATTTCCTTGGGAAGACAGTAGGTTGTGAAGCTATTATATCTGTTTTATGTGCTTTAATCAACAGACATAAATTTGAGTCATGTCCTATCAGAACTGATCCTTATACTATTTCAGGATCTTTGGTCCCAGATCCCTTTGTGTTAACTTTTAATCTTACTGCTTTATCTGAGGAAGGTTTCGCTGTTCTGACTACAGAACAGCAGGCTATTAGAACGATGAGTTTGCAAATAGAATGGCTTTGGGTTATCTGTTAGCTGAGAGGGGTGATGATTTTGAAGAATTTTCCTTTAGTTGTGATTATCGTGTAATCAGAAGAAAGGAGTTGTAATGGAAATTCTTTTATTAAATGTTCCATAGTGTGTGACCTTTAGGTTACCTCACTCCTCAGAAAATCTGTGTTAGAGGAGGAAGCTGTAAAAGCCATTATCACAAGTTTAATGGTTAAAACTCATGCTTTAAGAGTGATATCTCAGGAAGGACAGATGGGTTCCTAGATAACTTTGTCACCTCTGAACCCGAGAAGGGTCTGGGGTCATAAAACACAGACTCTTTTAATTTGAGATAACACTGTCATGTTCTGGTATAAATACTGTGTGTAACTGTTGATCGGGGCTCTGCTTAACTGACTTGCTCGGTGACAGAGTCATTCAAACGCTGAATGCCTTTGAATAAAACTTATAAAGACAAAGTCTGGATTTTCTTTTGTTATGAGTCAACTTCTACCCACTTTGATAAGACAATTCCATTACATTCTCTTGGCGTTCTCTCCATGAGCTTCATGAGGTGGTCACCGAAAATGGTTTTCCAAAGAGTCTTGAAAGAACTTCCCAAAGGTTCATTGAGAGATGGCCAAAGGTTAATATTTCAGTCATCACAGCAAAGGGCGGCTACTTTAAGAAATCCAAATTATGAAACATATTTTGCGTTTGCTACATAATTGCACATGTTTTCATTCACAGTTTTGATACCTTCAGTGAGTCTATTTACAATGTAAATTGACATAAACATAAAGAAAACCATTAAAAGAGAAAATGTCTCTAAAACGTTTGACCAGTATTGTGTATTGGTATTTGATGAAATAAGTGAATTATGTTACTTTTTACTGTCTGAATGGAAGTCATTTTTTTAAACACTTGCATGCAGCATTTGCATACTTCACTAATTTAACCTTTTCATTTGCCCTCATAAATGCTATCAGCCAAACTCTGCAATAAACCCCTGTTCCACGTCTTTCTGCTAAACTTTGTGCCAGGCTCCAGGCTATAATTTACTTATTGTGAGCTTTATTGATCCTGTAATCTTTTTCTCAGAGGGAATTACATTAATATGTTCCCCCTGTTTTCCCCTGGTAACTGGGAAAGCAGGTAACTGGGACAACTGGTTAATATGGGATTTCTTTTTAGATCAAATCACCGCTACAAGCAGCATATTACAGAGCCACACCATGTGTTACTGGAACAGGGACGACAATGCAGAAAATAGTACCCATTCATTTTAAAACATAGTTTTCTTTTTTTTTACTGCAGTAGATAATGTCATTATAAAACCATACTGAAAAAAACAAGATAATGGGCAGCATCGACTGAGATCAAATTAATATGAAACAGAGCGATATGGAGTCTGACATCGTCTTTGAGAGGAAACTATGATTTTGTCAGTCTTCAAGAACAACACATAATTAGTTGTGGGTTGTTTGATTGTGTCATACTATATGTCTTTGTAAAGGTATGCAAAAAAAGCTTTTTGTAACTACAATGCTCTATAAAACTGCATATCCTGGTGATGTGTTGAAGCTGCAGTGTCATTTAATAAAGACATGTTGCAAATAAAAATAAAAAAAAAATTAACTTAAAGCACGCCCTTTATCCACAGACAATTTTCCAGGCTAGTTTTAGAAGCAAATTGCTGTTTTCTACTGTTTAGCCTATTTAATGACATATCCTTTAGCAGTATATTCTCATTGGAAAATGTTAATGTCTGAAAACAATTTTCTGTGGAATGCAATTTGTCCCAGTTTATGGTTAAATGGTGAAAGAAAGAAAAAACCATTTCACCTAACATGACCTCATAAACCTGATATGACTACATATGTCCCAGAATGAGACACAAGCTCTGATGGATTTCTTTCTGAATCTGAATCAATCCTATTTTCCCACAAAGAATGAATTATTTATGAAAAACTATTGATCCCTAGCCCTAAAAAAGGCCCCCCTCAGCCTGTTTGTCTCTTTAACGCTCTGCTCTGAAACATGTTCTCTAGGTGTACTGTATCTGTGGAAAAAAAGACTAAGCCATCTTACAGGAAAGCATGTTTATCTCCCAAAACACAGTGATCCAGTAAAAAAGAGGATATGCACATCAGTTATCTGAGCCTATTATACAATACAAAAAAACCATAACCCCAGGACAGACACAAAACCTGAAAAAGAAAATGCTCAAAATAATCTGAGCTACACAGATTCTGTCTTTAGGCAGGAAATTGTTTAGCAATTTACAAAAAAGAACATGACTTATGAATGATGGCATCAGCTAAGGTAACCTGCTATGTAATCTTGCCGTAAAAACATATGTATTTTAAGATGTTGGACATGTTGGCAGATATCCTTATACACCATCACAGTTTGATTACATTCCTGACCTCTTCTGGTCAAAAATCAAAGTTACTTTTTTAAAGATTTGTCATGAATTTACACAATAGCTAAGATAAACCATTCCATTGTAGCTATGACTGTAAAGCTGTCCCACAGCATGATGCTGCCACCAACAGTTTTCATTGTGTGGATGGTGTGTTCAGGGTGATGTGAAGTGAATTTTACATGAATGCTTAAAAGTTACATTTTGGTTTTATCTGATCTGAGTCCCTTCATCCAAGTGAGCTGTTTCTCCTACATGGCTTGTGTCAAACTCCAAATGAGGATTTCTATGGATTTCTCTCAACAATGGCTTTCCTGTTGCCACTGTTCCATAAAGGTAAGATTTGTAAAGTGGAAAGCTAACCCTTGCCCTATCAACAGCTTGTCCCACCTGAGCTGTGGATCTTTGCAGCTCTTCCAGAGTTATCCAGGAGCTTCTTGGCTGCAGCTCTGATTCCTGTGGAACCAGCTCCCAATTTTAGTCTATGAGGCAGACACCCTGTCTACTTTAAAGACAACCCTTAAAACTTTCCTTTTTTGACCAAGCTTATAGTTGGAGTGACTTAGGTTATCCTGGACTATCTCTGTATGTAGGCCGTTATTGGCTTAGGATGCTGGAGGACATAATGACCGCCTTTACTCTCTCTGCTACATTCTCATACTAATCTCCAATTTTGCGTTATTTGTTGTTATTTCAGCTTTTAACGTTATGTTTTATCTCTGTTTCTCTCTTTCTAGAAGCTACATCTGGCCTTGCTCTGTGTTTAGCTGGGGCACCTTCCTGGAGGGGGATATCGGCCAAACTGCTGCTGCCAACAACTTAATGCTCACCTCATACAGATGATACACTTGGCCCTGTCCTTCAGTGTTTAACCCTGTCTCTCCTAGACATAGCTACTGGTTGAGCTGATACCATGACTAACAGTATGTACTCTCTTTCATACTCTAGACTTGAAAACTGGCTCAGAGTTCATCTGCTTGGCTGTCTTTCTCTCCTTGATGAAGCCACTAAAGGAGCTATAATCAATAATGTTTTACTTTTCTTTCCCATTGTCAAGATCTGCCAGTTTTGGCTTTGTTTTGGGTTTTGTTGTGAAGTACTTTTTCCTTATATTGTGATTCTTAGTTTGGGTATAGTTTCTGTCATTTATTCTTTCTGCCTTCTTCTTCTTACTCTTTAGGTCCACACACTCACTGTTTCTTTAAGTCCTTTTGTTTTTCTGTGTTCTAACTTTCCTTCACTCGTGTCCCTTAGTAGTTCCTCCCCTTGTCCTTAGATCCCCTTCAGTTATTGTTTACTCCGAGGTTTGTTTCCCTTTAGATGAGTTGTTCTCTCCAGCGTTGCTTGTAGTAAAGTTCCCTCCCATATTAGTTCTTTATATTTATTTTGTTGTCCTCGGTTTATTTATTCTAGTATAGTTCTCTGTGTTAGTCCCTTATGTTTCAGTTCTTTTCTGGCAGTTAGTTGTATTTGATAAATTTGTTCCGGCTAAGTTTAGTTTCCACTTATTGTTTTTGTTTAGGTTATCCATTATCTTAGGTCTTCACATTCTCTGCTCCACTTTTTACCCAGTCTCCCAATTCCTGGTTTCTAGTTTGTTTGCGCTTTCAGTCTAGTTTAGTTCCTCGTGTCCCTGCATTCCCTCTGCTCTGTTGTCATAGTAACCACTCATTCCCTCAGTCTCTACAGCCGGTCCTTGCACCTGTTTCCACTATTGCTCTGATCACCTTAACCTTCCTTTCACTGGTCCATTCTCCTCCTCTCCCTGCTTATATACCTGGTTGTGCTCATCATTCCCCACTGGTTCCTTGTGTAATGTCCCGTCTCTCCTTGAGCTCCTCATGTTTCCCTGCATTTGTGCTATGGAGTATTTCTTCCCAGCAAACCTGAAAGTGCAGACTTCAAGCCTTATTAAAACTGATCTACTTTGCAACATGCCGAGCCCTAGTCCCTGTTCGCATTTTGGTCCGAAACAACCTCAGACCGTGACACCCATAGAAAGTACTTCTGGATCAGTGCTTCAGTGTTCTTTTTGTGTCTCTGCTCTGTTCTCTCAAACCCCCAGTCGGTCATGGCAGATGGCCGCTCACACTGAGCTGGTTCTGCTGGACGTTTCTTCCTGTTAAAAGGGAGTTTTCCTCTCCACTGTCGCTACATGTATGCTCAGTATGAGGGATTGCAGCAAAGTTAATGCAATCTTATCCTTTCTACGTCTGGACAAAAGTCAATTTATCTTTTTATATTATCACACCTTCGCACAACAGCAACTATATGTGTCATAATGTGGAATGGAACTCAAAACACAAGCAGAACCAAAGAACCAAAAACAAAGCAACCCGACCAGGGCGGGTGGAGGGGGCCTTGGAAGGAGGGCAAGAGTTCAGGCGGCCGGCCCAGAGGCCGTCCCCGGCAGACCCTGAGTTTAGGCGGCCGGCCAGAGGCCGTCCCCTGGCAGACACAGAGTTCAGGCAGCCAGCCCGAGCCCCTCCCCGGCAGACCCAGAGTTCAGGCGGCCGGACCGGTGGCCATCTCTGGCAGATCCGGCGATCAGCGGGTTGACGTCGTAGGAGCAGGCGATCAGCAGGCCGGCGACGTAGGGGCCGATGATCTGTCGGCCGACAGCGGGACCAGGAGAAGCCACGGTGGAGCTCAGAGGCGCGGTGCGAAGACCGCTGGGACCCCCGAGACTCAACAGGCAGAGAGGGTGCGTCCTCGCACCCCTTAGGGACAGGAACAAGAAGTGGAGACAGGTCCTCCACGAACTCCTCTGGAACGGGAATCAGGGATGGAGGCAATTTGTCCTCGGAGCCCTCCAGGACAGGACCGGCAACAGGGGCAGGAAGTGGAGGCAGTCTATCCACGAGCCCCTCACGGACAGGAACAGAGTGTGAGGGCGTCTTGGCTTGGGAACCCTCTGGAACCGAACTAGGAACAGGATCGGGGTGTGGAGACGGTTCTTCCATGAACCCCTCCGGAACTGGACCAGGAACAGGATTAGGAGTCGGAAGCAGCGGCGATGGCTGATCAGGAGCTAAACCATGAGCCCGTGTCGAGCTTCGGTGGAGAGGCGAGTGGAAGAGCCGGAGATCTCCTCATAGAAGCGGCAATTTCTCCCAGGGCCCTTGGTCGCTCGGCCTCAATAGTGTGGTGGATCCGAGGTTCAGGGAAAAAATCCCTCCTCGCTTCGAGCCTGTCTTGGAGGCTGCCAGCTATTTCCAGCCCTCTCCATGGTGAGCTGGGACAGGTCACCAGGTGAAAAAATAATTTGGCCAGAACCTCACTCCTCTTGGCTGTTTCCTTCTGTCATAGTGTGGGTTTCTCTTGGACCAATATGCGGGGAATAACTCCTGAAGCTCAAAGTTTGCAGGTAAGACGACACTTTATTGCACATGGCTGGACACAGACAGGGTACCAGGCGTGCACACAAACACAAACAACACATAAGGAACCAGCGGGGAACAAAGGAAACAAATGGGCTTAAATACAAAACTGGACAGTAGGGGAAACCAATGACACACGTGACCAGACAATCAGGGAAAACACAGAACAGGTGTGGGCTTGGGGTGGAGGGAGACAGAAAACAAAGGACTAGACCACGTAATTTAACAAAAAACAAACTCAAGAACTCAAAACACAAGCAGGTATGACAATATGTGTAAGGTTTTATATTACACATTATATGATTATGGTAAATTATTAGCAACAGCACAACCATGGTTAGTGATTTAAAATGTATTTTTAAGTGAGACAAAATAAGAAAATTAAAAAACAATATGCTACTTTGACATAACTCTGAAAGTCATGCTTCCTGATAGTACACCAGTCACACTATTGTGTATCAACATTATGTCGTATAAAATTATATAGCTCTAAATACGTACATGCGTACATCTCTGATATTGTAGCATACACAATGTGATTTCACACCGTCCTTGATTTTTTTTTTACTTTGTCCTTATGTAGTAGTACACTGTGCATTATACCAAACCCATCCCAATACAAATGCAATATATATGTAATGGGAACACACCTTATGCATTACACATGCATATTTAGATTTAAAATATATTTATTTTTTTTATTTGATCAAAACATTTCTTCTGACTAAAGTAATACTAATATTTTAGAGTGCCCTAACCTGATTTTGATGGGTAATCTGTGGCGGGAGCTAAAAATTAGGGGGATGGCAAAGAAGCCTTCCAACCTCAAAGACTTGGAGCTCATTGCCAAAGATAATTCATCAAAATACCTTAAGAAATATAAAGAAAAATGGGTCAGCAGTTAAAAGAAATGTTTGATGGCTATAATGACAATAAAGATTTTTCCATTGATTATTGAGAAGGGTACAACATGACATGACATATTTTATTACGATGTAAATAAATAATTTACTTTCTAAATTGACACTCCTTTTACATTGTTTTATCTTTTGAGGGATGTCTGTCTGATTTCTTTTTAGAAACAAGCTTCTTGGTTGGAAAAACATATTTTTAAACTGAATCTCTCAGGGGTATGAACAGGACTTTAGAGATGTGAAAGTATTTGTTGTTTTACAAACAAAAACTTTATTCCTACATGTTTGGATCCACATTATAAGCATTTTTAGACATGGAGAACCTGTGTCAAAATATAAAACATCATGATTGCAACTTCAAGCTGCCAACCAGAGATGTATTTCCTGTTAGTAACCACTGTAAAATGCCAATAATATGCAGCTGAATATTAAATGTGAATTCTCACTGCTGGAAAAATATGTTTTTTTAAGGTTAAAGTCTTTAGCAAGATATCTGTGTTGTGCCCATTTTACTTTTTTGCCATACTATCAATCATATTATTATTCATGATGTAATTTTCTCAAAATCATCAGACTATTGCTCTTTCACTCTTTTTTCACAGTGTAACCCTGTCTTGATCCACCTACCTCGTTCTCTCTCTTCTCTGCATTTTACCTGCTAGCAGGAGCTATGCTAATGTAAGCTATTTATCCTAACCCCTGCTGTTAACACTATGCCATCCAGGGCCAAGATGTTTCAGTACCCTCAGCTTGCCTGAATACCAATGATCCCAGTCATTCAGCCCATGAACAGTAAAGCTAGGTTCTCTCTATGCATGTCATTAAGCCTAAATCAGGCAGTATCTTTAACGGAGCGTGAAAGCTCAATGTCAAGCACGCTTTCTGGAAAATGATTATTACCCTAGCATTTCTCTTGACGAGCAACAAGGTGACATATGAAGCCAAAGTAATTTAACTTAATGAACAGGAATACAAACCTCAACTAGGGATAGGCGATAGGACTTAAAATTGTATCTCAAGAATTTGTGCCGTTTTTCACCATAACAATAAAAGTGACCAGAAAAGTATACAGAGTCCCACAAACAAATGATCTGCAAGTGTACTGCTTAACACCACACATTAAATGCATTTAGTTGTACTTTTCAATATATTGATGCTCTAATAGTTAACGTAATTAATATTTTTGATACAATCAATACTAAACAATTAATTATTTAAATATGCTCTTTTATGTCACAATCTATGCAAACAGACATTTTCATCTCCCCAAGTTCACAAAGCAGCACTGAAGTTTGATATCCTGGTTACATTTGAAGAACGCCCAGAAAAAAGCCTTTGCAACCCACTTTGGTTATAAAGGCAAAGGCAAAAGAGTTGTTTGTTTAGCTCTTATGTTAGCTGTTCTACAAAGAGGAGTAGCACTGTACACCTGGGGAAAAATCTTAAAGATTGACACACTGACTGACATGGATTGAGATGGTCAGTAACGCTCCCATATCTGCAATAGTGAAGGTGTCAACATGCCAGATGGTATGAGCTAAGTCTGTTTGAATATTAGCAACTTGACCATTATTAGTAAATTGCCCCAATACTGTCTTACATCAGTCTCAGTGCCCCGTTCGAGGTGCGTTTCCCCACCGTACTAACAAGCCTACAACATCCAGCTGTAGGCAGCTTCATCAGGTACAAAATGGTGAAACAGAAAATGACCATCACCAGCCCCCCTCCATTACTCCTCTGTTAGTAGTAAAGTAATTAGCAGCTAATGTGGTTCGTAATAAAACAAGTAAATGTTAATAAAGGGTCAACACAGACTGAAGTTGACAATTGGAGCAGAAACTAGTCAGAACCAGAAGCTAACCTCCCTTCTGACTCTAGCAGACCACCAACAAAAATATGCTAAGTTTTCAGAAACAGAAACAGAGCAGGGCAGCTTTTGTATGAGCCCGGTTATTGTTCACTGTTTTCAAATAATTACACAAAAGCCTCCACTTGTGTATTTCCAGCTGTTTAAAGTGTGTCACATTATGTGTGATAAATTGTATTATAACGGTCAAAAAAAAAATAAACAACTTGCTCTCAGTCACAAGAAAAGGGCACTGCATGTCCATTCACATCTGGTCAATGAAGATTTTGAGGAAGTTGTTCCTTTATGTCATGGTCCTCAATAACCGTTACAGTAAACTGCCTTAAATAACTGTAATTACTAGAGGACAGAGAGCAGCTTCCAATTGAAAGGGCAGCACCTGTGAGTGGGCAGCAAAGCCTCTGTGATCCGTCCCCCCCTTTTGGATGGGTTGTACTGGAATTCTAATTTCCCCTCGGGGATCAATAAAGTATCTTTGAATTGAATTTGAATTGAAAGAAATGTGCCACTGATGAAACAGAAAGCTGATGGGCTCAATTACTGCATCTTAATTTACATCAAGAAAACCAATCAATAAGCACGGATTGTAAAAAGACAAATGTTGGATGGACTAACTGCAATATTTATGCAGTATTCTCTGTTGGGTAGTTACAATGATACACATTTAATGTAAAGATTAATCTGAGTAAAGGCTTTCCCCTTCCCCTTATTTGATTAGAGCATCTGAGTCTTACATAACAGATTAACCAGACCAAGATGTTTAATAAGGAGACATGAAATGTGTGTCTTATAACTTTGCTTCGAAGCATAAAGAGGTTTACAATTAATGCAAACATGAAATATTTTAAGTGACTGAATGTGATTAGTAGGATTCGTAAAAAGTAAATATCAAGGCTATTACAAGCCAATCAAAGTTTAGTTTTAGCAGATATTGTGTGCTGAAAATGCAGGAACCAATAAAAAACAAAGCAACAAAAAAAAAACCCAGGTAAACAGTTTTTTAGGTTTAAGGAGATAGTATGAAATAAGTTTTTTGTGGTTCGATTGCACACACATACAGAGTCTTGCAAAACATTTATTCGACTTAAACATATTCTTAATTTGTCAACATTACAAGCAGAAACTTCAGTGTATTTTATTGGCTTGAATTTTATGTGATTGAGCAAACAAAGTATAGGGCACAATTGCAATATAGACATTAACAGACAGTTTCTAATTGTATTTTTATATTAAAATCTGAAAATCTGGAACGCATTTATATTCTGCCCAATGAGTCAGTACTTTGTAAAAGCACCTTTTGCTTAAATTATAGGGTTTTTGCAGGTATTCAGTCATATACAATAAATTAGAACATGTGCTCGTTGAGGCTAGTTTGTCAGATTATCTTTTTGAAAATAACAACCATAAAGCAGGTATTAAACATACTTTTCCTTAAGGCCACATTTGTGTAACCCAATTTTTTTATTGGTCTGATGTAATATTCTAATCTTAAATGTCATGTTTTCATTAGCTGTAAACAGAAAATTGTCATACTTATGAGAGATAAAGGCTTTAAAACATCAGTCTATGTGTAATAAATCTAAATAATTTGTAACACTTATGGAATTGAGATCCTGGAATAAATGAACTTTTCAATAATATTCTAATGCATTCAGTGGGTCGACATCTCTACCTGCTTCACAAATTTAAGATTGCCTTATGCTTAGTTTCATCCATCTTCCCAACAACTCTCACCAACTTCTAAGTAAACACTAAAGAAAAGGAATCCCCACATCATGATGCTGCCACCACCATACCTCACTGTTAAGATGATGTGTTTAGGGTGATGTGCCTGTTTTGCATGTAGGTCTAAGAGTAACATTATGGGTTCATGATGTAGTTTTTCCACTAATGTTCTCTAGTAAACCTCTGAGGCCTTCACAGAACAGCTGAATTGATATTGAGATTAAATTACACACAGATCAGATCTATTAACTAAGTAGGTGATTTGCAACATTAAACAGTTGCACAATTTTTATTTAGGGTATTTGAGTAAAAAGGGCTAATTATAAAAACACAAACCACTTTTCAAATTTCTACATGTAAAAACATTAAAACCATACCTTATTTTCCTTACTTATCACAGTTATGAAGTACTTCATCTATCAAATTAACAGGACAAAATACAATGAGGTTTGTAGCTGTAATATGGCAAAATTTCCTTGTCAATAAATATCATCAGCAGACAGGAGGGTGAGACTGTAGCAAACTCTTGTGCGATCCTGACCCAAAAAAAGCTAAAGTGAATTTGCATCGGCAAAGTCCCAGTGGTCTTGCACAGATGGACGTGGAAACCATGCAAAGGCCCTTAGCAGCCTGTGTTCTCCATCCCCTCCAACATCCCTACCCTGCCAAGTGTCCTAAACACTCCTCTCTATTGTCTGCCTAACAAACAAGCCGTGCTGCTGGATGGGAGCAGTCTCTCAAGGTGCAAAGCAGGAGGGAGGGATGATAGGGAAGGAAAAAGGCCAATTCCCTGAGTAGGACAGGGAGTCATGCAAATGGGACACCAGTAAGCGAGCTTCCCTGCAGGGAGAATGCCCCAGAGAGGGGTCGTCTCACTGTGGCCGAGGTTTAATCTTTTAAGTCCTTCTGTCCTACTCACACACACCAAGGGACACACCCGCCAAATTGAATACATGGGGGCACACACACAATTTCTCCAATTTCACCATCTCTCCACTTCATCCTAGGCTTAACCCTATACTATCAGCACTGTATAGCCTTATCTAATTCTAAAGGTTGCTGTAAACGTATACTAAACACCTGCAGTTTCTGTAATCTATGAAAAAATGTTTTTGGCTTTTTACCACATGCAATAGAAAATAACTGCAGGAAACAAGAGGTACCCAGGAAGATATCTGCACAGTTTCTCAGCATGAGCTACTCATGGGTAAACAGCAAAAGATGATATATTGTTCAGCTTTCCAGCTGTAGGTTTTCTTTACTGAGCCTGTGGAGGGGAACAAGGTATACGATGGATTGTTTTTTTTTTTTTTTTGGGGGGGGGGGGGGGGGGGGGAGATGGGGTGTTCTGTCTTGCAACAAAGTCACAGGAAAAATAATTATCTGAGACTAAGTTAGATGTGGATGTACATTAAGACAGCAGACCTCACAAAATAAGCAAACTAAATTGTGTGAATGGCTAAAAATGGCACAGCAAGCTTTGTCCTGGGACACCACCAATAACAGGACTCCTTATCATTATTGAATTTCATTTTAGCTAAAGAAACATCCCAAATCTTAAAGTGAATCCCAACTGGCCTTGATACTCTGCTGAGGCTTGATTAACTTCTGTAAAACTGAATGTGAGACCTTTTATGTGAGGCTGTAATACAATTGCTCATTCAGCATAAAGAGGTTGCAAGTAATGCCAACAGACATTAAGAGGTTACGACAGACTATTTTTGCGAGAAGGTAAAGTCACTGGATTGATGCCAGAATGTACTCAATAAAATCAGCCACCTCCAAATGTCTGCACTTAACCTTTGAGTCATTCAGGCTAATGGATGAAGTCAAGAGATTTGTAGTTGATGCTCAGGAACAAATCTAATCTGATGGCTTTAATTTAAATCAACCAGGCAGCAGAATTATGCAAAGAAGTAGAAAATTCTCCCTTTTATCAGGCACTCTGCTGTTATTCATAAAGAATGAGCTTCCTGGCTAATCAAAACTAAAGCAAACGCTTTAGAAGCACATAGCTGAAAGAGTGTAATGGAAGAGCATAAGTAAATAACTGCCTTAATTTTTTGAAACCCATTCCTTTCAGAGGTATTCATGATTTCTGACTCAGCACAATTACTCTAGTCCTCATGCAGAAACTTGCTTCTCTCGTTTTAATGTGAAATAAGAGCTTCACTACAGTTAGATTGTTCCCAAGGGTCAGTCTGACCACAACAAACTGTTGATGTGTTTGTCACTTCAGGTAAATTTTAATCAGATGTTTATAAAAAGTCTAATTAAAACCCTCTTACTACCATCCCACTGGCACAGGGGGGATTTAGCATGTGCTTTTTGTTTTGCAGTTTAAACTGGTTTTGACAGTCAAAAACACACAGACATTTTTAATAACTTCCTCACGCTGAAAGTTGAGATGTTTTGCATACGAGTGGGATGGAGATTTTACTCACTGCACATGGTTTTTTAATTATACAGCCATACAAATCTGAACTATTTCAGATGCCCTTTATATAATTTGGCTCTATAAGAGTAATATATCGAAGCAAACAGCAAACATTTTTAACTTTGGTATCTTTAGAGAAATAATTCTCATTCAGATCCAACTGTGAAAGTGATGGACATAATTAAAACTACATAACCCATCTTTACATATTTTTTAAATACAAGAAAAATAGACTCTCATAGGTATTTTACCATTAGCTGCACAACACTTCATATTAGTAAGGCAAGCGTGTAGTAGCTGTGTGTAGCAGAATGCCGGCAGATGGAAAAATCCTTTTTCCTCACAGTGGCTTTTATTTCACCACTAAACCAGGAATAATTGTTGTTAGCAATAGGACCAATTTTATCCAATATCGGATGACTTTGACACAAGGTAGAGTTATTTATATTTTCCAAATAGCCACAGAAATACTGCTGTTACAGGATTGGTGCCTTTCTCCTGTGGCCATTGGGCAAGAGGGGGTACACACTGGACAGGTCATTAAAAAATTAAATTAAACTACAGCAGACTAGCAGCGTACTGCTATGGATTACAGGTCCTTCTCAAAACATTAGCATATTGTGATAAAGTTCATTATTTTCCATAATGTCATGATGAAAATTTAACATTCATATATTTTAGATTCATTGCACACTAACTGAAATATTTCAGGTCTTTTATTGTCTTAATACGGATGATTTTGGCATACAGCTCATGAAAACCCAAAATTCCTATCTCACAAAATTAACATATCATTAAAAGGGTCTCTAAACGAGCTATGAACCTAATCATCTGAATCAATGAGTTAACTCTAAACACCTGCAAAAGATTCCTGAGGCCTTTAAAACTCCCAGCCTGGTTCATCACTCAAAACCCCAATCATGGGTAAGACTGCCGACCTGACTGCTGTCCAGAAGGCCACTATTGACACCCTCAAGCAAGAGGGTAAGACACAGAAAGAAATTTCTGAACGAATAGGCTGTTCCCGGAGTGCTGTATCAAGGCACCTCGGTGGGAAGTCTGTGGGAAGGAAAAAGTGTGGCAGAAAACGCTGCACAACGAGAAGAGGTGACCGGACCCTGAGGAAGATTGTGGAGAAGGGCCGATTCCAGACCTTGGGGGACCTGCGGAAGCAGTGAACTGAGTCTGGAGTAGAAACATTCAGAGCCACCGTGCACAGGCGTGTGCAGGAAATGGGCTACAGGTGCCGCATTCCCCAGACCTGGGCTACAGAGAAGCAGCACTGGACTGTTGCTCAGTGGTCCAAAGTACTTTTTTCGGATGAAAGCAAATTCTGCATGTCATTTGGAAATCAAAGTGCCAGAGTCTGGAGGAAGACTGGGGAGAAGGAAATGCCAAAATGCCAGAAGTCCAGTGTCAAGTACCCACAGTCAGTGATGGTCTGGGTTGCCGTGTCAGCTGCTGGTGTTGGTCCACTGTGTTTTATCAAGGGCAGGGTCAATGCAGCTAGCTATCAGGAGATTTTGGAGCACTTCATGCTTCCATCTGCTGAAAAGCTTTATGGAGATGAAGATTTCGTTTTTCAGCATGACCTGGCACCTGCTCACAGTGCCAAAACCACTGGTAAATGGTTTACTGACCATGGTATCACTGTGCTCAATTGGCCTGCCAACTCTCCTGACCTGAACCCCATAGAGAATCTGAGGGATATTGTGAAGAGAACGTTGAGAGACTCAAGACCCAACACTCTGGATGAGCTAAAGGCCGCTATCGAAGCATCCTGGGCCTCCATAAGACCTCAGCAGTGCCACAGGCTGATTGTCTCCATGCTACGCCGCATTGAAGCAGTCATTTCTGCAAAAGGATTCCCGACCAAGTATTGAGTGCATAACTGTACATGATTATTTGAAGGTTGACGTTTTTTGTATTAAAAACACTTTTCTTTTATTGGTCGGATGAAATATGCTAATTTTGTGAGATAGGAATTTTGGGTTTTCATGAACTGTATGCCAAAATCATCCGTATTAAGACAATAAAAGACCTGAAATATTTCAGTTAGTGTGCAATGAATCTAAAATATATGAATGTTAAATTTTCATCCTTACATTATAGAAAATAATGAACTTTATCACAATATGCTAATTTTTTGAGAAGGACCTGTATTCTATACCATAAATATCAACTCTGGCTTTATAAGAACTATTAAAGAACTCTAAAGTTTCTGTTACATCTGCTGTTTCTGCAAAGGCTGATAACAAACTTGATGCACAGGATAAATGATTCTCTGAAATTGTATTTTCAGTTCAATAAACGAATCAGATTCTAATTTGTGGTCATGAGGAGTGAAATTAGAAATAGTCAGTCATTCAAAAATTTATTGTCTTGAGAATTTATTTTGTCTTGCTCATTATGATCAACAGATGACTAACTATGATGACAACTTTGCAAATCACCCTAATCTCATCCCACATAAAAAAACAAAAAAAAAACAGAAAATAGCTCTGGTGATACCATCAATGTCTCGTATTTCTGATTCGTGTTGTTGCCTTCTGAAACCTGTCAAGCTCACAGTCTCTGCTTGCTTTGATCATATTTTATTTGATTGTCAATATCAACAAAATAATAAAGCAGTTGGATGCATAAAACAAAGAATATAAAAGGAATACACTGACTCTGTTTGTGTTTATGAGTAACACGTATAAAATGCCTTCTTCATTGATTTCTCCTTCTTTTAGCTTTCATTAACATAATTTAATGTAGATAATTCCAGCATGTTTTTTCTTTCTTTTTGTTTTTTTTCCATAAAAGTATTTTTTTTTTAAACTATTTTTTGTTATGCGTTAATTAAGAGCAGAGTAAATGGCACTCAATAGTGTAGATCTGACTGTTCCATCAGCCTTTTATTACTGCTCAGTGAGTCAGCTGAAGAGAACAGACGCACAATAAGCCAAAGCTTTGACTTAAGAGAAGAGACCAAATTGCACCCAGTGCATCCAAAAGAGCTTTTGTATGCATGTTCACGTGGGCTGTGCTGAGAGGTTTTAGTAAAAGCAGGCACCCTGAAAGAGATTTAGCTCTCATTGTTAGAGCTCTTTTAGTGTGCCAAGAAGGAAAGAGATAGACAAATTTCTCTTTTTGCAAAAAGAAAAGATAAATAAAAATTACAGGCAAATGATTAATGTTACTAATTATGATGATTGTGTGACGTGGCATTTTCCATAGCAATCAAGATATTATACTATACATTGTGATTTGGGTTGGAGTTTGTTTGAGACGTGATGTCCAACTGGACACCCAGTGCAGTTATAGTGACCCTGAAGTGCCACATAAAGGGGGAAGGGAAAGTACAAAGCCCTGTTCCTCTCTAACCTCTGCAAAGCTGGCTGAACATTATACCTACTGGTTCCTACAGAGACAGAAGTGTGAGGGGATAAGGCCTTTTTCTAGTGTTGGACTGGTGACAAGCACTTCAGAAAGACCAGAGTTTTTGTATCAATCTTTAAAAACACAACAAAATACAAATCTGCTTCAATATGTGAGTGTTTAGATTAAATTAGATTTTCAGCTTCCAGGAAAACAATCAGGCGGAAATGTTGCTGTATCTTGACTAGTGTGCATAAATGTGTGAAATTGTGTTATTTCAAGCAAGCCTGCTTGATGCAGTTGTTCACTGGCCATCAGAGACTGATATCTCCATAATTATCTCCATCTCAAAAAAAATGCAAACCACTGGGACTTTGCGACATGCACACATCTGTTTACAAGAAGAACCCCATGAAATCCATTTATTTTTTCAAAAATTTCCCTTTTTCCATCTTCATTTTTTTTATTCCACTTTTTCCATCCTAATCTTAATTCTTAACCCAAATTAAATGTAAATATGGATTAAATAAAAAATAATTCAATAAATCCAAAACTAAATAGTTCCACATTTAACAACATTTAACATGTTTAACTTCTACATTTAAGTGCTGTAGTTGTGGAACACCGAGTGCTTTTGCACAATATTAAAAGTATTTATCATTTTTTTAAATCATTTTTTAAGAACAAAAACCATAGAAAAATCAAACCATTTGAAAAGAATTTCAAATATATTCACATTTGAAAACAAAATTTGTAAAACAGTAATGCTTTGGAGTGTTTTGTGTTTAGATAGTGTTTTACCAAAAACGACAATGTTTCCTAAAGGAAAATCTTCAATAAACTTTCACCTCTACTGATTTAGTTAAACGTTTAAAACTTTGAAGGTGTAACTGGCTCGTGCTAGCTTGCTTCCTCTCCATGTTTTTGATGTGACTCTTTGCTTGTTAGTGGTCGTCACATGTATTCTCATGCGTCCAGTTAATTATGTCCTGACAAAACGTAAAGAAATATTGACCTTCCGATTCATAAAAATAACTGGGGTATTGTTCTGTCCTAAACTTTGCAGTAAGCTTCAAGTTTTCAAATATGTTTGAGGTCTGTGTATGCAATTATCTGCCTTTATTCATCCCACAGGTTTTCTATCTTATTCAGGTCAGGACTCTGGGAAGACAAGTTCTTCCACACAATATCCTTCCAAGCACTTTGCTTTTTGAATTTGGTGTGCTGTAATTGAAAAAGGAAGTGGCCATCCCCAAACCGCTCCCGCAAAGTTGGGAGCATGAAATTCTTTTAAATGTCTTGGTATGCTGTACATCATTCTTGTGTAGGGCTGAGAGGCAACCACAGCCCCACGCTTCTCAGCATCTGCTGACCTGGCGCTGTGATTTTACATTGCCTTTCACTTCATGGCCGAGTTGCTGATATTTCCAATCTCTAACAATTGGCAGACAGAAGATGCAGGTACAGATACACATTTACATCACACCAGCTTCACTGTCAAACAGGCTGGAAGGGATGGACTCATTAATGAAAAGGAGTTTGTAACCCTTCATTTTTCATGCACAACTCAAAGATACCATTTTTTTTAAAACAAAATTGTGAATTAATCAGTGACCCTAATAACTTTTTTCCCAAAAGAGATCAAATTAATAAATTGGTCAGTTCTGCACAGTTATATAAGATTCCCCCTCACTGGTTATACAGGCTTCCGTCGTATGTGAGTTAGGTAAGGTTCTTGCTCAAAAACACAGATGGATTCAGGACTTTGACTTGGTCGATCTTTAACAGTCATCTTCAACGCAGATTCTTCTGTAGCTATTTTGTCTTTGTAAAACCACTGTGCTTGAGTTAATGTTGATCCTGCATTCTTTGGTCTTCAGGCAGTGAAAATGTTTTTCTTTAAAATGTGTTTCAGTTATTTACGATTAACAGTCTGTAAATTTGCTTTCAACTTTTAATGTGGATCTAGACAAACTGCTCTATACTAAAATACCTCTACTAACATGCCAATGTGTTCATTCCTTATTTCAAACATCGGAGCGCTGATTTAATCCTTTTATGCTTTTTCTACTTCTGTTCTTAAACCACTTTAAACTGTCAGAAAATAATGATGGGCCGTAAAATAATCTCTCTTCTCTCTTCCGCTTTGCTCTTTTTTAGTTGTGCCTTTCACCAAATATTTCTGCTTGACAAATATCAAATGTTTTTATACTGGACTCCTATCATTCCTGTTACGTACTAAAAAATCTGTGTCTGACAATACAAAGAAGCGGCAATTTTCTGTTTTGAATTTTCTACATTCTTTGGCATACAGTCTGTTTGACTCTAGTAACTCGACTCCAAACATTTTCTAAGACATACATAAACATCAGTCATACTGGACCAATATTATTATAACAAACACAGTCATGAAGCCAGTAGGAGCTTAACTGGATACAGTCGCTAAACATTAATCTAAGCTACTATAAGAAGCCCTGGATATGAAGTTAAATGTTTTAACAATGACACCTTGTTGCTATGTATGAGTCTCTCATTTTTAAATAAGAAAGGAAGTAGTTTTTGAGTTGTTGTATTGAAGAGACAGCCAACAACTCCCAAAACCAAAGTTGCAAACCACTGAAGAACATTTTTAGTTCCACTGAGTGGCAGCATTTTGGATACTTGATAGAAATAAATGAATGAGAGTCAAGATCTGAACAATTTGTAGGTATTTTGAGAAAACAGTGAATGGCTTATCCTTAGGTGCTAACAATGATAACGTTGCATCAACTTCTGAACTTCATATTTCTGCAAAACTAAAGCGCTATTTCACATTTTTAATGAGCCTGGACTCTAATAAAAAATCTACAATATTTAAATTGATCAAACCTTAACAGGATAGTCCGACACTAAAGGGAGATTCCTCAAAACACAGATATTAATGAAACCTTTAATCTACACATGGAAGCAAAAAAGGGAGCAATTTTCAAATTTTTTTGGCATAAGGTCCGCAATAGAATTTGAAAAGCAAATCTGAAATGGAATTTTTACACAAATTGCAATTTTTTGTAGTACCTTTACTGTGTGTGTGAAAAATGAATAGAAGCTAATACAGTTTATGCAAAAAATAGATACAAAAATATATAATAAAGGTGCCAATTTACAAGTGTTAGTCGCTAAGTGTGCATTTATAAACCCTAAAGAGGTAATAACTAGTAATAAGAGAATCGCCGGATCTTTGGATCACGACTCAAAGAAATTTTTACAGGCTGGCATAAGATGAGTCATATGATTAGAGACTGACTTTGTGGTACAATTCCAACATTTTTTAATAAGAGCCAAGGATTTATTGTTACCGTACGCACAGATGCAGCTGAGCACACATATTGCTTCAGTAGGTTCATCTTTCCTTCAAATGTGCAGTTCTGCAGGTCTATGTAGAAAGCTTCATTCTACAACAGATAATGAGCTATTCCCTCTGCAGAGGACAGAATCTCAGAGCCAGCAGGGCTGAGCAGAGTGGGAAACACAAGTGCACATGCTTACAATAACCACAGAACAGAAAGCAAACTTCTCAACTTTCCCCTCAACTCAGGTTGATTTCTGCAGTCACATAAACACACACACCAAGCTAAAACTGCTATAAATCTAAAGTGAACACACCCCAAAGCGCCTGCAGTCTTCTTAGCCTTGAGCTGACAGTGTGGATATCAGCTGTATTTCTCTCCACAAGAGTGTGCCTCAGGATAAACTGTTAGCAGCCGCTGCCGTGGCATCCTGAGCCCTTCTATCACATATTCACACACACATCAATGCAACCTCATGTAAACATTGGGCTGTCAAATCACAGGGCTTCCCAGCTGTGACCTCATGAAACAGGGAAGGAAAGAGCATGGGAATAATAGGAGGGGGAGGGGGCTACATATGGGTGTTTACAGGGACATGAAGAGTGATAACAGGGTGTTGACTTAATGTGTGGCAGCAACTCGGAGGACAAAGATACTCACATGGGAATTAATTTTGTATTAAAAAAGCAAGGATAAAAGAGATATTTCCACAGCTGGAAACATAAATATAAACAAAGCTGGAAACAAACAAACAGGATGAACTTTACATAGAAAAAGTGGTATCAAAGCACAATGTTGCAATTATCTAATTCGTTATTCTCCCCCAACCTATCAATCCCTCCTTACATCCCTTACTTTTTTCTGTTATCTCTGCTTATACTGATTTTCTATCCTTTCAGTTCTCCTCTCATCTATAATGGATATTTTGGAAATAGTCTCCTCCTCTTGGTGGGGCCTGTGCCCCCGGAGCCAGTCAGGCTGTATTGATTTCTGTCCCAGAGGAGTCATAAAGGCATATATAATGGGGTTTAGAGTCTTGCCGGATTTTCTGCATCTTTTCTTTCCCCCTCAGGAAATTGGCCCATCTTCTCCTGTCATCTGCCGTCTGCCCTGTCAAAGTGGATTTGTTGATTTGAAACTGAACAATGACCAGACGTTCATCTGCTAGCCTATATGTAACAGTAAGCAACTGAAAGGGCTAAAACAGCAAGTTGTGCCAGTAGTTTCTGTACACATCAACGCCATTTAGAAGAACAGGTTCTGGATTTTACAATCAGAAATCAAAAATATCCCTGTCTTGGCTTGAACAACTCACTAAAGATCCTTATGCAGTTTCTTACAAACCAATGATTATTTTTTACATTTCGTTCCCTTATAACCTCAAAATTATATAAACACTCGTACTTGTACTCGTACTCGTACTCGTACTCATCGTCTTCCGCTTTATCCGGAACCGGGTCGCGGGGGCAGCAGACTTAGCAGAGACGCCCAGACGTCCCTCTCCCCAGACACCTCCTCCAGCTCCTCCGGGGGGGAGCCCAAGGCGTTCCCAGGCCAGCCGAGAGACATAGTCCCTCCAGCGTGTCACAGCGTGTCATGGGCTGTCCCCTGGGCCTCCTTCCGGTGGGACGTGCCTGGAACACCTCCCGAGGAAGGCGTCCAGGTGGCATCCGGTATAGATGCCCGAGCCACCTCAACTGGCTCGATGTGGAGGAGTAGCGGCTCTACTCCGAGCCCCTCCCGGATGGCCGAGCTCCTCACCCTATCTCTAAGGGAGTGCCTGGCCACCCTACGGAGGAAGCTCATTTCCGCCGCTTGTATCCGGGATCTCGTTCTTTCGGTCATGACCCAAAGTTCATGGCCATAGGTGAGGGTAGGAACGTAGACCGACGGTAAATCGTTGTTATGTTAATAAACATAGTTTTTTAATTTATAAGTAAATATCTAAAAATTGTAGCAGGATTTTCTTTCCTGCCCTCTTTACTCTGATTCCCCTAAATAAAACCCAGGACTACAAATTACTTCAGGTCATCCAATTTCACTACAATTACAGCTTATTAATGAAGGCCTCAGAGGTTTGCTAGAGAAAACATCAGGAAGATCAAGAACCACAACAGTCCAGAATTTTGCACAACTGCAAACCTACCAAGATAGGGCCACCCCCGTACACTGACAGGCTGGGGGAAAATATTAATCACCAAAGCAGCCAAGAGTCTAGAGCTGCAGGAGATTCTACGGAATAATGTCAAGAGGAAAGCCATTGTTGAATGAAAGCTAGAAGAATTTCATATTTTGCAGAGGGGATAGGAAGATGGATGCTAAATACAAGCCAAAGCTGAAAGAAAACCAGTGATCTTCTATAAAAACTTAGGACCTGGACAGAGGCAGGACAATGGCCCTAATCATAGAAAAACTCAATAAAAATCCAGATTCTCTAATTGGAAATTTGATAAATCTGACACTCACTGCCCAGTCTGACTGAGCTTGAGCTATCTTGCAAAATAGAATGGAAAGAATATGCCCTCATGCTGTACCAGATAAATCCTACTGAGCATCAAGGGCAGTTAAAGTCTCCCCAACTGGCCACATATATTATAGGTATGTGGAGTTTGAACACATGGTAGTTCAAATATATCCTACCAAAATCTGCATCCAAGTAAATCTTTGCAGTTGTGATATTACTAACACTGATTTTAAATATATATTTTTAGAGACTAAGAAGTTACAGATCACAGAAAATGGCGGAATACTAAAATGATGGAAAAGAAAAAAATCTGGAAAATGTGATTATAATCAATGACATAATCACATGATTGAGCAGCAATATTGACATTACATGTACTCCTGATATGCAGTCCTGATTTCACTTTGTAGTTAACATGACAAAAGTGTGCACTGTGAATCTTCTTCTTGCTTGGATTAGTGTGCAAAAATCTGACTCATGTCTCCTAACTGAATGCCACATTTAGGCTAATTTGAAAAGATATCTACCCTCTGCTCTGACCTCTTTTGACCCAGCCCTTTATGGGTCAGCCTAGCCTTACAATGAAATATATGTCTCGCTCATTATGCTGCTCTTTTCAAGACTTCAACAATTGGTTTTTAGCCTTCAGGGCCAGTAAATCACAATCCTCAATACAATAGAGGTAAACCCAAAATGCGAGATGAAATTTGTTGTTCTCTTAAAGATGCTTTTCATTGAGTTAGAAGCTTTAAGAGGAAGGGTCAGTGGGTTGTGTTTGGTGGCTTCTAGAGATGTGTTCTGAAAGACGTGGGAGAGCATTGTTAAATAGGGCAATTTTCATGCTTGCTGAACAAAATGGAATGTAAAGAGGGAAACTTGATATGAAGAGACAAGAGGAAATATGTCTGGAAAAATACTTTTCAAGCCAGTATGATTAAAAAAAAGTCTTAATATAAAGGCAAGTACAAACATCTAACAGATGAAATGTATTCTCAACAACTAGAACTGTACAGCATTTGTTTCAAAAACACAAAAAAGATGTAAACTTGGAGAAATAAACTTAGCAGGGGCATTTTCTCAGGATATTGGTAACAGTTTTAATTCAATCAAATAATTTTTTTTTCAATACTGAACTGAAATTATCGTTGAAATTTTCTTTGCTGTTGGATGCATAGTTAGTATGCTTGTATTTATGTAAAATTACATTTAATAACAGGGCTTTTAAGCGACTGAAGGAAACAAGCACTTACAGGGGTTGGACAATGAAACTGAAACACCTGGTTTTAGACCACAATAATTTATTAGTATGGTATAGGGCCTCCTTTTGCGGCCAGTACAGCGTCAATTCGTCTTGGGAATGACATATACAAGTCCTGCACAGTGGTCAGAGGGATTTTAAGCCATTCTTCTTGCAGGATAGTGGCCAGGTCACTACGTGATACTGGTGGAGGAAAACGTTTCCTGACTCGCTCCTCCAAAACATCCCAAAGTGGCTCAATAATATTTAGATCTGGTGACTGTGCAGACCATGGAAGATGTTCAACTTCACTTTCATGTTCATCAAACTTTCACCAGTCTTGCTGTGTGTATTGGTGCATTGTCATCCTGATACACGGCAGCGCCTTCAGGATACAATGTTTGAACCATTGGATGCACATGGTCCCCAGGAATGGTTCGGTAGTCCTTTGGAGAACTGAGTACTCATGTAGGTTTTTGGCTCTGAACTCGGTTATGTACCTGCAGTGATTTTTGTGACGCTTTTGACGGTTTTGGAATAAAACCTCAAGATTAACTCATCATGCGGCTGCCAAGCTCTTTTCTGCAATTTGGTCCTGGTACTGGCTGGTTTCTTCTATCACGTTAAGTGTTTGAATCGGACCAAAGTGCAGAAAAGAGCTTGGCAGCCGCATGATGAGTTAATCTTGAGGTTTTATTCCAAAACCGTCAAAAGCGTCACAAAAATCACTGCAGGTACATAATCGAGTTCAGAGCCAAAAACCTACATGAGTACTCAGTTCTCCAACGTAGCAAAACTGAACATCAACAAGGGTAGTGACGAGGAATAGTGACGGAGAAACCAGCGGGGAACAAAGAACACAGACCAACTAATATACAGGGAGAAAACAAAGGCGGGTAATCACAGAAACTAAGAACAGGTGTGACAAGCTGGCAGGGAGGCAGAGGGGACAGGTGGAACTAATAAACAATAAAGGAAAACATAAACCTAAACACAGTTAACACAAAAACACAAACCAAGTCCCAGGATGTCATATCATGACACTGTACATCTACATTCTCAGCATTATACAGTATTTTTGAGAATCGATCACCAATGTGGCTACATTTCTAATGGTAATCGCTAGTTTTCTTATACAACAATATACACACAGACAGCCCTGATCTAAAAAGACAGAAACCTGCAAATAAGCCATTGCAGAAAAATCAATATTTCCATGTCTTCTGGCAAGCTTGAGCCCTGAAACCCAGGATTTTTTGTGGAGTGGAATAATAGCTCTGACAGTTAATGTGCAAACAAGGTCACAGAACGTGACCCAGGACTCGTGTTTATGTCACTGCTTTCTGAGACAATTTGACATTTTTCCTTTCTTTCTGTTTCTCTGCAGTGCACTTAAGTGCTTTATCATCTCTTTCCACCAACTAAAGGAAGGAGAACTACGCAGTGAGCCTTAACTTGGCTGGTAATTATTTCAGAGAAATAAAGCCTCGGTGTCTTTCTCCAGCTGCCTGCACCCCATTCCTTTACTGTTCACAAACAACATCTCAGTGTTGGGCTGCTCTGTCTTCATTATCTGCTCAGAGGACTGTTTGAACAGACTGCAGGAGCTGTTTGAGCAGACATGTCTTTAACGGGGACTTTTACCTGCTGTATGTGTGTGTAACACTGTTATTCTTTACCTTCCTCTGATGCAGTTTGACACAAAGTCAAACATGTAGTTTAGTTGTTTTGGGGGGGTTTTGCCAGAGAAACCCAGCATGTCAGACGACAGTAGTTGTGTGGGTGGATGTTGGAGAATAAGAGAGGGTGGACGACAATAAAATTAAAGTCCACTGTTACAGTGTGAAAGTATTCAGATACTTTGAACTTTTCCAAATTCTCTCATTTTACACAAACTTCAATGTGTTTTGATAGGATTTTATGAAGGCCAACACTAAGCAGTTCATGACTGTGAAGCAGAAAGAAAACAATACATAGTTTCAAAAGTGTTTTACAAATGTAAATATTAAAAGTGATATGGGGTTTTGTATTCAGCCCCCCTGGATCAGTTTTTCTGTAGAACCCCTGTTTACTAGGGTGTACTTCCTAGTTTTGTCAGAGAAACCAAGCGTTGCACATCCAGAGACTGAAATTTCTGAACATTCTTCTTGCAAAATAGCTAAAGAATAGTTAGTCTGAATGGAAAGAGGTTTGTAAACATCAATTTGAAATCTTACCACAGATGGACTGGACTTTGATTAGGCCATTCTGTCATTATTATCCTTTTTTGCAGCCTCTAACATGTGTGCTTCATTTTCCCATAATTTCTAACCAGCTTCCCTCTCCCTGCTGTATCAACCCCACTGCATGCATGCCACACTTCTAAGATTGTTATTTATTAAAATTTCAGAACCATGGGTCACTTTCCTTCCTCTTTTCAATTATGCACCACTTTTTGTTGGTTAATCACTTAAAATCCAAATAAAACACATTTAAGTCTGTGGTCACTTAATACTTATAAAGTACAATCAAGAAAACAATATTGCCCTTTAAGCAGATATGAGGGCAAACTGATATTGCAAACAAAATTCAAGTTAGTAGGTTAACAGTCCAATCAATGTGCTTCTGACTGCAGGGAACACAGTAATGCCATTTTGAACGTGATCAGGACAGAAATCACACATCGCCTTTTTAGTTATTTTCTAAATGAACTAAAACTGCACTGTGTGTCTTACTTATACTTTTGTATGACCTTACACACATACTTCTAAAGTTGAAGTGAAAATGTGAATAGAAAGCATCCTACTGATCTGCCCAAGCTTTGAGGAATAATTTAACTTGATGAATTAATTGTGACTCCCTATTTTGCCATTTCTTAAATCCAACAGCAACTCTGCTTGCCAAGAGCAACGTTGACCAGTTTTTAGGTTTAATACATACCAAGCTCTGCCCTGTTTGTTTCCTTTTGTTTTATATTTCAACAATTCCCTGCTAGACAGAAGTGAACAGGATGAAAACTCATATTAGAACATAGAAAAAGAGAAAAAAAAAAACCTTGCTAAACAGTACTTGCATGGAGACACACTGTCCTTATGCCTGAACCACTCAAAGATATTCGGAAAGAGTCATTAATGGAGCTTTAAAAATCTCTGAACCTCATAGCTGATGCTGAGTTGTTTACTTTTCTAACTTATTACTAACTACACCATTAAAGTAACCCTGACTCGTTGAATCCCAAAAGAAATATCATAATTCCAGAGTGAGTAGGATTGCAGACACCCTGTGATCTTACTAATAAATAAGTAATTAAGCTGTGCGTGAGCAAATGTATTCAAGGCAAGATATTGCTCCTCGTATAAGATCAGAGTCTGAAATTTCTCCAGAGGCTCTTTAGGGCTGAGTAGTTCAAACAAGAGACACCTCCTCCAAAGCAGACACAACAAACCTCAGCTTTGACTGACACGCTGTATTGGTCTGTGCCATGATTTTAAGCAACACCATGTGTATTCATGCATGCAGGAAGCCTTACTCTGTTACATCTGGCCTGCAGGCTAAGCAATGATTTTATTTTGGTGCCCTTACACAAGTGGACAAAATTGTTGGTACCCCTCAGTAAATGAAAGAAAAAACCACAATGGTCACAGAAATAACTTGAATCTGACAAAGGTAATAATGAATACAAATTATATGAAAAAGAAACAAATGAAAGTCAGACATTGCTTTTCAAACGTGCTTCAACAGAATTATTTAAAAAAATAAACTCATGAAACAGGCCTGAACAAAAATGATGGTACCCTTAAATTAATATTTTGTTGCACAACCTTTTGAGGCAATCACTGTAATCAAACGTTTCCTATAACTGTCAATGAGTCTTCTGCACCTCTCAGCAGGTATTTTGGCCCACTCCTCATGAGCAAAGTGCTCCAGTTGTCACAGGTTTGAAGGGTGCTTTTTCAAGACAGCATGTTTCAGCTGCTTCCAAAGATGCTAAATACGATTTAGGTCAGGGTTCATAGAAGACCACTTCAGATCAGTCCAATGTTTTCCTCTCAGCCATTCTTGGGTGTTTTTAGCTGTGTGTTTTGGGTCATTATCCTGTTGCAAGACCCATGATCTGCGACTGAGACCAAGCTTTCTGACACTGGGCAGCACATTTCTCTCTAGAATCCCTTGATAGTCTTGAGATTTCATCATACCCTGCAGATTCAAGACACCCTGTGACAGATGCAGCAAAGCAGCCCCAGAACATAACAGAGCCTCCTCCATGTTTCACAGTAGGGACAGTGTTCTTTCCTTATATGCTTCATTTTTCTGCGAACATAGAGCTGATGTGCTTTGCCAAATAGTAAAGTTTTTGTCTCATCTGTCCATAGGACATTCTCCCAGAAGCTTTGTGGATTGTCAACATGTAGTTTGGCAAATTCCAGTCTGGCTTTTTTATGATTTGTTTTCAACAATGGTGTTCTCCTTGGTCATCTCCCATTAAGTCCACTTTGCCTCAAACAACGTTGGTGGTGCGATCTGACACTGATGTTCTTTGAGCTTGAAGTTCACCTTTAATCTCTTTAGAAGTTTTTCTGGGCTCTTTTGTTACCGTTCGTAATATCCGTCTGTTTTTTGTCATCAATTTTCCTCTTGCGGCCACGTCCACGGAGGTTGGTTACAGTCCCATGGATCTTAGATTTCTGAATAATGTGTGCAACTGTTGTCACAGGAACATGAAGCTGCTTGGAGATGGTCTTATAACCTTTACCTTTAACATGCTTGTCTATAATTTTCTTTATAATCTCCTGAGACAACTCTTTCCTTCGCTTCCTCTGGTCCATGTTGAGTGTGGTAGACACCATGTCACTAAACAGCACAGTGACTACCTGTAGCCCTATATATAGGCCCACTGACTGATTACAAGAATGTAGACACCTGTGATGCTAATTAATGGACACACCTTGATTTAATAAGTCCCTTTGCTCACATTATTTTCAGGGGTACCATCATTTTTGTCCAGGCCTGTTTTAAAAGTTTATGTTTTTAAATAATTCTGTTGAAGCATGTTTGAAAAGCAATGTCGGACTTTCATTTGTTCATTTTCATAGAATTTTTATTCATTATTACCTTTGTCAGATTCAAGTTATTTCTGTGACCATTGTGGGTTTTTCTTTCAATAACCAAGGGGTACCAAAACTTTTGTCCACCTGTGTATGTGTAAAATAATAATTGCCTTTTATTTGACTTTCATATATTGCTCCTTTAAGAAACAGTTTGCTATCAGCATGGGTTCTTACTTAAAACGCCAGAAATCTAGTGTTGTCAATATACGGTGTTCTAAAAAAGTTTTTGCTTGCTAACATATTTCTTCTGTTTGTGCTTTTTTTAACACACTTAAATGTTTAAGATCATCAAAAAGATAAGGTATTTTATTTATAAACTGAATAAGTACAAATGCACAGTTTTCAAACAGTAATTAAATTTGTTAAGGGGAAAAAAGCTTGATTCTGTGGGTGGTGGTGCATGGCCATTCTTAGTTGGTGGAGCGATTTGTCTAGTTAATTCTGATAACGAACTAGACTCCGGCATACAAACCCACCTGGACTGATGTGAAAAGAAGTAATCGCTGGTGTGCTTGAAATCATTGTCCTGCTGCATCACCAAAGAGTGTGTTAACGCAATGTCAGAAAGTAATAGTGGGGCATTTTTATACAGTATTTTCTATAAGACAACAAAAATCACAGTTCCATCAAATTTAACAAGTTATCAAGATCAACGCTATCCCTACCATGTCTAACTGTTGTCATACTTCTGAAATGCTCTGTTAATTTTAGTCCTACGCCAGCTATAACAGGTACCGGCCATTTTCGTTTTGGCCCGATATTCTCTGACCATTTTCCCCAGTCTCTTTCTTATTGTTGAATCAGTAACACTGAATGTCAATGATTTATGCTTTACCACAAAAATCACATGTGGCGTTCCCCAAGGGTCCATCTTAGGGCCCCTCCGATTCAATATCTACATGCTCCCCCTAACTCAGATTTTAATAAACAACAATGTAAGTTATCATAACTATGCAGACGACACACAGCTATACGTTACGATGTCACCAGGTGACTGAACCCATTCAAGCGCTGGGTAAATGCTTAGAAGAAATCAAGGCTTGGATGTTCCAAAATATTCTTCAGCTGAATCAAAAAAAGCTGAAGTAATAATCTTTGGACTAAAGGAAGAGCGTTTAAAAGTTAGCACACAGCTTCAGTTAATACAGCTAGAAACCACCAGTCAGGCTCGAAACCTGGGTGTAGTGATGAACTATAGACTATAAAATACTTCTGTTAGTCTATAAATCACTGAATGGCTTAGCACCAAAATACATTACAGACCTGTTGTCAGTGTATCAACCACCCAGACCTCTCAGGTCTTCTGGCTCAAATCTACTCTGCATACCCAGAACCAGAACCAAACATGGAGAAGCAGCTTTTAGTTCTTATGCTCCACTAATCTGGAATAAACTCCTAGAAAACTGTAAAAGCGCCGAAACCCTAAGTTGCTTTAAATCAAGATTAAAAACGTATTTGTTTAGAGTGGCATTTGAATGTGTTATCTAAACATTATTAGTTATGTTTTCAGTCCAATTTTCCTTTCGTTTTCTTATCCATCATTCTATTCTCTTTATTTTTATTTTTTTAAATTACCTCTGTTGTTTGATTTTCTGTATCATTGGAATGTTTTTCCTTACGTACAGTGCCTTGAGTGCCTTCTTGCTGAAAAGCGCTATATAAATAAACTTGACTTGACTTGACTTGACTATTTATAGAGCCTATTACACACCCGAAGTGACCAAATTGCTGTACAGGTCCATCAAATAAAAGAAATAAAATAAAACAAAACATGAAAAAAGCAATGAAATACAACATCTACAGTAAAACTAATAGAATATGACCAGTTAAAACAATAAAAGATAAGAAAATAAAACTTTTAATAAAACTAGCCTTATACTTCTGCTCAACTGGAGTTAAAAGCCAAGGAAAAAACAAGTCCTTAAAAAGTTAATCAATCATTTAATGTGTTGGTAATCCTTACAGTGAGTGGGAAATCATTTCTAAGTTTGGAGTCACAACAGAGAAAGCTCTGTCTCCAAGCAGCAGGTTACCTGATTTCAGAGCTCTGCTGGGAACATGCTTGTGTAGGAGCTCTGATGGTGCCTGACTGTTTAAACACTGAGTAAAATCTTAAAAACTATCCTTAAACGTACAGGCAGCCAATGCAGGGATGATAATATGGGAGTAATGTTGTTTCGTTGCCTTTTACCGGTCAGCAGATGAGCAGCTACAGATGATGAAGGGAGTTGTCCATCCCAGTATAGAAAGAGGTGCAGTAGTCCAGTCTAGAATTAACAAAAGAGTGAATCACTCTTTCAAGAGTACTATGAAGTAGACAGGGTGTGATTTTAGTGATCAACCTCAGATGGTAGAAGCTAGACTGAACTACTGCACTGACCTGTTTATCAAATTTAAAACCATTATAAAAAATACCACAAGACGAGTCATTAAGGCAGTTTTCACATTTTCTCTGTTCACTGTGGAGTCACGGCTGTAGGCTGGGGTCATGAAGCCTAAGAAATGGCCTTAGAAATTTTTCATGGCATTGTATGAACACAGGAATGCTTAGTTGTTTGTGGATTTCTTACTTTTTAATTGCACAAAACAGTGGTCAATCCCTGCATGTAAGCAGTATTCACAGGCAGTCGACCACTGACAATCACGTCTGGAACAGGGTGTCCATGTAAGCAGAACAAGTCACTTGTGCTTAGCAGCGAACACATGGCTACAGTCAGGTGGCCTATTGAACAGTAGTGTGTGTTCCGCCTGACAATGAGAACAGTCTGGGCAAAGACCTGAGTCATCTCATGTCTGCTGGCCAAGTCCCACGCTGTGATCATGGCTCTGAACACAGAACAGGTGCCCCACTTAGAACCACACAGAAAAGCAGAGCGTGATACTGAAAACAAATGCTGACCAGGGAAAATAAATCTCTACATTATGACATTACTCAGCAAAGTCATCTAAGGACCTGCTGATGTTTGGAAACTCTCTGGCTTTGGGACAACAAGATTATCAGTTTACATAAGGAAATGATCTCCTCTCTGCTGGGAAGCTTTTCAGATACAGTTCAAGAGCTGTTATGACTCAGAAAACCCACACATCTAGGTTGTGTGATTCCCTCCAGAGCCAAAAGAAAATCTCTGTTAATTGAATGTGTTTCATATAATTTCTCTCCAAACAACTACATTAGTTTGATTTCTTCAGATACAAGGCATTGTTTGGTGATGGGAATTGACCAATTTTTAGCATGTCTGGCCCTGACCAGTGACTGGCCATTCAGGAACTCAAAAATCCAAAATTATTTAATCTGTGGACATAACACACCAATCAAGTAGGGCTGCCAACAGCACTGTTGGGTGGAAAATATGTAACTGAGTGAGGGAGAATTAAAGTTATTTTCATTAAGTTGTTAAGAAAATGTTAGAATAAACACAAAAGGTGTGTAAACATATTTAGAGGGAAACTGTAGGATGTCACTCTGGCCGCTAGAACAACAGATGAAAGGGTGGCGCTATTTTGTACTTTTGCAGTTGTGGCTGTTTATTCATCATTTCATTCCTTAGGTACACTGGGTTAAATCATGAAGATAGTATGTTCCAGAGCATTTCTGAAACAACTGATGACAGTAGAAGCCAACCTTAAAACTGTAAGGTCATGTCAATATTGTACATGCAATGAAAACTTTTTTTGGCTACTAGATTAAGGAAGGTTATAGTTACATAATTCATCTAACCCAAATCATTGTAATGAGTCACAGCGAGCAACAGTATGTGGTTTTACTGTATATCTACAAAGAATTATTCCCATCCCCCATAAGTATTACAAAAAAGCAGGTTTTTGCACTATTTATTTCTTCACAATTTCAAAAGATTTAAGAGTAGTTGTAGCCCCTCTTATTTTTTATCCATTGTGCTCATGAGTGCGTATTTGTGATTGTGACAGGGGAAAATGCCTACTGTCCTCTGACACTGGGCTCTCTTCACTCTGGCTGTCCTCCACTCAGTGGTCCTCTGTGTGTGCAGCATGAGTGGAGCAGTGGGTTGCAGATAAGAGTCTGCGTACTTAAGGCGGGCGGGGGGATGGCATGTGTGAAGAGCAAGAGGAAAGAAAAGGATTTAGTGCTCCTTCTGTCCGTCACATTCACCTCTGGATGCCCTCTCCTCATAAATAATCCAACCAGTGACACTAGTCTTTATACTGGCATGTGTACAGTATGGAGGCTGTCCACCACTGTACCCTACTATTTTCAGTTAGAGAGGGTTGTGTGTTGTAATTGCTGGCATCTCTCTTGGTCTAGACAAGCCCTAGTGAGAGTAACCCTTAGTCACATCCTTATTATCCACCTGGTTCTATGAAGTCCTCCCTAATACAACAAAGAGAAGAAAAATCTATAATTAAGAAGCTGGCATCCAGTTCTCCCTGTTTTCCCATCACATTGATGACTTGCTAAAGCAGCAGTCTGACTTATAATAATTGCAACAAAAAGATAATGAACACTAGAAGGCATGTTTTGTTTTTTGTGCCTTCAATAGCAGCCTCTCTTTTATTAGGGTGTAGTGTTGTTGCGAAGCAAAATTGTGACAATAATGTCAGCAGCATGAATTAGCAGACTGCAACAGAAGCTCCTGCAGCCATGAACTCAGCGAAGGAAGAAAATCTGGGTTGTAATTAGTGCTCCCGTCTCATGCATAAGTCAGGCAGCTCTCACCAGAATGCTCATTGTAGGCCCGAATAATGATATGGCAACACAAAACATGAACTTTTGTCCAGGGACATTTTTCAGCAGGGTATTGACAGGTGTTTGTGAAAATATGACGTAGGTTGTTACATCATCTCATGTGCCCGTGAGCCAAATAAACAGAAATGTGCTGCTTTGATGTAAAAAAAAAATAAAAAAAAAAACAGATTTCCTCTGTTTTTACAGACTTTTTCAGAAAATGGCTAAGTGCATGAAAATATTGTAAAATTACATTATTATGCTGTCCCTGTTTGATTACTGAAATAGGTATTTGCTTAAATGTTGTATAATTATACAGTACCTAAGCTCAAAGAGAGTGGTGAGGACATCTGTAATGTTGAAGAAAGAAAAAGTCTGGAAAATATAGTTATCTTTATTAATATCGCCATCGCAAATTTTCAGCAATAGTATTGCAGTTATGTATTTTCTTGCATGGCCTTATTTTATTGTATCACACAGAAATACGTTTAATCCATCTCCTGCTAAAGATCAATTTTTACTTGTTATTAAATCCCATTTCCCTACAGCAGTCTGTGAGTAGGATCTAGGATTACTTACACCATAAGTTTTTAAGTCAGGAACAAAATGTCCCCCTTGTGGCAAGGTGAATTTAAGGAATCGTCAGCGTAAAACCTCCTGAGGCAGATGACTGTTTTGCACGCAAAAAGTTGCATGGGAATAGCCAAAACTACAAAGGTCCAAAGAGGTTTAATGACCAGCACCTGGTTTTTTTTGCTTGTTCTTTAGCAAAGACTGATTTTATTATAAGTTTCACTGTTTTTCCTTGAATAATAAAACGCTTTTAAATTCAGGGGATTTTTGTTGCCTGGTTAATTTAAAATAATACATGAACAGCGCATGTCCCAAACCTGAATGTGAAGGAAGGCCTTGGGTAGGGGTGCATGAGCCATTCAGCTGACTTCTAGGTCGCCTACATTGCGTTTTTCTTCAGATTCTTTTGCAAGCAATGACGTCTACAAAAAACCTGATGGTGGTGGAGAAGCACTCTCATATCGGTGAGAGCGTATATGTGATTCATCCAGGCTGTGAGAGTTGTGTGCAAGCGGAACAAAAGTTTAAAGTTTCTATGCACAGCACAAACAAAACTGCTGTCTGAAGCACTGTTATCGATACAATAACAATGTTATAAAGGGCAGGCACAGAAAACTCCCCATGGACCAATTTCTTTTTAAATGCAAGCCCAGGGACAGTGATGTAAGGACTGGTAGTGCTTTTACAGATAGAAATGTGCTGTTAAACTTAGTCCTCATTGAGTTCGATTTTAAGCCCAGCGTAAAATGCACTAGGATTTAGAGCACTACATTACGTCTTCTTTGAACTCATAATAGAAGACGTTTCAAACAAAAAAGACTAAAACTTTTTCCAATAACCCCACCTCTCAGGTGTCTCCATTATGTCAAAATGGAAACTGTGTTTATTGCCTTATTATTTACTGTTTCCTTAATGTTTTGCAATACAATGTTGTTATTTAATTATATTGAATTACTCCATTATACTTAAAATGACTGATATTGAGTGCTATGCGTGTTTTGCTATGGTATGGGTAGGGGTTGGAACAAAATATTGACATTTTCTTCATTCTCACTGGAGAAACTTGTTTTCACATAGTTTCCTCTCAGAATCCAACATTTAAAACATGTAAAGTATGTTCTTACATAAAAATATCCTTGATTTAACGCTAAAAAAGAAGGAAAACACAATTTTATTTTTTCCTGTTTTATATTAAATCCAAAAGTTTTTTAGTTTGTTTTTACAGACTTTCTCTGGCACCCTCTGTTTTTCTTACATTGGAGTTCTGCAAAATAATTTTAGGAAATATATATTTCTTAAACTCATATTTGACCAGTTTGACCAGAGAAAACTGTTCTTTTTTACATCACAAATATTTCATTTATGTTTTTATCTTCTTTTTCTGACCTCCCAAGTTGCCAGAGTATTACCATTTTTTGAACACTTTTATTTTACAGAGTGCAAACTATTAACTGCTATAGACTATACTTGTCAGCCTAAGGAAGAGTACACTATATGCTCTTCGACCTCTTTTTTAACACTCTCTAGCAACACAATAAAAAGAACTGAGTTGAGCTGATTTGAAAAGATCCAGTAAGACATGTTTGTTGATTGAAAACCAACCTGTTTGTCATGCTTGCTACAACTGAATGCTAATGTTGACCATCTCAATGGTCTCTTCATGTAAAGATGCAGCCAGGAGCTCAGAGGCTGACCACTAAAACGCAAATTCACTGGCAGAACAGCGAAGGAGCCAGGAGAGGACAGTAGCGGCTCACATCAAGAACGAGCCCTACAGCAGCACCGGCTTTTATTTGTGGTTACACTGATCTAAAGAATGAAGGGAGAGCTCCAAACGTTGTGTTTTTGTAAAACCTCCAACTACCCCTGCCCCCACCTTTTTCCTCTCTTTCTGCCTTTTTTCGTTGCTAATGAAGTGCACTAAAAAACAAAAGGTATTTCCTATGAAGTGTTGGATAAATCCACACAGGCTTCAACCAGGTTCTGGTCATCAAGCTGCATTATTAAACAATCAGCTGGTCTGGAGATCACAGCATAAACTAATGAGGTTTAATTGATCCTGTTGCATCTTGCTGTAATAGTCAACAACCAGGAAACTGCAGCAACCACCAAAGGATTTACCAGAATACCAGAACCAAAATCATTATGGGATATTTATTAGAGCAGAATAGCAACAGAAAATCTCAACATTATACAAATTCAGATCAAACCAAGGTTCTAACTGTTTGTGGTCTACAGAGAGACAATGCAGGTAAACACTGCATAATAGTCATCGCAGCAGCACTTACTAAGGATCTTAGTGCTTAGTGGTGTTTCCCCATCTCTTCCAAAGGTAATGGAATTTCTTGAGCTTAAATGCACTTCACTTACTGCATGGAGGCAAATAGGAAGCTAAACTATTGATCCACAAGCAATTTAGTTGCCCACCTGTCCAAAGACTAGAAAAACAGAATGCCCCTAAATGTATAATGAAGCTTCCCAAGGGCCCAGCTTCCTTGGTATTCCATTCATGTGCAGGAAGACTTTGCCTCTGGGCAATTAGCCCGTCATACACTTCCACCATCCTCACCTAAAGGTTCAGGGATCAGCAACTAAACCTCTCACCAGACTGTTGATTTTATGACACTAACTGAACTAACTGAACAAAAATGTCTCATATAAGATACAAAAGATAGCTTTATATTTCAGCTCCGCTGGGATTCTGTTTGTTTTAAAATATGAATAAAAGTAATTAGTCGTCTTTGCTCTTTATATAAAGCTTTGCAACTAATTGGAGATCAGAAATCTCATACTCTTCTCAATTTCAAAGTGGAAAATCTTTTAAGTTTATTTTGATGCCATTCCCAGAACCATGTTCAGATTTTAGAGGAAAATAAAACACAACATAAGTAGCCACCAGTACTTATTCCTAGCCGTCACTGGACAAAAGGCAGGGTACACCCTGTACAGGTCACCATTACAGGGTAACACAGACATGACAAACAACTATAGACTCACATATTCAAACTTTGAGAGGGTATTCAACCAACATGCATGTCTTTGGACTGTGGAAGCAACCGGGAGTAGCTGGAGAGGACCCAAACATGCACTGGAGAGTTAAATTAAATTAAAACCAGCTACAAGACTGTGCTAACCACTGCACCACAGCAGCCCTCCTCACAACAACTGATAAGGATGCTTCTCAGTACTACTAAAGGCAAACCAAGTACCACTTGTGAAATACATATTAAAGGACCTATTAAAGGATCTAGACTTTAAAGCAACTTTCTTACACTGCAGAACATCAAAGTTCCGAAAATGCCTCTGTAAACAACTGTATGCATTTACATCTCAACCTTGGGAAATATTTCAGACACAGTTCGCCAGTTTTCAAATAGCAACATTGTGAAAGTCATCATTTACTTAATCAACACACCTTTGAAAGTGCAAAAACAGATGGCTCTACAGTCTCCTGCGTGAGAAATGGGTCCACGTGGTGCAATACAACATCTCTGCTCAGTGAAACGGTAAATAAATGCACAAGAGAGAAACCAACACTTGAAGGGGTAGTTTAATTAAGACCCATTCACATTTTGATATTTAAAACTGAATATTTAAATAGAGGTAAATGTCCTAAGAACCTGTTATCCTTAAAAAGCAAAAGTGCTTGTTATCACCATTTAAAACTAACCTCTAAAGCATTAGCTAACAAAAACTAAATTGTAATTAGTTATTTAATGGCTTGGTAACTATTGCTTTAAATATTTAACTTTACAGTGCAGCCAAAAGAAGATTTTGTTGGCCCTAAACAAACTGGACTAGACTGGCACCATCATAAAAAAAATGCTAATACTCTCAGATGGCTGAAGACTGATGATTCTAATTAAAACTGATGGAAAACTATACATCTGTATATCCTTTTAATTGAGTCCATAAATCCCAGAGGACTTTCTTTAAATATAAAGTCTAAAAAAAAAGCTGAGAAAATTAATTTGTGTCAGACAAGACTCCAATCTGCCATGGCTCTCAAGTTCAACTACAATCACCAACTGAAATCTAAGATTTTAAAATATGAAGATGGTTCTAGATTAAAACAACTAAATTCATATCGCCCCACATGTTTTAGCGCAGACATTTCATGTCCTTCATTTAGATTTATTTTCTTCTGTCATCAATGTTTTATCCATTGCAAGCTGGGTTAGAGAAACGATACACTGGCTGCTTATGATAAAGCATCACAGCATTATAAATATATAATACTATATGGATAGCATTATATAATTCACCATTATCACATTTAAAAGGAAATAAATCTTGTTTTTTTTTTTTCGTTTTTCCTGGATTATGTTTTTAGAAAAATAGAGAGCTCCTCAGCTCCTCAGTCATTCCAAAGAGCAGCAGTCAAATCCTGCTCTTGCCCCCGAACCAACTCCCCTATCGTTGATGTCAGACTGATAACATTGATCCATGTCATCCTGTTTCTTCTCTAAGTGGCAGAGGTAGACATCACTGCTTGTACCGACGTCTTTATCGTGATGTAGAAACCTGTAGTAAGCTGATTTTCAAGGGGACATCATTTTGCCAGAATGACAAACAAGAGAAGCAGAGTGAGTCACAGATGCTTGTCACTTCATTAAAAAGATTAAATCACACTGATATAGCAAAGGAAAAAACCGATACATTAATTTTGTAATTAACTCTAGAAAGGTGGTTGGACTTTTGATGTTTTTAGAACTAGTAAAAACATTCTCATGCTTTATGCTTGAATCACCCTGTTGTTCTGCAGAACATTCAACATTTTGCTCCTAGACCTTTAGTACTATAAATAGAAAAAAATCCAGCAGCTGATATCAAATAAATTTATTCTTAGCCATGTGCTGTTTTCAGACATGCAGTTCTTCATTTGATCCAGATGAAAGATGAGATAAACATCCATGCATTTATTCGACACACCCAAAGTGAGGCTGATTTCACAGGTACAGTTACGTAGAATCAAAAGAATCACATAAGCAATCAGAAACATAATGTTAGCACAGCAATATGGAGTCACACAATAGATATTGATGATGTCAACCTTAGGATAGAAACTATTTGTTTAGTTTGTAAAAAAATAATATCATTTTACTAGAGGGGGAAATGAGAGCCTGTGGAACAAGATCTCAAAATAACAAAATGCCAATATTTCTTGTGAAAGTTTTTTTTTTTTCTAAAGTGCCTTCCAGTTGCTTGTTATGAGCTTTTGTTTAGCAAAACAGGTCTGTCATAAACCCCCAGGTCTGGCTCCATGTCTGAGCCGCCTTTAGCAGTTCATAAATCAATATTATTAGCAATGTCCTGCACACAGGTGAGCTTTTCAAAATTAAGATGGCATTGCAGCACCAAACGAGGTCTAGAGGGGAACTCTGCAGGATTGATATAGAGACTTATGTGGACAACGCGTGCTTGGAAAGCCTCCATTCTACACATCGACGGGCATTAGTTTTATTCTGTGTTCAAAATTAGGCAATAATCTGCAGTGTCTCAGCACACTTTAGCGCAACCCTTCCAGTCTGGTAAGCTGGCTCATCACTACATACAGGAGTTCATACTTTAGAGGCATCCTTATTTTGAAGTAAGAAAGGAAGTAGTTCTTGAGTTGCTCTGTTTAACTGACAAAGAATCAGAATCAGAATCAGAAAAGCTTTATTGCTAAGTATGTTTATGGACATACAAGGAATTTGTTTTGGCGTAGTCGGTGCAATACAGTACAAATTAAAAAGTATAAACATATCTACAATATAATATAAATATATGTGCACAATTTTAAGTGAGTGAGAGTAAATGTAAATGAGCTAAAAAGTGAGCTAAAAGTGAGCTAAAAAGACCCAACAGCCTGACAACACTTTCTTACAAATGCCTTAAGGAAGCCACCGCAACTTTTACACCATAAGTGTGGCAGCATTTTGGGTAGAAAAAAATGTTGACAAAGTGACAGAAAATAAACAAATAATGTGAAACCCCTGCTAACCGTTATCCACTGGCAATGCTAAACCTTCAAATGCAGTCTAAACTGCATTGACAATCTCTTGCTTAAGATATAAGTGGACAGTTCTACACTCAATAGATGCTTCCCAACACCATGGTAAACTGATGACATCAAATTTTTTGTTTGTAAAAACACAGAGAGGGATGGACTGGCGACCTGTCCAGGCTGTACCCCGCCTCTCGCCCATGACTGCTGGAGATAGGCACCAGCTCCCCCGCGACCCACTATAGAATAAGCGGTAGAAAATGACTGACTGAACACAGAGAGGCAGCATTTTCAATTATTTATGTCAGTATCACCAGCTTCAAATAAATAAACATAAAAACCACAATACATGGACTGAATTTTTATACACTGAGTGCAGACTCTTTAAAACACAGTTTGTGATTTGTGAAACCTCGACTCTGTGTCTGAAAACAAAAGATGGGAATCTAGCTAAAATCCTGTCTCTTCTAATTCTAGTACACCCAATATTTTCCATCATCTTGTCTCCCGAGTTGTACATACATATTGATTAATAATTTTTTTTTAATTTATAAATTTATACCACTGCTAAAATCAGATTCACGGGTAGGGCACACATGCACTTTAATCAGGATTTTGTCTATTAGTTCTGTTTGGCTTCAGGATCCGTACTGAAGCATCCATGTATACAGCATAAAGCAGTGCACGTTGGGAGAATCAATGGCATGATTGGTGCAAACTGTACTCAGGGATGGCAACTGAGGACTAGGGTTCTTTCTCCTCCTCAGGCATGAACAGAGGAGGGGTTTGTCTCTGAGCAAACACCAAAGACGTCATGTCTCTTGGCAGTACCATAAGTGCATCTCACTATTGATTGTTGGTGTGTAAATTGCTGAGCAATCAATCTGAAGCATCAACACAAGGGCATTGCATTTTCATCTTTTTGTCTGCAGGACACAAAGAAGTTCTTCTACAGACAGTGAAGTGTGTTTTGGTAATAAAAGCCCATCCTGTTGCATTTGTTCATCTGCAGACGCTGTCTTGAAACAAGCGCTTATACTGGCTCCCGTGTGAATGCACTGCATTCAGTGTAGCAATAAGAGAGTCCCTGACGCTCCCAAATTCAAACCATGCCAACTTTTTTAAAATCTCAAACATTTATCTGACTCAAGTCAGCCATTGCCTTGACTCTTTGTACAAGATATTCCTCGCCCAAGGCTTGGAAGGACATCTGAAAATTAATCTAATCTGCTGGAATGAGTCTAAAATTGCTGTAATCCTAAAGGGCAATCATCCAAGGATTGTTACTTAAATTAAGACAGTCAATAAAGGTCTTGGGGAAATGAAAAAGAACAGATCTGCAGTAGAATACATTTACATTTACATTACAAGTCTTCAACCTGATAGAAAAGATAATCTCTTCAGTTTGCCAGGAAATGCACTTAGATAAACCTTAGTTCATCAACACATAGTGCATGCAGACTAAAGCCAAAGTCATTTCTTCCTTATATAAAGTGGATGAATAAAAAGTTTCTCATCATGCAGAGAAAAAAAATACAAATTATGGAAACATTGAGCCACAGATAGTTGTAAAAAAAAAAAGGGATACAGTGCAAAAAGCTACTCTGCACATGGAGGGTCAGGTTGCTTCTTAGAAGGGTAAATTCATTCACTTAGCAGTGTGTCTGTCCTCAGGGTGCACACAGCCCGGCACAGGATGCATTAGCTGTCGCTGAGCTTACAAGATTTATAAAAGCGCTTCACCTGACAGACGACGATGGAATTCCTCTGGAATATATGCCACATTACTGCTTAGATTCAGTCTGAACCTACTCAGCCATAAGTCTCACACTTGCACTGACGGGAAGACAAAACCAACATGAAAATCTGGGTCAAAAATCAAAAGTACACAGGGTTGAGAGGTGCTTCAAACGTCTTTCAGCCAAAACTGTTAAGAACTGTGGCTGGAGGCTGACAGTCAAAAAATGCAAGGTTGTAATCCAGTACATCTACATAATGAGAACAAGAAAATAACTGTAGAACTGTAAATAGCAGGTACTGATTTGTTCTGACTGATTACATCAGAAATCACCAATAATTGCTAATTATTTCCCAGCAGGACGTTCTGTGAGCTGAAATGAGGCCCTGTTGTGTGTACCAAGACTCATCATAGCAACTAAGAATGTACTTCATCCCAATATTAATTTCTGAGGATGTGTAAGCCTCGCTGGCAAAAATTCCACTTCAGAGTGTCTTTTGACCAGAGCCAAAGCTGCTCTTAACATAGATCAGGCACTCGAGTTCTGTTGACCCGCACAAAGCAACAATACCATTGCTTATTCCTGCCAATGTTTGTTCTCTGGCTAACAGGATGGATTATTTACAGCTGCAATTGCACATAGAGCATGTGTACCTACAAGTAAGAGACTGTGTTTTTGTTTTTGACCTATTCCATTATAACATTTCTAAATCCAACTGAATGTGCTGTGCCTGCAACTAATATTTTTCCATTCAGGGGACAATGCAGGATGTCTTCTGCAAAACCTCTGAGATAAAGCCTGTATTTGTAAGGTAGTGGTGGGAACTCCTGCTACTACAGTAGTTGATTATGATAGAAAGTGGATGCAGGTGGGTTGACAAACATTGTTGACATAGTAGTTTCAATAAAGGTCTAGATAAGTTTCCCTGCTGCCTTGGCAGAAAAAATGTGACAGATGCTTGTGCCCTCCTAAGTGCTGTTTGACCTCTTACAACAGATAGTAGATATTACTTCATCAGTATTATCCAGATAAGAGAAATGTAATTTTGCTTCATTAAACATTTTTATACATATGCAGTGGACACTTTATTTTTAACACTGGTGGAGATGATTAATGTGGAACTGTCTGAAGTTCAAATTTGAATGAGATAAAAGGGGATAAAAGTGAATTTAAAAACATGGCTGTTGGCCTGAGAACTGCTGATCTGCTCTGATTCTCATGCATAACCATCTCTCCATTTTACAGAGAGAGGGAAAATATCCAGTAACCAGCAGTTGTGTGAATAACGAGGCCTCGATTATGTCAGAGGTCAGAAGAGAATCGGTAGACTGGTTAGAGATGTTAGAAAGGTAGCAATAGTTCAAATAACAAATGATTACAAGCAAGGTATGCAGAATACTATCTAAACAGACAACTAGTCAAACCTTGGGGCAGACTGCTTGGTTTATGCTCCTTTGTATCAATGATTCCAGCTGGTTCTGGTGGTGTAATGGTGTGAGGATTTGTTCTTCACCCACTTTGGGCCCCTTAGTACTGATTAAGCTTAGCTTTGAAGCCACAGCACACCTAAGAATTGTTGTTGACCATGTCCGTCCCTTTATGATGCCTGTGTACCCCTCTTGTGATGGCTATGTCCAAAAGTATAAAGCACCATGTCACAAAGCTCAAATCATCTCAAACTGGTTTCCTGGACATAGCAATGAGTTCACTATACAATGGCCATTTAGAGCGCAATTAGAGCGTCTTCAGGGTGTGGTGGTACAGGAGATCCATATCTTGGATGTGCCGCTAGCAACAGCAAAGACTACCAAATCTGTGCTGATATCATGTCAATATGGACCAAATCTGTAATGAAAGTTTCCAACAGCTAGGCTGAAACTATGCTGTGCAGAATTAAAACAGAATTACAAGCACTACTTGTAAATCAAGTAGCCCATGAGTGTATATAAAATGACAAATAAATATAATACACTCTAAGATTTTCAAAGGACAGAGACAAAAGCTGCCTATATTTAACTTATTTAATTTCTCTCGCTAAAAGTCACCCTCACTACTGGCTGCAACACAAGCAAAAAGCAAACCTTAACCAATATGCTCAATAGTCAATCATATATAGTTTAAATAAAAATACTGTCTTTATTTTCATTATCCTTTTTTAATATTTTTTGTAAATTGAAGAAAAATGGAAAAAAACACAATATCAGCAAAGTAGTTTGTTAATGTAGCTTTAAATACAAAAGATCAATTTAAGTACAGGTGAAAAGAAAAAAGAAAAGAAAAGAAAATGTGATTTACTTGAGTGATTCAGTTAAAAAGTCGAACATATATTTGATTCCTCATCATTATATTTAAAGATTTTGCATCACAGCTAATGAAAACCCAAAACCCTGTGTCTCTGAAAATTTGAATATTACATAAGACCAATAACAATTATGTGTTTTAAACAGAAATGTTGCATAATGGCCTACACAAGGATAGAGAGGACTGCTAGCTTGACAGCTGTCAAACCGCCATCCATGAGAAGGATAAACCACAAAAGAGTAATTGCTAAAGAAGCTGGATGCTTGCAGAGTGCTGTATCCAAGCATATTAATGGAAAGTTTAGTGGAAGGAAAAAGTGTAATATAAAAAAGTTGCACAAATAAAATGGATAATCCGCAGCACTGAAAATTTACTTAAACTTGGGGGATATTCCCTGCAGCTGGAGACAGTGCTTCAAGGACTACCAAACACAGGCATATCAACTGTAGTACCTGATGTACAGCTGATTGACAGATTGATAGCAGGAATTTATGAAATGAGATAGAACTAAGTGTCAAGCACATACACTGTACATTGTGTAGGACACCATTACTGTATTGAAAACCCAGTTGGTCCTCTGTAATATTGTACATCATTAGCTGTAAGCAATCATGATCAAAATTAACAGAAATGAACACTGGACATGAATCAATAATAAGAGTTTTACTATTTGAATTGAATTACTGAAGAAAATGATCTCAATGGCATTGCAATTTATTGAGGTGCACCCATGTATAACCAAAATCTATACGTCTTACCAAATGCATTTTGGAGACAAGTCCATCTTATACTTATTGAACTCTGCACATTTAACAGTCTATCACCAAGGCGCCACTTTAATGCTGGTCACTACTCTGAATAGGATCCGCGCTGAAACCCCCAACCACCAAACAAATTATGATTTTACAAAATACTGAAGCTTATTTCAAGTCTTACGAGGACCACTGGAGATGTCCAAGGGTGAACTGACCAACATGTAGCAGGAGCAGTTTCTTCCTACTGAAGCCGTGAGTCAGGACGCGCCCATAAAGCCCTCAGCAGAACCTCACATCATACTGAAAACCCCTGTAAAGGGGCCGTTAGCAGACATTACAGCTCAGCCTGTGCGGAAACATGACAGAGCCAACCCGTATATGTCTCAATCAGCAGTAAGAGCGCTCGGAGACGCTTTTTAGTTCCTTCGTATGCGAGTGTTTACAGTCGTCTTATCTGGCTGCAAGGCAGGGATTCATCATCGGTATTTGCGCCGCTGTGAGGCGATGGCCTCTGGCTTGTTATGATTATTGCTAGATTTAAAATTAACAGAATATAACTATGAAACACATATGAACAGATGAAACATTTATAAGCAATATTCCGATAATGCCTTCCAGGATGCGCACGTACAGCATCCTACGTCCTAAGCTGTAATTATCATGCAACAATCGCATTCCTCTGAATCCTATGACACATAAAAATGTTCATTCTAGTTTATTTTATATCTTAATCTTTTTACAAATCTGCACTGCGGAAGGTTTGCATGAACCTCCTTCCCACTCACCCCGAAGTAAACAACGCTGATCTCCCAGCTTTCAAATTAAAGCGTCCAGCTTCCCCTGAAATAATGTCAAACAGTATTTTTCATATTATTATTTTCCCTACATCTGCCCTAGGTGCCGCTTGTCCTTACCTTTCCCTGTGTCCGTCTGCGTGTCCTTCACGATGCTCGCACCTGCTCAGCACGGCATCGCATCTCCCGGCGCTAAGTAGCAGGAGCGATGAGAGAGACTGACGGAGCCGCGGTCCGGTCCCAGTGGGATTGGATGAAGGGGCTGTGCTTGGTAAAGGGGGCGCTAGACATGTTTGTGCCACATGGTAACGGAGCTGGGTGATCAGGTTCGCCACAGTGTGTTGAATTCTTCCTTATTAACTGTAATATTTTCACTCAGTTCTGCAGTGCTTTTGTGTAAATAACAGATCTTAACAGATTTTTTTGCAATTAAAAAGTATCAATTTTAGTAATCAAATATTCTTTTCCCTTAGTTTCTCTCAGCATAGTACCGTTCCTCTGAATCCATGCTTGTATTATCCTGTTGTTTTGCAGACAACACCTTTGACCTCCCGCTAATGCAAATACAGTGCCTTACAAAAATAGTCATAACCTTTAAACCTTTTCATATTTTGGTATGTTCCAACAGTAATGTATCAGGATTGTATTAATAGATAGACAAACATAAACTGGAGCATAATTGTGAAGTGGAAACAAACTGATGCATTGTTTAAAATATTTTTACAAATAAAAACTTTTTGAAGAAAAAACCTGTCTGCATATGCATTCAACCTCTCAGCATCAATACTTTAAAAAACAACTTTTGCTACAATAACTGCTGTAAGCCTCTGGAGTATTTCTGGAATTGCTTTGGGCATATAGAGACTATAATTGCTTCCCACTCTTTTCAAAATAGCTCAAGCTTAAGGCAGGTTAGACAGTGAATTTTGTATAAACTGTTAGTGTCAATTCCTGTCACACATTTTTTAGGTCTGTACTTTGACTAGGACATTCTAAAATGTAAATATGCTTGACTTAAACCATTCCATCATAACTGTTGCTGTATGTTTAGGGCTGTTGTCTTGCTGCGAGGTAAACCTATTGCCATGATGTGGTTTGAGGGCAGACCAAAGAGCAGACAAGAGCTGGGCAGCAACATGTTGTAAAAGGTTTTAGCTTTATTTCCAGAGGTTTTCAAAAGAAACCAAACAAGGCACTGCAGATACAAACAAAGTCCTGATCCAAAAACTTACAAGAGGTTCTGCAGGCACATTAAAAAAACTCAGCACGAATACGTGGGTTGAGAACGGGGTATGACACACACAAGGAACCAGCCACAAACAATGACAGAAAACCAACTAATATACTGAGGGATAACAAAGGGCAGGTAATCAGAGAAAACAGGGAACAGGTGTGACAAGGAGGCAAGGAGGCAGAAGGAACAGGTGAAACAAACACAAAGACTGAGCATTGGCAAAGTAACTAACAATAAACAGAAACACAGACCAAGCAAACCTATAGACAAAGATAAATAATCAAATGGGGAAGAAAACTAGAATAATCATGACTAAAGTAAACAGAGAAACTAGAGGGAACATAGGAACAACAATAACAACCGGAGAACAAACAAAGAACTCATAAAGAAAACCTGAATACAAAAGTAAACAAACCTAACCACACTGACTGAATTAACTGGAAAGGAAACAGAAAATAAACTAGTAAACAAGAAGAGTGCAAAGAACAAATAATAAAACACAATAAACACAAAGTTACTAAAGAGAAATAAAACTAGAGAATCCAGGGAAGACCAAGAACTATAATAATTACAATAATAATAATAATAAACCATACAAAGTAATAAGAAAACAACCATAAACTAGAAACCTGCAAGCAGCTTTGAAGGCCCTCGCACCACTCAGCGCAACTCGGGCTTTTGAACGACCGCAGGAGCCTGGCATCACCTCATACACGCCACTGACGATGACACCGCTTCACTTCAACACGTCGTCACTACGTGGCACTGTGAGCAACATGTCATATGATTTTCGGTCATGCAGAGTTTCGGTCTGGCAAAAAGCATTCAAAATTTTGAGTAAATCGGACCTTCCAGAAGGACGCTGCAGTCGCTTGTTTGTTTGTGGGCGGTGCTAAAAGAACATCATCAATTGACAGTTTCAAAATGTCCATCATTAACTCATGATCATGTATACTACATTTCAAGTGGATCCAATGATGAATGAGGGAGATATAGCCCTTGAAGTGTCCTAGGGGGCGCTATTGATCCAAATTTAAATGTAATCCAAAAGAGCTGTTTGGGGGCTGACAAAGATCAAGAATATTCAGTTTGGAGTGAATCGGACCTTCCATATGGAAGCTACAGTCATTTGTTTATTAGTGGGCGGGGCTAGAGTGATGTAATGTATTGACTGTGTCAACATGTCCAGCATTGATACATGATGATGTATAGGAAGTTTGAAGTGGATCCGATCAGGCATGAGGGAGCTAGAGCACTTGAAGTGTCATAGGGGGCGCCGTTGAGGTAAATTCATATGTAATGTAATAGAGCTGCTTAGGGGCTGACAAGGATCAACCCTAAACAGTTTGGAGTAAATCGGACCCTGAATGTGTAATTTAGAGGCAAACGTATCGCCATGGCGTCACATCAGATTTCGCCACGCCACCACGGTCACACCCTCCAGCCAAACCTGTCAGTACTGGAGATGAAGTTAGACCATCGTGTTATCTGTCATTGGAGACAGTTTCATGTTGATTAGTTGAAGGAGATCAAATATGGCCCACACTAAGTGAAACATGACACTTCCTGTTCTGAGAGGGCGGGGCTTCAATGATGTCAGCATCTGATCAGTGAATATTGTTCAGGGCCAGAGGTAGATCAATCCCATAAGGTTTCATGTCTCTGTGACTTTCTTTGTAGAAACTATAAGAGTTTCGTGTTTCATAGCGAGAAGTCAGATTTTGAGGCTTAGCCACACCCACATACTTTCATGTAGCAAAAAGCTTTTGATAACTTTTGATCCCCAGTGCCTTAAGACCATACTGAGTGATTTTGAAATCTCTAAGTCAAAAGCTGTAGGAGGAGTTAGCTCAGATATGCGGGCTAAAAACTCCCAAAAGAGGGTCAAAATGGCAAATTCAATCCAAAATGGCCGACTTCCTGTGGGGTTTAGACCAATGCTCCAAGAGACATTTTTGTAGGTCCAGAGAAGATACATAAGTGTACCAAATTTCAGATTCCTTGGTCAAAGCATGGCTTGGGGCTGTTTTTTTGAAATTGTCTAGGGGGCGCTGTGGACGAATTAGGCCACGCCCACCAAATATGTCATCAGATCTCTGTTGGGGACTGGACAAGGATCAATCACATTGAATTTGGTGCAGATCAGATGATCTATGTGGAAATTAGAGCCAAACGTATGGCCATGGCGTGACATCTGACTTCGCCGCGCCACCACGGCCATGCCCTTTTCTAAAAAGTTACTGTGCTTCAAACGAAGTTAGACCCACTAGTTGTCTGTCTTCTGACACACTTTCAAGTTGATTGGGTCAAGAGGGTCAGAGAGGCACCTTTCCAAGTGAAAAAAGTGACTTCCGGTTTTCAGGGGGCGTGGCTTTGATGATGTCAGAATATGACCCCATAGGGTCATCGGGAACCCAAAGGTCCTCCTTCATGGCAACTTTGGTTTGATTTGTCGTTTCATTGGGAAAATTATTGCATCTTTTCACTTTGAGCGCGAACGGCAAGTTCGTGCCCCGGCCACGCCCCCTAAACATGGCCGAAAACTCAAAATTTTGATAACTTTTAATCCCCCATGCCTTAACTGCATATTGACCAAATATGAAGCCGATAGCTGAAAATCCCTAGGAGGAGTTCGTTAAAGTTCGAGGTGAGTAAAATTGAAAAAAGGGCAAAAATCGGCCTTTGACCCAAAATTGCCGACTTCCTGTGCATTTTAGGGCATACCCCAAAGAGACTTTTTTTCTTGGTTTGAGGAGTTATAGCATTGTGCCAAATTTCAGATCTGTACGACTTAGGGTTTGGCCTATCTCACGTTTGGGGGCGTGGCTAAGTGGTTTGGCCACGCCCACTGACGAAGACATTAAAGAACAAAAATTTCACGCGGGGGACAATTTTGTGTAAAATTTGGTGAGTTTTGGGATATGGCAAAGTCCCCATATTGCCCCGACAAAAGTCCCCGGAATAATAATAAGAATTCGAGCGATTACAATAGGCCCTTGCAGTTTTCCTGCTCGGGCCTAAAAAACTTAAGAAGTAAACACTAGGAGGCGGAAGAGGGAGAAAAGAAAACATGATACAAAAACCAAAATAGAAACATCTAAGCAAAAGGTAAACAAACACAAAGCCACAAACAGAGTCCAAAAATGTCCCTCCGTGACACCTATCAAGTTATCAAGTCTTTCACACCCTCTCACAGGTTTTATTGCAGGATTGCAGTATATTGAGCTCCAAACCATCTTCCTATCAGCTCTGATCAACTTTCAGAGCTGATGGGGGGGGGGATTATTTATGACTTTCTTTCAATAACGTCTTTGTTTTTGCTACTCTTCCATTAAGGCCATATTTGTATGGTGAATAATTGATAGGTTTTCCAGTTAGCAGATTCTCCAACCGGAGCATTGGACCTTTGCAGCTCCTCCAGAAATACCATGAGCTTCTAGGCAGTTTATGTTAATAATCATCTCACTGCCCTTTCAGTTTAGTTGGACAGGCAAGTCTTGATACATTTTCTGTTGGGCCATACTTTTTACTTACTTACTGAACAGTTCTTTATGAGATGTCCAAAGCTCGGTATATTGTTCCATAAGGTAACCCTGCATTGAACCTCATCATACGTTTCTACCTGACCTTTCTGCTGTGTCCCTCGATTTTCATGATGCTATTTCATCACTAATGTTCCTGTAAGTGCTGAGGCTTTCATTGAACAGCTGCATTTAAACGAACATTAAAACGTACACTGGTGAACGCTGTTTACTAATTAGGTGACTTCAGAAGGTATTTAGTTGCACTGTATTTTATTTAAGAGTATGAAAGTAATTGAGGCTGAATACACATGCACATCACACTTTTCAGATTTTTATTTTTATGAAGAAAAGTAAACCATAAAGAACCTTTGCTTCCAGTTATGTGCAAGTTTATGTTGGTCTATCACATAAAATCCCAATAAAATACAATAAGGTTTGTTTAAGAAGTCAGAATACTTTTGCAAGACACTTTTTTCAAGCTGAATATGTATTTCTATGGCATTTCCTGAGGTTAAAGGATAATGCTTGTATTTTCTCTCTGTTAGACCTGTCAGCAACCTCAATATTCTATAACTAACTTTATCTGCCAAAGCTATATCCATATTAAAATATTTCAGTGTAACAGTTTGTGGTGTTCAGGTGTTGAACAAACAACATATGGGACATTTTACCAGGCTATGACAGTAAAAGCTGCCAAACCCAGCTAAAGGAAATAACATTTAAGGAGAAACTACTGCATGATGACACCTTTGTTCAGATGCCCAGTTGCATATTTGTTCTGCATAAACTACCCTTTAGTTTTTGTATCAGTCAGTGTATCAACTTTAATAGTGTTGTCATGAACACCAAAACCACAGAGTTTGGTTTGTTTTTTCCTTTAATTACTGATTAACAGAATGAACATTTCTTCAAGCTAAAAAGCAGTTTGGTGAGCTTAGTACACAACTAAGAGCTTCTGCATTAATAAATTAATCTGGGGCAGCAACAAAACTGACTACGTCCATCCTATTGAACCGCTTTCATTAGATTCATCACTTTCTAGCATTTCTCCCCAGTGATATTTCCTTCTCTGGTTTTCCCGGGTATTCCTTGTCTAGTGTGTATAATTGATCACTTATTTCAGACCAGTAGTACTAACTGTGCACAGTTCATAGTTATAAAGGCAATTAATTATCTTTCATGCATTGTGAAAATGAAGATGAAGTTATTTTATGTATTTATGTATTCACACTGCATTGTATTGATCACGTAATGACTGAAGCATATCTATATTTAACTGTAATAACTCTAACATGCTTATGTAGAGTTTCTGTTAGTGTTTTATAACTTACAGTAACTTGCAACAGTATGTATGCACTTTTTTTTCTCATGTCACACATATAAATCTGAAAAGTGCGGCATGTTTTCGTATCTACGCCGTCTGATTCAATATTTAAACCTGCAATCTTTTGCTGCAATAACAACTGCAAACTCAAATTGGATTGAGAGGCATCAGTTTTGAAGTCTTGCTCAAGTGTTGATTTGTTTTGCATGTAAGCCAGCAAAAGGCAAACTTTTGGTGCAATCTGACGAAAAAAGCCATCCTTCACATATTTGATCTAACCCCTACATGGCTTATGGCAAACTGCTGGTCACATGCCATACTTTTAGATTTCTATTTGTAAGAAACATTAAAATTCATTCATAATTTTCCTTTCACCTCACAAGTAGGCTTTTTTTTATTATTTTGGTCTTTCACAAAAGATCCAAATAAAGCAGACTGAGGTTTGTGCTTGTATTCCGACTAAATGTGAAAGATTTGGAGTATAAATACTTTTACAAGGCATTGTACACAGGATCCCATGTACAGAAAGAAAATTGTTAAAACAAGATATTTCCATAAATTTATATATATATTTAAAGATGGCTTAATCTAAATTTCACTCCACTGATTTGGTGCATCAACAACTTTTTTGAAGAGCCAATTACCTTCAATTCCAGACAAATAAACTGATCTGCTTGTCTGCCCGTCAACAGCGGTGGATGAGAAATATGTGTGTATTTTCAACCAAGGCCCTGCTTTTCATCTGACGAGTATCAAAAGGGCACCTCTACTAATTACAACGCCTTGTGCATGTGTCAGACCAAACATAAAACCATCTCAATCCCTTGGGATTAGATTCAAATCATGGATGTAAACACCAAACAGCCAAATAATAATCTGCTTCGGCAGACGCCTGCCCCCATAAATAATTCAGGAGTCTTTGCGATGGAGTCGGACTCGAATTAATTGAAGGACTTAACCTTACTGGATGAATTTGGGGAGGGAAGATGTTGCAGAACTTCTTTTTAATGTGATCCATTCTGGCTGTAGCCTCATTTTAAGGTGAGGGTGAAAGCTCTGTTCCTTTGAAGGTATTATTCTGACTTTTGTTTTGTTTTTTATCAAAAACGCTTTTTTTTTTCTCTCTCTCTGAGAGAGGAACTGTTATTACAGAACAAGAGAAGATGCTATCCACCAAGGGGAGCAGGAGGAAAAACTAGTCAAAGAATCTCAGTAAGACCAAGCAGATTCATAGAATCGTAAAGAGCGGTGTAATGTGCATCCCAAAAGGATATTATGTTGTATGTGGGTTATCTGAGATGCATTCAACTCTCAGAAAAACACTTTTGTTCCTTTTCCTACTAGGCAGCGCAAATAGAGATGGATCCTGCTGGTTAAAAAAACATTGTTACAAGGTCGGTCTCTAGGGTGGATAAGAGGAACAGCAAACACCCTGCTGTTTGAGGGAAAGAATAGGTGGCTGTCATGTATCCGCCTGGCAGCAGAGGGTGAGGAGGAGGGACATGGAGCCACAGGAGGGAGGGAGGGAGGGAGGGAGGGAGAGGGAGAGTAAATGTGATTTGGCCCCAATAATCTTCACAGGGCCTCATGCAAAAAGGTATAAACCCCCACCCATCAACCCAAACACATATAGCAGTGGGGGGTTGCATTGAGAATATAGAAAGCCATCATATGAGCATATTGACCTCCTGAGGAGTAACAGGGTACTTGGGTTAATGGAAACACTGGTGTAAAAAGTTATAACCTCCCTCTAGAAGAAATGCATTTTCCCCCAACAGTAAAAGTCTTTATCCTGGCCTTTACAGATGTTTGTGTGTTTACTGTGTTTGCTATTACAATAGTTTCTTAAAGTAGGTTTTGTTCTTGAATTTGGTTTGTGTTATAGTCCCGTTTTATGTTAACAAGTTTTACCAACAGCATTTCCTGTTATATTTCACACAGGTTTTTGACTTGTTTTTTTTTTTGTTTTTTTTTACAAATTTAAGAAGTAATTAATTCATTTAATGAAACACCACTGTATTTCTTTTGTGCTTATGATATTGATGAAGTAGCATTTTGTGTGGCCTGCATTCAGTCTCCATGGTAACGAACTGTCATGCTGGCTAAGGAGGAGTGGTAGTTTCTACTTCTCCCATTAACAGATTTAATCTTTAACTCAGATATGTACCACAGCATCCATGTGTACACTAACCGGCCGTTTTATCAGATGAACCTTCAGGTTGGTCTTGCTTTTGCCTTCAGAAATGGCCTTATTTTTGGTTGCATAGATTCTATCTATCTATTTCTCAAAAATACAGTATATTTACATGATGGCATCAAACAATTACTGCAAATTTGTTGGCTGTACATCCAAGATGTAAATATCCTGTTCCAGCACATCAAAAAGGATCTCCATTGGATTAAGATCTTGTGACTGTAGAAGCCACTGGAGTAAAATGAACTCACCGTCAAGTTCAACAATTCACCTGGAGATTGTTTGAGTTTTGTGATATGGAGCATTATCCTGGTGGAAGATGCCATTAGAATATGATACCAAGCAGCCCATAGTGTGCGAAGAAAATATTGCCTACACCATAATACCTCCAAAACACAACCTGAACTGTTGATGCAAGGCAGGATGCATCCATGTTTTCATGCCATTTGTGCCAAATTCTGATTCAACCTGTAATCAAGAATCATTGGACGAGGCCTAATAATACCTAATAAAGTTGCTTTTGGACTGTATATATATATATATAGGGCTTTCCTACTCATACTGACCACCCAAAGCAGTTCACACTGGAGCAATATTCACCCATTTGCACACACAAACGAGCAGGCATTCTTTCACGCAGATCGTAACAGGACTTGGGGTTCAGTGCCTTGCCCAGGGGCATATCGACATGTGACAGGAGGAAGATGGATCCAAACCAAAAAAACTCTGCATCTTAATGTTGTAGGCGAAAATAATGTAAATGGTCTCCAAAGCAACAATTTTAACTTTTAAGCTTCATTCAATTAGGCAGTGTGGCAAATCTTGGCTAAATTTGCAAAGTGTCACATACAACAACTTCCAAAATTGGTGCCTATAAAGGGTATAAAATACATCCCCTGTCAGGATCTGCCAGTTTTGGCTTTGTTTTGGGTTTTGTTGTGAAGTATTTTTTCCTTATGTTGTGATTCTTAGTTTGGTTATAGTTTCTATCATTTATTCTTTCTTCTCATCTATTAGTCCACCCACGCACTAGTTTACTTATGTTCTTCTGTGTTCTAACTTTCCTTCACTCATGCCCCTTAGTAGTCCCTCCCCTTGTCCTTGGATCCCCTTCAGTTATTGTTACTCTCATGGTTATTTCCCCTAGTTAGTGGGTCATTTTCCCCTCGTTGTCAGGTCCCTTTGGTTATTATTTTACTCAGTTATTTATTCCTTAGAATTGTTTCCTCTGGTTATTATTATTGTTAGTACAGTTCTCTTTGTTTATTTCCTTCTTGGGTTAGTGTTTCTGTGCTTGTTTACTGTTAGGTTTATTTACTCTTGCTTCATTAGTTCTTTTTCCCCTTTGGCCTTAGACCCTTTTGTTGTTGTTACCCTGTTGGTTATTTTCCTGAGTCTATCTTTCCCCCATGTTCTCTGGTTTAGTTCTTCCTAGAGTTTATTTCTATTTTTCCTTTCTAGCTTCTGGTTTATTATTCTCAGGTTTGTTTTCATTTGTAGGTTGTGTCTAGTTTAGTTTTCCCATGCCTCTGTCAAACATTAGTATCATAGCTACCTATTTCCTCAGTTCCCTTCAGCTGGCCTGCACACCTGTTACCACTTCCATCTGATTACCTGCCTTCTTCTCTCATGGGTCCACACTCCACCTCCCTCTGTTTATTTACTGGGTTGTTTGCTATACTCCTCGTTGGTTCCTTGTGTAATGTCCCGTCTCTCCTCGAGCTCCTCATGTTTTCCTGTATTTGTGCTACGGAGTATTTCCTTCCAGCAAGCCTGTAAGTGCTGATTTCAAGCCTTATTAAAACTGATCTACTTTGCAACATGCCGAGCCCTAGTCCCTGTTGGCATTTTGGTCCGAAACGACCTCAGACCGTGACATCCCCACCTTCCTTTTGTGATCTGCTCTGAAGATGCTGTTCAGCTGTGAAATTGTATTACAGAAAAAAGTCCTAGAAAGCTGAGTTGATTCCATGGGTTTAAACAATGCTGCCCTAATACACATGCTTTTTGCTTTCATTTTGTTTCCATAGTATGTGGGACAACACACATCCAGTGATTTGTTATAACATTTTTCAATAAATACCGCAAGGATTTTTGTAGAAAGAGTGATCCATATTCTTCATATTCTGACTGCACTGTTCAATAGTTAGGATTAAATGGAATGTATTTACCTGACTTGAAATCTATATGATTCTATTGAATTGACTTAGCCCACAACACTCTCCAATTATTTTTACTTCTGCCTTCCTCCCTCCCTGTTGGATGAAGTAAGGGGGAGTCAGGTTTAGCCTAAACCGGCTCAGTTATGGTTGAGGTGCAACACACCCTCCATTTCTACTACCTGTATGACCCCTTCTCTTTTCCAGTGGTTATAATCAGTCTGACAGAGAGAGGTACCCCCAATGCTTGTGGTTTTTAGTATAATAATAGCAACCAGTGGGCTCTAGATGGACAAACGTTATCAGTTTATTATTTTATTTAGTACCCCTACACATAGCTCATTCTAAAATGTCCAAACTCTAACACTCAGTAGTTTATTCTAAACTCCCCAACAACCCCGCACCATTCCAAACACTTTGTGAGGTGCCTTGAGACAAAATGTGTTGTGAATTGGTGCTATATAAATAAACTGAATTGAATTGAACTGAACTGAATTCTTGTCCTGTTACTAAGAATAAACAGAAAACATTTATAGATCAAAAAAAGAGAAAATAATCAACCACCGCACAATTTGGAAATTGTATGCCTTTCTTTTAATACAACAAACATGTAAAATCCTTTTTATTTTAATTCAAAGATCAGGTTTCTACAAAGATCTTTGCAATTATTATTGAGCAAGTAAATAAAATCTACAAAACAGCAATTTTAATTTAAAAAAATATATATCTTGTGTTCAACTTGATTCCCGAATGGGAAAAAGTTTGGACACCACTGGTTTAGAGTGTAAATGTTAAGGATTTGGAGGTACTGGATTGTGTCAAATTAGTGTTTAAATCAAAATAAAACTATGTGTGTTTATTGCATCATGTGTCTGTGTAAGCTGGTTTGTGTCTGCAAACCATTCATCCACCATATGGAAATGTCACCAAGTAATCATAAACAATTATCCTCCCCAGCTTTCAGAGCACAAGAATAGGTCAAATTTACATAAAAAGACACAAAGGCTCATCTGGGTGAATGCAAGAATAGATTCCCTGCAGCTCTGCACATATTTAGACCCCAGATTACATCATTAGGTATTTACAAGATCTGTTTTTGTGTCTTCAAATTAAAGTGTCCATGGTAAGCTAGCCTGTATTCTAACTTCGAACATCAGGGATTTTTTTGATGCACTGTTTTGGAAATTGAAGGTCACAACAAGAATGCGTAATGATCTTTTCTTCCATCGCACAAGCACGTTTAAAAGCAGCTGCAGATCAATTCAGAGTAGGTCTTTCCACCGAGCAGTAAATCAAAGAGCGCTACATGGAGGAGTTGGGAGCGGCTAATGGATGTTGTGGCAAACGTTCAGTCAGTGCAGAATGAATTCACCGACAAGTGAGAGAAGATGGAGGAGGTGGAGGAAGCGGCTGATGGGGGAGTGGCAGAGTAAGAGGGGGTGGATAGAGTTCAGAAGGGTAATGGGGCAGCTATGATCAGCAACTGACAGATAAATGGCATTCTGTTGCTTAGGAAATGAGCAGCAAAGCCTGAGAGAATTCATTATGCCCTGCAGGGAGAGAAATCCAAATGTTAACACATTTTGCCCCTTTTATACAAACACTCTACATATACAGGTCTTTCTCAAAATATTAGCATATTGTCAGTCAGTCAGTCATTTTCTACTGCTTATTCCATAGTGGGTCATGGGGGAGCTGGTGCCTATCTCCAGCAGTCTATGGGTGAGAGGCAGGGTACACCCTGGACAAGTCACCAGTCCATCGGAGGGCAACACACAAACAACCATGCACACACTCATTCATACACCTAAGGGCAATTTAGAGTGACCAATTAACCTAACAGGCATGTCTTTGGACTGTGGGAGGAAGCCGGAGTACCCAGTGAGAACCCATGCATGCACGGGGAGAACATGCAAACTCCATGCAGAAAGACCCCTGGTTGGGAATTGAACCCAGGACCTTCTTGCTGCAAGGCAACAGTGCTACCAACTGCACCACCGTGCAGCCCTATTAGCATATTGTGATAAAGTTCATTATTTTCCATAATGTCATGATGAAAATTTAACATTCATATATTTTAGATTCATTGCACACTAACTGAAATATTTCAGGTCTTTTATTGTCTTAATACGGATGATTGTGGCATACAGCTCATGAAAACCCAAAATTCCTATCTCACAAAATTAGCATATTTCATCCGACCAATAAAAGAAAAGTGTTTTTAATACAAAAAACGTCAACCTTCAAATAATCATGTACAGTTATGCACTCAATACTTGGTTGGGAATCCTTTTGCAGAATGACTGCTTCAATGCGGCGTGGCATGGAGGCAATCAGCCTGTGGCACTGCTGAAGTCTTATGGAGGCCCAGGATGCTTCGATAGCGGCCTTTAGCTCATCCAGAGTGTTGGGTCTTGAGTCTCTCAACGTTCTCTTCACAATATCCCACAGATTCTCTATGGGGTTCAGGTCAGGAGAGTTGGCAGGCCATTTGAGCACAGTGATACCATGGTCAGTAAACCATTTACCAGTGGTTTTGGCACTGTGAGCAGGTGCCAGGTCGTGCTGAAAAATGAAATCTTTATCTCCATAAAGCTTTTCAGCAGATGGAAGCATGAAGTGCTCCAAAATCTCCTGATAGCTAGCTGCATTGACCCTGCCCTTGATAAAACACAGTGGACCAACACCAGCAGCTGACACGGCACCCCAGACCATCACTGACTGTGGGTACTTGACACTGGACTTCTGGCATTTTGGCATTTCCTTCTCCCCAGTCTTCCTCCAGACTCTGGCACCTTGATTTCCGAATGACATGCAGAATTTGCTTTCATCCGAAAAAAGTACTTTGGACCACTGAGCAACAGTCCAGTGCTGCTTCTCTGTAGCCCAGATCAGGTGCTTCTGCCGCTGTTTCTGGTTCAAAAGTGGCTTGTCCTGGGGAATGCGGCACCTGTAGCCCATTTCCTGCACACGCCTGTGCACAGTGGCTCTGGATGTTTCTACTCCAGACTCAGTCCACTGCTTCCGCAGGTCCCCCAAGGTCTGGAATCGGCCCTTCTCCACAATCTTCCTCAGGGTCCGGTCACCTCTTCTCGTTGTGCAGCGTTTTCTGCCACACTTTTTCCTTCCCACAGACTTCCCACTGAGGTGCCTTGATACAGCACTCTGGGAACAGCCTATTCGTTCAGAAATGTCTTTCTGTGTCTTACCCTCTTGCTTGAGGGTGTTAATAGTTAATAGTCTTACCCATGATTGGGGTTTTGAGTGATGAACCAGGCTGGGAGTTTTAAAGGCCTCAGGAATCTTTTGCAGGTGTTTAGAGTTAACTCGTTGATTCAGATGATTAGGTTCATAGCTCGTTTAGAGACCCTTTTAATGATATGCTAATTTTGTGAGATAGGAATTTTGGGTTTTCATGAGCTGTATGCCAAAATCATCCGTATTAAGACAATAAAAGACCTGAAATATTTCAGTTAATGTGCAATGAATCTAAAATATATGAATGTTAAATTTTCATCATGACATTATGGAAAATAATGAACTTCATCACAATATGCTAATATTTTGAGAAGGACCTGTAGTGTATATTTTAGAGCATACACTGTCTAAAATCTGTATGCTGTTTTTTAATTATTAAAATATTTGACTATAATATTATCAATGTCCAAAACATGACTGTTAGGTTTATTGGTCTTTCTAAATTGCCCTTAGGTGTGAATGAGTGTGTGCGTGGTTGTTTGTCCTGTATGTCTCTGTGTTGCCCTGCGATCGACTGGTGACCTGTCCAGGGTGTACCCCGCCTCTCGCACGTGGACAGCTGGAGATAGGCACCAGCTCCCCTGTGACCCACTATGAAAGATAGAAGAAGAATGAATGAATGAATGAATTACCAATAACCCGATTTCTGACATTTCTTGCATCAAGCAACATTTATATTTGATTATATCAAAGCCTGTTGATCAGTTCAGCTGTCTCATTTCACTAGATGGCACTAAAATCAAGAGATAGAGTTAGTTAAACACAATATACTGTCATACAGGCTGAAAAGGAATTTCTTGCATTGCCTTGCAAATTTATTTGCATCACATTATACTTGCACTTTATGATGGTACATCCAAAAAATACTTTATTTTTTTGACATTTATTTAATGATTTTTTTTTTTGCTGCAATTAAAACTAGGTCTTTTGGGGTTGCACATTCCTCTTTGCTAAATAGCTCAAGCTCAATTAGATTGAACAGAGGACATTTCTTGTAAACATGAGTTTTCATGTCAGAGATTCTCAACTAGAACTGCTGTGTTCCTTGGTCTTTATGACACTGTTTGCTGTTCTTTAACAAACCTCTGAGGCCTTCACAAACCAGCTGGAGTTATACTGAGATTAAATTACACTCACAGATAGACTCTATTTACAAATTAGGTCAATTCTTAAGGTTTTTGGTTATACTGGATTATACCAGATTAAAAGGGGGTAATGTCTCACACATACGCGTTCCCATTTTTTCTTTTTGTTGGTAAAGAACCATGTATCGTTTTACTTCAGCTTCACAATATGTATTATTTTGTGTTGGTCTGTCACATAAAATCCTGATAAAATGTATTAAAGTTGTGCTGTGTAAAAAGGGGTCTCAATACTTTTGGCATTGCTTAGGCAGTTGTAGAAATCAGTGAAACATCTGTGTTCAAAGAAACATTACCCCATTGCCAAAGGGTGTTTTTAACGCAGCAGACTTCCATCTTTCCTGACACCATTGCTGTGTGACAATGCAACAGATGGCAGCCTGCTCTCTGCACATTACTGTGACAATATGACTGTAATGGAAGTCGAAGTGCCACAAGCAAGCTACACAAAGATAGAGCCCAACTGTCATGGTCCATAAGGCCTTCGTAGGGACACTTCAGACTGAGGAGACAAGGCAGATGTAATCATCCATATGCTTAAAGTTATTTTCTCTTTTTTGTTGGAGTTCTATTATGTTCATGTAAGCATATTTAGGAAGTTTGTGGACCCTAGAAGTAAATTTTTGCAATAATAATTTTTAAATATCTTGTGTTGGAAAGCATTCAAATTATTCCTAGAAGGCAATGAGACTTATCAGCGCTCATGTGAAAAAAAGCAAATTAAATGAAGAGCTTAACATGATTCATTTAGCTTTACTACAATACTTGAACAATAGATTTTTCTTCATACATGAAGAAAAATGTTGTTGCCCCTGCTGCTCATTGAAGTAATCCTTTTTTTCTCCTGAAAAGTCAATCAGTTTAAAGCAAGTTTCAGGATACAATAGAGCAGACAAATTAAAATCTGAAAGAAGACGATACGTTGTTTATTTAACAAAGATCTGCTCAAACAGAATGAGCAGAATTGTTCATACCTCTAAAGAGATTATTGATCCTTACATTACAGCCTAGTGTCAAACTAAAGTTTGAAACGTTATTAGTATCTCAGGTGTCTTCAAGTCTGTTTGAAGAGAGCAAAATATGCTGCTGTGCAGTTTGCTATCATTGTGTGTACCACTATCAACATGGACCAGAGTAAGCAAAAGCAAAAACTGTCTGGGGAGCTCTGAAATACTATACACCAACGGTGCAACTGAAAAAACACAAAGAGATGCGGATCATGACATCGAGTTAAAAGCCGGAAAAAATAGCTGGCATTGGCATTTTAGAGAGTTTGACAAGGCAAAGATTTGCAGGCTTGACAACCGGCTGAGAGCATCACCAGAACTCTAGCTCTTGTGGGTTTTTCATGGTCTTCAGTGGTCAGTATCTATCAACTGTGATTCAAGAAGAAACAGTGGTGAACCTGCAATAAAATCATGGGCAACCAAGGCTCAATGAAGCACATGGGAAGCATGGCTGGCCCATGTGGTCTGATTCAGTGGCCAAGCTATTGTAGCTGGCACAGCAGATTTTTTTGGTTCTGATAGAAAGTTGTTAGAATATACAGCACATTGCACTTTGTTGCTTGCAGGGCTGAATAGCTGCTGACCAGTGAGGGTGCCTATCCTGACCCTTAGCTTCACGAAAGGTGCCAAGTTTAGCTTCCTCTTGGTAATTATGCTACCCCACTCAGTATCCCTGCTTACTTACTGCCTCAGCTGCTCCACATTTTCCCCTGAGGGAGGAGTGAAAAATGACACTAAATAATTCAGTTCAGTTCAATAAAAAAATTATTTATTAATCCTAAAGGGAAATTAATTGTTGTTGTAGCTCGTATTATACAGGTTTCTTCAAAGAGTCGTTGTAGATGCTGATGGCTGCGGGCAGAAAGGATCTCCTGTAGCGGTCTGATTTTAAAGCAAAACGACAGCCCTATAAAGAGGATGTTCAAGGTTCTTCATAATGTTTTTCATTTTATGAAGAATCCTTCTTTGCACAATGATATTCAGAGGTTCTACAGAAGTCCCCAAGACACAGCCAGCCTTTTTTATTAGCTTGTTGAGCCTTTTTAAACTCAATAGTTCCCATTGTTCTTCACTGAATCCTTCTGTTTCCATGCCTGTTATATTCCTATTTTTCTTCCCATGCTTTACGTCCTGTTCTCCTTGTGTTGTTTTGTAAGTTTTTCCATTGTATTATTAAAATATTGCTATGCTCATCCCACTTTCCTGTCTGTGCTTTTGTCCTTCACCCAACACACACCACATGACAGTGAGAAAAAGACAAGCTGACGGAGGCACTGTGATGCTTTGGGCAATGTTCCTTGGGTCCTGACATCCATGTGGATGTCAGGTTCACATAGTACAACCATGTCCAAGATCAGATGGATGATACAGGTGGTAGAAAAAAAGCCAAAACAACTGAAGTTGTTCACCAAGGTCAAAGTATTTAACGTAGTGATTGCAGCTCTTGTCACATTTTCAGTCATAATTGCCTCCAATGAAGAAGACATGGGTCCACTAGCAGATAATGACCAAAAACATACAGCAAAAAGCACTCAAGAATGGCTGGGAAAACAAAGCAATAAACATTGGGCTATTCCAAAATGGGCCTTCATTAGCACTTATCTCAATCTGATGGAATATACAGTCACATTCAATAAACTAGAATATTAACAAAATGTAATTTATTTCAGAAACTCAGTTTACTAAGTGAAACACATTATATTGATTAATTAAACACAGACTGATGTTTTAAACTTTTAATACAGAAGTGTGGGCTCAATCAAAATTACGTTTACATTTTTAATGAATAAGATTGTAAATGGCAAGATCTAAAAATGACACTGAGACAGTTTGCTCAGGATGAGTGGACCCAACTACCTGTTGGCAAATGATCTGCAATACAGAGATCGCTTTTTGGATGTGATTATGGCAAAAGATGTTGCTATAAACATTCAGTTAAGGGTACCATTTTTTTATCCATATGATTCAGCTGAATTAATAATCAAAAGCATAGAAATGGAACAATCAGGAATGCCAATAAGCAGTTCTGTGTCAAGCTATTTCAAAGATAGTTGGATTTCTTTTTTTTTTATCATGGAAGGGTTCCAACAAATTGTCTTCATGCCTGCGTTGTTACTCTTTTCAAAACTCACAAGCACTGTACTATAGACTTTCTCTCCACCATTTCTGGGTTCATGACTTTTCATTGACAAAAACACTATATTTTTGTTGTGAATCTGCTTTTGCCATAGCTGTCATATTTTCTTCTCCTCTAGCTATTTCCATAGAAACAGTTTCTGTAATATGTATAAAAAGAGCAAACTCACATGTTTTACAGAATTGACCATTTATGGCTACATTACTACTTAACATGCACAGACTGATTAAAGGTGTTCACTTCATTCAAGAAAGTAGGAGTTTGAACACTTAAAGCAGATTATTTATTTATGTATCATATTTCCTGTAGTCTGAAAGTCAAACCAACAGTGTAGGGAATAAAAACTTAAATTGCTGAAATGAAATAATCTGTTAGTACAAATCTGGCTCTAAAATACAAAACATTTGAGATATTTAAAAAACAAAATGAAAAAATACCTACAGGAGTATAATAGAAACCATTAAAACCAGTTTAAATAAGAATATCAGCCTATGAATTATGATGTTATGTGCATCAGAAAAGGAAAAAAACAAATATACATGCAAATTTCAGTCCAGTTAGTTAATTACAATTTACAATTTGCACTGAAATAAAAAAACAAAACAGTTGCAGCTGTATATATATATATTCTCTACAAGTCTATAGTAGTCTGTATTTATTACAGGCCAATAAACAAATGAAACCACATCATGCACAGTATTGCCACTCATATTCTGCTTGTCCCTGTACAATCAATTTGTATTTAAATGTATTTACAAAGTCATCAAATATTCATCAACTAAGTGTTTTAAAAATAAAACTTGATGCAAGTTAAGAAAAGGAAAATCTTGATCCCATCCAAGTGTAGTTAGTACATTTGAACAACGTTTGCCGTAATGAAATTGAATGCCAGGCGTCCACAAATACTCACACACACGCATTCACCCTCAGATCCACATACATTCAAATATGGCAGAAATACAATCAATAGCATCTCTGATGCACCAAAAGTAGCTTTAACAATGTTTTGATCTGATCCGAATTAAGAAAAACGTTCTGCATTTCAAAACAGTATTAGGTGTGAATTTATGAAGTTTTCCCTCACGCAAGTGACAAGTGTGCTATCTATTCTTGGATACAACTTGTACAAGTATGGTCATTGTCTTCACTCTAATGATTAAACTCCAACTGAATATCCTTCAAAACTGAGTCAGTTTTAGAAAGGCACTACCTGCTGAAGGAATCCTGCAAGCTGCCGAACCGATAGCATTTACTTCTGACCTTCAGATCGAGCAGAGAGAAAAAATGCAGGGGAAAAAATTACAAAATAAAAGGAAGATGTATTTTAGCTTCTACTTTTCCAGGTGCAGATTAACATAGAGGTGACAAAGGATGACCTGTCAGCAGAGCAATGTGTAGGCTTCAACTTGCAAATCTACGCATCCCGCTCTAATTATTTCACATTTTTTCTTGTTACAACCACGGATTTATATTTTATTAGGATCTTAATTGATAGACCAACATAATAGCAGTGCATAATTGTTGAGTTAAAGGAAAAGGCTTAAAAGTGTGGCATGCATTTGTTCTCAGCTCTCAAGTACAACTTTTACACGTCACCAAATCTGTAAGTCTCCACCTGTGTTGAATTTAATTTCTGTAGAAATCCAGCTGTTTACATGTTTGTTTGAAAATATTAATGAACAAACATCATCGTGCAAAACATGGAACACAGGAGAGAGGTCAGGGATATAGTTATGGAGAGGTTTGATGAAGAGTTAGGTCCTAATACAATATCCAAAGCTTTCAACATCTAATGGAGCACTGTTCAGTACATCATAAAAATGTGTTTAGCATCATCGGAAAAATGTGTTTAGCACACTACACGTTTCCATCTTCACATTGCATCTACCTACACTGGAATGGCAAGGCAACCATTAATCAGAGAATGAGCCAAGAGGGGCATAGTAACTCCGGAGAAATCACAGAGATCCATAGCTCTGGTGGGAGAAACACAAAACTATTTAGTAGTCCTGCACTCCACACATTTTGGAAGACTACCAAAAGGAAAGTCGTTGTTGTTGTCTCCATTGTTGTTTAGCATTCAACAATTATTAAAATATGGTATGGAGATGGATCTAAATACAAAACAATCCTGGGGGACAAAACAATTGTGAATGACAATGTCTATAAATATCCCATTAGAGCTAAAATGGATTTGTTTAAATCAAAGACCATTCATGTGCTAGAGTGGCCCTGTCAAAGTCCAGACCTAAATCCAGAGAAATTGTGGCATTGCTTACAAAATAGCTTTTGTTACAGCCTCTGTTGGTGTGTCACATAAAATCCCAATAAAGTACTGTGTAGTATGAGGTTGTAATGGGAGAAAATTTAAAATTATTTGAGGGGTGTGAACACTTTTGCAGGAGTGTACTCTCAAAGCTCAGTTATTGTTATGATTTGGGGTTGTTTGGTTTTTGCTTTCTGGGTTTTTCTTATATTTCTCTCACAGTTTTTGAATCATGCTTCTGTTTATTATTTTTCTGGTCATGTTTTAGTCTTGTTCATGTTTTGTCAAGTTTGGTTTTTTGTTCTGGCCTTGCTTTAGTTTTTATTTGTATTCAAGAGTCTCTGTTCTCGCTCCAGCCACGTTCTGTTCTGTCTGTTAATTATCTTTATCCGGTTCACCTGCTCCAAACTAATCTGTCTCCTAGCTTCACCTGGTTTACTCTCCATATATTCACTCCTGTTCAGTTGTTTTTCACGGAAACATTATTCAGATAATGCCCTTGTCCTGTAGTCTCGCCAGCCTGGCCAAGTCTGTTTTTTGCCTGTTCTGCCTGCCCGTTCGTTGTTTTGTTCCTGCCTCTTCTCAGAGTAAATTTTTGTTAATTACATTTTTACTTACCGACAAGCTGCTTTCTAGTCTGCATTCTGGGGTCCTATATCTCGCAAGCCATAACAGTAATATAGGCTAGCAGGTGTACATGATCCTGCCAGTTGGTTTGTAAATGCCTTTAGAAACTGGATTAATATAGCACATTCATTATATCAGTGCATTACATAATGACAATTTCCTGTTCTCTGTTGGATATATACATGTTAGCTAGAACACTGTTTTAGAGTAGCAAAAATATAACCAACATAAAATATGTATTTCAGGAAAGCACTGCACTGTTCCTGTGAGGCTTTTTAAAAGATGCAACATGAGTTAATGTCAAAGTATTAATAATATATGTCTTAATGTAAAAACATGTACGGTACACTCAAATCAATATCATTCTATTCAGCTATTAAGTCCAACTTCTTCATGAAGATTTCCAAGTGAAAGCATCATCAGTCTTTCTATGTTTCTTGTGCCATATGTGGATGTCTCTGAAATGCGTAATTATAAAGCCATGCAGCGTTGCGAGACCCCCTCTTCTCTCCCCCCTGCTAAAAGGAGATGTTGCCATTGCAGGGATGCAGCGATTACACCATACTGGTCTGTTAGGACTGACCACCTACACAAAAGAGTTCAAAGAGTTCATGGCGTTAATCGGAGATGGGGCCCCTGAGCTCTCATGGGCCTCAGCAATGTCCCTGCTGGAACTCTTTCCACTATATTGGCCAATGAAGGAGCCGTCCTCGTTGAACTGCCCATCTCCTCCTTCCCCGTAGTCAACTAAACTGTCATCACTGTCATCTCTCTTAACCGTCCCGTTAGACGGCGTCCGGCTCCCTTTTAGTGGTTTATGGTCCTCATTGTCACTGAAGGAGAAAATAACACGCAGATGTTACAGGTGAGATGAGGTGGCAGATGTAAGAAGATTAGTGATTACTTTTTTTAGATGGAGCATGGAACAATCAATTATACCTCAGACTGAAAATTTAATAAGTAAAAAAAAAAAAGCAGCAAATTGGAATGACATTTAAATTTGATTTGCTCCATGTCTAAAAAAACAGAAGATATGATTGATTGGTTTCCATCAGGCACAGGGAATAAAGCTCGAGCCATCATACTCTGTCTAAATTCCCCTTGGAACCAAACATGAGGTGGTGAATGTGCTGTGGGACAAAAGCATTCCCCATCCCAAGACAGAGGGTTTGATGACAAACAAGAAGCTCCGGCGCAATGAAGTGAATAAAACTTGAAAAGCAAAGATCTCAGACGCACATCCTGCAAAGCAAGCATGAGAATACCCCCAACCTGGCACAATGCATAAAACATCTGCAAAGAAAGTTTTCTTTGGATATAAGAAACATTCCATGGTTACATGAGCTGAACGTCAATGAGATGCAATCATAAAGCCATCATAATGCTGCGATGTTATCCGAATTTAACACAGGAGATCACAATCAGTAAGCATAAAAAAGTTATGGAGTTTCACAGTAAGGCCATTTTCATGAAGAAAATGTGCTACAGTTAGCATGATCAAGGCTTTATGAGCAAAGATTAAAATTAATGATAGCAAGTGCTTTTCTCCACAGTGACTTCCACAGAGCTCAAACAACCCCCACATAGATAGTTATTGTTCTTACCTTCACTGAGACCCACACCCCTGGGATCAGATGAGGACATCTCAATGAAATCCCACACAGTCATTCCTAGACATTATTTCACTACTCCACGCACACACTTGGGAGACTTTTATATTTTTATATTATTTACAAACCAAATGATGCCTTAGACAGAACGTAAAGTTGTTCTACAGTCAAACAAGAAGAGCTCAGGTATGTTAGGTTATGCCTTTTATTGACATAGTGTAAGGTTCCTGCTGAATAAAATAAAACAGGATGAAAAGAAAGAATTCTCTAACAAAGGCACTATGTTATTTGTATACTTTGTGGTGTGGTTTGTCTAATAAATCTTTCTTTTAGTCAGCATCAATTGTTATATTCTTCATTCTCCATAAATACAGTAGACTGTTGGCATTTTAAACAATAAAAAGTTCAAAACCATTATGTACTGGTGGAACTAAAAAGCCAAACACCTTAAGTGCTTGAATATCATACTTCTTAGTAAAATTCTCGAAAGTATAAAACATAAATCACTTTCAACCTGTTTTTATTAAAGCAGATAAGTAATTATAAATGCCCTTTTATGCTAAAAAGTAATTGGAACCATGTCGCTCTAGAACAGCGTGCCGTATATTCTATTCACTGCTGCTATATTTCAAACAACACAGTTGTAGACATAAACCAGTGCACATCACAGTAACAGTACTGGTCCGAATTGGACTAAACATTTTGTCTACCAGAATGCAGTTATTTAACTCTCGAATTACAGACATTCATGACTCTCCAATGGATTATTTTTAAATTGCTGGGGAGGGTGCTAGGGTGTTATGTCTCTAAGCTACTGCTATCTGACAGCATTTCACCTGACTTCTCTCTCCTAACTGGGCAAATCAACATACAAGTCTCTGCCGTGTGAACTCACATTAAAGTTAAGACTTTTTAACTATCTCTACATTCTTCCCGGGTGGCAATCCTGGGACTGGTGACTGAGTTTGGTTCCATATGAAGCATTGCTCACTGGCAACTTCCAGCTGTGTTCTCGGCTGCCTTTTGCTCGGTTTCCTGATTGTACACTTTTATTTTTACTTATTTCTGAACTTCAGATAAGGAGATTAATATAAGCATTGTAAGCTACAAGCCTAAGCACAACTGAATAGGAAAACTAGTGAAAATGATCATGTATGCATATTATACAGCCCTAAGCTGTATAATATGCCTCTTTTTTCTAATTATGATCCCCATTGTCAAGGTAATCTGATATAAGTGTCTAATCATAATATTAACAAAAATAAATTGAGCACATAAAACATTATATCCTCAAAATTTAATATACGAGCTTTTTCCAACTAGTTTAAGAAGATGTCTGTCCTTTTGAAGTAGAATAACATTGTCATGAGTTGTTTCGATAACTAAAAACGTCTTCATCAAGATAGAACAAAAACAATAAATAATATTGGGCTAAACTTAAATATTGCCTCCAGTACTGCTGGTTTTGATCTTTTTATGGAATTTATAAACATAAGAAATGTGGAGAATTTTAGGCTTAAAAAATTATCCAAACAATAAAAATGGCCATCAATCGGTCAATAGCACAAATAACCAGCTTTCTCAGTCTTCAGTCATGCTTTAAATTCCACATCAGATCCATATGCATCTATATAATATATATCTATTATATCTATATTTAAACAATAATTCCATTCAACACATTATTCCCTGGAGCAAAATGTTATGTACCCATGCATAAAAGCCATAGAACATATTTATATCTACATACAAAAAAGGAATATAATACAAAATATAAAATCAAGACTTTCTTATAAATCGACCTTTAAAAAAACAATATTCAAAAACGTTAGATGTACAGATTTAAAGTGCTTCTTTTTTGTCTTTTTATTCAGCATGCTATTGGAGAAGCAGCCCAGAAGGAGGATCTTAACAAGCATAGCTGAAAAACTGCCAGAGGTTAGGTTAAGTTAACACTATACTTACTGTATGCACAATGCTTGTGAATAGCTTATTAGTTGAGATGAGAGTGAATGTCTGTTTTTACTATTCACCTTTTAAACCAGTCAATTCTAAGCCTTTATAACAATACAATTCAAAATCCATTAAACCTGAAGATTCCTGGTCCTTAAGTGGCACCACAATGTGATGTCCAACAGACACACCAGTCCAACACGAGTAGCCTCCAAGACGTCCCAAACCCATAGAGAAAAAAAACACCTTGTGCTTTATCTTGGCATAAGCTCAATTGCTTGCATTCCTCTTGATGCTGTGATTGATATTGGTGGTTTTGGATGGTTTAATGTCAGCTGTAATGGTAGAGAAAAGGAAGGAAGTAAAGAGCTCCAGCCCAGCCCAGACAGAGCACATCTGGGACAAAGGTGGGCACAAGGCGAGGGGGCTGATGGATAGAAATGGACTCTGGGGGCGATCCAGTGGCAGGACCGCATTCTCTCACCTGTATTCCACAAAAGTACAGTCGTCGTCTTTCATTGGCTGGAACTCCGGGTCTGTGTGTGCATCCTCCTTCTCTTTGACTGGTGAGATAAACGAAGTGATTTAGACTGACTTTCCCAATATTTAAAATGAAGCATATATTTTTTTGGTAGGTTCTTTAGCCAAATGCTTCTTGCAAGATAAAAAAAAATGTGCCAATATGAAATATTTGCTCTATATAGAAGTTTTAAATCTTGCTAATAGAAAGGGAATCAACAAAATATACACCAACCAATATGCCCGCAGTAGTAGAAATATGTCACACACTGGGTTTGCACATTGGGTTTGTTGTTTGTGCTATGACTCACCAGGGTATTTCCCTCCTTTATTCCTCTGAATGAAGCAGATAATGAGAAGGATCAGGATGAGCAGGGCGATGGCGCACATGAGGCCAATGAACCATCCCTGAGTGGCGATGTCTACCTGTCTGCTCGTCACAGCTGGCCAGAGATGGAAAGATAATGTCATAATGGTAAAAGCAATATTTCGACACTCTTTCTCGGTGATGAGGAAAATCTCCCCCTGATGATGTGCTGAAATGGTCATACATTGCTTTGGCAGGTGCTATAGCCGTTAGTCGTTTCAGTTGTGAACCATGATCACGATTTTTACTGATAAAATTATAATGTTAGATTAGATGAGCAGGAAATCGTCTGGATTAATTTAAGAATAAGATGAAATAATTTTAGGTACAATGACATATATACACACACCGAGCAAGACACAAGTTTGTTCTGTGTGACATTAGGTTGGATATTATTACTCTATACAATAAACCTCTATATCAGAATATTGTTTTTTTCTTATCTGCATATCTACAGAATGAGACGGACATACAATGTGCAAAACTTAAAACCAAACACTCATGCAAACTGCTATACTTTGTGTCTCTACAAGCCTGTTATACTGTAATGAGCTACAGCAACTAGGGGTGTAACGATACATTGAGCTCACGAGATAAGACGATACACGATACTGGTTTCATGAGAACAAGAAGAAATATTAGCAATAATCTTTGGTAAAACTAAGAATATATATTTTTATACAGTCAGTCAGTCATTTTCTACCGCTTATTCCATAGTGGGTCACGGGGGAGCTGGTGCCTATCTCCAGCAGTCTATGGGCGAGAGGCAGGGTACACCCTGGACACTATTTTTATACAAAAGAACAAAAATTTCATAGATCACAAAGGATCCCTGTTCAGTGTAAAAGTCAAGATTCATCTGAACATTTTGAAATACGGACTCATCAAAAAAGTGAAATAGACCCTTTGCTTTGTGCTGATAGTAAGCTCACAAGCTGATACTGACTTTAGCATTGCTAGTGGCTAATAGTTAGCCAGTCACTGTTTTCTCAGTGTTTGAAAAATATTTGCAGCTACCCTTTTAGTCCCGCTATCACTGTTTCTTTTGTCTACCAGCTACAAAAAAAGGCTGTCAGATAAAGCCAGTAGTGAAGCCTTCTTTGATACTCTTTACTGATTTTTGTACAGAGCAACTCAAGACATACTTCCTCTCTTATTGCAAAACAAGTGTCAATTTGTTTTATCAATCTGGCAGATTTAGATTTAAAGTTACTCTCTCCCCACCAAAGAGTTTGTATCTGATAGGAAATTAGGCAGGCATCTCCCAAAGGATAGCAAGACGATGTACAAGGGTTAATATTTATTTACATTTGAACAAAACTGGCATTTCGAAAATGATGTACACCCTTCTTAATAACTAATGGAAATAATATTTATGGTGTCAAAGCAATACAATCCTTCCTACTGAAAGGTGTTTGCATGTTTACACTGGTATTTTGATTTTTTTACTTTGTGATGAGCTCCCTATACAGATTCTTTATTATATTGAAGTTGGGACTCCAAAATGTTAATATTACTTCTAGTCAGAAAAAAAAGTTTGGTAAAATAAAAAATAAATATCACCCACATCTAAATCTGCCAGGAGTATGAAACATTTCGGGCTCAACTGTAGATAGTTTCAAGCTTAAAGCAGCAACCTTCATGTCTGAGGTTTGAAAAAAACAGCTTACATTTACTTCACCAGAGGAAGAGTATGCGAAAAGACTTCACCTTTACGAGAAACATGGTGGCATTTTTATATCGCGAGAACTCGTTACACCCCTAACAGCAAAATATAATTTCAAACCCAAAATTTATGCAAAATGAAACAATGGTACAACATTTTTGAAATTCTACACAAGTAACAGTGTGAGACCTGAATCGGACCAGGTCAAGGTGGAGGCTATGCCCCAGGAAGCGCCTCACCTGGGACCGTGACAAACAGCTCCTCAGAGTGGAGTGGCTGCTCATGGTGACCCTTAGCCACCACACGCACCCTATAGGAGAGGCCCACCTTTAGGCCCTTGAGCTTAACGTTCTGAGAGCCGTTCACAAGCTCTTTCTGCCACTGCTCTTCACCTTCACCTGCAGGAGGGACGTCGACGGAGAGAGGTACATTTGAGGGAGTGTACAGTGCTCTAAATGGACCATGGAAATTATGACACGATGGGAGCTACTTGGCTGATTTAAAAATAAAATGCTATTGATATGGCATTATTCTGCAGGCAATTGTGACTATTTATGGGGTAGAACAAAAAAAAAAAAAAAACAGTTAGGGCTTTGAATAAATGATTGTGGTGGCCCTTAAAGCTCAATGCAGTGCAACTTCAATAAGCCCATGAAGATTGAAAAAAACTGAAAAATTAGTGCAGCCTAAAAATACCTGGAAGGAAGCCAGCTTAGTTTAGAACAGCTGCTTGTTGCTAAGAACACATTCTTAATTAGAAAGATAATCTAGGTAGGAAAAAGCAAGAGAGATGTCTACCACATAGAAAATATTCAAACACGTTGTACAGTAACTAGTTTTCATGTGCTGTCGTTTATGATAAATTGTCACAAAACACTATTTTGGCTTGTCATTCTGCTCCAAACTTAGGTCAAAACTTTACAAATCCCTTCAGGACTTAACACTAATGAATCAAACCAAATAGTCACAAAATGTAGCAACAAAAGAACCCTTGACCTTTTCCACATTTTGCCAGCTTACAACCAGAATCTTTGATGTATTTTAATGGGATTTTATACATTAGACCAACAAAAAGTAGTGCATATTTGTAAAGTGAAAGAAAAATTATAAGTTTTTTTTTGTTTTCTTCACAAATTAAAAAGTGTGGTGGGCATTGATTCAGCCTCCTTTACTTTGATACCCTTAAATAAAATCAAACGCAATAAACTGCCCTCAGAACCTCCACGGTCCAGCTGGGAGAATCAGTCAACAGGACAACTATTAGACTCTTTTACGAAACGTATGGTGCTTTGGGACTACAATGAGTTGTATGTAAATGTGCTGTACTGATAAATTGCTTCCACAAATCTGTCAATAAAGCCCTGGGAAGTCTTTGAAGGCTGCCAAAAACCACATCAGGGACAAAGCAAACACGTGGAAGAAGGTGTGCTGTTCAGATGAAACGAAAATTTTACTTTCTGACCTACATGCCAAATGGCATGTGTGGCCAAAAATACTGCACATCACCCTAAATATAGTGGTGATAGCATCATGCTGTGGGGCTGCTTTTCTTCAGCAGGCCCTGAAAGGGACATGTAGGAGTAGATTGGATGAAGTTAAATACAGGGCAAGTCTGATAGAAAACCTGTTAGAGGCTACAAAAGACATTCAACTGGGGTGGTACAGCAACCCTGATCATATAGCCAGAGCTACAATGAAATGATTTACATCAAAGCATATTCAATCCAATCAATCCACTCAATGAAATCATAGCAAGACTTGAAAAGTGCTGTTCTCTGCATATCTGACTGACCTTGAGCTATTTTGTAAAAAGAAATGGGCAAATCTTTCAATCTTTAGATGTACAACGATGGTAGAGACATACCACAACATATTTGTAGCCACAATAATTGAGGGGGCTGAATAAAAATGCAAGCCATACTTTCAGATTTGTTAAAAAAAAAAAGAAAACACCAACATGTGGCAAATGATTTATCTTTTTCCTTCCGCTTAACACGTATTATGACAAAATGTGAGAAGGTTCAAGAGGTATTCATGCATTTTGAAAGGCAGTCTATTTGTATGGTACAAAAGTACCTTGAGGTTCAAAGAGGGGTTTGGTTTTTTTTCAGTTGTTTTTTACCAATTTGTTCCAACCAAAAAACGAGGTCTTCTGCACTCCTACTCACAAAAAACCTAATCGTATGATCTGACACAGATAAGCACCCGCTAGAGAAAACAATGAATGTCCAGACCTTCAGATAAAGAAATAAACCACCTATTTCTCTGTCACTTGGAGCACTTATGTCAGAGCTAAGCTGTCCCTGAGATAGAAATCTCCATTTGGCTTGTCTGAATGCTTTCAAAGCTGTTGCACTGGTTTATCTGTTTATCTGCATTTGGGCTGTCAGGGCCACCAAAGAGGCACACATGGGAATGAGCTAAACATGAAATGTGTCATGACTGATGATCACTGGATTACATTTCCAATTAGTTGGAACTAAAATAATGACATTTCCTAATTGAATGCATGAAACAGTAGGTGTGAGAGAGTCATACCACACTGCTTTTAACCTCACTGCAGGTGGAAAAAAAGCAACCACAAGTACTTTTGGAAACTTCAGTGGGCATACAAAAGACAGAGGGAGCTGCTTTTTGTCAGGTTTTCTTCATAAATTCTATCAGTGTTGTCGATGGAAATGAGAACTCCATCCAATACCAGCACTGACCCATTAAGAATCCAATCACAGGAAGTTTCATTTATCAAATCAGGGTCTGCTCTAAAAGGACCCAGCGTTACCATGACTGCCAGTATTTATAATCACCTGCACAAGCCAGTGATGAAGTAGGAGTCTCTTCCCACCCATGCATGGAGCTGAGAGAAATATAAATGATGCTTTTCTTACTGTTGTCTGCAATGTACTCAACATAAACATTTTTCTCTGGCCCCCAGTACTCCCAAGTGATCAGGGCCCCATCTTCTTCAACTGAGGAGCTAACATTTGCGAAAGGACTCGCAGGCTGGGCTGCGCATACAAGAAAAGAGACAACAATCAAGACTGGCCTGTAGGGCATTGGGCAATCCAACAAGTGGCGATCAAATGTTTTGTCCTGATTATACAAGTGCATCTCATTAAATCAGAATGACATCAAAACATTTATTTCTATGTAATAAATGAAAATTATTTATTACATACATTCACTAAACCTAGAGTGATCTAATTCAAGTGTTTATTTCTGTTAACTTTGATGATTATGGCTTAGAGCTTATGAAAACATCAAATCATGTTTCGCTGAAAATAAGAATATTTCATAAGACCAATAAAAAAGGATTTTTTTAAACAGACATGTTGTGTACACAATCATGAAGGAGACTGCTAACTCTTCAGAAGACTGTGATCAGGCCCCCCTGACAAAGACCTTTATTTTTGGAGAAATGTCCTGTGGTAATTAAACTGTGATTTAAGTGTTTGGAGGAGAAGGGTAAAGTATGAAGGATTGAGAACAACATTCTAACTGTTAAGTGTGAGACAGGCAGCGTCATTGTGGAGTGCTTTGCTGCAGAAAAGACTGGTCCACTTTACAAAATACAGTTTATGCAATCATGAGGAGAGAATATTATGTGGACATTTTTAAGCATCATACAGTATTTTGTAAAGCCATCAGCCATAAAGTTAAACAATGTACACAAATTGGTCTTCCAAATGAATGATGACCCTAAGCATACTACCAAATTAGATGCAAAGTGGCTTGAAGATAACTTAGTCAATGTTCTGCAGTGGCGCTCATCTGGCCCTGATCTTAATCCCAAAAGAAGATTTTTGGGTGGATCCAAAATGGTGTGTCCAAGCGAGGCAGCCTACAAACCTGATTCAGTTACACCAGTTCTGTCAGAAGTAATGGACCAAAACCCCAGTGATATAAACTTCAGAATTACAAAAAACATCTTTAAAAAAATTATTTCTCTCATTTTTCCTGCATTTTGCAAATCTAAATAATTTAGGCAATTCTAACTGACCCTTAAGTTTAGTTTGATTTAATGCAAATATTAAGAAGAAAAAGCATGTTTCTTTTTGTACGAAGCATGTAAATGTCTGGTTTCATTTGAATATATGAGTTTCACCTTTTGAAATCAATGACTGAAATAGATTAGCTTGGTGATGGTTTTCTAATTTATTAAGAAGCACTTGTAGTTCTGTGACATGCCTGCCTTGACACACGCAAAAGTGCGCAACAGCACTGGATGGGAAATATATTCCATGAAAAACAAATTTCACAATCAAGCTCATAATAAACTGATCAGACATGAAGTTTAGTAAGATCTCAGCATAGTCTGTACCCTAGTTGATTGGACGGTGCGAAGGAGACCATGCAACAGGATGAGAGGTTTGGGTGCTAAACAACACCATAATGATAAAATATGGCACCACACCCAAACATAGACACACATATGCAAAAGACACAAAAACACACACAACTTCCACAAGGGGGAGCACAACAGACACAGAACCATTATACACAAAGCACAGAGTTGATTAGCATGCAAGGAAAAGCCTCGAGCATGCAGCAAGGAGCACAACCAGCATCCATTGTGCAAGAGGTAACAGAGGGTCAAAATTGTCAAGAACAACAGAGAAGAAAAGCAGCACTTTAATGAATTCTTATCTTGTTTTATCATGCAGAATTAAAAAGGCACATGTCAAATAGCATCTTCATCTATGTGGCTTTGAACTCAAACATTTAGGTCGGTGAAAGACAGAGAGAAGAGAGAGAAGAACACCCTCAGAGATGAGCATGCTTGCAGTGGGTTCTCCACATATAATTTTAGATTTATTGTAGAAAACCACCTAGATGCACTCAAATCTATCAACATTTGCTGCTAAAAGAAAGAAACAGACATAGAAAAACAAAAGGTGAGCTACAGAAAGCTCACCATTTATCCCTCAGCCTTTGTCACTTTTGCATCAGAGACATGTTTTCAATGCAAGGGCATCAACATGAGTCATATTAGGTAAATGAGAAACAGAATCTAATAAAACATGGATAGAAAGTTGTGCTAATGGTGCAATGCACAAATCTTACTATCTTACTACTTTTCTTTGAACAACAATGTGATGTGATAAAAGGTTGCAAAGGCTTCAATCACTTGTTTGATCAATTGAGGTAATATTTTTACACTGATGTCACACACTATAAATCTTCAGGTAAAAAAGCCACCCATTTAAAATGTTTGTACAGATGTGATTAAATGTTTACATCCATGTTTCTGAGCACATACATGACTTTTCAGAAGTTCACAAGTTTTTAGTAAGGCTGATGTCAGGCCTTAGGAAAGCTAATATCAGAAACTTAAAGTAAGATAGCTTTTTCTGTTCCAAAATCAGTTTAAATGAGTGTTTGGGATCATCACCCTGTTAAAACACCAAGTTGTATCAAAGTTTCAACCATTTAATTTAAAGAATTTAGATTGTAGCCGTCATTCTTTATTATTCCTTCCCCTTGGCACATTGTACCAGCACCTGACTGAATGATGCTGCCACTACCATGCTTTACAGTTGGTTCAAATTTCTTCGGTTTGAAAGCATTGTCTTACTGCTTCCAAACATGTATTACGTCATTGTATAAAAACGCTCTCATATGACCATAAAAGCTTCCCACAGAAGTCATTTAGCTTGCCCATGTGGAGAAGTATTTGTCCAGTTGTATTGAGCTTCAATAGGTCAAATGACTGCTGCCAAACAAATCCATCTTATGTTTGGAAAGAACTGCAACTGCAACCAACCACGATTACTATTTAAACCTATATGTGTAATGACAGCAAATTTAAACTTGCTAACCTAATTAAGTTACGGCCAATAATAGAACATGTGATAGTTTAATATTAGACTTATGTTATACAATCACTGTAATCATATAAAAATAACATTTAAAATAAGCCATTAAAAGCCTAAAATGAACATGTAAATTCTGACCACAACTGTAAATTAGATGTTTTAAACTACTTTTCTTTTAGCCAAGCAGTTCAAGATTTTCAGAATAAAAGTAAAACACTTTCGTATTTCTGAAGCTGAAAGACATTCTTTTGCTCCATATTGCTGTCTTGCCAACTGATTTTTACCTGATTAGAGTAACCTTTGCTGTCATACAAAAAGTCAACAATAGATCAAAGCCTCCTTCACCATAAACATTCTTCATTTTAACCCAAAAGTCTACATTGGCGCGGCGCTGATGGTGTAGGGGTTAAGCGCGCGACCATATGCAGAGGCTGCAGTCCTCGAAGCAGCTGTCCCAGGTTCAAGTCCCGGACTCAGCGACATTTGCCGAATGTCTCCCCCTCTCTCAATCCCTCTTTCCTGTCTGTCTAGTGTCAAAAAAAATAAATAAAGGCCACTAGTGCTGAAAAAATATCTAAAACAAAAAGTCTACATTGCAGAGGAAATTGGCTTCAATATAAAAGCAATAATGAAAAAAACAGGTAGAGGTGCATAGATTGTGCACTAAATAAAGTTTAGATGTCAAAAGCAGATTGTGACTAAACTGCATGATTGAAGACTTTTATAAACATTTTGCTAATGTGTTTGTTTCAGTCACTAGTTTCAATAAGGCATGATGTTCATTTCATAAATTATAATCTAATTTGTTTGTGCTTCAGAGTGTAGCCTCCCAGTTATTAACAATTCCCTGCTAAACTAATCGCTGTTGCTATGGTGACACTCTTAAGACTTAAAAACAAAGGTCTGACGTTTGTGGGTGTTAGCACATTGGTTACATGCAGCCTGTGGCCCAGGTTGTTGTTTGTTTAGATTGCATGCTGCAGATCAAAACTGCTGCAGATTTCAAAACACTACCATGCAATTTCTAGATGTATTTATCCTAAATAAAGACATTTACATAGCAAATGTACCTACAGGTTTCTATTATGTCAATTTTAAAAGTCATAGTGTTTTATTGTAAATTGGCGGTACTTTGAATGTTTTGTATGTGTCTTTTAATAGTCTTCCGAGAACAATTTAGAAATGTTAGCTATTAATCATCTTAAACATTCTCCCACATGCTCATTGTTTTGCACTTGTCTGCCTTTGATAACTTACCTTCATCCAGCATGATGACAACTTCCTGAGAAATGGCTGGGCCCGCTCCAGCGCTTGTTCTCGCATTCAAATAAAACTTGTAGCGTGGGCTGTACTTGAGGTTTTGCAAAGTGACTGAGGTCTCATTGGCAGCCAGGGCCAGCTCCTCTTCTGGGCCCAGTTCATTGGAGTTATTGACTACAGGGGTGAGGGACGGATGACGACAACGATGGAATAGAGAAGGAAGATGGGAAGCAGGATGTTGTGTAGCGGTAAGAGGAGGATGAGGGGTTGCAGATGGAGTGTCAATAATGAAAAGGGTGAAAATTGAAAGATTTGGATAACAGAGGAGTAGGGTTCAGAAACAGAAGTTGGGAGTGACCAGAATGGATTTGTTAACTTATGTTATTATAATTGTAAGAACATTTAAAATGCAGTTAAGCTACTCTAAACTTTTCCTATATGACTGCTAAAGTCATGAAAAAGAATGACTTACGAGGCTACACACTAGATGACAAAGGATGACGCTCACATGACATAGATTTACAATCTCACTACCTGTCTTTCAAAAAAAAAAACTCTCACCTGGCTGATATTTGAGGTTGTAGCCGGTGATGTGCCCATTATGTTCACGAGGAGGACTCCATTCGAGGGTTAAAGAATCTAGACTGGGGTTTGTGACAAACAGCGAGGCGGGAGGGCCAGGCTCTGCAGAAAAACAAGAACAATGAGTATGAACACAATTCAGTGAAAGGAAAGCTGAATAATATAAGAAAGAAGAGCGATGAGAAAGAAGCAATATGATGATGCACGGTTTATTCCATGCAGTCTGTCAAAGGTTAATACAAATATAAATATTTACAACATATTGCCAAAGGTATTGGGTCACACCACCAAATCAAGTAAGTTCTGGTGTTCCAACCACTTCCATAGCTGAAGGTATATAAAATTTGTTGTGGAGAAACTTGACTGGCCTGCACAGAGTTCTGACCTCAACATTCTCGAACACCTTGGGAAAGAACTAGAGCAGAGGCTGCCATTCTGGTTTTCTTATCTAACTATGAACACACTCCTAAACCTTGTGGAAGATGTTTACAGAATAGTTAAAGTTGCTATTGCTGGCAACGGTAGGTCCATCAAGAAATTGGACCTTATAGATTAAGAATAGGATGCCATCAAAGTTAATGTACATATAAAAGTGACAGACAAATACCTTTGGCAATATAATGTATTTCTCTCTCTTATCTGGATGCAATTTCCAAACCCTTCTTTCTGTTCCTTTAAATTTAGGAGGGAAAACGTGCATAATCATGTACTAAAGCTTTTTTCATAGAAAAAACAAAAGATTCTTAAATGTAATCTAATTAGATTGTTAAAGTCAGATTTTCTTACCTCCCTCATTTGTCTCAAACTGCTGCATTGTACTTGGGGGACCATCCCCTTTCTTATTAAAGACCCTTACATTAAATAAATACTGGCTGAAAGGGTGTAAACCAGGCAGCATGCCGTGGCTGTGGTTCCCACTAAAGGTGAGGATGCGCTTCTCAGTGTGATCAGGGTTGTGTTTATGAAGGCTGTGCTTTCTCCAGTAATAAACCTGCAACAAATAGTGTCATACCCACAAGCTTAATCTCTGTCATTTGAGCATACATGTTGATAAGCAAGCACAGGAGAAAGCTTTGTTCAAAAAATACAGGAAATAAAATGTTCTACTTTAAATAAACTTGTTTTTCAAAATGATGATCAGGTGTAGACAATGGATGGATAGATGGACAACTCTATAATAAAGTTGAGGTACATGCATGTATGAGGACTGGCTGTTACTGTGGGAAGAAGATTTAAAGTTGTCTGTTTTAGGTATTAGTGGGGTGAGATTAAGTCAGAGGAAGTAAAAACGGTCTAAGAAGCTAATTAAAAGAAAACTGTATTTTCTATAGAGGCAAGTCAACAGTTCTTTCTGGCTGCAATATTTCAATCCAAAGTTATTCATACCCCTGGCAGATTTAGGTTTAAAGTAATAATTTTATTGTTTCAATTGACTTTAGATAATACCAACATTTTAGAGTGACACCGCCAGAGTCCTGACTTGAATCTGACAGAGATTCTGTGGTGGAGTTAAAGATCAGGGTGATGACAAGGAAGCCTTCCAACCTCAAATACCTGGAGCTCAAGACCAAAGTTAAATAATTTAAATACCAGTGGAAACATTCAAAATGCAGCTCAGCAATTATAAGAGGGATTTAATTGCTCCAATGGCAATAAACATGTTTCCACTTATTACTGAGAAGGGTGTAAATCATTTTCAACATACCTTTTTAATAAACTTTAAATGAAAACATATATTTGAAAACTGATGCTCCTTTTACATTGCTTTATTATCTTTATAGATATGCCTCTCATTTCCTATTACAGGTCCTTCTCAAAAAATTAGCATATTGTGATAAAGTTCATTATTTTCCATAATGTCATGATGAAAATTTAACATTCATATATTTTAGATTCATTGCACACTAACTGAAATATTTCAGGTCTTTTATTGTCTTAATACAGATGATTTTGGCATACAGCTCATGAAAACCCAAAATTCCTATCTCACAAAATTAGCATATCATTAAAAGGGTCTCTAAACGAGCTATGAACCTAATCATCTGAATCAACGAGTTAACTATAAACTATAAACACCCTGAGGAAGATTGTGGAGAAGGGCCGATTCCAGACCTTGGGGGACCTGCAGAAGCAGTGGGCTGAGTCTGGAGTAGAAACATCCAGAGCCACCGTGCACAGGCGTGTGCAGGAAATGGGCTACAGGTGCCGCGTTCCCCAGACCTGGGCTACAGAGAAGCAGCACTGGACTGTTGCTCAGTGGTCCAAATAACTTTTTTCAGATGAAAGCAAATTCTGCATGTCATTCGGAAATCAAGGTGCCAGAGTCTGGAGGAAGACTGGGGAGAAGGAAATGCCAAAATGCCAGAAGTCCAGTGTCAAGTATCCACAGTCAGTGATGGTCTGGGGTGCCGTGTCAGCTGCTGGTGTTGGTCCACTGTGTTTTATCAAGGGCAGGGTCAATGCAGCTAGCTATCAGGAGATTTTGGAGCACTTCATGCTTCCATCTGCTGAAAAGCTTTATGGAGATGAAGATTTCATTTTTCAGCACGACCTGGCACCTGCTCACAGTGCCAAAACCACTGGTAAATGGTTTACTGACCATGGTATCACTGTGCTCAATTGGCCTGCCAACTCTCCTGACCTGAACCCCATAGAGAATCTGTGGGATATTGTGAAGAGAACGTTGAGAGACTCAAGACCCAACACTCTGGATGAGCTAAAGGCCGCTATCAAAGCATCCTGGGCCTCCATAAGACCTCAGCAGTGCCACAGGCTGATTGCCTCCATGCCACGCCGCATTGAAGCAGTCATTTCTGCCAAAGGATTCCCGACCAAGTATTGAGTGCATAACTGTACATGATTATTTGAAGGTTGACGTTTTTTGTATTAAAAACACTTTTCTTTTATTGGTCGGATGAAATATGCTAATTTTGTGAGATAGGAATTTTGGGTTTTCATGAGCTGTATGCCACAATCATCTGTATTAAGACAATAAAAGACCTGAAATATTTCAGTTAGTGTGCAATGAATCTAAAATATATGAATGTTACATTTTCATCATGACATTATGGAAAATAATGAACTTTATCACAATATGCTAATATTTTGAGAAGGACCTGTATAAACAAACTTCTTGGTTGAAATTTTTAAATCTAAATCTGGGAGGGGTTTGAATAATTATGGCCTTTACATACAAGAGTTGGATTTTGTCAGTTGCTGGTTATTTTGCTCATTCTTTATTTGTACTTTTGCAGTTTTGGTCATTTAGTGCCCCGTTGTCACAGTTGTCTACTTACTTGCCTTGAGGATATTTTGTCAACTTTAAAGAAGGAGTCAGCTAACCTGAAGTTGGCTTTAGCAGATAGCAACAAGACTAAACCTATCACAACCAAGTTGCTCGGTTTTATCATTTCGAGCTTTCAATCTTTGTGACTGAATAGGTTGGATTTGGTAATGTTGGAAATGTTCAAGTTGTAAGATGACAAGTGTAAGATTCAAAATTTTAAGATTCAAATAAAACAATTCAAGAAATTAACCGAGTGTACAATAATGCTAACCAGTCTAGTTGCAAACATATAGTGCTAAGACGAGTTTTACACCTTTAACTCCTAATCATTTTGTCTTTTTTCTAATTTATCATGACCACCGTGATCCTAAAACATTTTATATTATATTAATTGATGACCAATAACAGCTGGAAGCCAAGAAAAAAAACCCACTTGATTTAGAATTGGCTAACATCCACATTGACATGTAAAGAATTCACACAAACTGGAGATCAGAAATCCACCACCAACATCTTGGTATACGTGGCTCTATTTGTTTGAATTCCTAATTTTTACTTTGTACCCAAGCTTTCTTAAACCGTTTCCTACTTGATTTCTGAAACATATGTGGGATTGATTTCCCTCATCGCTCCTCAGACTGAATGACATTGATTGTGTTACAAGAACCTAATAAGAGGACCTCATGCTTCAAAACTGAACAAAGCTATATTTTGTATATATTGTTTGGAAACAAAATGTTGAATTTATGATCAGAATCAGAATCAGAATCAGAAAAGCTTTATTGCCAAGTACGTTTTTGGACATACAAGGAATTTGTTTTGGCGTAGTCGGTGCAATACAATACAAATTAAACAGTACAAACATATCTACAATATAATATAAATATAAGTGCACAGTTTTAAGTGAGTGAGAGTAAATATAGAGCAGTATAAGATGCAAGAGCAATACAACAGTGCAGGTGATCATTGTGCAAGTAAAGCAGTGCAAGTAAAGCAGGAGTCCAAGCTGAGCGTTAATGTAACGCATATCATTAAAGCTATAATGTTGAATACCATGACACATCAACTGGGACAACTCTGTACGTTTGAACAGGAGAGACATTACAGACCCAGCTTTCACCCAGACATGTTAAGATTAGCATTTATTTTTCACAGGTTGAGTCTGATTGCCATACAACATATGAGTCAAAGTCTTTTACCTTGTATCCCTGGATATGCCCTCGTATTGAATGAAGAGGCACAGGATCCCAGTGTAACTTTACCCAAGTACTGTTTCGTACTGAAACCTGAACATTTGTTGGAGCTGCTACGGGCACTGTAGAGTTAAAAAAAGACACATGACATTAAAGTAGGCTAATATGAAAAGGCCAGAGTAAAATACATCACCCCCGGGTCTAACACAGTACAACTTTTTAGGAGTCTAAATGTCTTAAAAGGTTGAGTTGGACTCACAATCTTCTCCTGAGTAGCCGAGGGCTACAGCAGGCTCTGGTCCCTCTCCGTGGTCGTTTACAGCCTGAACTTTTATCTCATATGGACTAAAGATGGGTGTTCCAGACACAATAAACTTTGAGTTATTGGCCACGGTCACTGTAGTCCAGTCGCTGCCCGGTCTCTTCCGCCTCCAACTCACTTTGTAACGAAGTCCTTGACCGTTAGACTGAAGGCCTGTAAGAGGCTGCAAAAACAAATACTTAAGACACTATAATTTTTTTAATGTATTAAACCATTTCATTTATTATTTTATTAAATAAATACAACAAACATCTAATTAAGATATGATATCAAAAAACTGGTTATTGTACAGCATGGTTAGAGCACAATAGGTAATAGATCAAAGTCGGAACGGTTAACTGTACAATTATTACCTCCCAGGTGATTACAAGATTGTTATGTTCAGTTCCAGATCCACGTACACCTTTTGGGTTCTGGTCAGGAGCTGAAAATAGAACATTAAAGAAAAATCAGCAACTTCCAAAAGAAAAGGCTTTTTTGTAGTTCTTATCTCTAAGCAATATTTTTTTTCTACAATATTACTTGGTGAAAAAATTGGGGGCTTTTGAGACAATGTAACTAAAATGTAGCTGAACTCACATGAATTAGTTAAACTAACAAATTATTCGGTAACATTAGATAATACAACTTGTACTTATTTGGACTTTAGAGGTCTACTTCCCAGAATTTATTTGGTACTTTCTTGGAACTTCATGGTCGCTATCTAAGAAACATCCAGGTATTTTCCAGTTCTGTTCATTGTTCTGGGAAAGTACCTAGTAAGTTCCATAAAAGTAGCCTCCAAGTTCCAGGAAAGTTTCAGAAAGGTACCTGGTAATTCTCTAGATTAACATCTAAGTTCCATAAAAGTATTTGTTAAGTTCTAGAAAGTAATGTGTGCGTTTCAGGAAAGCACCAGGCAAGATCCAGAAAAGTAAACAGTACGATCCACAAAGGTTCCAGGAAACTCACTGGTAAAACCCAGAAAGTAATCCAAGAAAGCACCAAGAAAGTTTTGGAAATTAACCTCTATGTCCAGAGAAAGTTACTTCTCAGTTCTGGAAAAGTGCCACCTGTCAACCATTTATATATGTACTGGTGCAAAATGGAATAACATTTGAAATATTTGAATGAGACCAGCTGCCTCTATACCTGCAGGATCAGTTTTATACATTCGAGATGGGCTGCTTGGCATGCTCAGGCCCACAGCATTACGGGCCAACACTCTGAAGGTGTAGTGGACATATGGTGAAAGTTTGAGATGAGCAGTTGTCTTGGTCCCAGGAACCCGTGCAAGGTCATGCCAATGACCTGGGTGAAGCAGTGAGTCTTCATACTGGATTACAAATTCTGTATTGCAAAAAGACAATTTTTTACACTTCTTAACACTGACTGGCCACATATTTGCATAATGGGATTAATGTGATAATGCCACTTGAACTCCAAAAGCCACCTAGCTCAGACTAAGTCTGCAATTAAATGGTGGATTTTGGTATGGTTTTTATCAAAGATGAGTGTTTGCAACATGCTGAGCATTTTAACACAAGGTCGGCAAGGTCAAAGAACATCCCATGTATACAATTTTCCCTAAGAAAAACTAATAGATTTGGTAAGAGAATTTATTTACTGACTTGAAAGGATAAATATTAGTAGATAGCTATTTGGTACAACTTGAATATTTTTTTTCTGTTTTGTCGATAAAATCCAATTCACAATTTAGGAGAATCAGCTAAACACATTTTAAAAATCAGTGAAAACCTTCCTTCCAGAAAAACAGAAATGGAAAATTGGTAATGAGGAGATTATAAAATATACAGCCATGGGGAAATTAATCATCAACTTGCAGCTTTATTTGCTGTACGTCCCTACAATAACATGAAACGAGCTTTTTGTCTACAAGCAGCCCTTACAGTGAAGCAACACGAGCGCAGAACACTGAGGGGGAACCGTTAGTAAAATAAAATGGGCTCTCAGTCTGTACTCCGTTTGGGGAGTTTATAAGGAGAAGTGTGTGAAGTTCTGAAAGTCTGCAGCAACTCCAGACCCTGAGAGAAAGTCCTTGTTTGTTAACCGTCTGAGTCTACTGGTGTTTACGTAAAAAAAAAGGTACCTGTGCTCCCGGAACGTTGAGCTTTCCAAAGGCATGGCAAAATATAGCATCCCGAGCGGGACGAGGCACCGCTCTGATACTTTAAAGAGAAAAACTGTTGCTGTGGCCTCAGGATTATGTAGGAGGGTGCGTGGCTGTGACTGCTAGAACTTCATTTTGGTAAGCCTGACCATAATTGTTTTAAACAGAATCCCTCACTCTCCACTTCTTAATTGGAGTTGAAACACTGCTGATTTTAAATTCCAAGGGTATCTTTTTTTGTTTTCCTGTTATTAAAAGTTCAACTACCTTGCTTCCCTCATGGCTCTGATTCTCGCAGGATGAAAGACACAGGGTTGTAATGGGCCCAGAAAATCTCAGATTTTTGATACACACACAGTAGTTACAAGCAAACAGATCACAGGTTACTATGGTTACCTTTTGGAGTCAATTAAACCCATGTGTATCAACTTGCGTATATCAAAATTGCAGGTTAAGTAAACTTATAATCAGGATAAATTAGGCAGTTTCACGTCCAGATAGATTCAACAAGGGAAAACACAATTGTTTGATAATCAAACCACTATCATGATAGACACGTATTGCGACCATGAACCTAATACCCACCAAGTTTGTTAGTACGAAAAGACTCAGTACAACTAACACCAATATTTTAATGCTAGTAAATCTGACACACACTTAACCAACATCCCCTCAGTGTAGATATTCATCTTGTGTTTATGAAAAAAAAATGTTGCCTGGTCAATATATTTACAGACATATGAAGACATAGACACACATACCCTGAATAGGGCTGTAATGTTCCTCCCCAGGGATCCAAGTGAGCTGAACGCTTCTCTTTTTCTGGTCCGTCAGCTCCAGGTCTGTGGGGGCGTCGGGTCGCCCTGGGAGAAAACCAGCAAAAGAAAGAGACACATATATTTATATTTTGAACATATGACAGTAACACCACAATCAGATGACTCCCCATTGCAAGTTCATTTATATACACGTTTTAATGTTTTTCTTTAGTTTGGTCCACTGGTGATGATAACACATGCAGACACTGCATCATGCTATGAATTGACTAGAGTTCAGTCTTCACTTCGTCTCAAACCCACCAGACAAAATGAACTGATGCTTATGTTGTGGTGTTGCACTGATAATAAATTCATGCTTCAAATGAATGAGCAATGATCAAATATCACAAGAAGCGCTCAGGGGCTATTTCTGCTCCAAAATTAGCTTTGATATAAAAACAAGAGGAGGTTGCTCCAGCTTCCCAAATGTTTATGCCGGCAGACACATGGCCTCAATGCTATTCATTCTGCAGAAATGGAAGATTTAAAAAAACACAAAAATATGATGGAAATCAAACTGGTAGATCGAATTTGAAAAAAAACCAGCACCCAGACTGTTTGATCCCAATGGCCTCTTCTGGGTCATAGCATGCTGCATTAAACTGAAACCATCGAACAAAAAACACAATCGCATGCTTGCTGAGCACATCTTGGTGCTCGTGCGTGCTGCAGGTTTACCGTGGATGACAGCTGGAGCTGGCGTGGACTCTGTGAAGTTGGAGGGCAGGATTGAAATATAAAGTTTGGTGGACAAATCAGCCATAAGTAAACAGGAAAGATAACTTGGCTGGCTAAGAGGACGTCATCAAATATTTAACATACGTGCATGATCACTCATTAAATTCCTCACCTTAGAGCTGAGTGGCCAATCAAATTATTGAACAAACCTATTTCTCTGACGTTTTAATAACTTTCATGTTTTAAGTTTATAAAATTAAGCTCAGGGTCACATACCAACAACTGTTAGCTTAGCAGTTGCCGAATCATGGTCCAGAGTAGTGTTTACGATGCATGTGTACACCCCCGCATCTCTCTCTGACACATCAGTGATGGAGAGGCTGTCAAACTCTACAACGAATCTGCGAAACAATGAAAAATCAGTAAGTCCATGTAGTTATGTGCAACTTCAGATATTTAACTAGTGTTAAGAACTAAACAGAGGTATTTAAACGATGCATCTAACCGCTCATCTTCAGGCATCTCCTCATTGTCTTTGAGCCAAGTCATGGTGGGCATGAGGTCCTTGTCGTGTTTCACTTTGCACTCAAACACCACAGATCGACCTCTCTGAACCACCATGTCATCCGATTGATTTATGATGCGGGTAGGCTCTGACGGAACAGCAAAAACATAGAGTAATGAATAACCTCTTTTGAATTTTACATACAAAGGTTGGCAGCACAAGAATTTTTGAAGAGAAATGCAAACAAATATTCAATGTGGTAATCATTCTGTGCATATTAGCTATTACAATGCTTTAAAAAAAATATTTGGACTGCTTAAAAACATTGGTGTTTGGTTATACCCCAACCAACAAAAAATGCATAATTGTGAATTTGTCAGCAAATGAAAGAATTAATTACTAATTCTTTTACACCTAAAAAGCATTAAATCCCCCCTTTCTGCAATTACAACTTCACATTTTTGTGAGTAAAGACTATCTAGAGGCTGGAATCTATCTAATATAGCACCAGCTCAGTCATCTACTTTTATGTTTTGCCACAGATTATCATTTGGATACTGACCAGCCTCCCTATCCCTGCTGAAGAAAAACAACCCCACAGGATAATGCTGCCACCACCATATGTAACAGTGGAGGTGGTGTGGTCGGGGTGTTATAAAGTGTTAGTTTGACATCATACACAGCATTTTGGAATGTTGGTCAAAACGTTCAATTAAATGTTTTCCTCATCTTCTCCCACGTCTAGGCTGTGTTTTCTATATGGCCTTCTATATGGACCTCTGCTGCTCTTCAGGTTACCATCGGGCTTTGGCTGCTTCTCTAATTAATGATCCTCTTGCCCGGCCTGTCAGTTTAGGTTAAAGGTACAGTCTTGTTAGTTTTGCATTTGTGCCATTTTCCTTCAGTTCTTTTTAATTCAGTTTATTTATATAGCGCCAAGCCATAACACATGTCATCTCAAGGAATTTAAAAAGACAAACAGGTTCAAATCATGTCCAGAAATATTTTATCAAATCAATACAATACATTTCAAACATAAAGCCATCATATATAATGAATGCATTCTCAGGATTATCGTTTTAAAGATCCTCAAAGAAATTAATGCGCTCACCTCTTGTTTCCAGGTAAACATGGTTCTCATAGATTCCAAGCATGTTGCTGGCAACGCAGATGTATTTGCCTTTGTGCTGGGCCTGAGCTACTTGAATCTCCAAAGTGCCGTTGTCATGCAGGATGTAAGAGTCTCCATCCAGGGTGCTGGATCTGCTGTCTTTAAACCTAAGGCACAGAGAGGTGACCACTCTGCATTCTGGTTAAGGAAAGATTTTAAGTCTAATTTCTATCATATGTATATTAACTCACCACTTAATTTTGGGAATGGGTGATCCAAAAGAGGAGCAGTCCATCAGGACCGGACGATTCTCGATGACCTGGTAGAGTTTGTTGGCTGGAGTCAGCACTCTGGGAGGCTCAGCTGCATTGAGTCAGCAGAAATTATTTACGGATTATTACTCTCCACAAAATGCCAGAGATGGAAAATAGCATTAAAAACCATCATGAAGGCTAAGTTATCAACTTACAGAGGACGTTGACGAAAGCATTGGACAGAAGGTAACCGTACGGGTTAGAGATATTGCACTGGTACACAGCACTAGATCCGATCTGAACATCATAGAAGATGATTGTGTCGTCCTCCACGTTTCTACTGATATCTTTAGGGGAATCTGTTAAAGCGTAAGGTAGTGTTAAAGAACTGTGGGTATGTGAATAGTAAGTTGGTCTTTCGAGAGACATCTGTAGGGACTATTCAGCTGACTGACCCCTGACTGCCCTCATTTAAACTCTCTATATATATTTTTCTGTTTTTATGAACATTGTCATTAAAAATAGCATGACAACAATTGTTTATACCCTCCTTAATAGTCAGAGGAAACAAATGTTTTTCTTTCTTTTTGCTTCTTTTTATACATACTTTACTTTTGAATTTTTAAGTGTCTTCCTGTAGAGAAAAAGTAAAAAAAGCATTCCTCTGCAACAATCCTACTCATGTCAATATTATAACTGATAAATGAAAATACCTTTTATTACACGGTCATCTTCTTTTATTTTTATTTTTTTACTTGCATTCTTAACAGTTTGTTAGTTTTTGGTAAGGCTTAGGATTTGATTTTAATCCTGTAGACCACTTTGTATTGCCATTGTATGAAATGTGCTCAACAAATAATGTTTATTATTTATTGATTGACTGATAAAATCTTTAAGGAATGTGGATTAGGTGTGCAACACAGATAACTTTTAATTTCGGTGTTCCAAATCTTCAATTATTTTAAAAGCATATTACATAGAGATAAAGCAAGCCACCAGTTACCTTTCCTCCGGCGCAGCAACATCTGAAATTCCCTCAAATTTGATCTATAAATCTTAAAGGTTCTTATAAAGTATGGCAAACTTTATGTAGGTTGTGATGTATATTTTAAGGGTGGAAGAAATTCAGATAGCGGAGCAAATTGCACTTACTCTCTATGAGGTCACCATTCATTAACCAGATGACGGAGGGTTTCGGTGTGCCACTGGCCCTGCAGGTCAGTACTCCATTCTCTCCTGGAGCAAGAACAAGATTCTTTGGAGGCCCACTGATCCAATAAGGGGCAGCTGGAAGGACAACAGAGCGGATAATTAATTACCGAACAGACTATCCTAGTGGCATCTGTGCATAAATCAATTATGAGAAGAAGGAACAGGAAGAAGGAGAAGGAGGGGGAAGGGACAGGGACAGGGAAAGGCAGAGATGAAGCAGACACACCTTTGACTGCAACGCTGATGGTGTGGTGTGCAAAGCCATGCTGGTTCCTGGCTGTGCAGCGGTAATCTCCCGCATCTGATTCAGACACGTTCACAATCTGCAAGGTCTTGTTGAAATGCAGGAAGGATGTGCGCCTGCTGGGGAGGTCTCCGCTCAATTTGGTCCAGGATATCTCAGGGGTGGGCCTGGATTTAAGAGTTGTGGTCAAGGAGATGGGCACTCGAGGCACTGAGACATTCAATACTCGCGTATTCTCTGACTTACAGTCCTTCGGCAATGCACTCCATCTCCAGTACGTGTCCCCTCAGCACCGTCATGGAGCTTGAGAGGCCAGATGGGATGAGGAAGGATGGCCGCCTCTCATCAGCTGGGGCATCTGTAGTTACACAGACACACACACACACCAAGTCAAAAATGGAAAAAAAAAAAAAGTTTCCTCTTTTGCATTTGTCGAGAGTAAAGAGGAACTGAGGTAAACCATACCCTTCATGTTCACTAACCCTCCACCATTCAACACAGTTGTTCAATGAAACCATCTGCTGTGAAATGTACCATTCTCTGCACACAAATGGTCATGTGTTATGGTTATATGTGGCCTTTACTGGCACACTGTGTGTATTATGTGTGCTGTGAGTGTTTATAATGTAAAAAATACTTACAAATAATAAGCTGATTTAACAAGAATGATAATTTAAAGTGAATCAATTATTAAAGTAAAAACAGACTAAACATTTATATGTGGTAATTTCCCTGAATTTGAAGAGAATAAAGGTGTTTAAACATTTAAAAGGTTTCTTATATATTCAAAAGCAAGTGAAATAAGGTGGAAATAAAAGAAATAGCATGGTTAAAAAGTTTTTGTTAAATCAAAGATGAGATAATGATTAGCTGGAGATATGAAGATTGCAGCTGCAGGTTTAGCTAAAGAAACATTTACACATTAGCAAGCTGTGTTAATATAAAATATATAATCACCCATAACAATATGTTTAAAGTTCTGAGTTATCAGCTTACCTCTTATAATCATGTTTGTTAATGTGCTACACTTTTAAATCTCTGGTTTCTTTGTAAAGGGCAAATATCATCATATCTTAGAGCCAAAACAACCAAGAAACTTAAAAGTCTGAAACATAAATAAATCCCAGTCTGTCTTTCCATTCATATTTGGTGCATTTAGAGAATTTTTATAATTTGACATTAAAAGAGCCTCACCTGTCAAAAAACTCAACAGCCCTGACACATTTGGATAGTTACAAGTCTTCTAGAACTACATAAGGAGACTGACTATCGTTTTGTTCACAACTATACACCTTTTTACCTGGAATGTATGGAACGGACATCTGGTCACTAATTGTTAACACAAAAGGGGATAAAGTGAGTACTCTTACTTTCCCCAAAGATATTCTGTGTAGAAAAAGTGTATTAGCATTAGCTTAAAGTGACTTTTAAGGGCCAGACAACATGTTGATGTGACAAAAGTAACTGTAGAAATACTTAGTTTGGTTACCATGACTTACAGTGCTTTAACAATAGTGTAATGCAATTCCTCACAAACTCACAGGTAAAGCACTGACTGACTATGTGTAAAAAAGTGAGACTTTCAGCTGCTTCCATTCACTGTCAAAATGATGTACAAAAAAAACATTTGGCTCACTGCTATAAAGTGTTCTGGTGACAGATTTAGTGAGCTTATTTGAGAAAAAGGGGTCATAGGAGTAACAAATCAAACACATTTAAACATGAGACATTGTTATTACTACTTTCATAGTGGATAAATATTATGTTATGCATTGACCAAGTACAGATTTCCAAAGATTATGTTCCCTCCCATGCTGCCATCCTGGCAACTTTCTTTCTTTTACTTATTTTTTCTCATATTTCTTGATTTCAGACATGGAAATGAATATAACTCTCTTAAGCTACAAGTCCGAACATAATTGAAAATTAAATTGTACAAATGATGATAAATGCCCCTTGTTACATGTTACATGCTAAGTTCAGTCTTAAATGAAATCAGCATGCAACTTTAATTCAAGTAAATCAAAGGAAAGGTAATTGTAAAAAGGGTTTGAGAAGGATAAAGCAGGAGTGATTCTTGGGATTTAGGGTGTGTATTAGTCAGTAGGCTACAGTTTTGAGCGCTACTTTAGGAATAACCACAAGGGGGTGCCAGATCTCACCCTGGAAGAAACCAGCGAGCTTCTGAAAAAAGCCCCAAGGATGGATGGATTGAAGGGTTGGTGTTAGTGGGTGAAAGCTAGAGTCTGGAGCTCTGGGTCAGGATGAAATAAACCCTGGAGGGTGCCAAAAACTCACCAGTTAACAACTCAGTGTCATTATAATAATCTGCCATTGTGTCATTGATTGCATCCACTGTAACACAGCAACACACAAAAAAAAAAAATCACAAATGCAACAATTTGAAATTATGACATTAAGTAAAAAAACATGTTTGGAAAACTTATCATGACAGAAATCAAAAAAGAAAACCAACAGAATAAACATTAAAAGCTTTAGATGGGGAATGGTTGGCAATATACTGTATGTAGTGAAGAGTCTCTAGTGATGTCAGATGTAAAGGCTAGATTGATGAGAGCAGTCTTTGTTGCTAGAGGAGAATGCGTATAGAAAAACGTCACACAGAAGTGACGGTAAAAAGCTGCTTAGCAGACAGCTCAGAGAACAACCAGACAATATGTCTTTTGAGTCAGATGACGACCAGTGGCGTTTCCGAGGACAGGATCTGTGATGGGACGCAGAGTTTCCCTTCCACGCTGCCATCTCGGCACATACTATCCTGCTGAAAATTAACCGCCTATTGTGCACACACGTTACACACAAACACCATTTTCCTCTTTTTTGTTTCAGTCATGTAAAACTTCATCACATCTTTAAATCTCAGTGCCACAGACTTACGGTTGACCACTCTGACAGTGATGGGCTGTTTCTGCTGGATGGTTTGCGTGTTTGTGAAACGAGCGTAGCAGATGTAGTCATTCCTGGAATCTTCTTGGCGAATGTTGGAGAAGTACAAGTCGCCATTCAGAGACTGGGACACCCTCTGACTCTGAGGCAGCTTGTGGAAGTCTGAGAAAAGTATATAACTTTCATTATAATTTCAGGAAATATTCTCCAAAGGAATTCTTTAGGGTTGCATTTTAGGACCCCTACTTTCATTTCTACTTTATAATATATGCAGATGACACCATAATCAGTAAAAGTCAGCTTTTGATGTTGGTTAATGGAATTAAACAGCAGATCAACTAGCAGAGTTGTCTAGGCTTCCTAAAATTAATATTATTCAAGGGGCCGAAACTAAAATTATAACATTTTATACGTATTTTGAGGATCAGAATGATTTTTATTGTCCCTCAGCGGGGAAATTAGTTTTGCAGTGTGGGGTGACAGACAACATACATATACAACAGTCAAAACAATAGTAACCAACAATAAAATTTGTTTAAAAAAATGCTTCAGTCAGCGCAGAAATGTTATCATCAGGTAAGTATCTAGTGCAGAGTGAACGCTTTAATAGCTGTGGTTATAAATTTTTACTTTTCACTTTAAGCCCTCGGGAGCATAAATTGCCGAGGGGAAAAGCACAAACTCCTCTGAGAAGGGGTGATCAGGGCTAGCCAAAATTGCCTGTGCCTTTTTGCTGTACTGCCGTTATTTTATTGGCAGCTTTGACAATGTCTGACATTCGTTTTTTCCTCTCCACTGTAAGGTTGCCATACCATGAAACAATACAAAAGTTAAGATTGATTCAATAAAGTATTTGGAGAATAAAACCATTCATGTTTTTTCCACCTTAAAAGTGTTTTTTAAGTATTTGTCAATGACTGTACCCAGTCTTTGTAGCTCTGTTTATCTGAAAAAGTGATTGTCACATTACTTTACGAAGTCCTCCAGCGCTGGTCAGTGGCATCAGTATCAATCAGAACTTTTCATTTAAAACTCACACTTAAAGACTTGTGTTTAATTTAAAACCAAAGTTAGAGTTTTTGTTTGGTATTGTTTTTTTCTGACTCCAATTGAGTAATAAATTGGTTTCTGCAATTGATAGGCCATTATTGGTTAATGGGAATCTGCTCCATCCATGTTTTTATGAATAAATCTCTGCTTCGGCTGCTTCCTTTATATCAGTGTTTATATGCGCTCTGCAAATGTTTTACAAAGTCTGTTCCTAGAGTCAGAACAAAATGACCAAAAAAAGGGCATGCAGACCCTGCTTCCTATAATAAGTTACAAAAGGAAGTGAAATTGAAATCTGAAATTGTTACCATGCAGAAGTTTGAGTCATTTTAAGTGAACAAGAGAAGAAATACTTGGGCAGATAAAGCTTTTGCTTTGTTGTTGCACATGGTTTGGCTGTTCACTTTGCTTTTATACTGAAAATTAGCTGCAGTTATATTGTGCTTCATTACATATTTGTTGCACAGTCCTTTTGATCAGTTTTCTCTTGACAAAGAGATTTTAATCTTGGATAAATAACAAAAAACCTAAATAAAATGATGTTTGAGGGAGGTTATTCAAAAATTATTGCAACCTAGTTTTGAATCTAGGCCCTGTCCCAATACCCACACTACACCCTACGTCCCTCTATGAAGTGTTTACTTTGTACAAGTGCATGTAAGGGTTGAAGTGCGCAGGTTACAAGCGTGCCAAATTGGAGAATTGGGACAGTAGGAGTTACGTCATCGACTTGCACCTCTGCACCGTAACTGAAACATCAAAAAGGCAAAAAGGGCAGGAACCAGCGCTGTTTTCACAGTCTTGCTGCTAAAAAAAACTATTTAAAACTGCAACAAGCAATTGTTTTGAGGAGAAGAAAGTGCAGGAAGCGACAGAGGTTTATACACCAGACTCTCGCTGCGCCAGTGTTTGTTTGAAAGGTAACTTCAGTGTTATGGCCTACTGACTGCCCAGACTCACTCTGAACTCAGTGGTATCTTACAATGTTGAGCCTGGAAAACCAGTAAAAAAAAATATTTGTCGGCTTGCTGTCTAAAGTTTACACAGTTCTTATTATTCTGATTTGATGGCTGGTTACGTTGACGGTTGTGATTGGTTTTTGCTCAGAACGTCATCTGCAGCAGTGAATTGTGGGTAATATACTTCGGCGAAGTCCGCTTCGATGCGGGCTTCGCCGAAGGGCGGATGTGGGGCACAAATGGGGCGGGGCTAAGGACCACTCTGGAGAATTGGGACACACTACGCACTCGAACCCATCAACGGGAACGCGCAATTCAGGGACACAAGGGTGGAAGTGCAGGTATTGGGACAGGGCCTTAATCTACAATGATAAGAATGGTAACTGTAGAATACCTATAATATTTACAAAGAAACCCAACATTGAACGAAGGACATAGTAAGTAACTAAAAGTAACTAAATGACTGATAATGGCTTACTATTGTCCATCCAGAATATGATGGGAGGTGGAAGTCCTGCAGGGGGTCGGCACGGCAACACTAGGGAAACACCTTCCCGAACCTCGAATGGCTTGATTTTCTCCTTTGACCACAAGGGAGATTCTGGATGGATTGGAAATTGACATGCACATCACAGGATAAGTATTGTCACAATGTGGACATAAAATGCTGGCTGATAATGGACTGCTGCCAACATGATGACAGAAGCAATGGGGCAAGATGAGAGGATGATGGCTAACTAAAATGCTAAGAGGAAAAATACAACAGGGCATTGCAATGTACAGGGGTTGGACAATGAAACTGAAACACCTGGTTTTAGACCACAATAATTTATTAGTATGGTGTAGGGCCTCCTTTTGCGGCCAATACAGCGTCAATTCATCTTGGGAATGACATATACAAGTCCTGCACAGTGGTCAGAGGGATTTTAAGCCATTCTTCTTGCAGGATAGTGGCCAGGTCACTACGTGATACTGGTGGAGGAAAACGTTTCCTGACTCGCTCCTCCAAAACACCCCAAAGTGGCTCAATCATATTTAGATCTGGTGACTGTGCAGACCATGGGAGATGTTCCACTTCACTTTCATGTTCATCAAACCAATCTTTCACCAGTCTCGCTGTGTGTATTGGTGCATTGTCATCCTTCAGGATACAATGTTTGAACCATTGGATGCACATGATCCTCAAGAATGGTTCGGTAGTCCTTGGCAGTGACGCGCCCATCTAGCACTAGTATTGGGCCAAGGGAATGCCATGATATGGCAGCCCAAACCATCACTGATCCACCCCCATGCTTCACTCTGGCCATGCAACAGTCTGGGTGGTATACTTTTTTGGGGATTCTCCACACCGTAACTCTCCCGGATGTGGGGAAAACAGTAAAGGTGGACTCATCAGAGACCAATACATGTTTCACATTGTCCACAGCCCAAAATTTGCGCTCCTTGCACCATTGAAACCGACGTTTGGCATTGGCATGCGTGACCAAAGGTTTGGCTATAGCAGCCTGGCCGTGTATATTGACCCTGTGGAGCTCCTGACGGACAGTTCTGGTGGAAACAGGAGAGTTGAGGTGCACATTTAATTCTGCCGTGATTTGGGCAGCCGTGGTTTTATGTTTTTTGGATACAATCCGGGTTAGCACCCGAACATCCCTTTCAGACAGCTTCCTCTTGCATCCACAGTTAATCCTGTTGGATATGGTTCGTCCTTCTTGGTGGTATGCTGACATTACCCTGGATACCGTGGCTCTTGATACATCACAAAGACTTGCTGTCTTGGTCACAGATGCGCCAGCAAGACGTGCACCAACAATTTGTCCTCTTTTGAACTCTGGTATGTCACCCATAATGTTGTGTGCATTTGAATATTTTGAGCAAAACTGTGCTCTTACCCTGCTAATTGAACCTTCACACTCTGCTCTTACTGGTGCAATGTGCAATCAATGAAGACTAGCTACCAGGCTGGTCCAATTTAGCCATGAAACCTCCCACACTAAAATGACAGGAGTTTCAGTTTCATTGTCCAACCCCTGTAGATTCTAACATGCATTTTCTCTACATACAAGCTTTACCTTCCATAAGCCCTCTTAGGAAGGAAAATGCAACTTAATTTACAGAAAAAAAGAAACGAAAGTAGGAAATGATTCAAAATGTTCACTGTGTAGGAAATGTAAGAAAATGTAAGAAAAATGTCTGGAATAAAATAAAGTTGCAAACCACACTTACTTGACTGTCTGACAACGATATTGTTGGACACAGCAGATCCGTATTTGTTCCTCGCTGTGCACTGAAACACACCCTCATAATTTTCGGGCCTTGCTCCACTGATGTCCACTACCAGTGTCCCAGAGTGAGGCCTCGTGGTCACACTAGGGTCCTGGTCCACATCCAAGTAGGTCCCATTTCTCGTCCAGGAGAAGCTGGCAGGGAAAAACCATAGCAATAAGACTTACAGTAAGGAAAAAAAGTGTAATTATAGTCTTAAATTAAATATTACATATAGGGACAATAGAAACTGCTGTCTGCAGTTTAATTATGGGGGCAGGGATGTCAGAGGGGGGTATTGCCTTTTCATTACTGGTGCCCCCTGTCTAAAAGTGTGATATACTACAAATCTTTTGTTAATAGAAATTTAAAAGAAAATTTGCCATGCGACACAACCTTTATTTATTAATCTACGCATGTAGTGCGGCTTCATATGTTTATTTTTTTTATGTCCATCTATATCCTGGGTTAGCCCCTAACTCCATACACACAGTGCTGTGTACTAATGCGGAGAAGTCTAAACGTAACAATGATGTTGTTTACACAACGAAATCGAACTGAGCACAGTTGTCCCTGATGTAATTAGACAGCGCTCCACTTGAGAATCAGCTGTCAGCTACCAGACATTTAGGACAAACTTTAGCTTCCTTTTGCAGAGTAGAGTGTTGACATGTTCCCTTGAAAAACTAGATGAATGATGTGTGTGTGTGTTCTAGCATTTGTTACAGTGTAAGGCCCATTTTTCAAACATGTAATACAATGTGAGAATCCACTCTTCCTTATGGGGCCCCATAAAAAGAAGTGCTGTTTTCTGGTTAGGGGTTAGATTTAGGCCTAAGATGTGAACTGAGTTTAGGTTTAGGGTTAGGTATGTACTGGTAATGATCAGGTTTAGGAGTTAGGCCATAGAAATTAATGGAAAATTATTGGAAGTCAATGCAAAGTCCTTGTAAAGTTAGAAAGATGTGTATGTATTCGTGAGTGTGGGTATGTGTGTATCTGACACTGTGGGAGCTTGTTTGCTTTAGACTTAATATAAACTGAAGGCTTATGCGCTAACAATCCAAAACTATATATTAAGCCAAATTGTGTCTCTTACTGTGCTCAAGCCTGCTGAAGGCAGCGAGCAAGACCAGGTGGGATTGAAGGTAAAGCAGAGATGAACAGGGGCATGTACAGTAGTTGCAGCCTAATGCATTTAGTCACTTTTTGTGAAGTGCCTTGAGACGACATGTGTTGTGAATTGGTGCTATATAAATAAAACTGAATTGAATTCAGTTGAACTTTTACCTTTTATTAAAAAGTGACTGAACTCACCTTCACACAGGTGAGTATAACCAAAATAACAGGACAGAAGTCATCTTTAAACATGTCAACTGACAAAATCTTAACGCTCATAATTTAAACAGAATCAGAATTTCATCAAAGAGCTTGAAGTGTAATGTAAGTGGCTGCAGCTACAGACATGGTGTTAATAGAGAAATTTTCAAATCTATGTCAGACTCATTTTGTTTTCTGACAATTAAAGCAGGAAATATATATGAATGACAAATTAGCACAGAGCTTATATGAGCAATGAGATCACAAGATAATAAAATGAAGAAGTAAATAAGGTATAAAATACCAGGCTGGAAATGGTCACAGTGTGACATTTTGGACTTTCTTTGTGGTTTTTGGTTTGTGTCTTTTTATTGTTAATTAATCCCTTCGCCCATGTTTAGTCTATGCATTAGTTTCACCTGTTCCCTCTTCCTTTGATTACCTGCCCTTTGTATTCCCTTAGTATATTAGTTAGTCTGGTTCATGTGTCCATTGCTGGTTCCTCGTCTCTCAACTCGGGTCTCTACCCTTGACTGCTATGTGTTCCATGTTCCTGCAGAGCTTGGAGATGTAAGTTTTGGACTTTGACTCTGGTTAACTCCTGCAGTGATTTATGTTACGTTTTGGATACCTCTGAATAAAGCTGAAGATCATTCAACATGCGGCTGTCCAGCTCTTACCTGCACTTTGGTCCGACAACAAATATTAATGTGACAGAAATACATCTCAATGATATACTTAGTCTACTAATCGGCACATAACATGTGAAACGAATGAGAACTGGCTCATGTTGTGAGTGTGAATTTAGACTGTTAAGGTAGTGACCATAAAACATTAACTAATTTGGTTTTAACTCGTGGAAACTAAACTTAAAACTAGTTAAGGCTGAACTTGCACAAAACTGTCTTTATTTGACAACAAGAAAATGGAACTATTAACTTGAGTTTTGCCTTTTGGTTTCGGTTTGCCAGCTCAAGATTATCCCTGTCCCCCCCATCAGGCCCAGCTCTTTAAAAATTTCTGGAGACGACCCTGCTTTTCTAATCTCCTACAAATCACACTATTAATCAGAGCAAAGAAAGGATTATTTCCCTTTCACTTAACTTTGGTTGATGGTAATTTTCTACATAATATAAGCTTGTTTATGTGTATTAAAGTAAAAAAACAAAACTGAAAAAGATAAAGGAACAAAAGAAAACATAAATATTTGCACAAAAGGCAATAAAGCTGTTGCAGCAATCAAAAGGCTTAGCAACAATCAGCCTTCGGCAAGGGCAGCATGACAACAAATACATTTCACTTTCTATGTTTTAACTTTTCATAAGCTTTAAAAGCAAACTGAGACGGAATAAAGTAACACCTGCTGTGAGCTGAAACCTTTCACATCTGAGAGGTAGAGGGGGTGTTTACAATTTTAGACTGCAGTTGGCTTCTTCATACCTTGGATGTGGCTTCCCCTTCGCATCGCAGTGAATTATAATATTCTCTCGAGGATCCACAATGTAGTCCTTCGGGGACTGGTGAGTTATTGTCGGAGGCTGCGGCACTACAGGGAGATCAAACAGAGGGCGGACGTTTAACCATGATCTTCACTGCTTAATATAAGCCTTTTTTCTTCTCGTGTTGACCACACTAGCAGTCATTACCAAACACGCTGAGACTCACCACTGTGTCTAAAACAACACTGGGCTTTCCTGACATACACATAATGAGCTCTCTTAATGTGTGCAACAGCAAAAAAGCATGCTGAACACAGAGGTGCATTTCACTTTAGTGCAATTACCTGATGCTTACTGAATTCCTGTCAGTGCTGGGGAGATAACTAATGGACTATGACAAAATAAATAACTGACAAATTCATGCTGTGTGCAATATTGCTCTGGGTAAAATGTTCCACCTCTGCAGAAACACACAAAGCAAAAGAAAGCAAGCACAGGAATGAACGCATGCAAAATTACACTCCAAATCACACTACTACTAATATAAACTAAACGTAAACAACGAGCATCTTGATTAAAAAAACAAAAGTGCAAACGCAATCTCATTAACAAAAATGCATTTATTTGTGACTTACATCCTGGCAGAACTTTTGTGTTTTCCCCCAATGAATCAGCAAACAAGAAAACAATGTGACAATAGAGAGATGCAGACATTAGTGGTTAAAAAAATGGTTGTCCAACTTTTGGACAAAGGCAGTCTGTGATGGCCAACATTTCCAACTAGATATGTTGCAAATAAAGCCTGTTGTCACATAAAATTTACCCTGAGGTTACACTCTGACTTCCTCGTTTTGTTTTCTATGTGAGTAAAAATGAGTACATAGTGTCCAATAATGTTAGATTAATAATGCTAAGATAAAGAAAATGGGAAAAAAGGTTAAAGATTATGAGTTTAGGGAAAAATACTCTTCAAACCTCTTGAATTTTACACAATATGTGAAGTGCATGGAACAGGATACACACTTTCTAAATATTATATTATAATGAGAATATCCACAGAGATTAACTTGCAATTGCATTCAGCTCACCTTTAACCTGATGCAACCAAATAAAACCCAGTGCAGCCAACAGCTGTTTGACTTCAGTGTCTTTTATTAGGAATTTATGTGAAAGACCAACACAATGTAGTGCATAATTGTGAATTGGAATGACAAGGATACACAGTTTACTAAATTCTTTACAAAGATCATAAAAGTGTGTGGTGATATATATTCAGCCCCCTTTACTCTGAGACCTCTAAGTGAAATGTAGTGCAACCTACTGCCTGCACTGGTCACCTGACACTACAAACCATCAAGGATATTGAAGGTTGAGGTTGAGCTACTTTTCAAAGAATAGGCAAAACCTTATTATGGCTACAAATGCACAACACACAGATTTTAATTCAGAAAAAAATATTGAAAAACAAACAGTATGTACACTTTATCTTAAATTTCATAATTATGTACTAGTCTATCTCATACAATCCCAATGAAATGAATTTAAGTCTGTGGTTGACAAAATGTGACAAAATGTGAAAAAGTTTAATTTGTTGAATATTTATGCACTTTATGCTTCATTTCTACAAAACATTCCCACTAAAACTATATACCATGGAAGCCCATTTCTGCCCCTCTGATGAAAAAAACTGTTGACTATAATGTTGTTTTGAAGATTCAGTATATTACGGAAGTCCACGCTCTTCCATAATACACTAAATCTTTAAATATTTATAGATTCTTTGACCAGTCCTCAAATAACTATGTTTAGACCCTTAGGATTTGCTTGGTTTATGATGTGTGGTGTGATCTGTTTCCTTACGGTCTAGTGGGACCTCCAGTGCAGAGGCGAGGTGTCCCAGTATCACTAGAAGCAGCGCTGCTTCCAAACTCATCTCCATCATCATCCTCATCGTGTGTCACAGTGTTCTGCCCCTGCCCCTCTGCTGCTCAGTCACACAGTCTGAGGGCACCTCCACAACTGCAAGGAGAAATAGAAAAAACAGAGGAAGTGAATATTAGATGATGAAAAGATGATGAAAGCTAAGAATCTCACAGTATATCCAGAAGCTATTAATCATTATACTGCGTTTGTTCTATTCTGCATCCGCGTGAGGGTCAGAGGTGGAACAAGCGAGCTAGTTACATACACCGAATCTGTGGTCACAGATCGATGTCTGCTAGAGTGTGCTGCGTTTTGCTGGGAGCTATCTTTTTGATGTAGAGCATTCCAACAGGGATCGACAGGGAGCCAAACGGGCTCATCTCGCCGCACTCATCGCTCTGTGACATTAGGGCTTTGCTGCAGCGTCGATTTTCAAACGGCAGCAGATGGCACAGCCAAGGTTCAGGACAGGGAGTCATACTTTTTATTCCAACACATTTCACTCTTTGTTTTATCAATGTGAGTGACTGGCAGATTAAGCCTGTGACAAATTGATCTGCAGTCAGGTCAGATTTGTGACACTGGACCATCAGTCTTTCACGACACAGCAGCTGTAGCAGGAAATGTCAGGTATGACTGTTTGATAGCTGCTTAATAGAGACAGATTGTGCAGATACCACAGGTTCAACAAGTGTGACTTGTCTGGAATTTTTAAACAAAACAGTGAAACGTTAATTAATCATTATTCACACCAATTTCTTACAGCATGATGTTTGTGCAGGATGATACATGGACTGTAACCAAGGAGAAAAAAAACAGCAAAACTCATGTTTTCTTTAATTCGTGTCATTGTTAGTATGCAGCCCAGTGTTAAGATGTAACACCAACCTTCAATAGATGCTATTGCTCTGTGAGACAAATCTAAAACAAAGAATAATAGCAAGATTAAGAAATCAAGAGAATGAAAAAAAGAATGTGAAACAAGCTTTGGAAACAAAGAAGCACTAAAGTCAACCCAAATGCACCCGAATTCACTCTGTTACAATCTAATGTTACTGCAAACAGCTCATTAGTTTTATGTATGAATAAAATTTTCAGTTCACAGATGAGAAGTAAAAAAACTGGATGAAAAGGAGTCATTTTCTATCTTTTAATGAATAAGACCTATTTTTTTATCTTTCCTCCTGCATGTTTTATCCAAGCTGCTGGTTTAGTAGTAAAGTGTCACAGCTTTAATTAGAGCTCAGGCAGACTCACTTTCTAAACCAGTTATAAAAGCACTAAAGAGAAATTGGTCTGTGATCTGAATCGGACAATTTTCAACCGAACGGCCCTTACCAATGATCAGCTGGTCGGAAACAAGAAGTTTGGATCCTGTTCTGATTGGTGAAGACATCATATGTAACCTCAACCAGGTTGCGCTGGTAGAGGTTACAAGTCAGCTAGTTTCAGTGTCAGGGAGGGGTTTAACAGTGAAGTCAGAGATAGAACAGAGAAGTAAGAAGCTAAGTGGAAGGAAAATGTAATACACAGTTAATCCCCAAAATATTCATACCCCAGGCAGATTTAGGTTTGGAGAGATCTTGTTATTTTACCAACATGTTCCTACTGACTGGAAGTAGTACTGATGTTTTGGAATGTTCCAGCCAGTCCCGACTTGAATCAGACAGACAATCTGCAGAGGGAGCTCAGTATTAGTGAGATGGCAAGTATAGCTTCTACCTTGGAGCTCAACACTAGAAGTAAATCTTTTAAAAAACCAATGCAAACACACAAAAAGCTGGTCAGTGGTTATAAAAACAGTTTGATTACTCAAATGACCAAAAAAATGTTTTTATTGATTATTGAAAATAATCATGTCATTCTTATTAAAATGTAAATATATAATGTTTTATTGTCTTTTGAGAGCTGCTTGCATTTATTTCCTATTAGAAATTGACTTCTAGGTTGAATAAAAAGATTTTAACAAAAATTTGCCAGGCATATTTAAAATGTTTGGGCTTGGGTGTATAGAAAAATGTTTGCAATTTATTTAGGCTGCGAAAGTGCAAGAATTTCAACAGATAACAGGAAGGGTGAATGAAATGCAGCAAACTATCAACCTCTCGCAGGATTTTGGCACTCTAAGGAAATATTTTGAATGCTGTTCTTATATCTTCTTATATCATAATTGATAAAGGGTAATCACCAGATCAAAGCTTCATAGAAACCGAAGATAAGAAATCAGCTACAAAATTTTAAGCAGTGCATCTGTAATTTTATTCAATGTTATTCCAAGGAACTTATCAGTATTTTGTATGAGTAAGGGTGTCGTTCTCAGATGATGAGTGAAAGAATAGAGAAACTGCTTAAAAAGACGTCATTATCTATCTTTTAATGACTGCAGTGAGACCTGTTTTGAATCTTTTCTTCCTGCATGTCTCAGCCAAGGCACCCACTAGTCTGGCATTAAAATGTCACATCTTCAATTAGAGCTCAGGCAGACCCATTTTCTCAATTATCACAAAAGCACATTAGCAAATTTTGGATTTTAATGATGGTTTAAACGTGGAAGAATCTAATGGAGCCTTTTAGAGACAGAGCTGTAGATGTCTGTTGCTGTCCTGCCTTTCGGGCTGAAAGAACAAGGTTTTAGATAAGGTAGTGGAAGTTGTGTCTGGTACCAGAGGCTAAACATCGAGTCAGCCAGACCTGGATGGATTTGGGCCTGGTTCTCTCTGGGGAGTCAATGTGCTCGTTAGTGCTGCCCCAGGGTCATGATACAGTTATAGGCCCCAAAGCTGGTGTCTGGTAACTTGTTACCTTGGGCTTCAACTACATCTCTCTTGGGAAGCTCTGTATTATTCGCCCAGCTCAGCCAATCACAGGGCTCTCTTTACAAAAAGGTAGGTCTGGCTTGGGATTTGACACAGAAAGATAAAGGGGGAGCATTTCACCCAGCTCGTCTGAAGGCTGCAGGCAGGATTGCAGAACCTGAACATACTCCTTCCTTCAATATTTATTTTCAACATGCTGTAAGAAATTTAAGAATTTACAAATATTTCATTAAATACAATGGTTAAAAGTCTGACTTGGATGTGAAAAATCATTTGTGTAAAAAGCAGTCAACAAAAGATTATAGATGAACATAGAAAATCTGCTGGTCACTGGATTTACACAATTTTCAGTCTAAGTAGTCCTGATTGGGGACCACATGGCCTAGTAACTCAAAAATCCAATCTTTTTATGAGCCGTAAATGCACCCTATATAGTGTGGAAACTATAACTGAGGCAAGAAGGATCCAAATGAGTTATTTTCAGTATCAGTAAGATGTTTAAAAGTGAAGCCAAAGGAAGTACAAAAGTTGTAGGAAACATTTTAAAAGGAAAGTGCATTTTCTGTTGAGACATTTTTGAGATTCATTCATGCTGCGAAAGAGCGAGAGAGAGGATGTCTTTCGTGATATAGTAGGAAAGCTGAACAGAATATAGCAAAGTTGCTTTGCATTATCCTTTTTAGCTTTCAACCTCCCTCTGTTATAAAATGCTAGCAGCCTTTTTGGAGTACAAGAGTTTAAATAAGGGCATACACTCTTAGGAACACACAGAAACGGCTAAAATGAGATACAAAAGCAAGTTCAAAATGTCAGCTTGGCAATCATTTTGGTTTTAACTTATCATCTCATAAGGGCTACACCATATTAGGAAAATGCCCAATTAGGATATTTTTGTTTAATATAGCGATGCCAGTTCTAGCTGCAATTAACCCACATTTAGCTTACTTTTCTGTTGTTTCCCATCATCATGATTTATCCACCACTGTTCAAGTATTTCAACCACCCAAATCTTTTTCAGGTTTGGGCACCAAGTGTCCATCCAATTAGCCAAATACATTTGCATTCGCAATTGCATTCACTTGAAATATAACAGCTCACGAAATATTGCATTAAAGCAGTCCTTTGTGACTGGGATATTGCACACATCGATTATGTGATGACAACTGTGATACAATATATCATGTCTCTCTATCTCTCAGACTGAAGGTCTTAGAGAGGAATCAGAATTGGCAACAAAATTTTAACACCGGCCGCAGTAACTTATATATAGAATCTTAAAACACCTGAAGCTTATCTGGAATGGAGCCAGCTCTCCGTCCAGGATTCATTTCCCAATTTAATGAGCCGTAGCAGCCCAGCTCCAGCCGGTCAGCATGTTTTAGTCTGCATGTGCACTGTCTGTACTTGCAGGAGAGTGTGACTGTGCAGTATGTGTGTGTGTGTGATATAATTATCCATGTGAGCTGCAGTGATATGGAGCCAACCATTCACATCCCTGTCACAGCAGGATGGCAGTGAAAATTCAAGTGGGGCTCTTAAGACCAACAGAGCAGCCCGCAGACAAAAGAGCACAACTGTTCAAATGTAATAATAAGACATTCATGTTGTTAATTCTAACACTTTCACTCCACCAATACAGGCTGAAGTAAATTAGAGCAAGAGAAATGAGAAAAACTATTTCTTATATAGATATATGGTTCTTCAAGAACACATAATATCTGCCTCTACTGTTAAAGCCTCCTATGCATCCCTTGCTGACAGAGATAGGAAAGCCAAAGTCAATGAAGCTCTCGGTGAGGCCCAGATAAATCTAAAGTACTGTTTAGGGTGGTGTGCCAAAAGCTGTCAGGCAACTGATAAAATCGAACCTCTTAGAAAGAAGCATGATAGGTTGGTAATGACAGATTTGCTGATGTTTTTTTAAAGCTATCTATCACGTAGATTAGTCTGAGAGGATGATAAACCCTACTATTACCTCACTTGGAAACCTCAATATTGTGAATACCAGTAGGTAATTATGACAGCTTTCAAACCACTAAATCTTTACAAAATCAAGTGTTTTTATAAGACAAAATATAAAACACAAAGTTTTTATAAAATTCTGCTAAATGCTCCAATGAATGGACTATTTAAGTTTGTGTTCTTCAATTAATTGAAAACTGTCCCCCTCTAATGCTTCTCATTCCACTTGAGTGGATGAAACCGCAAGGACTTTTTCTTATCACAGATGCTATTTTGTTTTCAGATCCCACACACATACACCGGTTTAAACAACACAGCTCCTGGGACTAATTAACATTGAATGTATACTGTTCTTATTGTTGGTGAATTTTTATTTCCATTAAACTTATTTATTCTTTACATAACCCGCACATTGCATCACAAATTGACCTTGTACTGTATTTGAAGGCAGTTTTTCAGAACCAGTTTGCACTTGAGGTTCAAGACAGGGATGTCTTGATCCAATCCCTAGCATTGGCTCGGGGTCTCCGGGCATTTTTAACTGACTGGTATCTGGAGTCAAAGACAACACTCAGCTCCTACTTCCTGTTGTTGGTTTACTGTCTGTGATTGCTGTGACAACCAAACAATTTGAGGCTACATTTTTTGTGAATGTGTAAAACTATATTATAGTTTACACACATGATTGTGCTAATTATAGAGAGAGGGAGCTCCCTGCCTGGCTGTTTCATATGACCTTCCCTAGCGCTTTTAAAGTGTCAACTTTAAAAACACAGCAAAGCCAGATACCAGTTTCTGCAGGTTCTATCAGCACAAGTTTAAATAGAACCACGCTGAATTATCAAGTCCTATCAAAAAAGAGTAAATATGCTAATTTTAGCCTAGCAGTAAAGCAAACAGAGGAGAAGTTCAACAAGGCAAGATGTGAGTTTCTTGAAGACTGTAGCTGTATGTGTAAGTTGGATATTTACTACTAGGAGCACTAGTTTGATTGTTAGTTAACAGAAATCAAAAAATCAGCATCACATGGCATCAACTGAATGCCTGTAGGCATATAAATGTGGTAAAAAAAGACTTTCTGAAGTTCAGACTGAGCATCAGAATGGGGAAGTGGTAAAAAAAAAAAGAAAATATCCAGCAAGTCACAGTTGTGTGGAATAAAATGCCTTTTAAGGTCCGAAGATAATCGGAAGACTGGTTTAAGATTGCAGAAAGGATACAGTATCTCAAATAACCACTTGTTACAACCATCTCTGACATGTCGAACATTGAAGCAGATGGGCAGCAGCAGCAGAAGACAACAGATGCCACTTCTGTCAGTTAAGAACGAGACACTGAGACTACAATTTGCACATGCCCACTTCAATTGGATAATAACAGACTGGAAAAATGTTATGTGGTTCAGCTGCAACATTAAGATGGTAGGGTCAAAATCTGACATCAACAACATCACCCTAACAACATCTGTACCAACCATTCAGGCTGGTGGTGGCGATGTAAATGTGGATGACATTTTCGTGGCACACTCTGGGCCCCTGAGTAGAAACTGAATATTGTGTAAACAAGGATATCTGCAGTCCCCACCTCTTTATCCTACAGAGTGTCTTTGTGATGTGGTGGAACAGAAGATTATCATGTCAATTTAAAACAAAGTCTCTGAGCCCGGACTAGCAAGTTGTATAAAATAGTATCTGTTCAAATAATACAATTATACAGATATGTATGTTTTAAGTGGTGCATTGTCAGAATATTGTGGTAGCTTTTTAAATTGAATTAACCATGTTGGAGCAGCACATTAAAGAAGACCTGCAGAAACTTTGGTCCAAAATACATCTCACGGTCACATAAAGGGAGAGTAGTAAGAAAAACATGGGCAACTGCAGCATCCGGGATGCCATTGGTAACTGAGTTGTGACACTGATGACACTGAGGTAGTGTGTTATTTTACTCCATTTACAGCTATGCAAAAATATACATGATAATGATTTCATAAACTTCGGATGAGTCTCAAAATAGCCTAATATTCCTAAATGACTCAGAGCGTGTCAAGGACAAAAAATGCTCAAATCAAAATATTAATCAGAAACTTTATAGAAAGGCTGCAGGAATAAAAATCCAAACATAATTCGTAAACTGTCTAGATTTGATGTAAGGTTAACCTAAATAACATTTGGCAACCAAAAACCTAATTATAATTAATGTCAACCAACTTAAAGGCTGTTTTGTTCCTTACTGTCAACAGCTATGTAAGACCACCTTCATACAGTCCTGACTTATTTTGCCAGTGAAGAAAGCATACTCCTCTGTCAGAGCTGCATTCAGCTGCTTGGCCTCTAATTCAGTCGGCCTCTTCAATTACTCTATTGTCATTTTGCCATAGCCAGCTACTTCAACATCCCAAAACTAATTGGTTTTGTGCACATGTCGCAAAAGTACACACACGGACAAAGAGCGGTAGGGCTCGTTTGAGCACACAAATGGAGGTGTCAGGGGATGACGACTGAGAATGGACGTGTAAATGAAAAGCAGTTATCAGGGAAAAGTCCTAACTTTGATCCAGTTAGAACACATAGTTAATACAATATCTTTGTGCTACATGCTAACCTCTAGGAAAGATGCTGCCGTTATCTATGTTACACAGCAATGTGGCAACCCTGACAGAATCAATGCTGTTGCATCAGCAGTCCCCAAATTTTAACATCTCCGGTAAAAAACAAACACAAAAACGAGCCATTCTCTTATGCCACGCATCCTAATTAACTCCCATAATCAGCGCTATTGATGGCTCACGCAATCAGAGTTTGTGAAGCTTGGTATGGCCTTAATGGAGCAGCAGGGATCCCCTACAGGCATCTGAATGGGGAGGTTATAATGACAAGAATGGCTCCATATATGCTGGAAAATGGAGAGGAGAAAATAAAAATGGCTGTAAGAGTTTATTCTAATTCTGAGGATGCTCCTCTTCATGCCAAGTACCACATATGGTTTTCTGAGCCATTAAGAAACCAAGTGGACGAGCAGGTTCCTCAAAAGGTTTGACTGTGGAAGGTTATTTGAAAAGTATAAAAACCGGTGGGTAAATGTATGCTGAGGTTTTGTTTTTGAGCAATGATGTGAACCATGGTCAGGACGCAAGAAGCCCGACATTCATTGGCTCTCACACACCCTTCTTTGAGCCGTTGCTTGATCACAATAGAAATTCCACTGGCTGGCTTCAGTGTGGGTTTCCCCTAATCTTCTCATTAGCCTTTATAATTGGGAGACCATATGCAAATAATTTGTGTGGTTAACATATGAACTGGCATCCTGTTGTTCCGGGCAGACTTCACAGTCCAAAAACTAAACCGAGCCCTTTCATCTGCACTGTACAATGCAAGACAATGAGATATCATCAGTCATCGGCTCCTCTTTAAATACTGTACGTTGTTTTTATTCTCCTCTTTCAGCTCTTTTATTTTAGGTGGACAATGCTGTTCAAAACTGCAAGAACATTCATGTAAAGAGATCCCATACACTTTGTTTGTACATCTAAGCTTTTGTCTGAGAACAGTACAACATGACAAGCATATAATCTTTGCCTATGATGTGGGCTCCATTAGTCTAACAGAGTAAATACAAATCCAGGATGGACTTTGATGATGTAAAAGCTTCTCAAGGAGTAACAGACCTTTTTTGTTTTCTGCACATACCGGTGTGTTGATGATGTTAGTGTGTCTGGTGGAAAAAGGTCCTGCAGATGCCCAGCTGCACTTTGATAGAAGACTTTAAAGGAACTCAACCATCATTTATACATCAGTTGTTTTTTTTCCCCCCACTATCACTGTTGCCAATGAAAATTGGCTGGCATCATGGGAACTGTATGCTTTGGTGTTTTTTTTTTTCTAGCTACTACAAGCCAAACATGAAAACAACGTCCCTTTTTACCATTCGTCTTTATAACTGTTCCACACAAGCTTGATTGAAGTACCACAAACCTTCCTCAGATTTCATTACAAAACATACCTTAACTCTGTTTGACATCTGGTGCTAATGCAACATGTCCGGCAATTTGTTTAGTTCCCCTTCTTTCAGCGCACAGCCCATTGGCATTCACTGAGCTTCCTCCACATACACGGCAACAACACTCCAGGATTTGCTCCCTGTCCCCTGTGTCCAAATGCTAATCAGCAATGGCGCCGGTGCTTCTGAGAGAGAGGGTTCCTTTTTAGCATGCAGATGGAAGCATCTCTTCATGAGATGGTGGTGTTAACGGGGAAATTCTGGCCTGCTCTGCTTTTGGGAAGAACAAGAGTTATACTTTCACCTCACGATTAACGACGAAAAAGATTTTATCATTACAAAGTAATTTCTTCAGATTACACCAACATTCCCATGGAGGAGTTACCTGCAATGTGGTAGACAGTGCTGTTCAAAAGTCATCACTAATTTTCTTATACTTTGCTTTCAAGTTGCCAGACATATTTGCAACCCTTTAAGGTGTTCTTAATCAATAGTTCTCTAGGTTTTGTGATGGGTAAATAAAGTGTTGACACAAAACAGAGATTATTAGACTCCAGCTGTGGATAGTTTATCAGAATTATCAATGCTTTTGAATAAAACAGGTTTGAAAAGGACTGCTTGTGATATAATCAAAGATTGCCAGGTCCGGGACTCGGACCCGGGACAGCCACATCAAGAACTATAGCCTCTGCACATGGTCTCAGCGCCGCACCCTGGGTCTCTATATTCTTACTCTGCTTGATAATGTTGCAAAACCTTTAAATTATCAGTTAACAAAGCAGCAAAGGATATCACTTTTTCTCAAAGTTGGTACATTCGTTCACGTCTTAAACCTGATTGTAGAATAAATAAAGAATGGACAAGTCAGTAGCGGCACATGGATTACTTTTTTAAGCAAAACATAGGAAGGCAGTATGGTCAGCCGTGGCTAAACTTGATCTTTATTTGATAGTTAATTTCATCTTTGTTTTTTCATTCTTTATTATTATTTGGTATGTCCAAACAATTTTGCACATCCAAGTTTGTGCATTCATTCATCTTCTGTATTTGCATAGGCATCCACAATTCAACATTCATTATAGTTTTTCTCACACTAAACCAGAGCAAGACATTATGGACAGGGCTCAAGTTTGCTTGCCCTCTCACATGACTGTTATGGGTGAAGCCATTCATATGCTGAGTAGACATTCATTGTGCTGAACAAATGCAGGAGAGTGAGAGGGATGCTTGCGGAAAGGCTAAAGCATTCTCAAAATCCTCTGTACACAACATCACAAGACACACTTCAGCTACTGAAATGTAACAAATTTCAAAAACCTAAAAGTTTACATAAAACTAATCTCCTACTGGAAAGCATGCAAATCCTTTAAGAAAACAGAAACAAATTTCCATGCATAATATGCAATCAAATTTGCAATCCATTTCTTCAGTTTTATAGATCAGCAAATGGTAGAAAGTGTTTGGAAGCTAAACATAGGTACTCATCCCATTTTAGCGTGAATGAGTGCAAAAGTACACTCCAAATGGCACTCTGTATCCATGGCAATTCCCATAATGCTTTTAGAGTCGTATCCACACAAAAATATGTCAACTCTGTCACCAAAAACATATTCAAAATATATATAAAAAAGAGAGACAAAGAGAAACAAAACAATTTGTCAGCCCAGAATTAATACAAAACAGAAACTCTGCTGTTAAGAGCTGCTTGGTTAAAAAAACAAAAAAAAACCTCTCTACCTCCTCTGAGTTTAACAAAAGATGTATGATTAGAATCTCAGTTTGGCACCATATCAGTACCGGATGGCTTACTCTGCATCTGAAAGGTCCCTCTATAAAGGGTCAATATGTGGAGTTTATACTGAGCCTAAAGTTAAAGAGATACAAAAAAAAAAGTCTGTAACACAGGGTGTGCAGGATATGGAGCCAGTGCAGACTCAAACAAACGCAGGTGTGAGGTTTTGTTGCAGCTAGAGTCCTGTGGACCATGTCAGCAATGGTGACAACAAAGCTCTCTATGGGAATCCTATGAGTTACCAATAAATAAATAAAAATGCCTTTCTAGAGCAAACTAATTGTATGGCGAACACTTGTCTGATGAATTGTGCTGCTAGAGTATGTAAGCAGTAACCGACTGGCTGTTACAGTTGTTTGCACTTTTAATTGTTTTTAAACCTGCCAACAACATCAGATAACACGGCATGAACACTGACTTTGAGCTGGAATGACTGTGTGAACTGGTACATTTAGATCACAACTGATAAAGTACCAGAAGGACATTAAGTACTGCTGACTAGAACATATCCTTTGGCCTTTTTAGAACCCAAAATCCTTCTAATAAGAAGGCTGATATTACACAGTTAAAGGGAAAATTAGAAACGTGCCTCAACATGAATTTCTGACTGTGGAACGTGTTGAAGTAAGTATCAGCATATCTGAAATACTTTAAAAAGACAATAGCTATAAGAGATTGAGATCATCCTCCAATTAAAAACACTACTTTGATGACAATGGACATGGTGATCGCCGCTGTCAATGCCTCAGTAAGGAAAGTAGCTATTGTCAGCACTAAAAGTTGCTAGAAGTCACTTAATGATGTTATTTGTCTAAGATCAGCCTAATTACGTATAGTACTTCCAATAGACTACTATTTTTCAAAATACTTATTCATCTACTTAGGAACTAGAACCTTTGAAACAAGTTTCAATTCAAATTTGTTTTTTTTTTGTTTTTTTTCAGCAAACGTTGGACACAATGTACAACTTTTATCATTCTTCTCCCTTCTCAGCAGAACTAACTGAGTTTTGGGAATTTTGGTTTAAAATTTGTCTTCTGAAGTCTTACAATGCTTCAAAAAATACACAATGTGCGACAGTGCTGGAAATTACTCTCTTGTTGTGGAGAAATAGTGAGTGAGTGACATCAGGCATCCTCATATGAACAGGATACTTTCATTTTCATGGAAAATTGCACATTAAATTAAGTAAAAGAGTTTCATATAAACTGTATTTACCTTTATGCATCAGGGATTATTTTTAATTTAAATATAGTTTTAATATATGTTGTTCTAATCGTACTGTACAGTCATATTTAGTAAATTAAAATATGTGTTGCAATGAGGATTGTTTGTCAGAGTATTTTTTTAATAATCTTTAAGCAGTTATGAAACATACCTTTGAAGCAGACCACATTTCTGTATTGAAATTATTTTTTTTTTATTGGTCTGATGTTATATTCTAATCTTAAATGTCGTATTTTCATTAGTATGTAAGCAGAAACTCCAAATTTTACAGAAATAAAGGCTCAAACACATTAGTTAGTGTGCACTTAATCTATATAATGTGTTTCACTAAATAAAGCTAAGTTACTGAAATAAATGAAATTTTCAACAATATTCTAATTTACTAAATGGGTCTGTAATTGTTCAAACCTGAGTTTAATGGAATTTGGTATGTGGATGGGTTTCCTTTAATCTATTCTATGTAAAACGCAACACTAGAAAAGGAGCACACTCCAGAGCCTTTAATAAGTCATCTGGATAAAGAATCCTTTGGTTTTATTTTTAAAAAACATATATTGTTTTTGACAAGTACGAAATGGAAGTAAGTTGGAATTAAATAGCAACGGGTGAGTATGAAATGGTGAGGAAGAAAACTGACCCAGAGTCAGTTGAAGAAGACGCCTTGTGCTCTTAAACAGAGCGCAGGCTTTAAGAAAAGTTACAATACCGCCAAAAAAAAATCGTAACAAAGAACAGTTCTTACAAAACATCCTAAAATTGGCAGTAAATCTTCTGACTGCTTCTGACCGAGATCAGATAATCTGTCACCACACCATGTTATCTGAGCATGTAATCTGAAAGTGTCACAAAGCTGGGGAGAAAGTAAGCTGTGAGAAAATCTGCTGCAGGTGGATAGAGGCAGTTAGTTTACTGCTGATGAATTGCGCCTCGACATTCTCGCCGCACAAAAGGCCTCTCCTACAGTTTTCTCCTTCTCATCATCCTCCAACAGCTCCTTCCACTCCACCCCACCTGTGTCTGTGAAAGGTCAGCGTAGAGGAGGGTCTTCCCCACCCCTTCCTCCAGCCCTCCAGACCTATAGCTCCCACTCCACAATCATCCCAAACACTGGAGCCTAGTCCCAGAAAACTCAATCAAAGAGGACTTCAGAGGACTAGAGACCTCTTAAACCCCTCCATTGTCTCCAGAAGGTTTCCCTGCACTGCGGCAGGTCCATATGTAACACTGTAAGAGGAGTTGCTCATTACTGCCTATCCTGGGTTCTACTTTGTGTCTTTTGTGTTCCTGCCAGAAGAATCCAGTTGCCCAGCTGGGCCAATAAAAGCACATTAAAAAAGAGAAAAATAGGAATAAGAAATTAATTTGCTAGGAAGAAGACTAAAAGGACACATTCATAGAATGTGTGATGCCATCCATTCTCCTTGTTCTTTAGATATAAAAAACTGTAAATTTGTAACCTCGGTTATCTGATGTGGCAATGCAGGTGTCTTTTGTGTCATTTGTTTAAAAATTCCCCTTCCTCCCACAGGTTAGAGCACTTCCTGATAGACACACCACACCACAATATGGGTGAATGTCAGAGCAATCCATTATCAGATAAAGAATGCACTATGTAACGCCCCCATTCGGTTTCTCTTAGTCCCTCCCCAGCTCTTTTCAGATACAGCAGGTGAATACAAATCAGTTCCCCTCCGCTGCTTTCCAAAAGGACTCACCATCCAATTTCAGACAAACAATAGTCCTTTCAAAGTGTGAGAAAATCAAATTGTAGTGTTTTTTTTATTACTGAAGGCAACAATCATGAATTATACCAGTTGTGAGAATTTTTTTTTTTTTTTTTTCTGTTAGACATTTATTTTTAATATCTGCAAATGACATAAAAATAATTTATACAAATGCTTAAATTCATATTTTAAAAGCCCTATATCTAATTTCTCAGCAGTTAAATGATGTGTACAATGGTCACCTAGAAATGCAGAAAGAAATCATCTGGTGCACACAATTGGACGATTTTAAGGCTATCCGGTTGCAATAGCAAAAACATTTATCTTAGCAGTTTTAGTCGTTTTGTTCATGAAAAGAGTTATCCACCAGAGCATATTAATTTTTAAACTGCCTTGGAGACATTTCCTCAAACTGGCCCCAAGTTGGGCTTTTTTGGAAGTTCATAATTTTGTGCACATGTATATAATTTTTCAAAAGGTTAGCCTGACAAAAGGATGAATTATACACAACCAAATCCACATTAGAACCATGATTCATCCACATACACAAGAAGACATGAAAATATGCCACTTGTTATGTTAATATTGAGCATAACTGCGCTGATCCAAACACTAGATAAGTCTTAATGAGCTTTGATGACGTTGGCCTTTGCAAGTCTGTTTTCAGGAGAGAGGTTTTCACATGCTAAACTCAACAAACACATCTCCAGGTACAGCAGATAAATCACCAAATACATCAGAGAATAAAGCCTTTTGATCGTACATAGACTGAAAATTATTGCAAATTTACCTTCCAATGGGTTTGGAGGGGGATGTAGACCAATTAATTTCTAAAGCTCAGAAACTTGCTATCGCTAACCAAATATGAAACAAGAGGGAAAATATCATCTCCCTTATGCAGCAATTAGATGACCCAATTTTATTTGAGCTTTTGGATTTATGAAATTAAAGAGGGTTTTGGAGATTTAAGAATAAAACAGAAAATCTCTAGTGGTAAGTAGCTGAAAGCAATTGCTGGCGCCTCACTGAGACTTGTTACTGTATGGCTCGTGGGTATGAATGATTGGAGGTTTGGAGACACTTACGCTAAAGAAAGCTTTCCAATGAAGAAGTTCTCTCTATGTTTCTTGAAACTCTTCGTGTAAGTTTACATGATACAGTGTGAAAAAAACACACCAGGGACATAGAGTATAAAAGAGGTTTCTGGTTGTATCGCCTTTTTCCCAATTTGTCTATCATTGAGAGTGTTTGAGTGAGTAGGTTTGGTGCTTTGCCCGGGGGACGTTGCAACTCAGACAAACACAGTTCCATCCCTACACATCATCTAACCCCATCAGAAATAACAGCCCCAATACAAACTGCTCCATCAGCCCTCAGAAGTCAAATAGTGATTCCAGAGAAAACGTTGCTTTCATTTAACACTAAGAGTCAACCCATCTTTCGCTAATAGCCTCAGTCCTGCGTCTGCAATTTGAGGGATGAGGCCAGTCTCTAATGCAGGGGAAGGCTCCCCTGAGTGCTGGATAATGGTTGGATGAAGCTATGGAGCTTATTCAGACTGCTTCTAGGCGTCAGATAATGTACAGAAACATGCTGAAACAGCGAGCTCCAAAAGCCCTGCCGGACAGAGGTGATTCCGGCTGGTCCTAAGTGCATGGGTTAAATAAGGTAGAGGAATGAATTACTTCCTAAACAGATAATCCCACAAAAAGAAAACAACGACGTAACAGTTCAGAAAGGCGTGTTACTCTTTTAGTATTTTTTGGTGGATTTTCCAGCTTTTTAGATCTACTCATTAAGTGAACTTTCCTTAATAAATCAACACAGTTCACGGCCACAGAGTTTTATTAATCCTACGTTACGTTTTGAAGTCCGTTGTGTCCGACCCTGTTCCTCCTCACCCTGTAGTTCAGATTGAACAGTTCTGCAGCCGACAAAATTTAATCAATATGGACATGAACAGATTATTCTGACAGTTAATATGTTATTAGCAATCATGTAGATGTAAATACAACTGGAGCCTTAGGCAAAAATTGCAGCAGTAATGCTGGAAGTACCTGTGTTATCTAATCATAATTGATTTATATATAACAATGACCAAAAACCCCTGTACAGATATAACCGTGCCTGTGCCTGATGCATGTCACTGAATGAACCAATAGTACAAAATAAATGGAAAAAATAACATATTGGTGTGTCTAAACTTGGTATAATTTACCATGCAGAAGAAATCTACACAAACGTCTGTGTGCTGCATGGTTTGTCAGCGTGCTGTCAGATTGCATCCTTTACTCTTTCTTTTACTTTCCCAGCAGAAGCGATTTCTCATTAGAGTTGGCTGAGATGCAGGTGAGCCAGCGGTTACATCTAAATTCAGGCATTTGTATTCCACCTCAACACCCGGGGAGCTCCCTGTTTACAGTGATGAGCGGATAGGCTTGGCCCTGAACTGAGACCCTCGCCTGCCACTCACATAAATCATTTGGTTTCTTAGAGGCCATTTTCAAACACACAGATTCAACCAGCTTCAGACAGCAGCAGGACAATCATCTCTATCTCGAAGCGAAGTCGATACTCATGCACAGACAAATCAGACTTCAGGAGTGGGGGAAAAACAAGACTCCTAGGCATTTTGAGGAAAGACATCTTTCACTTTGCGTCTAAACAGACATTCATTCCTTAGAAAAATAATCCATCTTTAAGCTTCTCAAATTGTCATGATGTAGTGTTGTTTGGTTTTCGGTTTCGGGGTTTTTCCTTATGTTTTTCACTGTTCAAGTTTTGAATCATGTTTCTGTTTATTTTCCTGGTCATGCTTTTGTTCATGTTTTGTCAAGTTTGGTTTTCGGATCTGGTTATCAGCTTTGCAAAAATAGAACAATTCATAAATGTGAGCAGAAAAGGCAGCTTAGCATTCCATCAAATAACACATTTGACAAGTGCACTGTGTTTCCAATTATTGTACATAATGTGAGAGGTGAAGTTAGAATTAAGCCCTGAGGAAGGTCAAGCAGATGAGAGGAGCTGAGAGGATGGAGATGCAACCTCAGAAACACAACAGACATCCCCAGGCTGTCAGTTTGAGTAAGATTTGCACAAAGCTAACTTTCTCCAGCATCCCTGAAAGACAGTGAAGAAGAGCAGAAGACCCCTCGAGAGGGGCCTCCCCAACCATTTTCTCACCAAAGCTGTCTTTGTATCCATTCAATCATCTATTTGTTTATTCATGTCCTTTTTAAAACCAGTTGTCTCTTTCTGCGTGTCCCTGTCCTGTTTCTGTTTCTCACACAACCACAGAGACACAGAAAAACAAGTACATCCACAGACACCTTCGCTCTCCTTCGCAGTAGACACAACATGCATGGAGAAGCCTGTTGAAACAGTTCAGTGTCAGAAAAGTTGCCTGGCTGTTATCAAAAAGGCACCCAGAAAGATCTCGATGTGTTTATCTGAAACAATGTGTGCCAGAAGCAGCCCAGCAGCCCAACATGAATGTGTGAGTCCCACTACTCATTTGTTCTCAGGACTACAGCTGTGTAGTGGTACTGCTTTATAGCCAAATGTGAGAGAGAAATGGCCAACAGTACTGGTAGGGCCAGTGTTTGACTGAAGACACTGGAGACATGATACAAAACAAAGAGGGAGGAAAATGATGCAACAAAAGGACTGGTGAGATTGGATCGAGATATGTTGCAATTCAAGGTCAGTATTCTTCTCAGCGTGGACACTTCTTTTAAAATAAGTTTAAAAAATCCATGTGAAAATCCCAAATCTCACATTTTCTAACATGGCTTCTATATATGCTATATCTGCACCTCCGGCCTTTTGGAGGCTTTGTGCGTTCAGTCTAATCGTTGTTATGTGAAACAAATGGTTGTAGAAATACCTGAACTCCTCCTCTAAAGATTACAGTCAGAAAGTATCTTTTTCTTTTTACTATATTAAATATTCAAACTTCAACTAAAATGTGAATTGCTCCAAAAGGAGACATGTTAAGTCCCACTTTTGGTGGTTTAATCAATGCAAATTCAGTATTAATAAAGGCCTATATTAACTGAAATACAACAAGAGTACAGTACCAAGGTTCCCTTATATAACCCTTCTTTCAAGCTGGGTTTTGTGGTTGATGGTGCAGTGAGATATTTGACTTGAATTTCAACTCTTTGTGTCTTCGGTGTGTGTGTGCAGTGTGTGTGTTTTTGGAGAATGTTTAAAAGGCATGATCAATGGTCACCATTTTTTTTTTATGGGAGTTGTACTTCTAACAGCAGCAAACAGAAAAAATGCTGCTTCATGGAAGATGAGCACACACATACGCATACATACACAGGTATTCATGCACGCACACACGTGTGTTCAAATGCCAAGCTGAAAACCTCTCTAACTGATCATATATTTATTAAGTCTGATCATTTTATTAGTAAGATACATTTTAGGGTCAAATAAAATATGACCTTGAAAACTAACAGCCTTCTTGATTGTATATATGTTTTCAGTTTTAGGATGTACAGTGTCATGAAAAAACTTATTGCCTTACAGATATCTTCCATTTTGGTCACATTTCCATGTTTCAGGTCAGAAACATTTATATCAGACAAAAATAACCGGAGTAAACACAAAAGTGTTTTTTAGTGATGATTTAATTCATTAAGGAACAAAACTATTCAAACCAACCTGACCCTGTAAAAATGTAAATACCACCCTTTTGAATTAACTGTATTAACCACATTTTTTGGGGAGCTAAGTTAATTTTCACTTGCCACACCCAGGTTTGATTTCTGCACGATCTACAAAATTAAGTAATCACTTAACTAGGATCTGTCCAATCCCCAAGACTTTTGGGGAAAAACATGGTGTTGGTAGTGTCATGGTCTGGAGCTGCTTTGTTTCTTTAGGACCCGGACAACTTCCAATCGTGACCTTCAGCCCATTCGCACTTAGGGTTTTATGCAGTAGGACAATGATTGGAGGCACACCAGAGGATAACCTGTAATCGGTCAGTCTGAGCTATGTGTTTGGTCAACTAGATTATCAGTTGACATAAAAAACAAATTTAATTTAATTTACTTAATTTATGGTTCAGTTACTTAATTTCCCAAATCATGATGCAGATCTGCAAAACTGTCAGGGGTGTTTCCCTACCTCTCACTCATTTGACTGTGATAGATGTTGCAAATGTGCACCAAGACACACACATGAAGCCCTACATTTCAATGTGTGAAATTAACATCTGATGGCATTAAAATTTCATTTTGACTGTTGACCATCATTTATCTTGCTATTGTTTTATATAACATTATGACAGTCTTTTTGGCATTAGAGCTTTGGACCCCCTTTGGAAGGTGAAATACAATTCAATACAACATCAAACCACAAACAATGTACAGATGCTGAGTAACTCAACTAGTCCACCCAAGTTAACGCACCTGTCACAAATACCTTATAATTTCTCTATCACATATCAGCTAAATAAACTCTATGCGTCTTTGGTAAGGAGACCAAATATTTGTCTACTGTGAGCTGGGGAAACATCAGATAATTTTAGATGTCATTTACTCATTAAACAGAGTGTGACATAGATAACAGCCCACCAGTCCACCACACTTGGGTAACTGGTGGGTTCTCAGCAATTTCGTGTCTGTCTGAACCTCTTAAGTATTATCTTCAGCTATCTTGGTCTCTAAGTAAGGACACACTACTACTGCAAATAAGCACTGGTAATTCACAATTCCTCCAGCTCAGTTCACCGCTGCTTCTTCTCCATGTCACATCTTTATTTCTCTATGATGGAAGACATTTCCTTCTACAGATTTCTGATCTCTTGGACACCTTTCAGGCTTATGATGAGGTTGAGGTTTTTCATGTGTGAGCATTTACATATTTGATGTCCCGTCATCAAACATTCAGCATGGATCCATATTTCAAATTGTCAAACTCATTCAAAATTGGCTACTTTTTTGTTTTTATTTAAGTGTAAATATCTGACCCTGAAACAGCTTTAAGCACTATTTTAGCTTTTTCCTTCGACATGATCCAAACCTTTGGCTGTTTTTGAAGGAGGATTTCATGTTGCTGTTATAAACAACAGACAGATTGCTCAACTTGATCTCAGTCTTTGGGTAAATAATTATAGACTTTGGTCATTTCAAGTTCAGTTTAATTTGGTTCATTTATATAGGTCTAATTCACAGCAAATGTCATCTTGGGAGAACTTTGGAAGACAACAAGGTTCCATTTATATCCAATTCTGTAAAATGCAGTTGGGTCCAAATTCAGTTCATATCAATCCATTACAGTTGATCATATAGTCGGATTTGGATCTATTTACATGCAGTCCAACTCATTTTTGATTATAATACAATGCAGTCAAATTCAAAAGTGAAAGTGATGGAAGTGTAATGATTTATACAGTAGCATTGGCATTAACATCTGTAAAATTTTTTGAGGTAAGAGTAATGTAACCCCTCATGACGACTACTAAATTGAGGCACGTGAAGTCGCCCAGTACGAGAGACACGAGACCATCCCCCAGTGGGCCCACCTCCTGCAGGGGGAACCGTGACGGACTGGTGCAAAGAGGATTGGGCAGCGGACGAAGGTGGAGAACTCGGCGGCCCGATCCCCGGATGCTTAGGCTGGCTCTAGGGATGTGGAATGTCACCTCCCTGGGGGGGAAAGAGACTGAACATGTGCGGGAGGTCGAGAGATATCGACTAGAAATAGTTGGGCTCACCTCCACGCACAGAGTGGGCTCTGGAACCCATCTCCTCGAGAGGGGCTGGACTCTCTTCTACTCTGGAGTGGCCCACGGGTAGAGGCCGCGGACTGGGGTGGGTTTGCTTGTTGCCCCCCAGCTCAGCCGTCTCGTGTTGGGGTTTACCCCAGTGGATGAGAGGGTCGCACCCCTGCGCCTTCGGGTCGGTGACAGGTCTCTGAATGTCATTTCGGCCTATGGGCCGAGTGGTAGTGCGGAGTACCCGGCCTTCTTGGCATCCCTGTTGGGGGTGCTGGATAGTGCCCCTGCCGGGGATTCCATTATTCTGCTGGGGGACTTCAACGCCCACGTGGGAAACGACAGTAACACCTAGAGAGGCATGATCGGGAAGAATGGCCTCCCCGATCTGAATCTGAGTGGTGTTTTGTTATGGGACTTCTGTGCTAGTCATGGATTGTCCATAATCAACACCATGTTCAAACATAAGGGTGTCCATCAGTGCACTTGGCACCAGGACACCCTAGGCAGGAGGTCAATGATCAACTTTGTTGTCGTATCATCAGACCTTCTGCCACATGTTTTGGACACTCAGGTGAAGAGAGGGGCTGAGCTGTCCAGAGATCACCACCTGGTGGTGAGCTTGATTCGCTGGAGGAGGACAGACTTGGCAGGCCCAAACGCATAGTGAGGGTCTGCTGGGAACGTCTGGTGGAGCCCTTGGCCAGGGATGTATTCAACTCTCACCTCTGGGAAAGCTTTGACCAGATTCCAAGGGATGTTGGAGACATAGAGTGGAGAAGGACTACCGGTTGGCCTCGAAGCGATTCTGGCAAACCGTCCAGCGCCTCAGGAGGAGGAAGCAGTGCTTCGCCAACACTGTTTACAGTGGGGGCGGAGAGCTGCTGACCTCGACTGGCGACATTATCGGGCGGTGGATGGAGTACTTCGGGGATCTCCTCAATCCTGCCATCACGCATTCCCTGGTGGAAACAGAGGCTGGGGACTCGGGGTTGGACTCTTTCATCACCCAGGCTAAAGTCACCATGGTGGTTAAAAAGCTCCACAGTGGCAGGGCTTCGGAGGTGGATGAGATCCGCCCTGAGTACCTCAAGTCTCTGGATGTTGTGGGGCTGTCATGGTTGACACGCCTCTTCAACATTGCTTGGCGGTCGGGAACATTGCCTCTGGACTGGCAGACTGGGGTGGTGGTCCCCATTAATAAGAAGGGTGACCGGAGGGTGTGTTCCAAATACAGGGGGATCACACTCCTCAGCCTCCCTGGTAAGGCCTATGCCAGGGTATTGGGGAGGAGAGTACGGCCGATAGTCGAACCTCAACTTCAGGAGGAGCAGTGTGGTTTTCGTCCCAGCTGCGGAACACTGGACCAGTTCTATTCCCTCTACAGGGTACTCTAGAGTTCATGGCAGTTTGCCCAACTGGTCCACATGTGTTTTGTGGACCTGGAGAAAGCATTCGATTGTGTCCCTTGTGATGCCCTGTGGGGGGTGCTCTAGAAGTATGGAATCGGGGGCCCGATGTCATCGATCCTGTTCATAACTTTTATGGACAGGATTTCTAGGCGCAGCCAAGGGCCGGAGGGGTTCTGGTTTGGGGACCAGAGGATTTTGTCTCTTCTTTTTGCAGATGATGTGGTCCTGCTGGCCACCTCTAGCCAAGACCTACAGAATGCGCTGGGGTGGTTCACAGCCGAGTGGGAAGCGGCTGGGATGAGGATCAGCTCCTCCAAGTCCGAGGCCATGGTTCTCAACCGTAATAGTGTGGCTTGTCCTTTTCAGGTTGGAGGGGAGTTCCTGCCTCAAGTGGAGGAGTTTAAGTATCTCGGGGTCTTGTTCACGAGTGGGGGAAGAATGGAGCGGGAGATCGACAGACAGATCGGTGTGGCTGCCACAGTAATGGGGGCACTGTGCCGGTCCGTTGTGGTGAAGAGAGAGCTGAGCCGAAAAGCGAAGCTCTCGATTTACCCGTCGGTCTACGTTCCTACCCTCCCCTATGGCCATGAACTTTGGGTCAAGAACAAGATCCCGGATACAAGCGGCTGAAATTAGCTTCCACTGTAGGGTGGCCGGGCACTCCTTTAGAGATATGGTGAGGAGCTCAGCCATCCGGGAGGGGCTCGGAGTAGAGCCGCTGCTCCCCCACATCGAGAGGAGCCGGTTTAGGTGGCTCGGGCATCTATACTGGATGCCTCCTGGACGCCTTCCTCGTGAGGTGTTCCAGGCACGTCCCACCGGGAGGAGGCCCAGGGGACGGCCCAGGACACGCTGGAGGGACTATGTTTCTCGGCTGGCCTGAGAATGCTTTGGGCTCCCCCCAGAGGAGCTGGAGGGGGTGTCTGTGGAGAGGGACGTCTGCTGAGTCTGCCTGCTGCCCCCACGACCTGGTTCCAGATAAAGTGGAAGATGACGAGTACGAGTAATGTAAATGAAAGAAATTAGGTGTATTTCAGTTTTTCTTTGTAAGGTACATCAGTGTTTTACAGTTACAGTTTCATAACAACTGAACATTTCCATCATATTGTTCAGATAGTTTACAAGATGCTGAAGAAAAGCCAGGCAAACCCGAGTTTCCCTTGACTCAGTGGAGCATATAGTAATGCAGGACTCCCTGACCTGATACTGGCATTTAGCTCTGGTCACAGAAACGGTCAGAAATAGAGCTGAGTTGAATGAAGCCAAAGTAGAGCCCATAGAAATGGAAAAGGGGTTTATGACTCTAAATGCTGTCCACTGCTGGTACGAACTACTGATAATAACTAAACAGGACCCCTATTCAAAAAACTAAAGCTATGTTTTCACTGGCAAATAGCATTTAAGGTTTGTAAATAGCATCAAACCTCACATTCTCAACATAATGCATAAAAACTGTTATTTATTGTTTTAATGTATTTAAAACATTTGCACAATTTACTAAAATAAAATATAAGAGTGTTGAAGGTAGAAAGAAACCATTCTGATTTAAGTCCATCACTTGTACCAGAACCCAGAAAAGGCTGTTTTCCCAGCCAGCCCTATTTGGCATCCAAAAACTGAAACGATAAGTCACACTCCTGAAGGACCATGTGAGAGGAACTGGTTGAAAGACAGCAGCTTGGAGATAAACAGAAACCTCTGCGGCCTTCTAATGGAGGGCCCTGGCCCTGAATGCAGCTGTTGACAATAGATGCTTCACGCCTCACTGTGTTTCAAACCACAAAATTCAGTGTGCCGCTCCTGAGTGTGGTCCTCTGTGACTCGGCCATTGAAAACTGTAGACTCAGCCTCTCTGGCCCACAGCACACATTCACGCTGCCACAGCCCAATGACACGGGTGAAATGCAAAGAATTCAGAGACAAACAGAACAACACAGATGAAAGCACAGGCAGAGAAGAGCACTGAAACAGGCTTGTAAATGGATGGGTCGGGAGCAAGCCGCTACCGATATAAATAAAACAACTGCACCACCAACACAAGAGACAGATTAGCTTCGAGCCATCTAAGGTCCCTCAGCTCTGAGGTCTGCATGCAAGCTCCCCGCCTGACACAGTGTGTTGCGAGGCTGACGTGGAATCCCTCCTTCACAGTCCGCTGGACGGTGGACACACATCACTCCATATCACCTCAGTCAAAGAGTATCAGATCAAGTCCGAGTCGGATCATAGACACTTTCAGCTCAGCACAAGAAGGGAGAGAGCCAAAGGTCATCAAGGGTTGCTTTGAAACCAGTTCTCAGTAACATCTGAAACCTCAGGGAAATACTTTATAACTAAACACAATGCCTTGCAAAAGTATTCACATTATGTCAAGTTACAGCCATAATCTTATATGTATTTTATTATGAAAGACCAAAACACAAATAGCAAATAATATTAAGTGGAAGTAAAACGATACATGGTTTTCAGGTTTTTTCATAAATAGAACTCTGAATAGTGTGGAGTGCATTTGTGTTCAGCCCCACTTGTAGACCCACATTTTGGTGCAATTACAGCTGCAAGTCTATTAGCTATCTGTATAACTGCTTTGGGACTGAAATTGTTTCCCCTTTTTCGTTGCAGAATAGCCCAAGTTCAGTCAGATTAAATGGAGAGAGTCTTGGAGGTGTGTTTCCTTGCTCATAACAATGCTGCTTGTCTGCTCATGTTATGTATGAAACCTTTGAGACCTTTACAGAAAAGTTGTATTTACACTGATTTTAAATAATAAATAGGTGAGTTCTGAAGTCAGATGGTTGAACTGGGTTTTAATAATTAAGTATAAAAACAAAGATGGCTCAACATAAGCACTTTTCGGAATTATTGTTTGTAAAAAAATAAATTAATTGCTGAACTAGGATCACGTATCAGAAAATAATGTGACAACATAAAAGCCCCATAAGATACATTGAGGTTTGTGCCTGTAATGAGACAAAAAGTGGAAAAGGTCAAGTGATCTGAAATCTTCAAAAACCTTTTCCACCTCTGAATGTCCAAAGCCTTTCCTAATTTTGAACTCTCCACTGTAGGCCATTATGTGCTAATAGGAGTAAGGAACGAGGCAAAGTTCAGGCTCTTAGGGGTATTTTGTGATTTCTAAGCACTGACCGCAGCACTACCGCAGCAGTGGGCGAGTGGCGACAGGGTTTGTTACACTGAGAAACAAATGCGTCAAAAAGACAGTCAGACCATTGAAACACATTGTTTCCCACGCCAATCCTTGCAGCCAAAATTCTCCGCCAGCAGACAAATGGCAGTCAAGCAAGCCGTGACCTTTGCCTCACAGCTACAGTAAAAAAGCAGGCATCCCGGCGGAAATTTCAAAAGAGAAAGAGAAAGGTTGGATAGATATTTGATGACTCACAAGCTCCACAGAAAAGTGTTCGTATTAATATCTTTCATAAGCTTACAGGATCACCGATGAAGATATTGAGGCCGGGGAGAGCTACACAGTGTGGCAGCCGAGTGACATCTGTGTGTTTACAGCCTGCGGGACTAGAGATGCCTTTAAGGAGAGCGTTTGATTTTAAAAAGGCTGGAGGTTCACACAGTTTTAGGAAATGATGATATCAGGGGTGGGTATAATGTGATGAAGAAAAAAAGGTTACAAAAAAAGGTTTTCAGCTTACCAGAATAACCTAAATATCCACTCTCCTCTTCTTCTCTGGGTTGATGTCTGCTCCTTCCTCCTCTGGGTTTTTTTCAGTCTGGTGAAACGACAATACGAGAGAATAAGAAATGTTATTTCAGCTTACAGCATTGCGATATTTTTTTTTTAATAATATGGGGACTTCAAAGCAACCAGAAAGGAAAATTCAATCCCTCTTAGAAGATTTCACAGCAGAAAGTTTTGTACATCCACTTCCTTCCCCAATGGATTCACTTCTCTGTGTTTGGTTTTATTACAATCTGCTGAAAATCCTTTTCACATTGGATGTCTCTTCAGCCCTTTGTCCCACCATGGGATGCTCCGACATGAAATCTCCCCTAATCAAAGGCTCTGCCTTTTTAAAGAACACGTGTAAACATCTGTGGGTGTGTTGGGTCTTTAGAAATGCACTTAAAACACACCCAACTGTGAAAGGATTTGTAGGTTAAAAGAAAGCAAACACCCAAGCTGTGTAAACCAGTGTGATTTTGGACTCCCAGACACAAAGTGTTCAATAAAGGCAAAAAAAGGCCGTCTTCTGGCACGCATCTCCACCTCTTGTATCCCCTGTTGTTCTCTAACATCACTGATCTCTTCTTTCTTCCACCTATTTGTCATCCTTTACTGACTTTCCCCTTGTGCTTTCCTTTTTTTTCAGACTCTCATTTTCAATACATGTCCCCTCTACTGTCTAAATTTTCTTGTCTCCCCTCCCAACACCCCCATTCCACTCAGTATAACCACCCAGCCATACCTGATCCTCTTTTCTCCCTTGATGCCCTCTTTCATTTTCTCACCTTTGTCTTGTCTCATCACCTTCCCTGCTTTAAGGTTAGGGCTACATGTAGGGACATGTGGAGATCATAGAGGGTTCTCAGACAGTGTGGTACATTTGTAAGATGGCTTTAAAGATGTTTTCACGCTTTTTATTAATTATATTAATTCTATTAATTATCATTTATTAATAAGCTATTGTGCAAAATAGCTTATGGCAATTTTGAATTAAAAAGATATATATATTTATCGCTTTTGTGGAAAATGTTGGACCTACAGTGCTTTGCAAAAGTATTCATACCTTTAATGTGATATTTTCACATTTTCTACATTACAACCACACATTTTAGCATATTTCATTGGGATTCTATGGGACAAATCAACACAAACAGGCACACAATAAAGTGGAAATTAAATTATATATGTTTTACCATTTTTGATTTGAAGTGGATTGCAAAAGAAATTCAAGTCTTTTGAAGGTCTCTACCAACTTTCCTCATTTAGAGATTTTATATTTTTGCCCATTCATCTTTGCAAAATAACTTAAGCTTAGTCAGATAAAATGAACATTTGTGAATGACAAAATTCATGTCTTGGCATACTTTCTAAATGAAATTTATATCTGGACTTTGACTAGACCATTTTAACACATGAGTATGCTTTGAGTTAAACCATCCCATTGTAGCTATGGGTGTATGATTAGGGTTGTTGTTCTACTTGAAGATGAATCATTCTCAAGACTTTGCAGCCTCTAATAGGTTTTCTTTATGAATTGTCTTGTATTCAGCTCTAACCATCTTCCCATCAACTCTGATCAACTTCCTTTCCGAAGATGAAGAAAAACATCCCAACATCATGTTTGACAGTGTGGATGGTGTGTTCAGGTTCAGATTTGCAGCTTTAGTTTTCCACCACTCATTGTGTTTTGGTTGTAGGGCAACATATTCAATTTTGGTCTTGTCTGGCTGACCAGAGCACATTTTTTGATGTGTCTGCTACATGGCTTGTGGGAAACTTTAAACTGGACCTCTTAAAGGTTTTATTTGCACATATAACTTTCATCATTCCATTCTTCCAAAAAGGCCAGATTTGCGGAGTGCATGACTAATAGTTGTAGTTTCTCCCACCTGAGCTTTGGATCTCTGCAGCTCCCCTAGAGTTATTGTGGGGCTCTTGGCTGCTACTCCAATATATATTCTCCTTTCCCTGCCTGTCAGTTTGGGTGGGCGTCCATGTCTCGTGTAGGTTTCCAGTTTTGCTAAACTCCATTTTAGAATGATTAACTGAACAGTTGTGGTGGATTTTATTTAGGGGTATTAATGCAAAGACGGCCAAGTACAAACTGTCTTTTTTGTGAAAACATTTAAAACTCTAAATCCTTTTTCTTCTATCTTTTAATTATGCTCAACTTTGAGTTGAGTTGGTCAATCACAAAAATTCCACAAACAGTACATTGTTGTGGTAATATACAAGTTTTTGATTGGTCTTGGTTGTCAAACTGTTCATAAGTTCCATGAGTATGAGTACTTTTGGAAGGCACTGTACATTTTAAGCAAGTTGGCACAAAGGATTTAAACATCCAGTTATCTCCTTCTGTCACGTCTCACCTACAGTATCATGCTTTTATCTATCTTTTCTCTTCACCTTTTTCCATCTTCCTGCACAGTCAGCTGTGAGAGATTTGCCTTGACCTATCGAACACACCAAATTTTGAATCTCTCGAGAAAAGTAGTTGTGAAAGCAATTCAGAAAACAGTTTCATTCAAAACCATCTGTAAGAACTCTTTTGCTGTGACGTTAGTTTTTTATTGCCCACTTGCAACTTTTTTTTAAAGCGTTTGATGGTGAAAGCAAACACGCTCCAAGGGAATGACAGGCAAAATGATTGAAGAAGCCAATCCAATTTACTTCTAGCAAAAGGCTTATCGACTTCAGTCTGCCAGTCAAAATAAGAGTCAGGAGACCCAACTGAGAGAAATCCACATGGGTAAATATAAACACTGTTTTCTTGGCGGTCAGAGTGATGCTTTTGTCAGTTGCAGGTTTCCTTTTCGTCAACTCTCTGCTTATTAAACTTATTATCTTTCTTCTCCTTCCCAAAACCCTACATTATTTACTTCAACCAGTTGTGCAATTCCCTGACTTAAAGAACTTAGGGGTAGTCAATAAATTTCTACTTGCAAAAACATAGGGGAAAAAACGAAAATGAAAAAGGATGTTCTCATAGCCCTGGATTTAAGAGGTTTCTGACCCAGATTTAAAAAATACTGACATAGATGCTTTTCTCTTCAAATATCACCTTGTATTATTGCTGACACCACTGCTGACTTCGCAAGCAGTAGTACAAACATGCACCTCAGTATTCTTCTACTGAACCCGCTTATAACTCTAAGTAAGACACAGCAACAAAATGACCTTTCCAGATCCTTTTGAAATGATCCAAATCCTGATCCCATCAAAAGCCGCCTCGCCCCACGACGTCAGGCCCGCTGTCCCACTGCCCCACCTCTGCCCTCGAACCCCACAGAGCCGTGCAGAGTTCAGTCCAGATCTGTTGCCATGGAGATAAGAAGAAAGGGACGTGGTAGTGGGACTGAAAATAGCCAGACCGTATGCTGACAGTGGCAAGTGAGTAAGAATACCAAAGAGCAAGAGACACAGTGTCCTCAATACCTGTGGGAACACTCTCATGAAGTGAGTAAAGCCAGAGTTAACAGGCTGTTGAACAGACTGAGAGCAAAACCAGATTTTAGTCCAATTAAAAGCAAGATGAACCCAAACTGATGTTTTGGTGCCGGATACTGCTGCTCGTCTAACCTCTGTGGATCATTTATCATCTCTCAACCAGAAAACTTTGGTTTTAGTATCTCATTTTCAATATTTATGTATTTTTCAATGTTGCTTCAGCAATCACAGAATCACAAACTTGTCAAGCTGGAAGCTAACCATAGTGAGCACAACTGACTGGTACCAGTTAAGTAAATCTTTATCCAAACGAACAAGAAAGGTATTTCACAAACGCTTCACAAATACATTAGCTTAGGTTTGAATGTGTTTTTGTTTTTTTGTTTTTTTTTCTACAGCTTATTGTGCTGCCATCTGCTGGTTCAATTTCCCCAACCACACCCAGGCCTGATTACTACTACCACGCCCCTAGGATCAAGAAATCACCTTAACAAACCTGTCTGACAACAGGAAGTAGGCTAAACAATCAAACACACCATGCCACAATCTGAAGAAAACCAAGAACAAATGAAAGACAAAAGTAATTTTTGAATGGTAATAAAATTTGTCTGATGATATGAAACATTTAAGTGTGGAAAAAAACAAAAAAACAAAGAAATCTGTAAGTGGATAAATAGCACAAAAAATTTGTTCCCTTTGATGTTAATTAGGTTACAGGGAAGTAGAACATTTAAGCAAAGATGATTAACCGGGCTCCAGGTAAATTTGCTTCTTCTCTGAGAAAAATAACCAGCACCCTGACTGAAGGTAATGCAATTTTACTAACAAGATACCATCTAAACTGGCATCAAAGCACTGGGAATGTGCTTAGATTTTTTTAACTCTTTACACGCTCTTCAAACCTAGTAAAGTGTTTTATATATTTTTCTGTTGTAGATAATAAAATAATTTCACTTTTGTGAAGATACCATGGTTTGAAGGTATAACAGAGTGTGGTCCTTTATTGCTCCAGGCTCTACAGTGTACAGTATAGCTGGAGAAAAGTATGGTCACCCTGACCCTTTCTCTGACGTCTTTTTAAAAGGATGGAAGGTTTAAGAGGCTTTGAAATCAAAGCATTTTAAAACCTGGCTATGCTCACATCAGTAATCAGCCCATATCTAATGTCAACAAATTGATCAAACATGACTTCAGATATGTGTGTGTGTGTGTGTGTGTGTGTGTGTGTGTGTGTGTGTTCCTGTCTTGGCATCACAGTGAGAACCATTTTCCCGATTTCACCATCAAATTGAGGACCATTTGTACCAAAGTGAGGACATTTTGCTGGTCCTCACGACCTCTTTTGCTAACGATTAGGTTTAGGACTAAGGTATGAATTGACTTTAGGTTAAGGTTAGGGTTAGGCATGCACTGGTAATAGTTAGTTTTAGGGTTATTGTCAGGGTTAGGGCATAGAAAGGGTTGAAAATGACTGAAAATCAATGGAAGTCAATGGGAGTCAACACATGGTCCTCTCTACATATAGCAAAACAAGAGTGTGTGTGTGTGTGTGTTATTATGTGTGTGTGTAGTTTGAGTGCATGTCAGTGAAGTAAAGGGGGCTCAACACCAGCCATAAGCAGGCTGTGTGTTGAAATTTAGAGTCTTGGCTAATGAGAGGTAAAGCGTGGTCACAGAAGAAGCATCATTAATGCCAGAAATGAGTTAAATAATTAGAATCGGAACACTTTACTGCAGAAGACCCGGCTTGTAGAGAAAGGGAGGTTTTCTCTTTGGCATTAGATTTACAATGAGAGGAGAATAATGAAAATCAACAGCTTAATAAAGACAGATATCCTCACTGGCTCATCTTCCCCTTCATCTTTTTTTCATCTAGAAATTATCAAGAAAATCAGCTTTAACTGTAAATGCTTTTAATATTTCAGTTGAGAAGCTTAGTCATTGAAATAACAGGTTTAATTTATAATAATCATCCTTTAGATTGGGACCTATGTCCTGTTAGTATCTTTTTTGATATCAACACTGTATATAGTCATAAGTAATAGTTTTGACTCTAACATCAGTGAGTATTACGTAATTATTGTCTCACTATTTTATACAACAAGAAGCTACTTTTGTACATCACCCGCAGATACCTGAAGAGCATCAACACTTGTACTTTTTACAATAGTTAAAGTTACTACTTGACCTTTGAATTACACGTAGGATGCCTCACCTCTATCTCTGTATATATCAGTTTGGGCAGATCCTGTCAGCCTGTGCATTTGCTGCATGAGAGCGGAGTTCGGCGGTCATAATCCCTGCGGCTGTGTATTCCTGGATGTATCTGCTGTGACTGAGTGACAGTGGCGAGAGGAGCTGTTTCCCCTTGCAAAATCAGCCTTTACTAACACACCCACCAGCCCTCCTATTCCCTCTCCCCCCAGCTACAAACCCACCCCTCCCCTCTCATGCTGGGATTAAAACAACCTTTTGTCTATCCACAAAAGGGGTTAAACATTTCCTGCTATTGCATGAACAGCTACCCAAATCCACAAAGTTACCAGGTTAGGTTTGGAGACGTGTTCGTGCAGGAGCTTCAGACTTTTTACAGAAAGTTATTTGTTTTGGATCAGAAACAAATGTCAGGCAGAACAAGGAGAAGGCAGAGCGTAACATTGGGCTATATGAATTTGGCAGAACATTAAAGACAACATGACACTGTAATTTCATGTTAAGTCAAACGGCGCATAGTGTAAAAGAAAATAACTGTCAGCTGTGCTGATTGTGCTCGAATCAATGGAGCTTCCTCAACATTCAATAGAGGGTGGAGGTAGAGGAGAAATGGAGCAGCAACTTAAATACAAAAAGGAATAAAAAGCCTCAAGGCTCATCCTAAAGACTTCCTTTTACAATACAGTTAGAAGCCACAGAGTGCTCACCTACACCCGACAGATGTCCCCATGCAATCTACTCTAGTTGACTCAGTGAGGGGAAGCTTATTTATTGCCAACTCCTCACCATCATTATTGTGGCCCATTTTAAGAGAATGGATGTGAAAAGTCTTTTGACGTCTGTTAGCTATGGTTGCAGAGGGCAACAATGGTTTGAGAGAATGGCTTTTCTCTGCACCCAGCCTTAAATAACACTCCTGTCATGACAAAAGCACAGAAAATGTAACATTATCTGCATCAAAGAGCAATGTCCATCCCACTGAACAATCACTTAGTCCCCTTTGTCCTAAATGCACTTTGCACCACATCTTTTGACCAGTTGTAACAATATGCAGTACTTTTACTCATGACATGTACAAGTTAAGATTTTTTAAGTAAATAAGTATCATATGTTTGTTCTTTTCTTCGCAGTGGAAAATCCTGCATTTATTTCACACCTGAAGTAACAACCTACAGCCTAGAAAAACAAACCTCATAATGACAAAAAACAACATTAAACATCAAACTAATGTGTCACACCTACGGCTGGTCCTAGATTTGAAAGTGTTTAAACAATCCACTGAGTCACAGAAAAAAGAAAAGAGGGAGAAAATTTTATAAACTGAAAGAACTCTTGTGTCGCAGCAGCAGTTTTTAAAAATCTATTCAACCCAATAAACCATGTCACAAAACCCTTACATTGATGTTGTTACTCTAGCAAAGAGCAGGAACTGCAGGGTTTGGAATCAATGGACCACTAACAATAAGGTACAGATATTTATATACTCTGTATAAAAGGACACATCTATTTTTCTCTCTTGTTCAGTGAAATCAGACTAAACCTTTCCTATTTTTGTTTAGTTAGGATCACCACTTGGCAGTGAAGACAGAGGGTTCGGTATCTCTGTAATGTACATTTGTGATATAATTTAGCTTTTGTAAATGTTTGTCCTGTTTTGTGATTCATGTTTTGTGGCCATCTTGGTGTTCCTCTGTGTATTTGTTGTATAGTGTCTTTTAAGCCTAACTTAGCAGTGTCCTTATGGTTCAGTCGTGCCCAAGCTTTAGCTTCCTAGCTTTATTATCTCCACATCAACTCCACAGTCTCCATATCTTTTTGAGGAAGTGCAGTTGTCTGTCTTGCAGCAAAAAAAAACACAAAACATGATGCTCGCTCTGCAGTAGTGATGGTGTTGTCAACCCTGCAATATCCCCCTTTTTTCTTCCAAATATAACAATGGTCTTTTTTGCCAAATATTTCAATTTTAGTTTAACAAGACCACAGGGCATGTTTTCAGAAATCTTTGTCAGTGGTTGCATTAGCAATCTGGCTTTTTATATTTATTTTGGTGTAATGGCATCTTCCTCGCTGACTGACCTTTAGTCCCCAGTATGTGGACAATGACACTTTCTTACCAGCTTCAGCCAGCATCTTCACAAGGCTTTTGCTGTGTGACGTCATCTGTTTTTAGATTGTTATTAATTATTAATGACTGCTGAAAGCAAGGCTAATTATAGCATTTTATGAGCAAAACTGTATGCATGCCACATAGAGGTATTTCTTTTTTTCTAAATAGTGCAGAGAGGGATTGTTTCTGCCCCTTTTTACAAGAGGACTTCTATTTTCGGTATTTGACAGTTATTTGGAGATATTGTCTTTTCCTGTAATACCAGTTTTAAGGGCAAAATGAAAAGCTCACGTCCAACCCTGTCTGCACTAACGGGTATTGCTAAAACAGCTAAAGAGAATTTGGAGTCTACCAAAATTAGTATCAACAGGAGAGCATTTTACAAACCTAGAGGTTGGAAATCGCCCACAAATCTCTGATTGACGCTGGCCTCACCAAACTCCTCCCAAGCCCGAGTTTTTGCCTCTACCACAGCGGCCGTGGCTCGCTTGGCCTCATGGTACCAGTCAGCCACCTCAGGAATCCCACAAGCCAACCACAGCCGATAGGACTCCTTCTTCAGCTTGACAGTATCTCTTATTGCCAGTGTCAACCACCGGGTTTTGGGATTACAGTCCTAGTAGACCCTCACTATACACTTGGGCCTGCCAAGTCTGTCCGACTTCCTCCTCTTCCAGCAGATTCAACTCACCACCAGATGGTGATCAGTGGACAGCACAGCCCCTCTTTTCACCTGAGTGTCCAAGACATGTGGCCGAAGGTCCGAAGACACGACTACAAAGTCGATTATCACCTCCTGCCTAGGGTGTCCTGTGCCAAGTGCTCTGATGAACACCGTTATGCTTGAACATGGAGTTCAATGTAGAAGTCCCGACCACAGGCCTGGCTCCAGGGTGGGACCCTGGCTCCACCGTACCAGGCGACATCACGTGCGTCGTTCTAATGGTCCTCATGAAGGCGTCTGAACCGCTCTTTGTCTGACCCGTCACCCAGGGCCTGTTTGCCATGGAAACAGGCCCTGTATATATTTTTCATTATATAAACAACATGCAACAAACAACAAATTTTTCTCTGGCTAGGAGCAAGTTCCTGGCATAATTCTGACTGGATATTTGACCCTACCAGTGGCATTTAAGCCCCGGACAACATAGCCTGTAGGATCATTCGAGCACTCAAAGCCCTCCATCATGTTAGGGCGGCGGTTCAAAGAGGGGAATTTAAAAATGCAAGATATCCAAATATAACTGGGCCCCACAAGATACTTATTGTTGCACTGCATGCATATCATTTCCACCTACTAGCAGTCTACACATTTTCAACACTTGCCTAAACTGTGGTTTTACTTAAATGAAACCACTTAATTTCCTAATGAACAGCCTATAGTCTTATATGTAAACAACTCAGGATGTAAATCTGAGTTGCATGTTTCTCAGCTCCAACATCACCACATGAAATGACATCAGTTTACAAAATGCTAATAAAAACATTCATGGGAGCAGACACCTTTCAGAGAGATGATGGATAGTACCGAAGTGCATGGATTATTGTATGAAATGGGAGAAAGGGCCATATTTCTCTGAGCGAGGGGCGTGATTGACCAAGTCTAATGGGCATTATTTCTGCACACTGACTCTGTAGAGCAGAGACACTGGGCGATCCCCGTCAGCCCATTGCTCCTATAGACAACACACTGTGATAGGAGCGCAGCCCTCCCTGCTCTTTGTCATGACACCAATAGATTAACAATATTTCAATGGCAACTTTTGTCAGAGCAAAGTTCACGCTGCAGTAAAACTATGCAGCCCTAACTAGAGTTAATGTTTGTGCATGTGTATGTGGGTGTCCATGGTGAGGGCTGGCTTTTGAATTTTCTTTTCAGAAATGTGAATGGGAATGAAATATGATTGGCTAGGGTTCTGGGTTCACAAGGCTATCAAGGTGGGGTGGAAGGACACTTGTGAACCACTTCACTCCCCTGTGCAACAGAATGAAAAGAGAAGTGTGGTTGATTTAGTTATCTAATGTTCGCTTCCACTAGTAATCCTCAACAATTGTCTGTTTGAGCCCATCATACAATAAGGTGCTCTGTTATGTTTTCATGTCACGTCGAGGAGACAAACATTTAGATGTTCTCCTGGATGAACTAATAAAGCATGACAATAACATGATAGGAATAGAAAGCACTGTCCTCAGGCAATTGCTTTTCATTGTCCTCATCCATGTCTGTATCAATTTAAGTCTTGTTAACTCTGGATCAACTCATTACAACCTAATGGGAAGGGAGGCTAGCAGTGCTGAGGTGATAAAGAGTGACATGTACAGGTCTGGCCAGACGTTTACATACACGCATCATGGGCAGGATTGTTGTAGTAATTCTGGGCCTTTAAATATGCATTTGAACAATTCTTTTCATTATATAATCAACATGCAACAAACAACTAATTTTTCTCTGGCTATGAGCAAGTTCCTGGCATAATTCTGACTGGATATTTGACTATTTTTCTGGTTAATTAAAACTGGTTTCATGTCAGGAAACCAGTTTGTAAACAATGTATGCGATTTTTCTGCAGGTTGAGGACGAGGTCATTTCAAAAGCTTAATGTTAGATGATTATCCTGATATGAGGTTGAATGATTTGAAGGTAGTCATTCTTCTTCATTTTTCCACCCACTTTGTCTAATGCACCAGTAAGCCAGACAGCAAAAAAAAAAAACACAACATGACGCTAACATCACCGTGCTTTACAGTGATTTCAGTGCTCTTAGGTTTTAAAGCTGGTTCTTTTTTTCTCAGCATCCTCTTAGTCCATTTTGATGATAAACTCGCTTCCCTGTAGAGTTGTGCTGCCCTGTGGTGTTCCAGCAGTTTCCTGTTTATGAGCTTGAGTCTATGTGGTTCCTGACTTGTTTCTGAAAATTATAACTACTTTTCTTTCTTCTGAAGATCACAGTTTAGGTCAAATGCTTGACACCTTGACAGTTTGATGTTTCAACAGGACAGTGATCCCAAAGACATATTAAAAATGGTTTTTGAAGGCTTACAGGTGTCCTGAATGCCTCCCTACCAATGTTTTGACCTCAATCCTATTAAATATTGATGAACTATGATTAAAAGCTCAGTCCTTGCCAATACACCTTCCATTTCTAATAACATTAGAGGTTAAATATCCAGCCAGACTTATTTCAGCATCTTGTGGATGCCTATAAAATTTATATGGCTTCATTGCAAAATAGTAGGGTTGTATCTATATATTTGAGCCTGTTTGTTTAATTATAAACCCATCTGGATTAAATAAAATCCAGAACACATTCATATGTGTGCACCTAATTCCTGTTTTAAAACTGTAGCTGTTTGTTGTATAATAGCTCCACCTTTAAAAACATCAGTTAAAATGAATCCTTAAAAGCCAAAAAGTGTATGTAAACCTCTGACCAGCACTGCAGATAAATGAAAAAACAAATATAAACTTTGCATTGAGCCCATCAATCAAAGGACCGAGCTGAAAACAAAGGTTGGGTTATTTAGAGAATTTACACGAATTACACCAAGAGCCCCAGAGAGACGGCCGTGACCTCTCCTCAGCTTTTTGAAACAAAACAAAACCCTGGTGCCGCCCCATCTGCACACACACACCTATACACAGTGACACACTGTTGGTGGAGAGTGGTGTTACTGGTTTCCATGGTGCCATGAGGCTCAGTGACAGGACTGAAGTGTTAACATGGACAAACACAAGACAGGCGAAGAGAGAGAGTGCCACAGAGAGAGCAGTATAATAAAACACAAGGCAAGTGTGGTATAGAAGAGATTTACCACACACAGGCAGCAGACCATCCCCGAGGTTAAGGACCAGTACATATCGTATTTCCTTTTTACTCAAGAGCCTCACAGACACAACCCAAAACACACAAAACTTCCAACAGCAGAAAGTCAGAGGGGTGGCAAGTACTTTTCTTTTCCACCTATGTATTTACACCTTGCATGGTCTTTGTAAAGCAAAATAATAAAGTAGAAAGGTGTTTAATTTTAAAACAGTGTTTTCCATCTGTAGGTTTTATATGAATCCTGTTTTTTGTAACCATCCACTTACAAAAAACAATTTATGAGGGATAAGTTTTATTAAGTGGCTGCAACAAAAACAGGCTTAAAACCATTTTATTCTCCCAGATATGTGCTTACTTTCAATTAACTTTGTATTCCTTAACTGGAAAAAGCTCAGTGTTTTTTATACCAAGAAAAAACTGGAGCAAAACATGTTTCTAAATCATCATTCTGTATTTGAAGTAAAATCATTTTTAAGTTATTTCAAATACACAAAATACACAAAAGATCACGTAGAGTGTACAGATACTTTCTATAATTTTTATTGTATTAATTTAACCTTTACTTAACTAGGTAAAACAAAAACTCAAAGACAATAACTACCTGAACTTTTTTCATTAGAAGATGGATTAAAGAAATACTATGTTAAAATTAAAACTACTACTTTAAACTGATATCTGCCAGGGGCATGAATAATTTTGGGCTGAACAGTATATCCTTACTTTCAATCTGAGATTAACATAATGTTCCCATTATTTTCAAATCAAGCACACAACATAACAGAAAGTGGTTAAAATCTCAAAAGGATGAGGTGAAGCAACTTTGTTGTACTCTGTTCAGCCTTCCTGTTATCTGCTAAAGACAGTCTCTCTCTTGCAGAGTGAAAGAAATTGTTGTACAAAATATTATTTTTAGTTAGCTTCTCAGATCTATCATGCCTCACCTAAATTTGTCTAATGACACCCCACTGATAATGGAAATAGCTAGCTTAAAATGTTCTTCACTTAGCAACAGTATTCAAATCAAAAAGTGTTGTCATTGTGACATAGTAGCTCTTCTCTTATATATGGTGCATTCACTGATCATAGGTTATCTACGTGCATTTCTGCAGATCTGCATGCTGTGATGATTAAACCTTTTTTGATGTTTTAGTTCTATATTTAAATTTTTATGATTTTTGATGTTTATGGTCCCACTTTAATGCACAAGAAAAGCAGATCTATAACTATAACAAATGTAATATTCGTTTCTAAAATCTTTTCCACCCTGTGGACATCAATATTTTTACTGCTAAGAAATAAAAATATAATGCTTTTTTCTAAATAGGCAATCACAAAGTTTTTACCACTGGCAATTCTTTTTAGTTTATATACCCAATTCCCAGAACTTTTTCTTTATGTGTTTTTTTGTTTTTATGTGTTTTTGTACAGACTCTATTCTTATTTTATGTGCTGCAGAACCTCCCTGAGGATGTTCAGATATTATGCAGATATTTCCGCTGTGAGTTATTTCATTCAAGATAAACAGCTTTTTCCTTCTTGACTAGTCTAATTATGAGGCCAGGAGATTTTGATGTATTGTTATTTTGCTTCTTATGCATCATTTTATGAAAGTCCAGGTCCTCATATGTATTGCTAACTAGCCAATGACTCTGAGTGGCTTGCCAGAAAATGACAGAACGTATACAGCAAATTGGCAAGCATTTGTGTGCTAATGAAGCAGAAGAGGAAGCATTGTTGCCTGCTTTGACACAGTGTCTGGAAGGGGCTTGCATCCAACTGCAGAGAATACCAGCTGAGGACATGAGGGGATGTGGAAGAGTTCCAGGACTACTGCTCAGCAAGAGGAGGGAGTGCTCAACTGAGCAGGTTTCTTCCTCTTATATGGCCCATACTGTCACCCATAAGAATATCATCTCCAGCCCAGTGAGCATCGAGCATCCCCGGGTGATAATAAACACACACTGTCTTCACATTTTCATTCTCGCTGTATGTGTATTTGCTCTGATCCCTGTGTCCATATGCATCAACAGACGGCATAGGCATGTGTGCGCCGCCTATGCCTCCCCACAAGGACCAATTTCCATCAGCTGTCTGTGTGAGAGAGCACGATCGATGCTGCATGGAGCGCGCCATCCAGGCTGTTCATTACTGCGGGAATAGCTATGGCCATAAGCAAAACAACCCAGCCCGCTGATGCTTAACACAACAGCTAGAGCTGGGTGGGTGAATGGTAGTTTCATTTTACACAGCTCTACAGCATTAAGTCTTTAGTTTACAAGCAACTACCGGAAGAGCAGAACTTGCTGCTGAGGCGTGTTTGTGATTTAAATTTCATTAGTTCTCATTAGTTTCATTAGATAACCAGCTAAAGCAGCTTGGTGTCACCAAAAGCTATCTTTGATGTGCACATTTGTGGCACCAGGAGGGCAATGAGATATTTCTTCTACGCTTCTTCTAATCTTCATCAGCTTTACCCATGCTGTGATTCGTACTCCCAGACCACCTGCCTCCTCAAGCCAGCACATACAGAACAACTGAGCAGGGTCACAGCCCCCTAAAACAATATTCATACTTTTTAAACTCTTTCACTTGTTGACATGATACAACCACAAACTTCAACATATTTTAGTAAGATAGAACAGCACAAATTAGTGTATAATTCTCTTTCAGTTTCTCACCTGTTTCCCTCACTTTTCCTGCTTTAAGGTCAGGACTACCTGTGGCATCACATGACTCAGAGGGTCTGATCAGACAGTGCAGTAGGTTTGTAAGATTGCTGTAAAGATGTTTTGGCACACCTTCCATAACAAAGGTACCATCATGTAATTTCTAATAATAGAAAGGTTCAAGTTACAGTTGTGTATCCAAACATGGAACTTTGTGACTAAATAGGCTGTTTTGTTTCCAAACAAATGGTGAACATATGTGGCTTTGAAAAAGCAGTCTTATCCCTACTGTGTACTTTACAATGTGTCATGTTACAATGTTACACTGTGTCATGTTGACTCATGTCTGGAGTCAATGACCTGAACCTGCATCACAGTCTCAAATCCTTTGCAGCCTCTATTATTTTCTGTTCAGGGATGGTCCTTAATTTTGCTTCATCCAGCTTCCCATTAACTCTGACCAGCTTCTCTGTCCCTGCTGAAGACAAGCATCCCCACAGCATGATAATTTCACCTTTATTCATCAATGTTCTTTAACAAATACAAATGCACCCCACACTTTTCAGATTTTAAACTTGCAAAGAATTGTTCCTTCCACTACACAGTTGTGTGCTACTTTGTGCTGTTCTTGTGAAGAAGTTCAGAAGGTCTTTCCAAGGCACTGTACACAAATACTTTGTAGAAGACAGATGTTTCATTAGCAGATTAAAGATGTAAATATATATTGAAAATATGTTAAATATTCGATGCAAACATGTTTGATGTACAATAAAATCAATGGCTCATAGTAAGAACAGGAATTCCTAACGTCAAACAGGATATGAAAAAAGCAAACATTTACCTTAGGATTTACATGTATCTATTCCATTGAGTGCATAGGCCTTCTGACTTCATATTGCATTGGTAGCCTCCAGTGAATGGGCACAGAAAGGTAAGCAAAAAATAGTTTCTAAACTCTTAAAAAAGCTTTGCACAAGTACACACCTATACAAATAAGAAACAGATGGCAAAGAAGAGGAAGACAGGCTTAAAAACCTCAAACAATCTGCCTTGCAGCAAATACTTGGACTGTTTTTTGGTGAGCACAAAGCAGAAAAGAACACCTTCTTAGCCAGTCCAAACAAAACTGTCCAAAAAAGGTGTCATCCTTTGCTTCCTGCCTTCCTTTTCAAAAGGAAATCCCTACAGTGATGAATGACACAACAGAAAATGCAAAAGAGAAAAATGGATAACTTCCGCACTCTGTTAATGCGCATATTGCTAAAAATAAACAACTCTGATCCAAGCTGCAGGTGGCGGGGAGGGAGTGTTACGGTGTTCTGTGGTAAAGGAGAGATCAGTCTGTCCATAGCAGACTGTGTGTGTACAAACATGCACGAGCATGTACACAAACAGGCGCACACATTATGTAACTGCAGGTGATGGGAGTAAATGCAGGGAGTCTGATAAATCAGAAATATAGAGATAAGGGAAAAAGCAAATGAAATTAAAAGGACAGTGAAGAAGTAAAGATGCTGACCAGATGTGTATGTGTATGATGCTGTATATATGCCCAATTAACAATTTTTTCCTCCCTGGCGTCATGTGACTCGTTAGTGTTACAAGGTCTCAGGTTTGAATGGGAAGCAGGTGTGTTAAACTTGGTGTTGTTGCTTCCACACTCTCTCATACTGGTCACTGGAAGTTCAACATGGTACCTCATGGCAAAGAGCTCTCTGAGGATCTGAAAAAAAGAATTGCTGCTCTACATAAAGATGGCCTAGGTCAAAGAAAGATTGCCAACATCCTGAAACTGAGCTGCAGTTTCAGGATGTTGGCCAAGACAAGTGTGTCTGTTCACAGTCAAGTAAGGTGGTGAGAGGGTCATGGTTTGGGGCTGCATCAGTGCCGCTGGCTGTGGGGAGCTTCAGTTCATTAAGGAAACCATGAATGCCAACGTGAACAGTGGCATACTGAAGCAGGGCAGTATTCAAAAATGATAAAGATCTCAAACACATCTCCAAGATGAACACTGCATTGCTAAAGAAACTGAGGACCCTATTGACCCTGTGGGGCATACTCAAACCAAGGAGTAGCGTAAGGTCTCTAACGTCCATCAGCTCCTTGATAATGTCATAGAGGAAAGAAAAAGGATTCCAGTTGCAACCTGTGAAGCTCTAGTGAACTCCATGCCTAGGAGAGTTAAGGCAGTTTTTTTTTTCATCTCTCCTTTGCCCACCGGCCACACAAAATATTAACACTTAGGGCACAATTTGGACATTTTCACTTAGGGTGTAGTCACCTTTGTTGCCAACAGTTAAGACATTAATGGCTGTGTGTTGAGTTATTTTGAGGGGACAGCAAATTTACAATGTTATACAATCTGTACACTGACTACTTTAAATTGTATCGAAATATCATATCTACAGTGTTGAGACAGTTTTCAGTTTTGAGAGATATTATAAATGGGAAGCTGTATGTCTGTGTGGCTTAAGAGCACCGACACATAAGAATCTTCTGTTTGTTTGTGTGTGTGTGTGTGTGTGTGTGTGTTCCTGTCTTGGCATCACAGTGAGAACCATTTTCCCGATTTCACCATCTACAGGTCCTTCTCAAAATATTAGCATATTGTGATAAAGTTCATTATTTTCCATAATGTCATGATGAATATTTAACATTCATATATTTTAGATTCATTGCACACTAACTGAAATATTTCAGGTCTTTTATTGTCTTAATACGGATGATTATGGCATACAGCTCATGAAAACCCAAAATTCCTATCTCACAAAATTAGCATATCATTAAAAGGGTCTCTAAACGAGCTATGAACCTAATCATCTGAATCAACGAGTTAACTCTAAACACCTGCAAAAGATTCCTGAGGCCTTTAAAACTCCCAGCCTGGTTCATCACTCAAAACCCCAATCATGGGTAAGACTGCCGACCTGGCTGCTGTCCAGAAGGCCACTATTGACACCCTCAAGCAAGAGGGTAAGACACAGAAAGAAATTTCTGAACGAATAGGCTGTTCCCAGAGTGCTGTATCAAGGCACTTCAGTGGGAAGTCTGTGGGAAGGAAAAAGTGTGGCAGAAAACGCTGCACAACGAGAAGAGGTGACCGGACCCTAAGGAAGATTGTGGAGAAGGGCCGATTCCAGACCTTGGGGGACCTGCGGAAGCAGTGGACTGAGTCTGGAGTAGAAACATCCAGAGCCACCGTGCACAGGCGTGTGCAGGAAATGGGCTACAGGTGCCCCATTCCCCAGGTCAAGCCACTTTTGAACCAGAAACAGCGGAAGAAGCGCCTGACCTGGGCTACAGAGAAGCAGCACTGGACTGTTGCTCAGTGGTCCAAAGTACTTTTTTTGGATGAAAGCAAATTCTGCATGTCATTCGGAAATCAAGGTGCCAGAGTCTGGAGGAAGACTGGGTAGAAGGAAATGCCAAAATGCCAGAAGTCCAGTGTCAAGTACCCACAGTCAGTGATGGTCTGCTGCTGGTGTTGGTCCACTGTGTTTTATCAAGGGCAGGGTCAATGCAGCTAGCTATCAGGAGATTTTGGAGCACTTCATGCTTCCATCTGCTGAAAAGCTTTATGGAGATGAAGATTTCATTTTTCAGCACGACCTGGCACCTGCTCACAGTGCCAAAACCAATGGTAAATGGTTTACTGACCATGGTATCACTGTGCTCAATTGGCCAGTCAACTCTCCTGACCTGAACCCCATAGAGAATCTGTGGGATATTGTGAAGAGAACATTGAGAGACTCAAGACCCAACACTCTGGATGAGCTAAAGGCCGCTATCGAAGCATCCTGGGCCTCCATAAGACCTCAGCAGTGCCACAGGCTGATTGTCTCCATGCCACGCCGCATTGAAGCAGTCATTTCTGCAAAAGGATTCCCGACCAATTATTGAGTGCATAACTGTACATGATTATTTGAAGGTTGACGTTTTTTGTATTAAAAACACTTTTCTTTTATTGGTCGGATGAAATATGCTAATTTTGTGAGATAGGAATTTTGGGTTTTCATGAACTGTATGCCAAAATCATCCGTATTAAGACAATAAAAGACCTGAAATATTTCAGTTAGTGTGCAATGAATCTAAAATATATGAATGTTAAATTTTCATCATGACATTATGGAAAATAATGAACTTTATCACAATATGCTAATATTTTGAGAAGGACCTGTAATTGAGGACCGTTTGTACCAAAGTGAGGACATTTTGCTGGTCCTCACGACCTATTTTGCTAACGGTTAGGTTTAGGACTAAGGTATGAATTGACTTTAGGTTAAGGTTAGGGTTAGGCATGCACTGGTAATGGTTAGGTGTAGGGTTATTGTCAGGGTTAGGGCATAGAAAGGGTTGAAAATGACTGAAAATCAATGGAAGTCAATGGGAGTCAACACATGGTCCTCACTACATATAGCAAAACAAGAGTGTGTGGGTGTGTGTGTGTGTGTGTGTTTACAGTCAAACGAATGACTCGCACAATCAAATAAAGCCAGGTACACACTGAAATGAAATCAGCTCTAAAATATCTTGTCTGTTGTTGATTTTACTTACAGTAAATGACTCATTAGAAATCCAAATCCAAAGCTTAATCTCTTAGGAATAGACAAGCACACTTAATAAAATCTTAAATAATGTTTTCAAAAAACTATTAGGGAGAATAAACTCGTTTAAAACCTTTCAGATTGAAAGCCTAACCGGTTGGAGACTAGACTGAAAAGCAGGGGCAGAGAAATTTTCCACCAGCCTTCAGTTATTTCTAAATCTAATATAGAGTTATTAGACCCATCTTTTCAGCTTTTAGTCACTTCCCATCAATTACTATTTTGACAGGAAGGTATTTTGAGATAAGCATTTTTCATTGAAACTGCTTTATTACTCACTTAATCTGAATTCATATTTAGGCCATATGGCACACCTCGCATATACTGGTAGAAACAAATTATAAATTCATGCTATCATGGTTTACCATCAAATAATCCCCACATCATTACACATCAAGCTGTTAACAGACCATAAAGCAAATATGCATAATGAAAATCATTCCATTTATTGGGTCTGACCAGTGATTGGCATGTCAAAAAATTAGTTTTTGTTAGCTGGACATTGTAAATGCAACAACAAATAGTACTCGTACTCGTTTATTGTTTCAACAAATAAAATTTTCTTTAATGCACATTGAATTCAAATCTACTGCTATGAAGCAACCTGGAGAACAATTTTCCTTTACTGCTATGAAGCAACCTGGAGAACAATTTTCCTTTATAGTCACTATTTGTTGTTTTAAATTTAATTGTTTAATTCAGTTAAATTATAATTGTAAAATATAAATTTGAAACTGGTAAGGTTATATGTCAATGAACACCTTAAATCCTGATTATCTAACACCAATAGGACCAGATCACTACAGTAAAACAAATACACATTTATATGTGATATGAGATTGCATTGTCTAAGTGAATCAAGGTAAATAGTTGTCTTTTAAGTTTACCCTGTTTTTCTCCATGTTTTCCAAGTCACTCAGTGGAAGAAAACCACACATTTCTTCATCCCTGCTAGCATTCTTGTCTCATTCATCCTCCTCCCTTTCTTCTTCACCCACCTCCCCTCTTTTCGCTCATCTCTCCTTTCTTTCCTGGAGCCCCTGCTCCATGGTGCAGGTGACAGCTCAGGCACAATGAGATGATATCACTGGTCGGACGCAAGCAGCTTGTCTTGGTGCTGCACAACAACAGACGACTGCAGTCTGAGTCAGGCACACTGTTAAGTTAGTGGGCAAAAGAATATAAAGTGTAAAGAGTAAGAGAAGCAGGGGCTGGGTGGACGAGAGAAGTCCAACATGCAGCATAGTCATATACACGGAAAAAAGAAAGGTAGAGGTGAAGGAAAGAGATTCAAACTTCGATATATGAGAACATTTATGGTCATTATGTCTATAAGGAAGGTATTCAGCGATAGTCTGTGTGGCTGTGTGTGGGGGTAGGACTGCAGACTGGGCTTCCTTTTAATTATACTATCGCTCCCTCCTCCTCCTCCTCCTCCTCCTCCTCCTCCTCTGTGTCACTGTCAGACACACAGGCACACACACAAAAAACAGTACATGCCACACCTGCCATGAGGAAGATTGGATTTACAAAGCATCAATAATTCACTCTCCCATATATCCCTGAACACAGAAAACACAGCAAATATGGGTCTCTCCTTCAAGAATGGCCAAAAAACTGCAGAATCATATAACAATGCTGAAATAAGCAGGAAATACGTGATTGACCAATCACTGATCATTTTAGCACAAACTAGAAAAACAAACTGGTTAAGGCTGTGCAAACACAAACAATAAGATGGCTTCTGGCAGTTTTCTATTTTTAGAAACACCTGACTTAAAAAAAATCATCTCTTGGCATCAAATTCCAAAACCCCTTGCTGCTCGCTGGGAACACTGACGAAGGCAGGCTTTTATCTCAACAACTGCGTTATGCATGAGCCAGAATTTTGGCCGTCCTTCATGTAGCAGCCAAATGCACGATGCAAATGTGCTTCTGGTGTTGTGCTTTAAAGCTGCTGTTTCGTTGTTCTCCACAGTCAGCTAATAATTATTCCTCAGCTGGGAGATGACATTACAAAGGAATCTATTGTGCTTGAGCTTTCTGACTTTAGGTTATGCAAACTATTATGTTGTATATGGTTTTGTTAGTTTTAGCCTCAAACAGATTGTATAGGTTCAGTATAACGTATCAGTGTGAGAGTGTGAGAGACAATAAAAGCCACCTGTAGACTTCGAATGAATTTATTATACTTGCAAAATTTTATGTAATATTAATGCTACTTATATATTGTATGTAATGATGTGTAGAGTATTTCTAAACCATGCACATAAAAGCTTTATTTTTGCAAATTTATTTAAAAAGATGAATGAGTAGTTATGGTGGCATTTCTCAACAATTTGGGCCTTTTCATTACATAGAGAAAATGAATATTCATAAGATATTCATGACTGCACCAAATCTTCTCAGGAATCAGTGAACCCACAAGATCACCACAAGGTCAGACTTTGAAATTGTAAAAATACCCTAGAGACACCTCTCAGACTCTGTGGGCCTCAGTTAAGGGTGTTGGATATTAAAGTTTATAACAGTGCAATTAGATTTTTTTAAACAGAGCCACTACGGTTTATTTTAAAGGATTGTCTGAAAATGCGTCATCTCACCAACTGGACTAAGTTGCATCAGAACAAACCACCAGGTCTCTTAAATTTCTTTGGAACAAATAACATTGAAGATGTTTGGCCATTATGTTCACCCTTAAATCTGGCCAACATCAAACACATTAAACGATGATGGAGAGGTCATGATGTGGTCTTGTTTTATGCCTGCATCTTGCAGCCGCTTGGATGACCATGAACGTTTCTCTGTACCAAAGAATACACTTTGTTAGGCACACCTGTTCAATTGCTTGTTACGGAAACAGTGAATCAACCAAACTCAAGGCAGCAGCTCATTGCATTTAGGCCTCTAGAAATGGTAAAGATGAATTGCTGAATTTCAAACCAAACTGAATGACAAGGATTCAGTTGCATGGATTTATGACAAGGATTTATGTGACAGTGACATGGGTAACCTGCACATTTGTGAAGGCACCATTAATGCTGAAAGGTACATACAGGTTTGGGAGCAACATCTGCTGCCATACAAGCTATGTCTTTTCAGGGACATTCTGCTTAATACAGCAAGACAATGCCAAGACACATTCTGCTCATGTGACAACAGCGTGGCTTCATAGTAAAAGAGTGCCGGTACTAGAATGGCCTGCTTGCAGTCCTATATGTATCTATAAAAACATTTTTTATAAATATATATATATATATACAGGTCCTTCTCAAAATATTAGCATATTGTGATAAAGTTCATTATTTTCCATAATGTCATGATGAAAATTTAACATTCATATATTTTAGATTCATTGCACACTAACTGAAATATTTCAGGTCTTTTATTGTCTTAATACGGATGATTTTGGCATACAGCTCATGAAAACCCAAAATTCCTATCTCACAAAATTAGCATATCATTAAAAGGGTCTCTAAATGAGCTATGAACCTAATCATCTGAATCAACAAGTTAACTCTAAACACCTGCAAAAGATTCCTGAGGCCTTTAAAACTCCCAGCCTGGTTCATCACTCAAAACCCCAGTCATGGGTAAGACTGCCGACCTGACTGCTGTCCAGAAGGCCACTATTGACACCCTCAAGCAAGAGGGTAAGACACAGAAAGAAATTTCTGTACGAATAGGCTGTTCCCAGAGTGCTGTATCAAGGCACCTCAGTGGGAAGTCTGTGGGAAGGAAAAAGTGTGGCAGAAAATGCTGCACAACGAGAAGAGGTGACCGGACCCTGAGGAAGATTGTGGAGAAGGGCCGATTCCAGACCTTGGGGGACCTGCGGAAGCAGTGGACTGAGTCTGGAGTAGAAACATCCAGAGCCACCGTGCACAGGCGTGTGCAGGAAATGGGCTACAGGTGCCGCATTCCCCAGGTCAAGCCACTTTTGAACCAGAAACAGCGGCAGAAGCGCCTGACCTGGGCTACAGAGAAGCAGCACTGGACTGTTGCTCAGTGGTCCAAAGTACTTTTTTCGGATGAAAGCAAATTCTGCATGTCATTCGGAAATCAAGGTGCCAGAGTCTGGAGGAAGACTGGGGAGAAGGAAATGCCAAAATGCCAGAAGTCCAGTGTCAAGTACCCACAGTCAGTGATGGTCTGGGGTGCTGTGTCAGCTGCTGGTGTTGGTCCACTGTGTTTTATCAAGGGCAGGGTCAATGCAGCTAGCTATCAGGAGATTTTGGAGCACTTCATGCTTCCATCTGCTGAAAAGCTTTATGGAGATGAAGATTTCATTTTTCAGCACGACCTGGCACCTGCTCACAGTGCCAAAACCACTGGTAAATGGTTTACTGACCATGGTATCACTGTGCTCAATTGGCCTGCCAACTCTCCTGACCTGAACCCCATAGAGAATCTGTGGGATATTGTGAAGAGAACGTTGAGAGACTCAAGACCCAACACTCTGGATGAGTTAAAGGCCGCTATCGAAGCATCCTGGGCCTCCATACGACCTCAGCAGTGCCACAGGCTGATTGCCTCCATGCCACGCCGCACTGAAGCAGTCATTTCTGCAAAAGGATTCCCAACCAAGTATTGAGTGCATAACTGTACATGATTATTTGAAGGTTGATGTTTTTTGTATTAAAAACACTTTTCTTTTATTGGTCGGATGAAATATGCTAATTTTGTGAGATAGGAATTTTGGGTTTTCATGAGCTGTATGCCAAAATCATCTGTATTAAGACAATAAAAGACCTGAAATATTTCAGTTAGTGTGCAATGAATCTAAAATATATGAATGTTAAATTTTCATCATGACATTATGGAAAATAATGAACTTTATCACAATATGCTAATATTTTGAGAAGGACCTGTACAGTATGGCAGAGTTGGGATGCTTTTGAAAATGAATATGAAAACATAAAGGTAGTGTTCCAGATGGTAATTTTGTAGATAACCATCTGGAAGCAGCTCCATGTAAACCCTTTTTGAAAAAGGTTGCCCTTTTTCTGAAAAGAATATGGTAAATGAAAGAATAAGGCATCTGTCTGACTAAGTGAAGCACCAAATGGAAATAATATATGAAGAGGAGCAGCGAATTGATCATCACAGCAAAAACACGCCCAGAGCCACCTGAATAGAAGCTTATTTGTCTGGAATTTTGTTTGAATATCTTGGAGCCTAGAGGATTTCTTTTGAATCTCATGAGAGTTCAGCTTCTTTGCAAAGTAAGTTTGACTGACCACATAACAATAGTAAAACATTTAACATACCAAGATCCTTTGGTATGAAAATACCTGGGCCACTCACTGTTTCAGGATGTTATACTATAAACACTCAACCATGACTGAAATAGTCCTTTTATTGAAATAGAACCCTAATGGATTCAAATGCCCTCTATATGTTCAGGTATTAGTGTAATAAGGTATATATTGAAAAGATCATGTATTGATCAAATGGCTCCATAAGCATTTTGATCCATGTTTTTTTGGAGATGCTTTAAGCAGATAACTGTAAAATGTTCTGAGACAACTAATTTCCTGCACTGACAGAAGGTTAGCACATGGTAATTGCACTTATAGTGGATATATGCTTTCAAAGGCATAAACATGCAAGCATAAGCTAGAATGCTTAACCTTGGAGGATATAATCTACAAGCCTAGGTACAGATAAAGTAGAGCATTGTCCCATCTTTCAAAGAGCGGAGTTTAGATATCTTCTTGGATTAGTCATTTCTTCACTTGGATGCCAAGCACTGGAGGGGGGCAGGAATTTTAAGGAAAGAGTAACAATTGGTCTTTTCATTCATTAGAACTGCATAATTATTGAGGTTAATTCAACTTGGAGCTTGTGCACTATTGTCTTTGAATATAGCTGCCACTGCTGAAATGAATAAATTAGTGACAAAACAAAGCAAACAGACAAGCTCTGCCTCAATGCACAATGTCAGAGACACTGCCTCCAAGGATAAGAAGAAGCCTTGGAGAAAAAAAAAACCCTTTAGTTGATTATCTGGAGACAACAGCTTTGTCATTTACAGGCATCTGGGGCTGAATTTGCTCGCTGATGAGATTTCTTTGGTATCTGTGCAACATGCTCAGTCATTTACAACCTAGAGGGAGTTCATGCAGCCTGCGTGTTACATACGTAATGTAATATTTTCAAAGGTAAACATATTTTCAAAAGGTTGGAAATTGTTTATTGTGATCTACACGTGTTGTCTAGTAGGTACAGACTGGATAGTGAGGTAGAGATCTGGGATGCATTAGCTTTGTTGTATTTAAACCAGAGTCAGCATTTTCCTTTTCTTTTTGCTTTTTCTTTTAAGAGAAAAAAATTTAAGTTATAAGTTAAAAAATCACTGAATTTGTTATAATAAAGTTAAATTAACATCCTGGGACTGAATGTGTCAGAAAGTCTAAAGCCACACTAGCAGTTATTTCAAAATGGTGCTTTTAACTAAAGTGCAGCCATCATCTTTAGTCACCAACATGCTGGCACAGTGCCCTCCACTTTCCCCCGCCCTGTATGGATATAATAGCACTTCATATGCTCTCCTTTTTGCTCCTGCCAATGCCAATAACATGAGCAAAGGACACCCTGCAAAGCCTGTTGCTCTCCCATGGACAATGGTGGAAAAACGATTCATAAACCCTTTAGGGACAAGTAACAAAAGCATTAGTAGTCAATATTTTTGTACCCGTGTTTTGCACAAAATATAAAACTAAAAACTAAAAGAAAATATGAAGAACTTCTGAAAGACAACAGGTTTTTCACTTCTTTTCACAACTGTAGTCATACGTGCAACAAAAAGTAGAGAAACGCCAGAAACTCCTTTATTGCTCAGTTTTAAGATCAGCTGGTCCCGACCTGTGGCTGGTCAGTCGAAAACTCAAAAATTGGATTTTTCCAGTGCAACGGTGTGATGCTGAATTCCTCTTAACGCCTCTTGTGGTTCCACAAAACTGGCTTCATCTATATTTACCTGTGTTTGTGCAACAAAAACTGGAATGCAATTGTGCCTTCACACATGGGGTAGAGCTACCAATCACAGTTTGGTAAAAACAAAAATGTAGCAGGCCAGACATTTAGCTGAAATCTGTTCAAAAAACACCTTGATATTTTATTATTCTATTATTATCAGTAAAATGTAGGATATAAGGTGAGACCCACTGAGAAAAGTAACTTGTATAACTTGATCATCTGGATGACATTTGGTCACACCTACAGGTCATCTGCCCTGGATTGGCAGCTTTAGATGAACTTGCTGTTACAGCTGAGCTGGGTTTACCATCATTAATGTAAAACTGTGATGAGGTTGCAGCACCTTGCACACATTTCAATCTCAAAGCTCACAAACACTTATCGTTTCTTACAAGATTGGAGAAAAATGAGAGGAATGAAATGAAGGTAGAGAAGAAAATTCATAGCTAGCAGCAAGATCTCTCCACAGAAGAAAAATGAAGAGTTGAACCAATGTTATTTTCTTTACCCATTCCACCACATTCACTCCACACCCTCTCTTCCATCTTTCACCATTTTCACTTTTTCTTCATCTTCATCAAAAAGTCTCTGTATCTCTTCCCATACTGACTCTCTCCAAGCTATTTCTGCAAAACCCACCATCAGTCTGTATCCGAAGGCAGCACAGGTATACAGCCACTTTCTGAACCTCAAAGCTTGCTTATATATATATTTGAACTCCAAACAGCAGTAATACATACATTAATTCAGCTTCCTGTTCAACCAACTGTAATCACTGCTGAAATTAGATTGGCTCAGTCAACTGTGTTATATATATAACACTTACATCATTATTTTCCACAGTGATATTCTTCCTCTGAGGTGGGAACTAAATTCATCTAAAAATGTCCCCATCTGGGCTCCTACATGCGTGTGCGTGTTTGGGCCATTGGTGGATGTTTTTCAGGCACTTGACAAGACTGATGACCAGTCGAGAGCTCTTGTCAGGGGGGATTATCCCTCTGAGTGGTGCTGAGGGGCCAAAGACAGCTTGGGTTCAGAAGTGGGTCTGAGTGCTCTCTGTCTTCAGGATCTCCTCCTTATATCTAATCTGAGAGGACAGTGAGGAGTGACTAACCAGCACTCTGTCTGGTTGGGTACATCTGACCTTTCAAGGTCCTTCCTGAGTGTTTTGTCACAGAATAAAGAATTCAAGGACAGACTAATAGTAACTTTAACAGCAGGACTAATCTAAAATATTCGAGTTTGAGGTTCATAAGATGTGGTGTAACTACCATGTAACAGGCTTTGAAAGGTGAAAACTGGGTATAGGTCAACTTTATAGTCTACAAACCATGAATAAAAGATTCAATTGTATAGCCGCAGGGCTTCTCTCATCCAGTGTATAAGCCTCTGTTCTCAGTTTCTTTTCAGTTCACATCTTGTTTAGTTTATAGTTGCAGAGGTTTTTCAGCCTCTTGCAGGATTTCCCTCTGCTTAACTTCATAAACTTGGTCCCTGCTAAATAAAAGCATCCCCATAAGATGACGCTGCCACCACCATGTTTTGTGTGCAGTATTAGTTTTCTGGAACACATAATTCTTTGCATGTAGGCTAAAAAAAATGTATTTGGTCTCTGGTTTTTTTGCCCTGCGATGGACTGGCGACCTGTCCAGGATGTACCCTGCCTCTCGCCCATAGACTGCTGGAGATAGGCACCAGCTCCCCCGCGACCCACTATGGAATAAGCGGTAGAAAATGACTGATTGACTCTGGTTTTTTCCAACAATGGCTTTATCTTTGCAACTCTTCCATAAATGCTAGCATTGTGGAGTGCAGGACTAATAGTTATTGTTTCTTCAGATTCTCCAACCTAGGGATCTCTGCAGTTCCTCCAGAGTTACCATTGAACTCTTGGCTTCTCTTTGTTTGATCAATGATCTCCTGTCCGTTTAGGTAGACGGCCATGCCTGTTAGATTTACAGCTGTGCACTGCGTGCTAAATTTTCAGATGACAGATTGAACAGAGCTCTGTTAGATGGTCAAAGCTTTGTCAAATTGTTTTATAACCTAATCCTGCTTTAGACTTGCCCATTTTTCTCCCTGACCTGTCCACTGTATTATTTGGTCTTTATGATGCTGTTTGTTCACTAATCTTCTCTAACAAACCTCTGAGGTTTCACGGAAAAAAATAATTTAAACCATGTATAATTTTCCATTCACTATGTAGTTATGCATAACTACGTAGTGAAATCCATTGACGTTTGTGGATGTAACAGCAAAATAAGAAAAGGTTGAAGAGGTTTTTTTGCAAGGCCACGTAAAGGTGAAATTCTAATTTTTATTAAGGTATGTCAGGATTTAAACTGCAATATTCCCCTGCTATAGCTGCTGCTGACAAGCTCATTTGGTGTTGCAGTAATCACTGTATTCAGAAAGTTTGAAATGTTCCAGCCTCAGAAGAATGGCCTGGATCAGCACTTTATTCAGCATTTCCTCTCTCCATGCAGAGATCACAATGCCAGTTAAATCTGTCTGCTTCTTTTCCTTCCACTGTGTACTCATTATTGAGTGGCAAGTTAAATAGCCCCACAGAGTGGCAGGCATCCTGATCCCGGTGTGCCTTTCACATGGTAAACAGTTTCAAATGGGCCTTGTATTGTACTGCTATAATACAGCATCTGCTTTATGGCATGGAAAAAATGCATTGTCACCAAGTGGCATTGAAAGAGCCATTCAGGAACCACCAGGGCCTCGCCAAAATGCTGAGGCTTTGACAGTGACAAGAGCGGGTGGGTGGTGGTCGAGCAACCTGCATTCTAGTTGGATACCACTGCTGTGAAGTATTGGCCAGGCCAGAAAATCAAATGTAGTTGCAGATGATTCCAGAGACAAAAGCTCTTTGTAGTCTGGCCATGCTTAAGAAGACTGTGCTATACAAACTAGTCAATATCCCACATAACTTCAGTGGAGCAAAATGACTCCAATGAATTTATTCGTTCTCAGTGCAGCAGCATAGTGGGTCAGAGTGCTGCACTGAGCACTGGACCTTGGCCAGACAGGAATGAGACACTATGCAGCCAGAGACAGAAGATGCCTCTTATCCCTTAACTCTCCATTAAACATTTAGAGCACCACTTCTGCGTTCTCCGCCACTGAAAGCTGCTACTGCTCCTGGTGGAAAAACTTTTTAGGATCACAGAAACGTAAAGACTCTGCCAGTTCTACCAACACTTTCATAAATCATACAGCACAATTTATGGTTTTGTTCAATAGTTAGACCAGTTTTATTATTTTCTTGAGAAAAATATGTGGTGAGTGAAGCAGAGAGAAAAGAAGGACAGCACCATAACTGAAGCTGTTTAAATCTGGCCTCAAGGAATGACAAAATGTTATCTTGAGTTATATTTAATCCACGCTAAAGGATTTGAGTGATTAAAGTTGAGCAAATGAGTTTTTTTTCTGTAATGGTGAAATAAGAGCTAAGACAAAGATCTATTCTAAGACCTGACCTAAAAATTTTGTTCCAAGGTGCATCTGACACATAAAACAGAGTAAACAATGGAATGGACAGCAAATGGTGTACACATAGCAAATACCGGAGCAATAAAAAAAAAAAGTAAACAATGAAACAAAAAACACAACTACAGTTTAGTGTAACTAGACAGTAGATATTAAATGCACAATTTGACCAGTAAACATAACAATAAATGGCAATTGATTGATGATTTTAAATGGCCTGGAATCACCTGATATTGTCATTATTGCATGACTAAAATCTAGCATCATAAAATACAAGCCATTCAACACTAGGAATGGGCTGGTTTCTGAAGTCATGATTTAAATACTGCAAAGGTTTTGTGTCATATGGAGCCTGTGGACTAAACTCATGAGATTGACTGAGATTGAGATTAACTGCTGCTGCAAGCAGTCAGTCAGCTGTGTACTCCAGTCAACCTAGATAATACCTTCTAAACTTTCTTCCCTTTAAAATAAAAATAAATAAATAAAATTAAATGTATGAAAGTTTTCCGCTAGCGAACAAACCTTCATACTTGTAAGAGTACATTGGAGTTCCATGACTGGTTGAAATGTCAAACTAATAAAACAATTTTGCTGTAATCAGATCAGCCTTCCTGGTATCTGAAATCCGATGTCTAGTTCTCTCTTAGGAGGAGCTCATCACCAAAGATAAATAATCAAAATACCGGCGGAAATACAGGTCCTTCTCAAAATATTAGCATATTGTGATAAAGTTCATTATTTTCCATAATGTCATGATGAAAATTTAACATTCATATATTTTAGATTCATTGCACACTATCTGAAATATTTCAGGTCTTTTATTGTCTTAATACGGATGATTTTGGCATACAGCTCATGAAAACCCAAAATTCCTATCTCACATAATTAGCATATCATTAAAAGGGTCTCTAAACGAGCTATGAACCTAATCATCTGAATCAACGAGTTAACTCTAAACACCTGCAAAAGATTCCTGAGGCCTTTAAAACTCCTAGCCTGGTTCATCACTCAAAACCCCAATCATGGGTAAGACTGCCGACCTGACTGCTGTCCAGAAGGCCACTATTGAAACCCTCAAGCAAGAGGGTAAGACACAGAAATAAATTTCTGAACGAATAGGCTGTTCCCAGAGTGCTGTATCAAGGCACCTCAGTGGGAAGTCTGTGGGAAGGAAAAAGTGTGTCAGAAAACGCTGCACAACGAGAAGAAGTGACCGGACCCTGAGGAAGATTGTGGAGAAGGGCCGATTCCAGACCTTGGGGGACCTGCGGAAGCAGTGGACTGAGTCTGGAGTAGAAACATCCAGAGCCACCGTGCACAGGCGTGTGCAGGAAATGGGCTACAGGTGCCGCATTCCCCAGGTCAAGCCACTTTTGAAACAGAAACAGCGGCAGAAGCGCCTGACCTGGGCTACAGAGAAGCAGCACTGGACTGTTGCTCAGTGGTCCAAAGTACTTTTTTCGGATGAAAGCAAATTCTGCATGTCATTCGGAAATCAAGGTGCCAGAGTCTGGAGGAAGACTGGGGAGAAGGAAATGCCAAAATGCCAGAAGTCCAGTGTCAAGTACCCACAGTCAGTGATGGTCTGGGGTGCCGTGTCAGCTGCTGGTGTTGGTCCACTGTGTTTTATCAATGGCAGGGTCAATGCAGCTAGCTATCAGGAGATTTTGGAGCACTTCATGCTTCCATCTGCTGAAAAGCTTTATGGAGATGAAGATTTCATTTTCCAGCACGACCTGACACCTGCTCACGGTGCCAAAACCACTGGTAAATGGTTTACTGACCATGGTATCACTGTGCTCAATTGGCCTGCCAACTCTCCTGACCTGAACCCCATAGAGAATCTGTAGGATATTGTGAAGAGAACGTTGAGAGACTCAAGACCCAACACTCTGGATGAGCTAAAGGCCGCTATCGAAGCATCCTGGGCCTCCATAAGACCTCAGCAGTGCCACAGGCTGATTGCCTCCATGCCACGCCGCATTGAAGCAGTCATTTCTGCAAAAGGATTCCCGACCAAGTATTGAGTGCATAACTGTACATGATTATTTGAAGGTTGACGTTTTTTGTATTAAAAACACTTTTCTTTTATTGGTCGGATGAAATATGCTAATTTTGTGAGATAGGAATTTTGGGTTTTCATGAGCTGTATGCCAAAATCATCCGTATTAAGACAATAAAAGACCTGAAATATTTCAGTTAGTGTGCAATGAATCTAAAATATATGAATGTTAAATTTTCATCATGACATTATGGAAAATAATGAACTTTATCCCAATATGCTAATATTTTGAGAAGGACCTGTATGCAAAAGGCAGGTCAACAAGTTTAAGAAACATTTGAGTCCTGCAGTGTAAATTAAGAGTTATCTACTAATTATTCAGAAGTGTACAAACAGTTTTCAACATGCCATTAAATAAAATGTCTATAGAAAAAGTTTTGAAAAAACGTTTATGTAATTGATACTCCTTTTACATGTTTTGTTATCTTTTAAGAGATTTCTTTCTCATCTCCTATCAGAAACAAACTTTTTGGTTGAATGAAAATAATTTTAGAATGAAATCTGCCAGAGGTTAAAATAACTTTCGTCTTAAAAGTATCTGGGCGTGGTGAACTGTGACGTTTTCCCTGCTTCTCCTGCACCTGCCACTATGTCAGCAAAGCAGCCGATGAAAGCAGAGGTAGAGATGTTAATTTCAAGGGCGATCAAATACAATGTAGTGCAACACTTTGCTGTTCAGAATACACAAAATAAAGCCTCTCAGAGTCATAAATCATATATAACAATGCTATGACACACTTTTATCACACTATCAAGCACAGGCAAAAGTAAATGCCTATGGACAAATTTCTTGTGAAGTTGAAACCTAGAGAAGTCTAGTGCCAGTGCTACAAAAACAGATGTAGCTTTAAATATGTGTTTTATTAATATTTCATAGTACAATGCTTCCAGGAATGTTGGTAGATACATTTCCCTAACAACATGACTATGATTGTGAGTGTTGTGAACATCTTAAGGGGCTTTTTTTTTTTGTTTGGAGTTTAATTGGAATTTCAAGATTATACTTTCAGGATATATGTAGCTGGTAATGATTTAAAACCTACCTCATGATCATATGAAATGTAATATAATTTTTTCAAACTTACTGAGAGTAGTAGTAGTAAAGTAGGGTTTCCATTTTTAATAAAAGCAATAGGTTCATGTTATGCATATTGTTTTAAATCTCTGTTTTACATAATAATGTGAAATTCTATCCTTATTCAAGGCCAGCTCTTTACATATTTACATAATTTTCTGTTTTTATCAATAATAACTGGCTTTAAATTCACGTTTCTACACAATGATGAATGTGTTTAAACTACATAAAATTAAAGGTAAAAGGTTTTTGAGTATGACTTGCCTGTTTTAAGGTCATGCCTTAAATTCTTATGGTCATGGAAAATCTCAGTTGGATTTATCTCTGAACTTTGACTAGGCCACACCAAAACCTTAAATTTTTTTTTTCGGCCTTTCAGTGCTGGGCTTGCAGGGGTGTTTTGGATCATTAGCTCTCTATATAACCTGAATGTACTTAAGCTTAAGGTCATGACTAGATGGCTGGACATTCTTTAGGATTTTCTGATAAAGAGCAGGTTTGAGGATTTCATCAATTATGGCAAGTAAGGGCATGATGTAGTCCTTTTTGAGATATTTTATCCTACTTGATGTTGTCAGACAAGATATATTTAAGCAATGTCTTGATTTCAAAAAGTCTTGGTAGTAATCAGGTCTGGGTGTGGCTAATGAAACATGAACCAAAAAAAATGTAGTTAATCATAATTAATTCATGAATTAACAATAGATGTTATCACTTTTTGTCATAACACCAGGTTGATTTGAATAGCTCTATTCCCCTGGTAAATATGGTATTTATCTGAAAACTGTATTGTGTATTTACTAACATCATGTTTTTTACAATAGTAAAAGTTGAGTGATGATCTGAAACATTTAAGTGTGATAAAAAGACCAATAAGCACTCTAATAATTTCTTTGACTAATTATCTTGTCATGCACATTCCTCCAACTCTGCTAATTTTAGCATCAGGAAACACAGATATGCTAAGGCGGTTCTAGTTCAGCTCAGTGATGAATGGAGTTTAACAGTGCAGTTGTCCAATGTTATGTAAAAGAGCCACTTTTATACCAGTTTACCATGTCTAATGGTGAGACAGAGGAGGCGTGTCAGTCAGACTGAAGCCCAATGACGAGCTGTCCTGGATAGATTTTCTATTCCTACCTACTCCATTATGCTTCCACTGAACACAATATGGGTCGCTTAAAAGCGTCATGGAAAATGATGGACCTCAGTCATATAGATAATTTAGTTCTGCTGAAAGTTTAACTCAAAAGCTTTCATTCTTTAAACCAGTCATCTGGAAAGTGCTCTTCCATGAGGACTGTCAAGGATACAATATTGCCCCTGTCTATGTTCTGTGCCCTCTCAAAATATGGATCCAAAGTCCAATTTCAGCTAAATCACAGCTTAGATAAACAGCCTGAGTTAATTAAACTCAGAGACTTTTGTTTTGATGCCAAATCATCAGCTTGTGCTTTGGCTGTATTTTCATGCAAGGCGGAGAAAAACATCTCGTGAACAAAAACATCCCCCGAGAAGGGAAGCAGACATGACAAGCCCTTGCAACGTCTTAACTTTTGTAGTGAAATAGAAGAGAAGAAAATTGCTTGGCTATTGATAGTGGAATCCCATAAGTTTTCCCACATAGGTAGTGACACAATGGAGACATAAGAAAAGTACTTCTGGGAGAAGACTTATCCTTAGGCCTCCAACAGGTACATTGTTTAGGACTGAAAGAAGACATATGTATCTAGGTTACATATCCGGTTGAGATGGTCACTTACTCTCCTTGATCATTCACCAAATCCTGACCCCCTTTTTTTTATTTTTTTACAGGAGACGCAACAATCATCATTTTATGGCCAATTTCCAACCTCTGCATTTTCTGTAGCCATCACCCATATTATATTATATTATATTATATTATATTATATTATATTATATTATATTGTTTCGAGCCATCCTGTAATAAACAGTCATTAATTATTTATATTAGGAAGAGGGAATGTCATGCCATGTGTCTGAGACACATGGTCTTGCCATCTGAAAGCTGTGGGTTCAATTAAAGCTTCCTCCTTCCACATGTTGATGTGCCCCTGGGCAAGGCGCTTAACCTCAAGTTGCCTACCAATCTGCATATTGGTGCTTGAATCAGTGTATGAATGCTTGTGCATTTGTGAGTGCAGCTGGGTGTAAAGTGCTTTGAGTGGTTGGTATGACTGAAAAGGAACTATAAAAATTCAGTCCATTAACCGTTATAGCATCCTGTATTAGCAAAGAGTGTGGCTGGCAGGGCTAGCATTACTAAAACTGCAGTCTCCATGTGTATTTGCAGTGTAGACTATTACCAAAAGGCTGCCAATCTATTCAAATCCAGCATGTTCCATGATAGGGGTTGAAATCTCACTAATAAAACAACTTAGCTGATCAGCCTTCTTGGTATCTGAAATTTGATGTCAGGTTCTCTCTTAGCAGCAAGAATGAACTGAAGGCATGTCTCAATATATCGTAGAAAATATACTGGTAAATAGCATCTTACATTTTTGTGCATTTGTGCTAATTTCATTTGAACAGGCTCGCTGATAGGGGTGAAGGTGTGCACAAAAATCCCAGTGCGGTGTGCACCTCAGTTGGTCCTCATAGCTCAGCATGTTTTCAGAAACAAATCAAAATTTCAAAATAATTTTTTTAACCTTATTTAGCAGTGAACAAAGGCAATGATTTAGATTTTATCAAATTGTTCTAGCATTTCAAAGCGTCACCAGTATAGAACTGAGTGCAGATTTGGTTTAATTTAGTCAAATAATAAAGTATAAGCGAGTATTGACAACAAATGAAACAATGGATAGTATCACAACAAAATAGTTCATGTTGTTTAGGACTTTTCGAAAAGGGTGTGCCCTAATTTGATATAAATTCTTAATTACATAGGAGCTGTTTTGATATATAAACAATCCAGCAAGTCCGAGGCCATGGTTCTCGACTGGAAAAGGGTGGCTTGTCCTCTTCAGGTTGGAGGGGAGTTCCTGCCTCAAGTGGAGGAGTTTAAGTATCTCGGGGTCTTGTTCACGAGTGGGGGAAGAATGGAGCGGGAGATCGACAGACGGATCGGTGCGGCTGCCGCAGTAATAGGGGCGCTGTGCCGGTCCGTTGTGGTGAAGAGAGAGCTGAGCCAAAAAGCGAAGCTCTCGATTTACCGGTCGGTCTACGTTCCTACCCTCACCTATGGCCATGAACTTTGGGTCATGACCGAAAGAACGAGATTCCGGATACAAGCGGCTGAAATGAGCTTCCTCCGTAGGGTGGCCGGGCACTCCCTTAGAGATAGGGTGAGGAGCTCGGCCATCCGGGAGGAGCTCGGAGTAGAGCCGCTGCTCCTCCACATCGAGAGGAACCAGTTGAGGTGGCTCGGGCATCTATACCGGATGCCTCCTGGACGCCTTCCTCGGGAGGTGTTCCAGGCACGTCCCACTGGGAGGAGGCCCAGGGGATGGCCCAGGATACGCTGGAGGGACTATGTCTCTCGGCTGGCCTGGGAACGCCTTGGGCTCCCCCCGGAGGAGCTGGAAGAGGTGTCTGGGGAGAGGGACATCTGGGCGTCTCTGCTGAATCTGCTGCCCCCGCGACTCGGTCCCGGATAAAGCGGAAGACGACGAGTACGAGTACGAGTACAATCCAGCGTACAGGTTGTACTTGAATGCGTGTTGAACTTGAAGCGTCTCTGTTGGGAAACCACCTCTCCTCAACACAGCACTGGATTGCTTGCCTGTGTGATGCTATAAAATCTCCAATTTAGGGCTGGTTGGATGTTACAAGCAAATGGATTTATACTACTGCTGATTTTTCTTTGTACCAGTAATGCTTGATGCATGACATAATTTCAGGTGAGTAGTTAAGTGTAGAGCGAGCTATGCACCTGATTAGTGTTGAAGAATGTTTTGATTCAGTCCACATTTCTTTCTCCATCGTCACTATTGCTAAATAACAGACCTCAATGTTCCCAAATAGCAGGCTTGAGTAGTTGCGTTCCCATTGACGGTCAAATTGCCCAAATTGTAATTACGAAAAAAAAAAAATCCTTAATATAAACATTCACCAGCAAAGCAGTTGGCAGTTCTGGATCAAGATCAAACTCATCTAACTCTCCACTCTCAGACCCACATCGTTTCCCCCCCTGGCGGTGATCCTGTCAACTAACCTTAAGCCCAATATTCAGCAATATCTTCACAGAAATCCTCACACTCTTTCTAACCATCCTGTCCTCCTCGCCGCACAGTTGATGAGTTCCCGGTTCCAGATTCAAGCAAAACAAATCCTTATAATAAACCTGTTAAACCTTCTTCTGGCTCCTGAGTGTGCTTCTGCATGTGGATTAAAGCAGCAGTAAAAGCTATGACAAGATGGTACTACTGGCGAAAAAGACGAAGAAGACAACAGGAAGCAGTAGGAGGATGAAGGCGCTTCATGTTTGGATTCACCAGGAGATGAAGCATTTTTTATATTTAGTTTGCGACAGGGGCATTACCAGCACTTCAGATTCCAAAAAGCAAAGAAATGCGAGCATTTACCAAAATCTTGAAGCAGCCATCCGTCGCCGCCATGTTTTTTAATGAGTTATTGCATGAACAAACTTATTCACGTGTGATTTTAATTGTATTTCTTATTTAATGTAAACACAAGAATTGTGAAATTGTGTTTTTTCGACATTGGCCGAATATCTACAAAGTTTTGTGCACATTTCTAATGGAAACGCAGCTAGTGATTACGTTAAATGCTGTCTACTTTGTTTTGGTGTCGCTTTTTAAAGTTATGTAGCGGAAAATAGAATTTTGCCCCTCAGTTCCGCATAATAACTTCTTATAATTATATAAACTGTTGCACCCCAACCTACTGATACTGGACATAGCTAACTTTGAGTCTTCCTCACTCAGTGACAGATTCCACACTAAAACAGTGTTGATGTCAACTACGGCTGCAACAATTAATCAGATTAATCGGGATTAATCGATTACTGAAATAATTGTCAACTAATTTAATAACTGAATAATTGTTTACTAGTATATACAGACTCTAAAACATCTCATTTGCTGAAAGAACAACCCACTCAGAGCAGTAATTAGGCCAAAACTGTACAAACATATATATACATTTTACATTTAAGATGAAAAACCTTCTTTTTCTGTAAATATGCTCTATCCAGAACTCTTCAAGTGGCATAGCTGTAGCTTCACCTCGTACAAATCCTGTAAAAAATCTCCTATGAAGCACCTTTTGCTATCCAATTTTTAATCGATTAATCAAAAAAATAATCGACAGATTAACCGATTTGCAAAATAATCGTTAGAAGCAGCCCTTAAGTCAACACAACCTGGTGCGTTCATTGATTGGAAACATATAGGATTTTTGTGTTTCAGTTGCAGCATTCATCAATTCCTGCAAATAACCATTTACTAGAAGCATCTCTGTTCCCAACTCTTTCACACTTAATGCATTCTTCCATCCAAAGAACACCCGATCAATACAGGACTCTTGTGGTTGTTTTTATGGATAACTTAGAGACAACGACAACAGTAAAAACATTCATTTAATAGGCACGAAACTGAGTTAAAAGAAAACCATAAAACGCTTTCCGGAAGTAGGTGAAGAGAAGCAGGAAGGGGGTTCAAAGACAGACATACTTCTGATTTGGCTTCAAAGCCTGGGGGTTGTGAATGACTTGGATAAAACTCTACATGAAATCAGTCCTTCTCTCATTATCTCTTCTGCCAACAAACACGTCTTCCTGCCAGGCTGTTTAACACACACTATAATATTTAATTTCACCTCTTCAAATAAGTTTTGATTGTTTTTGGGATAGTATGACTGACGTTTTGAACCTGTAGAGTGGTTTGGGTGGGTGGATTCAGTTTGAATGGATTTCATCATCAGTACCCCCCTTAAGACTTCTCCAGCTTCAGATAATCGGATCCTGGTTATCACTATCTCCCATGGTTGGGTTTTAGGTGCACATCCAGCGTAATCCTGAAGAGTATGACTTGGGACACCGGAGGCTTAATTAGACTATTATTTTTTACAATTCACAACCGAGGAGAATCGAATCAATCTGACTTCTGTGTAGCTGCTCTTTTCTGGATGATTAAACACTATCGATACACAGACATTTTAAGGCAGCTGGGGAAAAATTAGATCAACCCTTCTTTTAATGTTGCAAAGCTTGAAGAATAACAATGTTAACCTAGGTGAGAATGTAAATCAGGGTGATAATACTAGTGGTCAACAAGAGTTGGCAACTGTACATATGAAAAATATTAAAAGTGATATGAAAACAAAAGAGTCAGGTTGAAAATGAAACGATGTGAGGAACAGAAAGCGGTCTGAGACTGAGAGACTGACAGAAAGAGGTAGAGATCCGAGGATAATCTGTTCTCAGGGCAGCGAAGGATCCTTTTTAAAGTCCTGGAGGTTTAAATAAGTCCTTAAGCTCTGAGCACTTCAGGATCTCAAAGACAGATGTGGAAATGAAACTATTGTTTTAATCATCATACTTCCATCAGCGAAAATTCTAATGCTTACTCCTATAGAGATTTAAGTTACATTCTGGTATGAAATGTTCAAACTTATTATGGGCATGAATATAATTCTACTTTGGGCTTTTATTATTTATTTGAAGAATTTTTCTGGCTGGAATGACAATTGTTGTTTTTTTTTCTTGGCACAGAGCTGGTCAATAAGTATATTCTTATTATGATTATTGATTATTAATATACTTATTGACAGAGTTTGGACAGGGACCAATCTATAACCTAAAGTTAGTCTGGTTTATCTATTTAAATAAAGCTTGGATGTTTGTGATAACTGTCCTGTTGGAAAATGCATTTGTGTCAAAGTTTTAGCCATCTAGTTGTTAATTTGAGGTGAGGCTGAGGAACTATGTTTTCCATCAGGGCAATTATCCTGAACAAACATTAACGTTGTTTTTTGAGGGCTAAAATTACTTTCCCGAATGGCCAATAATGATCAGTAGTTGGTGAGATATCTACCCAGAATCATGTCAAAAGCTTGTTTATTTAGATTTAAAATCATTTTCATTCAACCAAGAAGTTAGTGTCTGATAGGAAATGAGACAGGCATGTCAAGATGAAAAAAACAATTTAAAAGGAGTAGAAATTTGGAATAATTTATCTGTTTATTCGTATTTTACTTAAAATGCAATGTCAAAAATTCTTTATTATCTTATCAATAGTCAATGTGAAAATCTTTATTGGCATTAGAGTGATCAAATCTTACTTATAATTGCTGACCAGCTTTTTGCATGTTTTCAATGGTATTCTGAAGATTCATCTTTGATGATGAGCTCTAAGCCTGAGGTTGATTTAGTCCCTCCAAAGATTCCCTGTCCGATTCAAATTGGTACTCTGGCTTGGCCACTTCAGAACATTAAAAGTTCTTCCAGCCAGAAGAAATTACATTGTTCTACATTGTTGATAAAATTACATTAGCTTAAATGTGGCTTCAAAAAGTAAGCGATGCAGATAAAACTTGCATAGAAAGTGTCTATAAATATTAGTGGTGTGTGTATGTACATATTTGAACCTCTATGTATAATTTTGACTGGGGTTAGACACAATTTATAATAAACCTTAATGTGTGCATGCTATTTATTTATACAAAAATCACAGATGTGTTTGTTGTATAATGATTCCACCCTGGAAAAAAGATTAATTCAAAAGCAATGTGAAAATTCCCAAATTAATAGGATATTCCTGCTCCTGTATGTAAACTCCTGGCCACTGCCTTGAAAGTGGATTTATGGCCAGCTGATAAAATGCATATAGAAGCACTGTGTGAATATCACAACAATGTAATCCTTTATTCCAAGCCAAACCTATTTCATGAAAGCAGTGGTAACATCTAAAAAATGGCCTTTGCCTTCTGCAAATCCCAAAACGCCAACAAAAATAAAGGGAACAACATCAAAACCAGGAGCTATATGAATTCCACCTCAGTAATATATTACAAACTACCATGAGTAATAGTGTCCTATTTTTCTCTCCCAGGAACTGTGGAGGCGTGTGCCATGTCACGCAGGGAGCCCTCTGAGTAACACATCCACCATGATTCCTCTCATGGAGAGATGTGGTCATTGTTCTTTGAGCCCTCAGAGGCCCAAAACCAGCCAACCTTGAAGACCCAAGCTTTAGGTCTGCTCCAGACCCAAGTCTTTTCAGCTTCCACCAACACAATACTGACTAAACCCAAAAGAAGGAAAGCCATTCATTGCCAACTTTCCAATACACAATGGTGTAATAGTGTGGAATGTAAAGAAAATGGTAAACAAAGTAACTTTTTTTTGAGTCATTGGAAATATGCTTTTAAAACCACAGGGATTTGGCTATGACCAGTCACACACAGATCATGGATATTTCCACAAGGACATATTGATATTTACACATAAATAGAGGTAAACACAGTAGTGAAAACGTTCAGTGTTGCCACAGACAGCTTTCAGACATTTGATTGGGTTATCAGGCCAGCCAGACTTAGAGGAGATCCTGATAAATGAAGCTGCCATTTGTCTGTTTGCCCTTCATCAGCGAACCCAGCTAGCTCACAGTGAGAAAATTATCTCTAGGACAATTACTGTCTTCCAGCCTCAAAAGATGCCGGGTGAGAAGGCAGTAAAAGGACTGACCACTGGCAGATTATGCTGATTGTTGTTCCTTTGATGCTTTGCTTGATCCTAAATTGCTCTGGTGCAAATCCTTAACAACACATATAGACAGGGTTTCTGTCCACATATAGACAAGGTTTCTGTCCACAAATAAAATTTTAATTAGTTTAAGTTTAATTCGTCAATTTCTTTTCTCCAACCCAAGTTTTAAAAATATTGGCCAACACTTTTTTCTCTTCCCTTTTTTTTTATTTAGATTAAGATCTATAAAAAGTCAGAAGTCAAACATAACTTTCTAGCTGCAGAGTTACACCAATAAAGACGCCATGTTTTGCACATTCTTATTTTCGTGGTCTGACATTTTTACTATTCGATAAATGAACAAATCTGAAAATTCGGCTCCTGATCATTTCACCCTTTGCTCTTTCATATCTTTGTAGTCTTGGTCATTTTGTACCTAACTTTTCCACATATGAAATCGAGTCATTTGCCAAGGGATATTTTGTACTCACCAATCCTTCCATTCGAACCTCCCGGGGAGATGCGTTGTACCCACTTAAACAACCACTGATTTGAAGTCATTTTCCATGTTCTATTCATATTATATAGAATATCTCACAAAAGTGAATATGCCCTTACATTTTTGTAAATATTTTATTAAATCTTCTTATGGACAACACTGAAGATATGACACTTTAATACAATGTAACATAGTCAGTGTACAGCTTGTATAACAGGCTACATTTCTGTTCCTTTAAGAAAATCCATTGCCAGTAATATATGAAAAACTGTATATGAAAAACAGTAAGATTCATATTTTGTTCCAAACTATGCTGTTATATCAGTGTTGCGACATAATCCTCATAGAAAAGGAAGAATTTGCTGTAGTTGCCTGGGAGGGTGACTAACTCTGCTGGTAAACATGTGCATGCGGTGTCCATTGTTGTTTGACATTAACATTAACTAAAGCTCCATTTGAACCTCTGTAAACATGTGATCTCATAACAGCACAGCTGATTGGTTTAAAGGAAGGAAAAAGGGATTGGGTGCGACAGCAGCACTAAATTTTATGATTTAAATGGTTTTCTGACCTCAATCCTACCTAATCATTCTGTAGCCTGGAAAAAGATTATGTGAGTATAGATTATGTTTTTTTACAACATGTGGCACCAGGGATAAAAAAAAAAAAAAAATACTGATGTTTCATTGTTATTTTTGCTTTTGATTTCTGAAAGGATGTTCCTATCTATCTTCTGCTGAATGGATGGAATCTCAGATCCACCCTTAGATTTGTGTACCATCTTATTATTCTGTCTCCTTTGGGACACATCAGGAATCCTATGGTTGTCTTTGGGGGGGTTTAAGGGATAAAAAAGAAGGAAAGAAAAGCCCATTGGTCTCAGCTCTGCAGAAACAGCCTCCAGAGCCAAGCTGTCATCCCACTTGGATTAAGTGCCCTTCATTGGTGGCTACTGAGCTGCTAACATGTTCTCTTTAGCCAGGACCGGGCTGTAGGCGGGTTTAGGGGACGGATCAGAGGGTGGGGGCATTAGAAAAGCCCAGCCTAAATAAGATCTTGAGGTCAGAGAGACACGTGAACCATGACAAATTTGTGTTTTCATGTCAACTTCATTCATGAGTTGACAGCTAAGTGTCCCCCTCTTTCCTGTTGATTCGTGGCTATATCTTGTGTGGGCGTAATCTACACCTGTGATTCACTTGTCTCTAAAAGCTCCTTCTTCTAGTTGGACAAGAACATAGAAGCTTATAGTAGAAATCTGTAATTCAGATTACAGATCCCCCCCAGCCCCCCCCCCCCCCCCCCCACCCCCCCACCCCCCTCTCCTCCCAGGAGCCTACGATTGTCATGAGCTATTGACCACGCAAATGGGATTGATCATCGTGCCAATCCTGGAGTGAGATATATGACACAGGTTTATGTAATCTCCTTCTAAATAAAAGGATGATGGAGGCTTGTTCTTTAACTTCCCTAGATTTTGGTGAGCCCATGACCCTGCCAATGAGGCAAAGTCAACCTCCCGTTGGAAGGGGAAGCATTGAGCATTATTACGTGCTGCTACTGGGTCACCCACAACCTCTCCAAACATCTGCTGCCCTTCCTAGGTTGGCCAGAGCTTTAGTAGACCCAGTGCTTCTCTGTGATGAAAACTGCCTTTTTTATCCCCACTTCTACAGCAACAACTATATGTTCAAAGAGAGGCACAGCACCCAACTTTCTCTTATGAATCTCCAATGTAACCCCTATAACACCCCTTCCATACACACACACGCTGCAAGGGAGAGGCGAGAAAAGCCGCTCCACCAGTACAGACTGAAAAAACAGACCCCCTTTGTTCCCCCTACCCCTTCTCAACATTGCTGGTGGTACATGATCCTCCCCTCCTCCCTGGAACCCTTGAAAGCGTGAAAACACTCCCACTTGTCCCCCTTACTTTAGTGTTTCTCATACACAAAACAGTGAAATATACCCAGTAAGTAACCCACATTTTAATGTTGTGTCCAGTTCCTCATAATTCTATTTCTAAATTTGAATTTGACTTATTCACTTTTAGACATAATTCCAAGTAAGATAACCTGAACTGCTGGGGCCAGAGAGTATAAGCATAAAACCCAAACCATTATTTTCCATTATCCCAGTGACCCAGTTCAAAAGACGGCTCGATTGCTCCCACCCCCCGGCAGTTTGTCGCAACAAAAAAAGAGCATGTCAACATGTTATTACACCCCTTTACTCAGAAAAGGGGTGAAATAACGTGACACATCTGGTAATAGTGTTCCCTTGGCAACCTTGAGTGATTAAGCTAGATGACTGTCATGCTGTAAAGCTGCGACAATAATGTCGTCCCAGTGGGCCACCATAGGATTTCTGCATTGACTTTTACCCATCCACAATCTATCAAAGCACCTACTGCCCAAAAATAACAGCCTAATTTTAGAGTGAAACTGTTGCTCATATCAGAAAAGGCAGCATCCGTATGTTTCGGAAATAACCTGGATGCAACCCTTCTCCAATCCCAGTTTTTCCTGATTGACCTTATTGAAAAGGAGCTTGACCATTCATTCAGTGCATAAAAGCTCCAATGAATATTCCCATTTCATACTCTAGAGACAGAAGATCTTCAACAAGTTAGCATGTACCTGTAGATACACATATTTGTCTTGTCTCTGCTAAAGAAGACTCTAAATCTAGCTGAAATTTAACTAACCTTTAGGCCCTGCACCCACTAAACCACAGCTTCACACCTTGGACTGTTTTTTACAAACCATTATTTTTTTTCTCAATGCTTTAATGGTGGTGCACCAAAAGCAGTTAGTGAGAGGGGTAATGTTAACAGCATCCAAACTTAGTAAAAAAAAAACCTGATTACTGCTAAAGCAATGCAAAGCCAAACATTCTGAAGCCTGATTGTTCTTTGACACAGTTTTGCCCTTTTCTCAAAGTCACTCACTTCCTCAAGTAACACTTGATTTTGAATAGAGACATATTTACATCTTTTTTATTAAATAATTTTAATAAAAACTGCTCCATGGTTGAGGTTTCCAGCAAAGATAGCCAGAGAGGGCACATGCAGAGTGGGTGTAGCTAGCTTAAAGTAGGCTATTCATTTTAATCTCATAATTAAAGACGAAAAAAATGTGGCACTGTTTGCAAATATTCCTGGGGTGAAAAACACGGACAGTGATGTTGAGGTAGCTAACTGAGCCCCACCCATCACTTTTATTAAGGCAACGCTGTTTGAAAATTACAATTGGCAAGCTATCAGCTGGTTGACAAGCCATTTTAGATAAAAGCAATGAGCTAATATATTATTTTGTTTTGAATAGTTTTATTAATATCATAATACCAAGACACTGCCATCATACACGTCAATCCCTTTTTTTTGACTGTTTACATTAAACGTTAAATGTAAGCTTGGAAAGATATACAACTCAAAGCAAACGATAGACTGTATCAACATAAACAAGAGCTCCAGTTTTTTGGGGCAGATCTTCCAAATCTTTAGCCTAAAAATGTCATTATTCATCTGCTACTGTTTTAGGACATCCTACTGTTTAATTATTTATTGTATTCCTGTACATTTAGAGTTTTGTTAGATTCTTTCTAGTCGTCTGTGTTTCTACTCATCTGTGTTAATTAGCCTCCATCCTTCACTTGCTCTGCACTGTCCCTGCCACCAGCTGCTCCACATTTCATCTGATTAGCTCTTCTTGCTCAGTGGTCATTTCTCCATTCTGCCTCTGTATACACAAACTCCCTCGTTTTCATTGCTCGTCACTGGATCCTACTGTTTGCCTGTTTACTCCATGCCTGTCTCGTCACCCATGTTCCGTGTCCTGTTTTCACCTCTGTTATTTCAGTTCAACTATTAAATTCTTCTACTCACCATGCGGCTACCACGCTCTTGCCGCATGTTGGTTCCGCACAACACCACCACCTTATGACAAACACTGCTTTAGCCATGTTCAGGAGGGTCATCAAAAATTAACATGTTGAGAAGCTCTGCAACAATTAAAGAGGATAAAAGCAACAAGTCTTCACATCTTTGCAGCTAATTACTCAGGAGTGGTGCTGTGAGCAAAACATAAATCATCGAATTTATCTTTTCCTAGCTATACGTCACTATTCCTCCTTGACAGAATAATAGAAGTCTAAGCTGTAAACGTCAACAGTTGCAGCTGCATTAAGAGGATTCACAGGAAAATGTCAGTCCTTATTAGAGCTGCTGCCTAACTGCCTGTGAAATTTAAACTGCATCAACCACCTTGCCTCCACACAGGACCCTCTCACACACAGACAAGGATGCAAAGTGAGATGTGTTTGCACCTTTACATATTGAACGTGTCTGTAAGACACTCTTCTGATGTATTCCTCTGGCTCTGAATACATATATCTGAATTACAACTAAGTATCCAAGCACCCGTGAAGGAAGATGCTAATGTCAATTCCTCTAATGAGGCGCACATCAGTCCCAAAGTGAGCCAAAAATGCTTGTGACAAGGGGGTCCAGGCAATGTTAGTGAGATGCGCTGATGTGTGTGAATGCTCTGCTGGGAAGAAACACCCAGGCCGAAGTGACACTAATGGATAGGCACGGGCCTCCATCAGTCCCTGGAGATTTGGCCTCATCTTAGCTGAGCAGCACACCGTCGCTTCTCAGAGTGACTGCGGGATCCTTTATGGGTCCCCAAAGCACACTCAATCGTTCGATCAATCAGCAGGACTGACACATGATGGTCAATTATTGAATTGTGCCTGTGCAATTTTTTATGACAAGAAAAACATCAATGTGCATTGATTAGGGTTGATTGTGGTTTTCTTCTAGAGACAGTGGGGAAAAGAATGACTCACCCATTGGTTCATTGACCCTTTTTTCTTCCTGTTAGTCAGTTTGCCATTGTCATCTTAGTTTTATTTGTAGGCAGACAGTATAAGCAAGTATTCAAAGCATCCATAATAAGAATTAGGGTCAATTTTAAAGATAGTCTCATGATTGGGTATAACAGGAGCATCCCCAAAAGGCTTAGTCATTGACAAACAAGGATGGGGCAAGGTTCACCACTTCGTGAACAAATGCATGAGCAAATAGTCCGTTTAAGAACAATGTTTCTCAACGTACAATTGCAAAGAATTTTCATCATCTACATTCCAAAATATCATCAAAAGATCCAGAGAATCTGTATGTAAGCAGCAAGGCCAAAAACAAACATTGAATCCCCATGACCTTCAACACTTCGGGCGGCACTGAATTAAAAACCGACATCATTCTGTAATGGAAAATACCACATGTTTTCAGAAACACATCAGAAAAATATTGTCAGTTAACATAGTTCATCACTACATCTACAAGTGCAACTTAAAACTCTACAATGCAAAGCTAAAGCCGTATATCAACAACACCCAAAAACAGTGCCGGCTTCTCTGGGCCCGAGCTCATCTGTGATGGACTGACGCATGGTGGAAGAGTGTGCTGTGGTCTGATGAGTCCACATTTCAAATTTGTTTTGGAAATCACGGATGTCGTGTTCTCCTGGTCAAAGATGAAAAGGACTATCCAGGTTGTTATCAGAGCAAAGTTTACATGCCAGCATGTGTGATGGTATGGGTTGTGTTAGTGCCTATGGCATGAGTGACTTCATCTGTGAAGGCAGCATTAATGCTGAAAGGTACATAAAGGTCTTTTTCAGGTACGTCCTGCTTATTTCAGCAAGACAATGCCATGCAACTTTCTGCACCTGTTACAACAGCATGGCTTCATAGTAAAAGATTCCAGGTACTAGACTGGCCTGCCTGCAGTCCTGACCTGTCTCCCATTGAAAACGTGTGACTCATAATGAAGCACAAAATATGACAAGGAAGACCCCAGGCTGTTGAGCAACTGAGGATGTGCATAAAGCAAGTATGAGAAAGAATTGCACCTACAAAACTTTCACAATTATTGTCCCCAGTTCCCAAACGCTTATTGAGTGTTGTTAAAAGGAAAGGGGTTGTAAGACAGTGGTAAACATGCTCCCGTTCCGGCTTATTTGGAACGTGTTGCAAGCATCAAATTCAAAATGAGTAAATATTTGCAAAAAAACTATTAAGTTTATTAGCTGAACATTAAATGTCTTGTCTTTGTGGTTTATTCAATTGCATATAGGTTGAAGAGGATTTGCAAATCATTGTATTTTGTTTTTATTTATGTTTTACACAATATCCTAGCATCATTGGAATTGGGGTTGTATATTTATGTTGTATAGTGACAAATTGTAAAAGAAGTTCATCTGGAGTACTTATGCAAGAGACTATAGTTTATCCTATTGACTTCAGCAACATTAAGCTGGCTTGCTTATTCGGCTGTGCCTGAGAATGACTGACATGAATCTGTCTGCTACATAAATGAGTGTCCTTGTTGAGATAATCGCCAACTGAAAGGCTCCCAGGTTCTGTCCAGTTCCTCAAAGAGATGATGTAATCATCACCACACAGTGACACAGAAGAACGTTCTCTGTCAGTGAGGCACTTTGTTCCATCCTGCAGCATTCACAAGGCCACAGACAGCTGCTTACAGAAGAAGCAACGATCGTTTCTCAGAGCATAGTCTGCGTGCTTCTTCAGCCCACAGGGTGGAATTGGTGGCATTTTCCCTCCAAACTCCCAAGCTTTTCCCACAGCCCCCAGAGTGGCGAAATAGTGCCATTGTTGGTTTTGGGTCAGGAGTGTGACTTTGACTGGTGCTCTCTCAATAACTCTGGCCAACGTGTCATCGTAATCCCTTAGTTATGCAAATCTCACCCGCCTTGGTGCCGTTTGTGCCAATGCTGAGAGTAAAAGATGGCAGCATAATCTAGGTCACTATCTTGTCCCGATTTCTCCACATTTGCCAAGTGAGCCTGAAATTTTTCCCATTAGCACATCTCAGGCAGCTGCAGAGTAATGCCTGGTCAAGAGACCACCGAAAAGTCCACTAACACTGAAATATCCCTTTTTCTGACCCTTTTTTTGCATTAATGCTAACAAGACATAAGGCAGGGATAGAGGGGATATTGTTATCTTCTTAAACAGATTAACTGTAGTCTATGCGGAGTGAATAAACATCACTGGAAAGTGTGTCAGCCTTTTCAGAGAGTAGTGAGGCTTCAGACAATGAAGCAGAGGTCATTAGCATTGCATTAATTTGGCCAGCTGAGCAGATAGCGAAAGTGTGCAGTCGAGGCATGTGTGCTTGGCTGTGCACATGAGTGAGAGCGTCTGGTCTAGGAGGATGAAGAGGGGAAGGGGAAAGAGGGATGTTATTGGGTTGTTGGATGATTGTGAGCTCCCCCCCTGACCAAAGCTTTGATGAGGGGGACCAGACGGAAGGAAGAGGGGGGAGAAAGGAGAGGATTGGGTGAGAATTGGATTTTTCTCAGTGCGGCAATTGTTTGATTTGTGAAATGATGTCTGAGAGATGTAACTGGTGAAGCCTCAATGGGAGGCTGATGATGTGGGAAAATTAACCCAAACAAACTGGTCAGTGAAAGCCAAGAAAGAGTTGTGATATGAGCATGACAGGAATTAAACATGTGGAGAGCAAATCAGCTTAGGATGTGAGGGATTTCCTGTATTAAATCAGCAATTTGATCCACACAGGTCAAAAAAGGGACTGTAAGCTACAATACACAAAAACAAAAATAAATTCTGGAAGGCAATAGGTATTAGTCATTAAAATTATCTACATTTTAATCAAACATATTAGATTGTAAAAATAATATTTAATAGCCAATGAACTCTAACATTAGTTACTTTATTTTCCTTTTTTTAAATCCTACCAACACATATTGATTGAACCGGTATGGACTGGTTATGAGATTTTCATGTTATGATAACCATGACTAACAATGTCACAGTTTCTCTGTATCATCGATTTCCACCAAAATTCAAAACAAAAATAAAGAGCCCAGGAAATAATTGCATTAGTAATATAGATATTTTCTTTAACATTTATTGTTATTTTAATTTCAATATATTGCTTTAAGCAAAAAAGACTGAACATCAACTAAATCTGGTAGTCGTATTTAAGTCAGTTCAATTCAGTTTATTTTTTAGTGCCAAACAAATGTCATCTCATTTCTATTACACAGAAATATTGATACAAATCCAATTCATAGCAATACAATTCAATTCTATAGATAAATTACCGTATATTAAATGTAAATATCTGATTCAATCTGATTGTAAATGTAATACAAAATAGTCTAAAAAAATACAAAACACTTGTCAAGGAGCACTTTCTATGAGAAGGAAAATCTATGTTCACATATACAGTAATTGGCCGTAGTAGCTCATTTAGTGTATATATCTAGGAAAGAAAAACAGTTACACAGAAAACAACTGGGCCAGTTTATCTATGGTATGAAAAAAGAGAGAGTACGGAAGCATATTACCCTTCACTATTCTGCTCTTTGTAGACTAACACAGTATAAAATAAGTTGGGTTATCTAGTCGGGTGCCTGCAGCCAGCTGCTATACAGACATGCCACTCAAAGCTTTCCAACTGTAGTTTTAAACAGAATTACCTTAATAGGAGTGATGGATGAAAACCTTCTAGTTTTTCACACAATGGTGTGTTTTCCATGATTTCTGTCTTTCTTGAAAGGGAGGGAAAGGTGATGCCGCCTTGTTTCAGTTAGCTGACTGCCAGCATGCAGTCCTTAAATGGACTTTAAACCTATAACGGAAATTATTAGTGGCTTTGAAATCATAACTTTTAGGTCTTGGCATACCTTGGTACACGTAATCGGCCCAGGCCTAATTTTGATTGTGGCTTAACTGAAGATGTTCGTTCAATCCACCGTTATTTTCAGTCGTCATGTGCTATGTCAAGCACAAAATGGTAAGGCTATTTTTGTACGCCTTGTAATATGAATATATATGTCAGTTTAGCAAAAATGTATATTTTATCATTTTATAATTTAATTTATAATATTTCATTAAATTTGGGGTTGTGGAATATTCTGTTGAAGAAGAAGCAATTTAGGTTTGTGTCCTGCTGCAGAAACTTTAACAACAGTAACCTAACCCCTATATATATATATATATATATGTATATATATATATAGGGTTAGGTTACTGTTACTATATATATAGGTTACTATATATATATAAATAATAAAAGGACACAGCTCTACCAAGTTCCAAAAAAAGCATACAAAGAATAATATTACCATATTTAAACATATTTTTACAAAATTCTCCATATGCATTCTTAAACAAAGGCAAGTCATCCAACCAAATATTCAAATATAGTCTAGGATGATATTTTCTTAATAAATTCGCAGCCTAGGGCAGAAATAACATTATCTGAGATATGGGAAGAATTTCTGGAAAACAACCATATGTATGTAATTTTGGGTGGAAATTGCTCTAAAACCCCTTAGGGCTTAACAGGCTAAGAACTAACAGTTGCCTGCAGCAGCTAAAGGCCATTAAAGGCTTGTTAAAAAGGAGGAGATGTATTGTCTAATCTGCATAAAGGTGCACTTTAGCTGTAGCCATATACTTTACTCTGTTATTGATAAAAACTGATAATAAAACTGGGCCTAAAATTGAGCCTTGGGGGACTACTATTAAAGGTTTCAGGCAACTATTCTTTTCTCCATCAACAGAAACACACTATGTTCTAAACAAACTTAATGCCCCTTCACTCCAAAAAAATATCACCAAGTCTGCTTCAGAGAAGCTTGTTGTCAACAGAACCAAATACCTTAATAGACCTTAATAGAATAGATTTAAAATGTGTCTTACAACTTCAGTAACGTTTTGGGGCTTAATTACAAACAAATTCCTATTTTGTTTCTTTTTAATATGATATGACAAGCTGGGTGAGCAAATTTAGCTTAATATTCATCAAGATTTTAACTGACTTTGCTGAGTAAGTACATTTTTTGAAACTAATGGGAATTTAACTAATTTATTCAAGTATCTTTCAGCTGTTAAACCTTCATAATTTCTGCACAGAAATACTGCTTAAAATGTAGCCAAAGAAAATGTATGCTAGTTGTGACTAATTTTAGTGGGTAAATTCTAACTATTTAATTAAAGTAGAGCTATCAATCTTTGTACTCATCTAACACAAATATAGCACAGGGTGTGATGAAGGACAGATCACCTGTAAAGGTAGGTCTAGAAGGTGAGTGATAATCAGTCTTCTCAGCATCTTTTGAGCAACACACAACCCCTCGCTTTGACAGTATACATGATTCCAAATAATTTTCTCCAGCAGAACAGAAATGTGAATACCAGAAAAGTACAATTGGCTTTCAAATGAGTCCTGTACCCCAGCGAGAGAACTGCATAGAGGTCTGTGTTTGCAGAAACCCAGCATCCAGCTCAGAGTGCTCGGGCTGCTTCTTCATCCACAAACTCCGGATTGTTAACTGTAAACTGCACCACACGCGTGTGTATGCGCGCGCCGCGTGTGTGTGTGTTAGAAATTAGAAATGGTGTAATTTAGCTCTGCCTACCTGATTATTCCGCTTCGACGCGATACACCAAGTCCGGCTCGGTCTCATCCGCTCCTTCGCCACGGAGTGCTGTGCTGCTTCGCTGTTTATTTACGCGGAGTCCCGTTTAGCGCCGAGCCTCCTGGACTTGCCTCCTCCTCTGCTCTTCACTGGTCCTCCTCCTCTCCCACCGGTTCACACACACACACACACACACACACGCTGTCACACGCAGGCGGGGGCGCGCAGCAGCTACATCCTCCAGGTTGTGCGCATGCACTGCAGAGCCGCTACTGACGCGCGGTGGCCTCAAGGCACTGAGCCGCTCCAGCAAAGTGTAACACAAATATACAAGCTATTAGTGCTTCAGGCTTCTGCGGGTTCGGAACAGAACAGCTGGACAACAGCTGGGCCAGGTTTTAGCATGAAACAGGTCAAAAGCTGCTATTTAAAAGCTGAGCAACGTCAGCTGTCTGTTATTTAGCAGCAGGGAGCCGCTTTTTAAGTACATAGAAGCAGCCTGTTATTGACATGCCGTGTAAAGATGTGCAAAACCAATGAAAATAACTTTATCTACTACATTAGTGTAATCTAACAATAAAAATGGTAGTAAAACCCTAGCACATTTATTTAGGAGGGAAAGAAACCAAGTTATATAAATAAATACTTTATAAATAGTCTATATGAAATCATATGATTACTGTGCTTACTTTGTACAAACCCCCTTTTTTTTTTAAAGTGGGACAGTTTTAGTTGTAACCTGCACCATCTCAAGGTTGGATCCGAGCCGACCCAAGACTTTACTCAGAATTTATTTTGGGGGCCCACCTCCAGCTGACCATGTGACGTTTATTTGAGCGTTTCATTCATAAAACACGATTAAAAGTAAAAAAAAAAAAAAAAAAGGTTAAAAACGTGATGATTAAATTAATATCTTAATGAAAGCATGCTTGATCATTTTGCAGTCTGAATTTAACACAACTTACAGTAATGAGGAAGATTACAATAAATTAAATAATTTAATGATCCTATGACTTTGGTTTTATGGTAGGTGTTCATCTCATGTTTTGTTTCACACGTCATGTAGCCTATTGTTCTAAAATTTGTTCAGAATTTTGGCTTTCCTTTCTCAAGCTCAGTTCTTGTTTTTATTTTAGAGTTTTATTGTCATCCTATAGCTTATTGTTTTTGGTCATGATTTGGTGAGATATTGTTTTTAGTATTCCCTGATGGTGTTCATTCATCTCTTGGTGTTCTCGAGGACTCTCCTGATCCCTGCTTCTCACCATGTAGCTGCAGCCTGGCGTTCATTAGACTCACCTTTTTGCATTTCACTACTCAGCCTGTTTAGATTTTGTGTTTGTCAGTTTATGCGCTCATTGTCCGTTCTTTCTGTCACCTATCTTGATGTCCACCATTAGCAGTGCTTCTGCCTGAAGTTTATGGTCCCTTTGTGCTCCCTGTCTGCCTCTGAAATTGGGATGTTGTGGATGTTTTCTTCAACTGAAAAGATAACACATGTTCCATAAAAAAGGATGAAAATTATTATAGATCCTCCTTTTCTTCAAGGGAAAATTATGTGTTTTCTAAGCTGTTATAGAGTTTTTGCATATTTTTCCCAAAATTTTTCTTAAGGTAAAGAAAACCTGCATTAAGGCAAATTATAACCTTTGATAGTTTACTTAAACTACTTCCAGAGCATACAATTTAGAGTAATATAGCAAAAGGCTTGTACTTATTGATGTGTTTACAACCAGTAACTGTGTGCCTCAAATTTGACCGTGAAAATGGTCATAACAGTAAAATAATGTCATTAGCTTAAATTTATGACACTGTTAGAAATACTTTTAAAATATGAAATTTCACCTGCAGCATGTGAACTGAAGCTCTCTTAGGGCCGCCAGGCCAGCAGGGGGCCCTAATGCGGGCTCAAAGTTACCTTGAACCTTGGATCATCCCTGGGTTGGAGCACACAGAGAAAGAGATCTACAGTCATATTCAAAAAATTTGAATATGAAACTCATTTGTCAGATTAAAAGTACCTTTAGAAAATAACATTTGACCAGGTATTAAATATAATTTTCACAAAGCCCACATTTCTGTATGAAAAATGTTTTTGTTTTTTTTACTGGTGTGATGTAGTATTGGAATAATAAATGTTGTGTTTTCATTAGCTGTAAGCTGAAAATCATCATAATTAACTGAAAAAAGGCAGGAAAAAATCAGTCTGTGTGTAAGTAGTCTATATTATGTCTTTCCCTTCATGAATTCTTACTCAAATGAATTAACCACAAACAAAAAAGTAGGACAAGGCAATGGCTCCGATTATTGGTTAAGTATGCAAGCCTACTGCTAAGCCAAATATATGCACATAATAACAATGCAAACAATATTAACAACCTTTATATTGTTTTTATCTAATTGTAAACACTGTTTTTGGTGAACCATTTCTGTGTTGTTGGGTTGTTGTTGTTTTTTGGGCCATATGTTTTAGATAATTGTCAACAAGCCCTTTTCAGATTTTTGTAACCTCCTAATATGTCAATCAATTGATGAGATAATGCAATCTAACAAAGCTTTCAAGACCTTAGGAAGACCAAAAGGCCCAATGCATCATAGACTTTCCACTGTATCCACCAGTGGATATGAGGCGCTTGTCCATATATCCATCCTTTGTTTTACATCAAACCCACATGAAGTGTTTGTAGCAGAAAATGTTTAATCTTGACCCTAGCGCATTGTTCTGTTAAAGCAGTATTTAGCTAAATCTTTAAACATTCAAGTATACAGTGCAGTCACATCTCTCTCAAAACTGATTTTGCCAGTGATTATTATATTATTATATCAGCTCTTACTGAGAGCATTGATAATCACACATCAGCCTCTGGAATCAGTCAGTGTCTGTTAGATAGGGTAACGTGACCTTAAAGGCACATTTCCTCCTAGTTAAATCATCTCCCAGGAAGCAATACCCTGATTTTCTGCATGTACCTCACACTCCTCCATTATCTCAGGCTCAGCACTGGCAGCCATTAGCAGCCATGGCTTCAAACAAAGAGAGCAAGGGACTCAGTTATTAATTTAAGGATATGCCTGGTTTGGCATGGAAACAGGGTTTATGGTTTGAGATGCCTTCCAGAATCTGGTTCACTGAGATAAACAAATTTGGCCGAGATATGAAGCAAGAGGAGAAAGGGTTTATGTTCTGGATGAGGATTCTTCTGGGAGCAAGCAAAGGGGCAGATAACAAGACATCTTTAGGGCGATAAATTAGCTTCAAAAGGCTCAACCTTTGTCTACTCTTTTTCATTGTCTGACCCAAAGTACATGCTGTTAATCCACATGTAAACTGTTCCTCTATTTGCACTGAAACTGTCAAATAATGACAGGAAACTGATGGAATGAACAATTAGACCAAAATCTAAATCTCCACCAGACCTTGGGGTTTTCTCTCATGTCTGATTTCTCACCACCACACTGAGAAATGTTGTAAATGTCTTCCCCCTTTCAGTTTTCAGTTTGCCCCCGAGATATATCTGAATGTGTCTTGAATCCCATTAAAATATGCTTTAATTTTTCCTGTGCAAATTACTTGTAAAATACTCAGAGGGATTTTCTTAGGTTTAAGGACTGCAGCATGGAGAATAAGTACAGCAGTTTCCAAATTGCATCCTGAATGTCATCTGGACGTCATCTTGAAATGCAAAAAGCCATTTAGAGAGGATGGTGTCTCTACCTTGGTGCATTATCAACTGTGGAACCCATTATTGGACTGACTACAACATATTTATGACGTGTTTATGCATGTTTAATCCTCATGTTACGCAATTCTGTGCTGTTACTTTTGTGAGAACTTGCAATACTAAGCCCTGAAATTAAATAACCATCATTAGAGATTAACACAGACTAAGAAATATAATTTATTTAAAGTGGAGTTTATTATTTACAAAGAAAAATAGCAAGCAATTCTGTCTAAAGATTTGCAAATGTTTTCATACCCCTTTAAGTTTACATTTTATCACATCATTCATCATTTTATCACAGTGCATTGCACCGGTCAACTTTGACCAGCTTCCTTGTCTATGCTGAGGAAAAGTGTTTCCACAGCATGATGCTGCCGCAGCTATGTTTCACAGGGTGTGTCTGAGTGCCGTGCAGTGCTCTGGTTGAGTTTGATACAAGGACCTTTTTCCACATGTTTGCGGTGCCCCCATACGACACGTGACAAAATGCAAACGAGACTTGTCTTGGCTTTCATTCAACATTGAATTGTTTGTTATCACGTTTCCATTACAAACAGATTTGTGGAGAGAATGACTAATAATTATCTTGTCAACAGATCCTCCAACCTGAGGTGTGGATCTCGACATGTCCTCCAGAGGTACATTGGGCCTCTTGGCTACTTTTATTAACGATCTCCTTTCCTGAACTGCCTTGGTAAGTTTGTTGTTCTGCCGCAGTTTTTCCATTTTCTGGACTGAACAGTGCTATGAGACATGTTTAAAGCTTGGCATCCTGTTTTATTTATTTAACGGGTTAAAACTTTGTCAAACCTTTACCTTGGACCTGTCTGCTGTGTTCCTTGGTTTTAATTAATGCTATTTGTTCACTAATGTTCTCTAACAAACCTCCAAAGCCTTTACACAATAGCTGGATTTATACTCACATTAAATTACAAACAGGTGGACTTTGTTTATAAATTAGAGGAGTTCTGAAGGCGATTAGTTGCACTGGTTTTAAATTTGATCCCGATAAAGCTGTTTTAGCAAATCAAAATGTGAAAAAGTTCACACAGTATGAATAGGTTTGCACGGCACAGTAAATTATGTTGCAATGGTACTTTGGGAATGAAACCTTTAATGTATTATCTTATTATCAGTCTGGTGCTCTCCAAAACTAATTAAAGGGTAACGAGTTGAGTTTCTTTGAGGAGCAACCACCCTGAGGATAAGTAGTTGCTACATGAAAACAAAGGCGAGAGAACAACTCCTTGACATGCACAGTCCTGGGCTTAAACTAAGGAGACATGTTGTTATTCGCAGAGTAAATGTTTTGCCAAAGGTGCAAAAGAAATGAAATTAGTCATGTGATTACTGCTGGGGGACAGGTTCAAGAGTCAAACTTGTTTACATCAGAGGGGAGATGCATTTCCTTTCACAGGGTGGGGTCTGTAATTACATTATGAGTTCTTTATATTGAGTGGGGGCAGCCTTTAACACCTAGATAACCATGTCAACTACAGGGGTCACTAACCTGACCAGAATGTATTTAATACAACCAGTGGACCACCTGTATCTCTGTCATGGGTGGAAGATGTATATAATAATAGAAGTAGGGTCACATTTCTATATGTCTTCTTTATTTTTTTCTTGTAGGAAGGTCTTGTAAGCAGAAAAAATGTGTATGTAAAATCTAAAAAAACTACAGAAAAATATAGTGTGTTGGTGTTCACGTCATTAAAACACTTACCTCTTATTGTCTCATCAAGTAAAAACAATTTTGGCATTTCAAGCCCACAGTCTAAGAGACAGGTTTCAACATTTTCAAGATACACAGATTTTCTTAGAACTGAAAATAGAGTAAAAGGCAGAGAGCTGGCAGACATGATAGGAAGGTAGATATTCTATCTGGACAGGAGACCAGATGGAAGGGGAGCAAGGCCAGGAAAGTCAGATTTCAAACTGTCCTACCATGGTACAGATGGGAAGAGATTTTCTCCAAAGTTTATTTTTTACTTTACTGGATTGTTAGTTTATCAGGATATTTAACAACAGCTAGTAATGAATAAAGTACTGCACCTAAACTATAAAAATGTATTTAAAAGTCCAAAAGACCAAAGAAGTAATTTTTGTTAAAGTAAAGTAAAATATAAAAATAAAAAAATATTATGCTCTCATGCTAATTTAAAATTGAATGTGTTTTAACAGCAAAATGTACGATGTTATTATGCTAACAATGACAAGCCAAACAGATTGAAACAGGTCTGCAAAACAAATAAATAAAATTGTACCCTTTTGCTTTTTAATTAATTTATAATAATAATTTGTGATGTAAAGGTAGTTACAAGAAGGAAAACTTAATAGTTAACACTTTATTCTACATAAGACAATTTGTTAGCTATGTAGGCCTTGTTTTATCGCAGCTAAAAAAACAAAATGCATTCTGTTACCATCTTCACACAAAGTGCAGTGCCTTTTGCTGCTAACACTTTTTGTTCATTAAAACAAAAATGCATAAATAAAATGGTGAACATTACTTTCTTCTGTTTCCACTGTTGCTAAATTTCCGACCAAACTGTTTCTGAATGTCCTGTCTATTCCCTCTGGTGAGCATTGTTGAAGCTGTCCCTCGCATCCTCTGCTTTCTGAAGCCATTCTTGTGTTTTCATGCATGGAAGCAGGTGGTGGAGTTTATGCTGGGGGGAAACACGATCCATCACTGGACCGGGCTGTTATCCAGTTGCCTGAGCAAAGCCTTGCAGTCAACTCGCCTCACCTTTCTCCATTTTTATGACAGGTAGCTCAGGGAAGAGCGGGGAAATTACATTCCCCTGACAAACACACCCCTGCCTCTACAACACACATTTGAGTTAAGGCAGGAAAAAACACACTTATTTGCAGCAGGATTCTATTGTGGTAGGTATCATTTTGACAAACTAGATCTGCAAATCAGAACAAGCACTTCGAATCCTGTTCCAAAAGGTCGATGGTGTATCAGTCCAATAACGAGGCAGTTGTGAGCACACATTACAGACTTAAATCTACACTTCTCCTGAGATGATCCACGAGCTGTGTGAAACTGTAGCTTTACTCAGATCACAATCGGCTTATCATGAAATAATTAGGAGGCGTGATGCGTTATGGTTCAGTGATAGGTTTTAATTACATTCTCAAACAGTATTTACACTGGACCAACAGGAGATGGACGGTAGAATTAAAATAATCAGGATGATATCTGTAGCCGTCTCACGTCAGGTTCCTCCGGGAGGAGCTGTCTCTCACACAGTGCTTGACCTGCTAGGGTCTGGAAATGTACAACTGCTGTTTATACAGCAGCAAATAGAGACCCACTTTTCCACTGTGGCCAATCAATCACAACAGAACAAAAAAAACATCTGCTTTAATACAACCGTTCGGATACAACCTGGATCGTTTCAGAGAACATTACACAGACAGAGTGAGAGAGGCATCAAAGAGGGCAAGCTGAAGACAGCACAACATGTAAGCAGCAGCAAACACGCATGCAATTTAAAAGTGTTTGAAACAAGTGAAATTTAAATATTCCAAAGTTAAACAACACATTATTATGATGGTTAGACCTCATTTGGATCTCTGTTAAATAATATATGTGTGATTAACATCTTTATAGCATCCTATTTATATTAGAATCGTATCTGTAATACTTGCTATGCCTGAAGTGGCTTTCATCTACTAATTGTGTGACACACATAGTTCACCAATAGCTGCTTTGTTCAAACGTGCAAATTTTAGTCATTTCAGCTGCGATATGTCACATGCCATTTAGGTGCTGGACTCGACCCTGACTAGATCATTTACAAAAATGTACCACAGGTTCAGTTACAATTAGATCTCTCTTAAATGTACAGTAAAACATAATGCAACGACTATTCTGAGTTTTTGCAAACACAGGTTTTTGTTTTTACTGTCATAAAGAAACATTTGAAATATAGCTGCACCAAGAACTAGTCACCAGAAATGGTCTGTTTTCATCTTGATCCGCCATGGGCCGCTCAGAAACTCAAAATTCCAATCTTTTTCTGAGCAGCGAGAATGCATCACATGCTAGTTTGCGCTAACAAAAACGCTTTTCAGTGTTGAAGTAGTTACATAGTGACGGAGACCTAAATTTAGCTGATTATAGTATGAGTTAAGTGTTTACTGTAAAAATGAAGTCAGAGGAAGCACAGAAGTTGGTAAAAGATATTTTAAAAGGAACGGAAAGTTCCTAAGGAGGATTTCACAGCAGCTAGCTTGACATTGGTGGATGCTGATCATTCCGCTTCTTTGTCATTTTTTACTTTTGCAGCTTTGGTCGAAAAGACGCAGTCTGCCACAGAAAGTCAATTCATACTTGAGTTTGTTTTTTGGTTTTTTTTTTGTTAAATTGCTGAAAGAATGACCAGCAGATGACTTCTAAAATGGCTGAAGATATTACAGCCAAGTAGCTCCCTATTATCCTTTTGAGCTTCCAGTCTGTGTCTCTCATTGATCATGCTACATTTGGAAATCGAAAGATAAATCGTACTGAGCTAAAAATCAGCATTGGCAGGTCAGAGCTTTAAAAAACTGGACATGGAAAGTCGGCCACAAATCTCTGATCTTAATTTTCTTATTTTAAAGAAAAACTAATAAATAAAAGGTGCTCATTTGTGAAATCCTATAATCGTTAGAATAAAATGGTGCTATAAATATTTTTATTTTTATGGCTGCTATATCAATGGTAAGATTAGAGTGACATTAACATAGCTTATCTGTCTTTCTCCAAATATACAACAAGGAACATCAGTACGTTAGCATCATTTAGCATTAAGACGGTGTTAAGTGTTGCTTAAATTACTGTTCAGGGAGCTCCTCAAATTTACAATTTATAATTTAAAAATGCACAAGCTGTAACAAGATTAATGTTCTCTGCCAAAGTAGCTGGCAGTGAAAATTGCTTTTGTGGGAAGTGCCAAAGCTGTTGGTACATTACCAGGTTGGTGAGTGGAGAAGGCATTTTAGATGCATCTCACACAGTGTTTTATTTTTAACAGCTAATGATCAAAAACAGACATTAACTACACTACAGCAACCACAGTAACATGACATAATGTAAATGTAGATCAAGGAGAGCATTTGGGTTGGGAATAGTCACTTCTCTTTGTTTCTACAGCTTTGAGGACAGACCGTTGTACATGTCAACCCTGAGCCTGGCCCACTCGGTCACCCTCTGGATGGAGCTTTTCTCTCGAGTGAGGATGCAAGCAACCTTCTTCAGCTTTTCCTCATTCCTCTCCAGGTAACGGATGCCCTCAGCCTGCAGCAGGTTGAGCTTCTCAAGCCGGCTTTCGTCCATGGAGACTTCTTCGCTCACGAAGGGGTTGAAACGGAAGTAGGTGTCAGGAGGGAGGAAGGTGTCCAGCATAGCGTGAACGTCTGTAATACAGAGGAACACAGAGAGTGAGGCCTCACAAGTAAACCAATAAGCACACAATTAACCTGCTAATAGCTGCAATATGTACAAACATTCAACAGCTGTGTTTGGTGCAAAACGTACATGCAAAGCCAAATTCTTCTGGTCAGGACTGAGACAGTGTTACATGTGTCACTGAGTGAGCACTTGGAACTGAAAGCCTGAGGTAGGGTGCAGGAGAAAATGTCTGACTTATCTGCCATAGCTGTCTCCATCTGCACTGCATGACCAATTTTAAAATCAGCAGCTTTTCAGTTCAAACAGGCAACAGGAAAAAGGAAAAAAAAACTGTGTAAATACATCTAATGGATCCAAAGAGATATGTGTATTTATTTCTGTTTCCCCTCTAGGTCAGACTGATGTTATCAAAACTGCTTTCCTCGGAGGCTTGCAAGAGTCTAGTAGCTTATTTGGAGAACATGTGGAACATTTTGTGTACTTCACTTTAGGTGTCAAAACCAATCAAAGAGTCTTAAAAACTTTAACCCTGAAAAAATACATTAGACACTACAGAGGCTAACGTAGTGGTTGGTCACTAACATTTCAGCTTGCTAGGACTGCCCCATTTAAGGTCAAGGCATATTTGTTTGGACTGATTAGTATCTCGCACTGACAGCTATGAACAGGTCAAGTGTTAAAAGTCTCGTAAGGATGCTGTTATAAGTACAGTCAGAGACGGCGAGGATATGCTTCACCTAAAGCCGGGTTCACAGTGTGATTGTCGACCTCTTAGACAAAATCTTTGGTTGTGAGCTTCAATTGGTGGTCTGCAGACCCCAGAGTAACAGGCTCTCCAAAAGAACTAACGAAATGAAAGATGACCTAAGACAAATATCAAACAACGTCTGAGATTGTGCAACAAGTAAAAACCTCTTCATGTTTCCCAGCCATCAGAGCTCCTACATCATTATTAACTCCCTCACTTAGATGCACATTCGGTGTTGGATGAATGTCTTTGTCAAGTCTTTCTGATCCGATTCTGCTGTAGTAATAAATCAAGCAGCCATACTCCATCACACAGTGTGAAAGGAGCTACTACATTGAATACAAGTATTCACATCTCTTTTCAACATTTTGCCTACATACAACCAAAAACCTTAGCTTTGTTTTAATTTCTATTTCAACTTGATAAACAGCAGAAAGCAGCACATAACTGTAAAGTGGAAGGAAATGGATGGCATGGATTAATACTTAACCCCCTTTACTCTGACACCCCTAAATAAATGCCAGTGCAACCTATTGCTTCAGATGTTGCCGGAGTAATTCACCTGTGTAAAATGTCATCCCAGTATAAACACATCTGATCTGTGAAGGGCTCAGAAGAGAACCAACAGCATCATGAACAATAAGAAACACATCAGATGGGTCAGAGCGAAAATTGTGGAGACGTTTAAAGCAGGATTAGGTTATAAAACAATATGGACCAGACATTTCTTGTATTTTAATATTAAAACTCCTACCTTCCTGAAAATCAGCAATTTAGAAAGTAAGAAATGAAGGCAAGATAGAGTAAAGTAAGGAAGGAAGAACACAAGGAAGGAATAGAGGTAGGATGCAAGAAAGAAGGAAAGGAAAAGAAAAAAAGAAAGAAAGAAGGACATGAGAAAGGAAGGGAGGTGGAACAAAAAGGAAGGGAGAAAGGTTGGAAGGAAACAAAGGAAAAAAGAGGAAGGGTCCAAGGTAGGGCACAAAAACTAGAATGAACTAGAGGGAATGAACAGAGGTTGGACACAAGGAAGAAGAAATTAAGGAAAAGGTATATAAGTAAGGAAACAAAGGAAGGAAGGCCAAACAGGATGAAAAAAGGAAGGAAATGAGGAATAAAGGAAGGAGGGTACAAGACAGGAAGGAAGGTAATACACAAAAACAAAGATGAATGACATAAAGATGGAAAGAAAGGAAGGAAGGGCACTAGAAAGGAAGTGCACAAGGAAGAAAAGAATGAAAAAGGAATGAAGGACACAAGTAAAAAATAAGGACAAAGTGAATGAAGAAGGAATAACAGTGAATAAAGGAAAGAAAAACAATGGGAAAAAGACAGGAATGACACAAGGAAAGAAAAAAGCACATAAGCAAGAAAGAATGACACAAGGAGGGAAAGAAGGAGGGACACAAGAGAGGAATGGAGGTAGGACATAAAGACGGGAAGGAAAAAGAGACAAGGTGAGAAAGAAGTACAGACATAAGAAACAAAGTAAAGAAGGAAGCAAAAGAAGAATATTAGGAGTGGACAAAAGGAGAATGACACATTTTTTATGTAAAAAATCCAGTCTGTGAAGGAACTATGTCTCACAGAGTACCGTTCAATCTATCATCTGTAATTGGAAGAGGATGGCACAAGTGTAAGCTACATAAGACAAGGCTGTAAACCTAAACCAACAGGCTGGGCAAGCAGCCACGCGGTCCATGGTAACCCTAGAGGAGCTGCAGAGATCCACAGCTCAGGGGGGAATCTAGAGAGGACAACTATTGGTTGTGGAGCCCACAGATCTGGCCTTTATAAAAAGTGTCAAGGACATACCAAGTAAGTCATAAGAAATCATGTTTGCAGTTTACCACAAGCTGTGTAGGTGACACAACAGATGTGAGGAAAATGTGCTCTGGTCAGATGACACCAAAACTGACATTTTATCAGACAGTGCTGTGTGAAAAAAGTGCTTCAGGTTAAAACGTTGTAGTCAGGTACACAGTACCGAGGCTTTTCCTCAGCAGAAAAGAATACAAGGTAAGCACTGTGGCATGTTATTTCTCTCTAGGTCTAAAAATAATAAACCAAGAATCAAGACCTTTAAAAAAACTACACACAGACTCTAAAACGATGGCGTGTTTTTCACAACAGCCAAGGTCACAAAAAAGAAAGAGTATCCATAAATATTACAACTGTCGACAATTCAGGATTTCTTATGCAGGGTTCAGGCCACTCGGAGCATCCTAATGTGTTCACTAACAGGTTACTGTCGCTGTGCTTCAGTACCTTAACAAAGAAATTGTAAAGGGTTAAGAGGGTGCAGTGGCCTCAAGAGATAACTGACCGAAGGTCATCTTCCCAAGACATGCTTAACATTCAGAGCATTGCTACGCCACACTCAAAACTGTGCTTAGCTGTCCATTATGGTAAAGCCCATTCCATAAAAGGCTAAGATCGCATCTTAACTCCAGGTTTAGTCATATCTGACCATACCCAAGCAGGGGCCTTTTTGAAGACAAAGCTTGAAAACAAATATAAGTTTCAGAGTGAAAAAAGAGCCAAATGACAAGATGAGGTCTAATTTCTTAGGCAGAAAAAGTACAAAGAAGCAACTGGGTCACACACTGCAGCACAGCATCAGCAGGGAGGGAGGGAGCCAAATTTAGGCAGAGCAGAAGTGCCCATGTCGTGAGGTGATAAGGACATGAAAAGGCTGCAGCCTCACAAGGCCACATTGGGATCCATCAAAGATAAAGTTAAGTCCTTGTTTTAGCACTAAACTCATGAAAACATGATGCTTGCTTAGAATATATTTTCTGATTATCTTTTTAGCTTCAGGTTTAGACAAATATACAAATATGTGTACAGTGTCTCACAAAAGCATTCAGACCCATTGAACATTTACACATGTCGTCAAACAAAAACCTCAAACTTCCAAGTATTTTTGGAGCTTTTTTGGGCTATACCACTTTCAATCATGAAAGGTGCAGAGAATAAATGAAACATGGACTACTTCCAGGCCAAACCGGAAGAAAATGTATTCATTAGTATAAAATAGATTTGTTTTAACCAGGACTTTTTATGTGTTTATTTTTCTTATTAAAACAATCAAACAAATAAATAAATGCATTCAAGCTAGTGCAATATATTTAGAGAGCTGTCTGGGCTGGTGAAGCTCCAAGGTTTGCCTGAAGAAGTTATTATTTTTGGCCTTTTATAAGCGAGTTTTTGTCTCAGGGCAATATCAAAGACAAGGACTTTAAAGTGCAAAACAGCAACATTTTGACCACGGTGTAATTCAGAAAGCTGACGTCTCCTTTTTCTTTCCTTTCAGCCTTCAGGTATAGTTTATGATTAGCAAATAGAAAAACTATATTTTGGTTTGACCTGCTCTGGCCATTGTGGTCCTTAATATTATTGTAGTCACTCTTGAGTTTTATTAACTATTTCCTGCACTACCTCTTCGACAACCTTCTCATTTCTCCTGGTCCCATCGCCATTGCGTGAGCAGCAGGCTATTTACGTCACGTGTCGTCCCTACTCAGCCCCGATCGTACCTGCTTAGGAGCAGGGACCAAAAAAAAAAAAAAAAAGGTACCGGTATGGAAAAAAACAGTAACGGAAAGAGTGAACACAAAGAATGGAGCCGGGCTAAAAAGAGCCAGTGGAAAAGGGGCAAAGGACATGTTTCATTTTCTCTGTCCTTTGGTCTGAGCAGCATGCTAGGCTTTATTTATTGGTTCATTAATGTTTGGTGTCCTTATTGGAATTTCTAAAAATACTTCGCAAGTGCACATCAGTAAGAGGACTTCTGCCTCAATTATACTTTACCTTGGGTGTGCTGTTCTCTGCAGCTCCATAAGCCCCATATGGACGCAGATGCTCTCTCCGTGCCAAAAGAGAATGGATTACAGAACAGTTCCAGATTGTGCTTCAAAGAAGTGCCATGTAAACTCAGTAAATGTTCACTTGGGAATCCGTAAAGCTGACTTGGTGTGTCATTACTTAGCAATGAGGAAAGTGCTATAAGTTTCCTTGTTGCATCTGACTGTGCCAAGACAAATGCCACCGCTGCGGTGAATAACAGGCAATAATTGTACCACAGACCAGATGCTTTCCACAGGCCTTCAGCACGACATTCTAACGTAAAGTAGTGCATATGTGTGAAGTGGATGGAAAACGATACGGGGCTTTTAAAATGTATTTTGTCTTAGCTTCTATGAGTCAGTATTTGGTAGAACCATCTCATGCTGTAATTACAGTCGTAATTCAACGTAAATTGCAATTTTTGGGGTATTTGTCTACCGGCTTGGCACTTTTTAGTTTCCCATTCTTCGTTGCTAAATATTCAGGCACAGTCAGATTGGATGGAGAGCTTCAGTAAACAGCAATTTTCTTACTACAGATTCCCAAATAGATTTGGGTCTAGGCTTTGATAGGGCCATTCCAAGACAGGAATATACTTGAACATTACCCATTCCACTGTAGCTCTTGATGATTAGGTTTTCTGTCCAGCAGAAAGGTTAACCTCTGTACCAGTCTTTTGCAGCATCTAACAGGTTTTCTTCCAGGAATGTCCCGCATTTAGGTTCACCCCGCTGCTCGTAATCCCTGCCCGGCTCCTCTGCAATTTCTGACTTAAAGCATCTGCACAACATGATGAAGCCACCAAAATGTCTTGTAATATAGTGCTGTGCATACTCAGTTTTCCCACAGATAGCTTTGTTCTGACTCGCACATGTCGGTAGTTTTTTTCTTTTAATTCTCACGTATGTTGCTGTTTTTAGGACACGTGGAGACATGTCAAGAGTTGCTTCAGAATTATTGAGCATGTCAGAGAAATAAAACGCAGAATTGTTTCTAATAGTGTGGCAACGGTTTTGCTTTACAGATGGCTAGAAAAGTTTCTGCTGAAGAAATTTTAAAATCACATTTTGGTTTTGTATTTGTTTGGTTATAGACCAGATTGAAGAGGGTTCTTTGTAATATTGTTAAATCTTTACCACAGAGCAAGAAGAGTGGCTGGTGACAGACGTATTGTCCTGTTTTGCAATACAAACAAACAACAACAAATACAACAAATTGGTCTCATACTAGAGGACATAATGTGTGAAAAATAAAGTTACAGTAGATTACAAATTTTGTTCAATTTATAAGTATATTTCCAAACTTTTTGTCACCTACCCTCAGTATCTGTGGCACTACTGATGACGTTGGTAAGTTTAGTTTTGAGGCTCGTATATGTGGCACTGGTCTTGCCGGCCGTTTCGATGCGTCCTGTGCCGAGCGAAACCACACACTCCAGGGGTGTGTCGGGCCACAAACACTTACACTCGTGGATTGCGAGCGCTGTTGGGTTGTTAATCAGAAGACCTCCATCCTAAGCAAAAACATAACAGGTCCCATATTAGACACTGGATCTACTTATATCATAGGACCATCAGAAGCAACACCAATTAATGAATGTTTAAAATCCAAAAACAGATTTTTTAAGGCAAAGGATAGCATTGTTTGGAAAATTCATTGAAAAAAACATCAATGTACAGCTGAAGAGCTGCTTGCAAAGAACCTGAGCTAAAATGTTGAGGTTTGTTCACCCCTTCTCAACATTTTCAGTGCAGCTAGCTTTGATATCTAACAGCTGCCCAGGAGTGCTGTTGCTTTGGATCCATACTGTACCCAAGGCGGTGGGGGAGCCACTGTAGAGGCCAGGGGGATTGTTGAATAGGCATGAGGGTGAGGGGCTGCGGGGCTCCGAGCTGGCAGCAGGATCAAAGACACTGGGGACGGTACTCATTAAAGAGGCCTGGCTGGGGGGTGAGGGGACCCGCAGGGGCCCCGAGTGTCTTGGAACACCGCAAAGGGAAGAGTTCTTGTTTTTGTGACAGGGTATATGTGGATGTTTGATTGAAAGATCATTCTTGCTTTGAGTGAATGTGTATAATTATGTGGTTGTAACCAATATTGAGCATTTAAAAGGCACACATACACCTCTGTGTGCTGTTCTAGCCAAAATGCAATTCAGTACAAATTTGTAAGAGTGTACAATGAAAAGGAAAATATTACAACTGCCTGGAAAGACAAAGGTTTACAAAAAAAAAATATTTTTAGTACAAACATGAAAATAGCACAGATAGCAATGGATAGCATAAAGAGTGGACACAGCATCAAGTAAGCATACAAAGCAGTGACTTATTTTGTGTAAGCCTAAGTATTTATCGAGAGAAAGGTGTGTTAATGCAACAATATTATAAAAAAGTAAAAACAAAAAGAAAAGGCTAATATCGGCTACTATAACTGACCCAGACACGGGACTCTTGAATTATTTGCTACTGTTTGCATGCTACCATTTTATAATGTTAATAATTACATATATAGATTTAATAAGGGTTTGTGGTCTGCATTCAACGTGACACATTTTTTTGACGAGTACCTTAAAGGGACCAGAGTGTCTAATTAATAAGGTAGCACTTTGTATAAGAACTGGTAATAACATGGTAATAATGGGTTAATAACGTGGTAATAAAGTTGTTATAACTAACATAACTAATATTCTCAGCATTTAATTACCTATTAGTGTCATCCTGTGTCACATGCTATTAGCATGTGACACAGGATGACTAGATGGCATCCAGCTGCTTTACAGTAACCTTTTGGTTACTATATGATAATGCTTTGGCAACAGTGGTTATACTGGTGCACCTTTTTTACAGTTTAAACTAGAAACGCATGCTCATGAACAAGGTAGTTGCCTTATAAATTAAGACAATGTTTTAGAGGTAGTGTAGCTGTTTCTATGTTACTACATGATAATATTACATTTACCCAGCATTAAGACATTTAATCTTTGAGTAGGAAGTGCTCCAAGGAATACACGACTTCCTGTTAGGCCTCTATGGCTATTTTTCTAAACCTCAAAATGGGAAAGACAAGAGAGAATGCTAAAAGTAAAAGTAAAGTAAAGCAGATTTGTGTTGATCTTCATAAATTAGAAAGTGACAACAAGAAAATAGCTACTGAGCTAAACCTGACCATATTTACAGTAAGAATAATAGCAAAAAACTTTAAAACTGGATCAAGGCAGGAGGAAGACTCAAGTTCATCTTACCACCATGCACAATGAGGAGGGTAGTCAATAGTGTTTACATGCGCCAAATTTCTTGATCAGATTTTCAGATTGAAAAAAAATATATATATATATCAGAATTCACCATTTATATGGGCGCAAAATCAAATAATCCAATTATGACGTGCGTTCGCATGCACCACGCTTCATTCAGAATAGGAGCGCTTTGACATGCGCAGAGTTGTCAAATTTCCCCAAAAACAACCACAGAGGAAGTTGTAATGTGCTAAAATACAAAAAATAAATAAATACATGCTGAGCAGTCTGGGCGCCCAAAATGGACCCATGCCAGGTTCTGAGATCGGTAAATGCAACCGACAACATGATTTCTATTTTTTGTAAAAAACAAATAGGCGGTTTATAAAATAGGCCTTATTTAGTTAAGCTACTTGTATATTAAACAAACTAGTGAACTGACTGGATAAATAGTATTCAGATGCTACATTGACAAAGCCAAAGTGTGTTGTTTTTTCTGTATTGAAGTTGAATCGTCTAACAGCCTATACGCTGAAGGAAGTCATCCCTAATAAAAAAAAAACCTAGTGTATAAGTCATTTCTGAAGAAACCTATAAGTTAGTTAATATTTCTGAAGCAAACCAGTCTCACAGAGCATTCATCTAACTGGCTGATATGTAAAAATCCCACAAAGAGGGCATAACTCCATCACAAAGCACAGCGGAACTGCTGAGGTGGCCATTTGTCCAAAACACATCATTATGCAGCAGCAGCAGCTCGTCTGGCAAAGACAGAAATAAATCGGAGAAAGGAGGGAAAACAGGAGAAAATGCTTGGATTGGAAAAGCTCCTGATGGAGACTAAAGCGTGACTTACTGCAGCGGGCACCAGGAAAACCCAGCTGGAAACAAAACAACTCAGCAGTTTTCTTATCACTAACTCGTTCTGTGTGAAGCTCCATTCTCTGAACTCTTGTCAATTAAGGCAGCAAGCCCGGGTCCAGTTATGGCCTCTCTGTGCTGGTGGCTGAAGGGTAGTTTCACAAGGAACTGTGGTTTGTTTGACACCATGTGCCAAGGCAAATCACATTACAGCATTCATGGTTGAATGCTGGAACTTGTCTCAATTTCAAAACACCTGCTTGGGTAATTCAGAAGAATATGAATTTTTCTTGACAGCAAAAAAGGTCTTAATTACCACTGGAAAACAGGGCACAGATTTTTTTAAACAAATAGGTTACACAAAGATATCTTTCATTCTTTTTTTTTTTTACTGTAGCATGAAGCAACTTCAAAAATACAATACTAAGATGAAAGCTGAAAAAAATTCTGTTTGCTGGATATGTTGCATTGAATCTATGAACAATGCAATTTACAACAATGATCTACTGTGCATACAAAACTCTCAAACGCTAGCTGTCAGTCTAAGCAGCAGCATGATGTGAGGCAGAGGTTGCCTCCATCTAGAAGGATTTGCAGGACTAAAGCTGCTCAAACTGCAATTTGTCGTGTGTCACAAGATAAATGTCCTCAGAGGGTTCGTTCTTGTCAGACGTTGCTCTCTGATGGATGTATTGTCCCTTTTGAGGTTAAATGTCTATCAAATGCAGAGAAATTTCAACTTTGAAATACAGCTTCCTGAAACACACAGTGCTTTGTTTTGATTGCATCTCTTGATTTTTGTATGAAGCTGGTAGTTCCTGCTGAAGAGACCTTCTAGATGAACTAGCTAATTATTTAGGAGATCTACACTTAGGGGAGACAATGTTTAACTTTTCAACAATTACAGCACATATAAAATTTTGAAAAAAGGACACTATTGCAATAACATTTAGAGGGAGACAATAAAGAGAAGAAATACACTCACTGGCCACTTTATTAGGTACACCTGTCCAACTGCTCGTTAATCCAAATTTCAATCAGCCAATCACATGGCAGCAACTCAATGCATTTAGGCATGTAGACATGGTCAAGATGATCTGCTGCAGTTCAAACTGAGCATCAGAATGGGGAAGAAAGGTGATTTAAGTGACTTTGAACGTGGCATGGTTGTTGGTGCCAGACGGGCTGGTCTGAGTATTTCAGAACCTGCTGATCTACTGGGATTTTCATGCACTACCATCTCTAGGGTTTACAGAGAATGGGCAGAAAAAAAGAAAATATCTAGTGAGCAGCAGTTCTGTGGGTGCAAATGCTTTGTTGATGCCAGAGGTCAGAGAAGAATGGCCAGACTGGTTCGAGCTGATCGAAAGGCAACAGTAACTCAAATAACCACTTGTTACAATCAAGACATGCAGAAGAGCATCTCTGAACGCACAACACGTCGAACCTTGAGGCAGATGAGCTACAGCAGCAGAGGACCACACCAGGAGCCACTCCTGTCAGCTAAGAACAGGAAACTGAGGCTACAATTCACACAGGCTCACCAAAATTGGACAACAGAAGATTGGAAAAACGTTGCCTGGTCTGATGAGTCTCGATTTCTGCTGAGACATTCGGATGGTAGGGTCAGAATTTGGTGTCAACAACATGAAAGCACGGATCCATCCTGCCTTGTATCAACGGTTCAGGCTGGTGATGGTGGTGTAATGGTGTGGGGGATATTTTCTTGGCACACTTTGGGCCCCTTAGTACCAATTGAGCATCGTGTCAACGCCACAGCCTGAGTATTGTTGCTGACCATGTCCATCCCTTTATGACCACAGTGTACCCGTCTTCTGATGGTTACTTCCAGCAGGATAACGCGCCATGTCATGAAACACGAATCATCTCAGACTGGTTTCTTGAACATGACAATGAGTTCACTGAACTCAAATGGCCTCCACAGTCACCAGATCTCAATCCAATAGAGCACCTTTGGGATGTGGTGGAACGGGAGATTCACATCATGGATGCAGTCGACAAATCTGCAGCATCTGTGTGATGCTATCATGTCAATATGGACCAAACTCTCTGAGGAATGTTTCCAGTACCTTGTTGAATCTGAGCCACGAAGGATTAAGGCAGTTCTGAAGGCAAAAGGGGGTCCAACCCGGTACTAGCAAGGTGTACCTAATAAAGTGGCTGGTGAGTGTATACAGTTGCATGTACAACTCAGCTCCTTCTGGTCAAGGTTTCTCTAACTGAGCCCAAGATGGCCTCAGTTAAGGAGGACATGAAGTTGGAAGGCCACGTTTCTGTTTCATGTTGTACAATTCTACCTTAAATTAAAAATTTGTACAGTTTAGATTGAGCTTTCTATTAGATTTTCCCAGTTTTGACTTATCTGTTTAAAAGTCAATGCACCATAAGTCTTGTGACTGACAGCCCAATGCAAAACATTCTGCGAAAACGTTGGGAGTTTTTGTTCATTGTCCATTTTGTTTTTAGGATCATTATACAGCTCATTCTCCTTTTATTTTTTATATATAACAGTGTGGCATTTACATAAAGGGTAGGATTCAAGATCTTAAGAGTAAGCTTCGATTGTCTCCAATGTCAAACAGCTAGTCAGGTGTTGTTTTAAAAGTATGCATACTTTTTCAGTCTTAAGTCATGGAGGGTGAACACTTTGATAAAATTAGGGTTTTTATAGCATTTCTGTCACAAAATAGTAAATAGTAACTGAGTAATTCACTCAGTAATCTGAATAGTTTCTTTGAATGACAGGTGATTTTCCCTATTGGGGGCCCAACAAGCAGTTCTCAAGTAAACGTTTTCATCATCCTGAACTCTGCCATTCTTACACACATCTCTAAAAACAGATATACAGACTTTACTGATCTAAAGACAAATCTGAGAAAAAACAAGTCATACAGCAGACATGTCTGATACCTAACTGTAGAGCTCATATTAATTTCACACCTATGCTAGAACTCTTTACATAATTATAGCTCAGCATCCATTAACATCATTTTCCAGAGACTATTAGAGAAACTTGTGCTTGACCTGAACAGTGCAACTAATCTCAACTCCATCATGCTGTGAACTGGAGTCCATCAAGGCTGTGTGATCAGTCCATTGCTGTTATAAATTTGCACTTGATACCACAGTAGTGGTACTACTTCATGGAAAAGATGAATCAATGTACAGGGAGGGGTTCAAACAGCTAGATAACTGGTGCAGAAACAACATAAAAAGCTAATGATGATCATCAGGTCACTACCTGAACACACAGCCCTCAGTAATAGTAGCCTTGAGGTAAAGAGAGAATAGAGAAAGAAAACTAAAGAAAAATCCCTCCCAACCAACATTCTTCACTCAGAGTGGTGGTAAATCAAAATGCAAAAACACCAGACTGCTACATGGATGTGCCTCAGGATGTTGACTTATTGAACTGGCCTTATGATTATGTACCTTATACTATAGCACTTATTGTATGGTTCAATGTTGATTAATGTGATTAATGTTCTACACCAATCTGTTGAATGCTCCCATTTTTTTTTTTTGATAAATGAAAATCAAATGAAATTCAAATAAACTGATTTGATTAGATATTAGCCAAAAGGTTGAAAAGCTACATGAAATGATCATGTGAGCAGGTGACTAATACTTGCAGCTTTTTTGCTAGTATTAATTATTATTTTACTCTACTTTATAGACAATCTAATGGCTGCTGATTGTTAGAATAATGTTTTAGGATAATTCCTGAAGCTTGGAAATTTGCATTTCATGACCTTTCCTAGCAGTGAGTGTGTAAAAGCTGTAGTCCTTACAATCTAATAAAGAGCTGAATTGTGTGAGGGAGCATAAACATTTACATAAACATTTAAATTTCCTCTTAATTTAAATAATTCAAAGATAGCCAAGTTGTGAAAAGAATGTTTCAGTTTGAACTTTATGCCTTTTAGAGATCAGTTCATCATTATCTCAGTTAAATCTGTAACCCTGCCCTGCTAAGATGTCCAAGAGCAATTCCTGAACATTTGCATGATGTCGCATGCACTCCCGTTAAAAATGCATCAGTTCTCATTAATATTGAGGAGCTTATCTTCATTGTGCCCGTTTAGGCTGTCTTAGAGCTGAAGGCCTGATTTGAATGGGAAAGAGGTACTATCTTCAGGATCAGGAAAAGTAATTTCATGCCCCAGAGTATGTCAACCCACATTAGCTGGGACAGAAAAACTTTATCCTTTCCACTCTGCTTGTAGTTCTCAATATCTCGCTCACTCTAAACTGTGGGTAAAGTCCAAAGACTGCCTGTCTTAACAACCATAAGAGAAAGATGAAGACACCTCTTGTTTAAGTTTTAATGAGGTGAAACTTTGTTATACATGTGGTGAGGCGTTCATGTAACAGCTCCACTGAGCAACGGTGGTCATTATATTTTTTCCTTTGGGTTTCTTTGACAGGGACAGGACAGGGCGCTGAGCTCTGCCATGATTCACAATGAAGCTTCGCAAATAAGGGTCCTTTTTCCCAGTTCATTAGGGAAATATTAGGGAAGCGTTACATAAGCCTTAGACATCCGTTGACATCTTTCGCGAGCTGATCGTTTTCCACTAAAGGCGTTTCAATTTTAAACTAGATAATTAGGTCTTCAAAATAGTCTCCGCTGCACTTTAATTATTCTGGTAGAAATTGTCAGTGTTATATAAATAGCTGTAGTTGTAGTGTGTACTGACCTTTGACCTTTTCATTTCCAAAGAGAATCTGCTTTCCAGCTGACATCAGATGGCCTGCTAAAATTTAACATGCTGGAAACATTACCTCTCAAGGGACTCTCTTAGAAATGACAAAACAACCACTTGTAAAGGTTAATGCTGTGTCACTATGTTAATCCTCTGGCAAGATTTAATTTGTTTAAATTACATTAAATGTGCAGGAAACTCTTAGCAGAGTGATCAGTCCCAGTTGACATGGTCTTGGCAGAAGTCCGAAAACCCCTGGACAGCGCAGGAAAAAGCTTCCCCTAATAGTGTGTTGCATGCTCCAAGCGAGAACTGTGGATGAGCTTCACAATGAGCTCTATTAGCATAGAGCAGAAGAACTTCACATGCTGATATACAGATAAGGTGAGAGATCCTGGGCTCATCATTAACCTGTGAATAAGGTCAGCTGTCTGTTAGTTTCAAATGTGCAGAGGTCAACAAGCATTTCTTTTAGCGCCGCTGATCCAAATATTTTTTGGTGGATTTTGTTGTTTAAATGTTATTGTCTGAGGTATTTATTCTCCTTTTTTGTTGAGCTAAAAATTCTTTGGCACTTTATTATTCAAGACACACAGAACACAACTGGTGGTGTTTGTGTATGAGGGGGGCGCACCATGTTATGCAAATAATCAGTTTATAATCACATCGTAACCATCTGATTCGTAATCATGAGGTGCCTAAGGACTCATTACTCTAGCGTATGTAATCAGAAAAATAAATTAGTCCTTATTAAGAACATTTTTAATACTTAAAATATACCGCTCGCCAACTGGAAACCAAACCACAACCAAACCACAAAGAAAGACACCATTGTGAAAAGCAAAGATGAGAACAAAATCTGTGTGAGCACCATTACCACGTGGTGAACAGGTCAAGGGAGAGGTCTTCATGCCATATTACAGGTCCTTCTCAAAATATTAGCATATTGTGATAAAGTTCATTATTTTCCATAATGTCATGATGAAAATTTAACATTCATATATTTTAGATTCATTGCACACTAACTGAAATATTTCAGGTCTTTTATTGTCTTAATACGGATGATTTTGGCATACAGCTCATGAAAACCCAAAATGTCTTTCTCACAAAATTAGCATATTTCATCCGACCAATAAAAGAAAAGTGTTTTTAATACAAAAAAACGTCAACCTTCAAATAATCATGTACAGTTATGCACTCAATACTTGGTCAGGAATCCTTTTGCAGAAGTGACTGCTTCAATGCGGCGTGGCATGGAGGCAATCAGCCTGTGGCACTGCTGAGGTCTCATGGAGGCCCAGGATGCTTCGATAGCGGCCTTTAGCTCATCCAGAGTGTTGGGTCTTGAGTCTCTCAACGTTCTCTTCACAATATCCCACAGATTCTCTATGGGGTTCAGGTCAGGAGAGTTGGCAGGCCAATTGAGCACAGTGATACCATGGTCAGTAAACCATTTACCAGTGGTTTTGGCACTGTGAGCAGGTGCCAGGTCGTGCTGAAAAATGAAATCTTCATCTCCATAAAGCTTTTCAGCAGATGGAAGCATGAAGTGCTCCAAAATCTCCTGATAGCTAGCTGCATTGACCCTGCCCTTGATAAAACACAGTGGACCAACACCAGCAGCTGACACGGCACCCCAGACCATCACTGACTGTGGGTACTTGACACTGGACTTCTGGCATTTTGGCATTTCCTTCTCCCCAGTCTTCCTCCAGACTGTGGCACCTTGATTTCCGAATGACATGCAGAATTTGCTTTCATCCGAAAAAAGTACTTTGGACCACTGAGCAACAGTCCAGTGCTGCTTCTTCTGCTGCTGTTTCTGGTTCAAAAGTGGCTTGACCTGGGGAATGTGGCACCTGTAGCCCATTTCCTGCACACGCCTGTGCACGGTGGCTCTGGATGTTTCTACTCCAGACTCAGTCAACTGCTTCCGCAGGTCCCCCAAGGTCTGGAATCGGCCCTTCTCCACAATCTTCCTCAGGGTCCGGTCACCTCTTCTCGTTGTGCAGCGTTTTCTGCCACACGTTTTCCTTCCCACAGACTTCCCACTGAGGTGCCTTGATACAGCACTCTGGGAACAGCCTATTCGTTCAGAAATTTCTTTCTGTGTCTTACCCTCTTGCTTGAGGGTGTCAATAGTGGCCTTCTGGACAGCAGTCAGGTCGGCAGTCTTACCCATGATTGGGGTTTTGAGTGATGAACCAGGCTGGGAGTTTTAAAGGCCTCAGGAATCTTTTGCAGGTGTTTAGAGTTAACTCGTTGATTCAGATTATTAGGTTCATAGCTCGTTTAGAGACCCTTTTAATGATATGCTAATTTTGTGAGATAGGAAGTTTGGGTTTTCATGAGCTGTATGCCAAAATCATCTGTATTAAGACAATAAAAGACCTGAAATATTTCAGTTAGTGTGCAATGAATCTAAAATATATGAATGTTAAATTTTCATCATTACATTATGGAAAATAATTAACTTTATCACAATATGCTAATATTTTGAGAAGGACCTGTATATGATTATGTCGACTAGCTCTCCGTTTGGCCTTTCAGCTTCACAGACGCCAAAGGTCATGCTAAGGTTCAGCTCATCCTCTCAAGCTTCGAACAGGAAAGGAATCCACATGTAGATGCTCCAACATTGCCTCAGGGAGACAAGAGAAGTGAGATGGGCCTTTTCCTACACGTTCTCTAAATGCACAAACACCTTCTGATGAAACAACTAAGCAGCTGAACTGAAAATCAGATTTTTTTATGTCCCTACTCCACAACAGCACAAACAGCATGTACTAATTGTCTATTTAATAATACAAATTTTATTCCATACTCTTCTCATATTGCGCACAGACTTGGACCTCAATCCTGAAGAATTACATCTGGAGTCACAGCTGTAGAAAAAAGCAAATCTTTCTCCTCCTCACAGCTTGATGTAGGGGATCAGATTTGCGAGAGCTATTAAACAGCAGACTGTCTGCATAATCAGCGGACCAGTCTAATCCACAAACATGTGTCTGAAGATGAGCAAAAACATGTGCGTGTGTAGAGGAGCAATTAGTGAGGGAAACAGAGGTAGTGTCACAAGGGGAGAATTCATTTGTGCACATTTTTGTTCATGGACAGAGTTATAACTCAGTTTGACAGTCATTCACAAACTGTCTTAACCTTCTATGGTAAAAACCTATCCAGTGCTAAAAATTATACAGTGCATCGCTAAAGGAGTCATAGTCCTTGAACTTTGTCACATTTCGTCACATAAAGACAGAGTGTACAGTTTTTTATTAAGTTTTAACTGTGATGTGTTAATTAGTAAAGTACAACTGTTCAATAAAAATCTAAAAAGTGTGGCATGCACATACAGATCCTTCTCAAAATATTAGCATATTGTGATAAAGTTAATTATTTTCCATAATGTCATGATGAAAATTTAACATTCATATATTTTAGATTCATTGCACACTAACTGAAATATTTCAGGTCTATTATTGTCTTAATACGGATGATTTTGGCATACAGCTCATGAAAACCCAAAATTCCTATCTCACAAAATTAGCATATCATTAAAAGGGTCTCTAAACGAGCTATGAACCTAATCATCTGAATCAACGAGTTAACTCTAAACACCTGCAAAAGATTCCTGAGGCCTTTAAAACTCCCAGCCTGGTTCATCACTCAAAACCCCAATCATGGGTAAGACTGCCGACCTGACTGCTGTCCAGAAGGCCACTATTGACACCCTCAAGCAAGAGGGTAAGACACAGAAAGAAATTTCTGAACGAATAGGCTGTTCCCAGAGTGCTGTATCAAGGCACCTCAGTGGGAAGTCTGTGGGAAGGAAAAAGTGTGGCAGAAAACGCTGCACAATGAGAAGAGGTGACCGGACCCTGAGAAAGATTGTGGAGAAGGGCCGATTCCAGACCTTGGGGGACCTGCGGAAGCAGTGGACTGAGTCTGGAGTAGAAACATCCAGAGCCACCGTGCACAGGCGTGTGCAGGAAATGGGCTACAGGTGCCGCATTCCCCAGGTCAAGCCACTTTTGAACCAGAAACAGCGGCAGAAGCGCCTGACCTGGGCTACAGAGAAGCAGCACTGGACTGTTGCTCAGTCGTCCAAAGTACTTTTTCAGATGAAAGCAAATTCTGCATGTCATTCAGAAATCAAGGTGCCAGAGTCTGGAGGAAGACTGGGGAGAAGGAAATGTCAAAATGCCAGAAGTCCAGTGTCAAGTACCCACAGTCAGTGATGGTCTGGGGTGCCGTGTCAGCTGCTGGTGTTGGTCCACTGTGTTTTATCAAGGGCAGGGTCAATGCAGCTAGCTATCAGGAGATTTTGGAGCACTTCATGCTTCCATCTGCTGAAAAGCTTTATGGAGATGAAGATTTCATTTTTCAGCACGACCTGGCACCTGCTCACAGTGCCAAAACCACTGGTAAATGGTTTACTGACCATGGTATCACTGTGCTCAATTGGCCTGCCAACTCTCCTGACCTGAACCCCATAGAGAATCTGTGGGATATTGTGAAGAGAACGTTGAGAGACTCAAGACCCAACACTCTGGATGAGCTAAAGGCCGCTATCGAAGCATCCTGGGCCTCCATAAGACCTCAGCAGTGCCACAGGCTGATTGCCTCCATGCCACGCCGCATTGAAGCAGTCATTTCTGCAAAAGGATTCCCGTGCATAACTGTTATAACTGAGTGCATAACTGTACATGATTATTTGAAGGTTGACGTTTTTTGTATTAAAAACACTTTTCTTTTATTGGTCGGATGAAATGTGCTAATTTTGTGAGATAGGAATTTTGGGTTTTCATGAGCTGTATGCCAAAATCATCCGTATTAAGACAATAAAAGACCTGAAATATTTCAGTTAGTGTGCAATGAATCTAAAATATATGAATGTTAAATTTTCATCATGACATTATGGAAAATAATGAACTTTATCACAATATGCTAATATTTTGAGAAGGACCTGTATTCAGCTGTCTGAGTTAATACGTTAGAGAGCTACCATTGACAGGGCTTTGGTTGAACTCTTTAAAGGTGAACCTCTGCCCCAGCTTAAATCTTTTACTGACACAAACAGATAAGGTTAGCACCATCCATCTTCCCATCAATTCTGACCAGCTTTCTTGTTCCTGCAGACAGGAAGCATTCCCACAGTATGATGCTGCCACCATCACCATTTTTCTCTATGGGTTGTGCGGTTGTGTTCTGGATGAAGTCACACATAGCATTTTATATGTAGGCCAAAAAGTTCAATTTTGATCCATCGGACCAGAATGCCTTCTTCCACATGTTCGCCGTTTCCCCTATAAGGCTTGTGGCAAACCTTAAACTGTATATCTGATGTCTTTTTTTTAACGTCTTTTTTCTAGTCAATAGTTCTGTCCTGACCACACCACAGATTCTCTCACCTGAGGTGTAAATAGCTACAGCTCCTCCAGAGTCCTTGCCTGGCCTTGCCAGTTTAGGTGGATGGCCACTCTGAAGGACTGAATTGTGGTCTGTGAGACGTTCAGAGCTTGGAATACTGCTTTATAATCTAAACACTTCTCTCTATTACTCTTGACCTGTCTGTAGTGCTCCTCGTGGTGCTGTTTGTTCACTGATGTGTTCCAACAAACCTCTGAGGCCATTAGAGAACAGCCAGATGTATACTGAGATCCAATTACACCCTGGTGAATACCATTTGGGAATTAGGTGCCATCTGAAGGGAATTGCATTGAATTCTATTGATGGGTATCAGATTAGAAGGATCTGAATACATATGCATGGTGCACTTTTCAGATTATTAGTTAGAAATGTTAAAAAAACCTTTGCTTCCACTTCACAGTTATGTGCCACTCTACTAGTCTATCAAATAAAATCCTAAGAAAATACACCAAAGCTTGTGGTTGAAATGTGACAAGGGTCAAAGGGTTAGGAGACGTTTTACAAGCAATGCACTGTACATTCACCCCACCTATCCCAAAGGTTCATCGGAAATTAAACAACCTAACCTAAAAGCACTCTGGGGGAAATTGTGCGACAGAAAAGTCTACACGATAGCATCAAAAACATCTTTCGTTTTTTTTAAAGTCAATATTTTTCCTTTGGGCATGAACGTAACAAGAAAGTTCTCTGTAGCAGGGCTAAAATGCTTAAGCCCTATCCCTCAAGCCAAGCTTTTAAAGATTTTTACAGAGGGACGGCTAGGACACGACAGCATCCAGAAGGATCCCCTGTTACTGTCCTAAATCTTACATCTCTTCTGTCCTCACTATGGGACTGAATGCGTAATTTGCTAGCAAAAGCTTCACACAGAAAGGCTTTTGAGAGAGAAAAAAGTAAAAACAGAGCTCCAAAAAGGTTGCGATTTCCTCAGTTGCCCTTTTAGAAAAGCACTTCATTATATAACACCTTCTTCTTTCTGCTCCGAGCAGCCAGATTTAATGTCTTCTTGAGCTAATGTTTAAAATTTGCTCTTCATTAGTGAAAAAAATGGGAGTACTGTTCTGACCTACTCCTTTTACAGCTGTGTGAAGTCTTTCTGCTTAGCATGGTGGCATGCTGGGCCTCTCATCGGGTCACACTGGGGGGTCGGTGGTCACTTGTCTAATGCCTTCTGCCGAATGCTGGCAAAGATGGGCACAAAACACTCTCCACATTTCTTTCCATCGCCTCAACAGATGTCATGGTAACTAGGCGGAAAGAAAACTGGGTCCTTCTCGCCATTCCACGCATGCCGTAGCTTCCTTTGTGAAATGCCTGAGGTCTTCCACTTCTGTTTTCTTTAGGGATGAGATAACTGAAAGATTTAATGTGGAACATAGTCCTCCTCCAACCTTTTATCACCACTTTTTAATTACGCTTTTTTGTATTTGTTGTCCCTTCAGAAAGCATCCTTTCCAAGGAAACTGCATCTGAGGGTGAGGCTTTGATAATGCCACAGCTGCTCTGCTTCAAAAGTCAAGCCCCAAGTTGCAATTTCTCCAACATCACTGATCGGAAACGCCAGCTGAGTCGCTATCAGATTTACATATCAGCCTGCTGGCTCACAAAAATGCCTACAAACAATCGACTTGCTTCAGCCAAGAGAGAAGATTTCCACTGGTCTGTCTGCACATGGCATACCAACTCCTGCACTTGCTGTACAACAGGGTGATTGTTTGGAGCTTGGATTAGATGGACGAGTCTGTGGGCGGTAATGGAAAAGACTAAGATGACTGTCTCTCTAGGGAATCCTGACATCATACTGAAAGCATGTTGTGTTCATCAATGGCTTCAAGTAGCCAGTAAATAGTCATGCGACTGGATGGCATTTAAAGCTGGCTGGACATTATTATTGACATTAAACAGTGGAAAGGCTTGATTAATTGAAAATGTCTTGAAAAAGAGAAGTAGTCCTGAAGCTAAACTATTGATTAGAACAAATAAAACAGTTTTCTTTATAAACTGCAAATATTCTGCCACGACACTTTGTTGAATTCTGCTCAACTTTCAGCTCACTGTGTCCTGGACGGTGTTTATTTGTGTTGCCCAAAGCTTCCACTTCCACTAATGATGGCCTGCACTGTTGATACGTGGATGGCACCTGCGGTTATCAGCTGTGGAGGGAGACGGCGAGGGGCAAAAAGAAGCAATGAAACAACGAATTTCAAAAGTGTGGGATCACTTTAAATTTAAAGGGGACATATACAAAATCCATTTTTTAGCCCTTAAATAAATTTTGTTGTGTACTTGGAGTCTGTAGGTGTGCCGAAAAATTGAATTTAGTCTCTAGGTGCTGCGGAGATATCTTTATACTCTGTTTGGGTCTTATTCTTCAGTCCGTTCGTACGTTTTTCCAACTCTTCCAACAGTATTCGCTGTGGAACAGCTAAACAAGGTCATGGACTTCCGGCTGACCAATTTCACTTATCTGCCATTTTTATTTCTCGCTGCGATTTTGTAGTCCAAGTTCAAGTATACCAACGTTGCAAGAGGATTCGTTCGGTTCAGTTGTTGAGTGTATTAACCCACACAATTCATTACACCATGACCCAGCATCAAAGTGCCTGGATACATTTTATTTTTCATGGAAATCTACAGAACATCAGTGGGAATATTCTTATTTCCCCCACTTCAACGATGAGTTATTCAGCAACCTCTGCCGGTATCAAGAAAGATTTGCTGAAAGACTTCATCAGATTAAGGGGTCGGTTCCTTCTGTCTATGGAAACGACGGCCACAGCAAAGCGGTAAGCTGCAAATAATGATAAAACGACAACAAACTTTATTTTAGACATGAATTTATTGTGTGTTGATTTGACGTTCTGGTCATTGCTTTGATAGCAGCAGCATCGTGCCTTCTGCTTATGTTAGTGCTGTGTGCTGATTTAGCTCCTTGAGGACAGAACTGTACTGCGAGTTTTGAACAGTATCATTACATAAACAGTTCTGCATTGTTTTTGCCATTTTTGTCTTGTTTGTGCGTCGCTAGAAAATCGTATCTCTGTTATCAAACTACAAAAATGGCCAAACGGCATCTCTACCATAACCTTTACCTTTTTTTTTTTTTTTTTACTAAACTCATAACAAAGTGAAGAACATGCGTTTGCAGAATGAAAAGGTTTTGATGCGGAAAGTTGGCCAATTTCGAGGACTCGATGGTGTGTCATTGAAATAGTGCTAAATTAGAAAAGGGATAAAACTGGAATAAAACAGCAAATGCTTATATTAGAAATCTTCACACATATTAGTGTGAACTGGAACCTTAAAATATTTTCTCATGAGAAGTTTTGTCTTACTGATAATAAATGAACTTGTAACCAACCTATATGTCAGACATGTTGCACATAGTGTAAATTACTGACGCCACCTCAACCTTGCACAGTATGAAGCTTTTTGGCATCTGTAAACAAACAGAGTTTGTAAAAGTGATTCCATAATTAGATAGTCCGTCTCCTCGTTCCAACAAAGCAGATGCAGCTGGCAAATGGTGGTGTGTGAGCAGGGACGCAGCGGTCGGGATTAAATTATGCATCTGAAAGTAGAGGAAGACCTATAGATGGCTTGCTGGGGAAATCTCTCGCCATAGGTGGGTTTTCATCAAAGAGTCTCTTTCATTCTCTCAGCCTGCACTTCCCAACTCACATGTACAGAGAACACAGCTTCCAATTAGAAGTGCTGAAGCTTGCCGAAGTTGGATGTGGCCTTTGATGCAAAGATTACATCTATATTGTCAATGACCGTCGGATGAGGTACCCAAAGAGAAGCTGAAAACATGTGCTTTTTTATCTCAAACTGCAACAATCTTAAAATTGCAATTTTAAATTAAATAAGTGACATATTTACTAGTCTTCTCTGGTGTTTTTACAAATGTCATCCCAGTTTTCTGCCTGAGCCCAGCGTAAAGTAGTAGCATGAATTGCTTGAGTAGAAAGGCGCTTCGTTAGGTTTCTGATGGCTAATGCATCCCACTTTACTGCAGATGGATGTAAGTGTGCCTCACTCTCTGGTCAAAATGCAGCTGACTGGAAATAACCCCAGTCAGAAAAGAAAGGGACTTCCGGCTTCCCTCTTTTGTGTAGGAGAGTTTTCTCATTAGGCTGCTTTAAATACTTCAATTTCTTCATCCTCAGCCGTGAATGCACAAAGCATTTTAATTCAGCAGCCCAACGATAAAGTCTGCAGTGTGTAGCAGAGGACCACTGTTACATTGTCATACAGAGTAAAAATGCTGTATGCTGACTGAATGTGAAATAAAGAATTGTTATATTAAAACCTTTACAAGAAAAAGAAGTAGAAGAAGCCAAGAAAAGGTCAACCAACACAGCATATTGTGCACAGAGAGGATCGATATGTTTACGCCTAAATGCATGCATATTTTGAACAGCTTTAGCAATTAGATGTTTTGCATAAAAATAGCGGCATAAGAACTAAAGTGGATTTGCAGGAAAAAGAATGTTTTTTGCCTGTTCTAACAAACGAGACATTAATTGACTGTCTGGGACCACTAAATGTATACTAGCTCAATTAATGCAGAGCCAATTAAACGTGAAATCATCTCAAATGTACAGGTAATAAAAAACTTTATGTTTGACATAAATACCCAAGGCTATAATCCTAAATGTGATTGTACTTTTTATGTATTTATGTAACAAAACCTACAGGAATTATTAACATGAATACCAAGTATTTCCTCAGCGACCTTTTATGACTGACCTGGTGGAGATCATTTCCCAGCGCGAACTCCTGGAAATACCCGGGAGCTGCCGATGTGGCACGGATGGCCTGCCACAGCTGGTGCTGGCAGCCCCCCAGGTAGTGGGAGCGCACCCCGGGCAGCAGGTTGTAGTTCCTGAAGACATGAGCTTTCAGAGGAAGGCCCTGGTTCACAATGGTGCTCACAGCTGCCACCTACAGGTTTAGAGAGCAACAACAAAAGTGACTGTTAGTGTGAAGCTGCATTTCATAATGAAACAAATAAAACTATGAAGGACTAACAGGAGACAGGAATAAAAGATCTAAAGCTCACCTTGGGGCATTCAGGATTCCTGGAAGTCTCCACTAAGAGGTGGGAGCCCACTTTCTCTCTACAAAGAAATAGCGACATTACATTTTCTTCAGGTTCAGTTTGGTTATATACAGCACTGTTATTTAACAATTTTTTCCCTTTGTGCCACTTCGTTACAGGTGCTTAATTCCTCAGTGCAGAACAACTAGAAGGGCCACCAATGAAAGGTACTGTTACTGCTCTTCTTCCTACAAGACTTTACTTCTGTGGCAGCATTACTGCGCCACTCATAGGTGTGGCATACATATTACAACATCTTTTGCGGATCCTCCGGCTACGGCTGATTTCATTTTTACGGTCAAACTTTTCTGTGCAGATACCGTCTTTGGCTCCGCATAGACACGGCCTAAAACTGCACTTTTCGGCCACCGAGGAAAATGCTATCTCTGGCCCAAACCTAACACATCCGATCACCCCAAGAACACCATCCCATCATGTTTTTCAGCAGCAGGAACTGGGAAACTTGTCAGAATCAAGGGAAAGGTGGATGGTGCTACATACAGGGATATTCTTGTCAGTCTGTCTGAGTGTGATTTGAGGACCGGGACAGAGGTTCACCTTCCAGCAGGACAATGACCCGAAGCATATGGCTAAAGCAACACTCGAATGGTTAAAGGGAAAACATTTAAATGTGTTGGAATGGCCTAGTCAAAGTCCAGAACACAATTCAATTGAAAATTGAAACCATACAACATGAAGGGGCTGGAGCAATGGGTAAATATCCCAGTAGCAAGATGTGGCAAGCTCATAGAGACTGATCCAAAGCCACTTGCAGCGGTAATTGCCACAAAAGTTTGCTCAACAAAGTCCTGACTTTAGGGGGGGTGAACACTTATGCACCCTAACGTTTTCTGTTATTTTGTCCTATTTCTTGTTTGATTCACAATAAAAGAAAAATACACTATCACAGTTGTAGGCATGTTGTTTATTTGGTGAATATTTTTGCAGGGAACTGTAACAGCACATCTCACAGATACTTGACTGGATGAAAATCTGGGGAATTTGGAGGATAATTCAACACCTCAAAACTTGCCATTTTGCTTCCCTAAACATTGCTGAATCATTTTTGCCTCATGTGATGCATTACTCAGCTGAAAGAGGGCACAGCCATTAGGGAATACTGTTTCCATGTAACAGTGGTGGTGGATGTCAAAGTAACATCCACATCATAGAGGGCAGCACACACGATTTCCCAGCGGATTGCCCAAGCACTACAGTGTCTATGCCAGCTTGCCTTCTTCCCATAGTGTATCCTGGTGCCACGTGTAAGATAGACACAAACCTGGCCATCCACTTGATCTTAAAGAAAACATGAATCATCACACCAGGTCACCTTCTTCCACCTTCTTCCAATGCTCTGATCCTCACATGTGTATTGTTGGGCCAGCCTTCATGCCCCAAATGAATCAAAGACACTTTGATCCTGTCTCCAGGGTAACCGCTGTCCCTCCTTGGACTGTTTTTAATAGATACTGGCCAATGAAAACCAGGAACCAACCCACAAGAGCTAACAAACCCAATTTGGCCTTTCTCAGACTCATATCCTTAGGCTTGCTTATTTTTCCTGCTTCTATCAAATCGACATTGAGAACAAAATATGGAGCACCACTTCAAGATGCCACGATGAACAGACAAGTATTGTTCACTTTCATGTTCAAAGAAAATCATTGAAATCTTTTGAAAGAACTTCCAAGAAGATTTTGAATGCCAGGGTGCAAAATATAAGAGGTTATAGGTGCCTCAAGCCCTTTGTACAGCACTGCATGTTGAAAGAATTCAAATATTTAAACCAGGATGCATTTCATTTCTTCAGCTGTTTAGCTAAATGCGTTTTTTTTTTTGGTTTTTTTTACTGGATTGTAGACCAGATTTTGTAGCCTCTGGTTTAATCTTCCGTATTAGTTCATTCACTTTCCCATTACAAGAACCCAGAATCTTCCTATTTGTTTTATTTTTCATAGTCAATCAAAAATAACGCAGCTCTTCAGGGAAAAGACTTACAAAGATAAAAGAAGCCATAATTGTTTCAGACATTGTTTCCCACACCATTTTATTTAGCAATGAACAACAACAGTGAAACTGACTTGAGGATGTTCTCCCAGGCTTCGCTGTCATAGAAAGCATGGCTCCAGCCCATCTTCACGGTGCCTAAAATCACATTCTGCTTGAAAACATCTGAACCCAGCTTCCAGTACAGATCACCGCACTCTTTAACAGGGATTTGGATCACGCCCAGCATGAACCCTATGACAGCTCCTGAGGTAAAAACACATAAAACCGTTAAAAAGAAAGAAATAGACTGAAATATGCTGGTGGATTAAGCATATCATAATAATGCTTTTGTTGGCTGGAGAACATTCAATCGGAAATAGAGCAATGAAGAACAGTCAACATTATTATTACATTTCTTAGAGTCATAATATCAACTCTCTCTGCTGCTAAAGGATCACTATTAGAAAGGCACAACAGTACCGTAAGAGCAGAGATTAGATCTAAAGGAGTAATGTGGGGAATCAAACTGGGCAGATGCAGTCAAGAGGAGTTTTAAATGTGTAAGCACAGTTTTATCTGGCACACAGATTGCATTATTATTTGTCAACATGCATTAAATCTGAAAATACAAAACCTCCTCAAACTGTGGGACATTAAGCCGGAGGGAACCATAAAAAATTCCAATGTGCTCAGCTTATAAAATGCTTGTTTTTAATCCGCTGTTACATAAAATACAACAAACCAGCAAATGGAGAACAGTCTGAAGATGGGCTACAGCACCCCCTTGTGGTATTTTTACTTATTACAGGGTATTAAAACCACCTTGGTTCCAACAAATTTTTAGAACTTAGATTTTTCTGGAGATATGAGCAAAAAATATCAAACTGGCTGGGTTGTATTATCTGATGTTGGCCTACAATTCATCAGCGTGGTAAAGGCCTATTTCACAGTTTTTAAAGCATCTTGACCAACTTGGATCATAGGACCACTTCAGACTTGTTCAATCTAGACTGGAACGTCCTAAACTAAATACAGATTGTTTAAAGCAAATGTCTTTAGTTTGTGATACATTGTTGCAAAAAAAAAAAACCCCGCTTTGTTCGGCATCTGGCATAATCTCAACAGAACCGTTTTAAAGAACCACACGACCAGATTATATCCCTGATTTAAAACAAAAAAATCTGTGAAATGACCTTTTTATGATTTGTTTTACAGCGCTTATTTGTGGATGTTCAGTCAGTAACTGAAATTTTTTTTTTAAACAGTCTCATATCCTATCACAAAGTTGGACAAAGATGTAAGTAGGCATGTGGCAAATCAGGAACAAAGGACGTAATCCGATATAAACGAGAATCTAGTCCATGATAATGTATCCAGGAGCAGAAATGTCCAAGTTTTGTCTTTCTGGTAATTATGCTAAATATTTTCTTTAGTGATTAACTACAGCAGCGATGTAGGTTGCTACATGTTCCTACTTCTTTCTGCTAACTAAATGAGGAGTAATGAAGGTTTGTTTCTTTGCTTCACTATTTAGTAACAGACTGAGATGTCAGCTGATCAACATTTTCCTGCGTTAATTCGTACCGCAGTAGCGTTGCCTCCAGCTTTGTGGAAAAGGGTTAAAAGGGCTTTACTGACCTATTTAAGTTGCTCTCAATAATCAGTGTCGTAGCGAGCATGTTACATCAGTTGGTATTTCGTTATTTCCCTGTCGGTCTGTGTCATTGGGAAAAGTTGTCGGCTACATTGTTTTTCTGGATGCACTCGCCATCTTAGCAGAGAGTTTAAACTTCTAGCACCAGCTCTTTGTTTTGGTCAGGTGAGGCTGCAGGGAGGAAGTGCGGCAATTTGGGTACATACAAATGGGTCCGTTTATATCGATTTTGATTCATCTTTTTATACTGATTATATCAATATTCCAATTATTTTGACAGCCCTAGTTAAAAGAAGGATTTTATTGCTGTAATGCCAATTAAGATTCTGGCACTGATTGAAAATGGCATGCATAATTCTTAACATGCAATTTTCTTTAATCAAAAAGTAAATAAAAACAGAGAAATTCTGTTTTAAAACTTTTTTTCATAGTTTTATTAACTTTTGATACAGTTTTATATCCCATCAGAAACAAACTTCTTGGCTAAATGAAAATTATTTTGAATTTAAATTTGCCATGTATGAATAATTTTGGACTTAATTGTAGGACTCAACAAATTTCTAAACCTAAAAAACCTAAAAAAAAAAATAAACAAGATATAAACAATATGGAAACTTTATATTTCTATAATCAGGCCCTGCACCAGCACACATATAAAGTCTCAACATTGATCTCAACACTGTCAGGGAAATCTAGGTCAAAACAAAAGCCAAGCGACAAATGGGTCACGAAGTGATCTTCACTGCCAGTTCAACCAGTACCCTTCTTACTGTTGCACTCTGCTTTTATAATCCACCAACATGTTTTAGTCTGCACACAGGAGGGCAACATACCTGTGCTGACTCCACAAATATAGTCAAACAGTTTATAGATGGGTTTGCCAGTCAGGGTTTCCAGCTTCTGTAAGGTCTGAAGGGCAAGAACTCCCCTGAAAGAAAAATGTCAGACATTCACACAGATAAATGCATGCAGAATGACGCAGGAGCAGGAGGTCTGTTCACACAGAAGTGCACACTCCTGATATGACACTAAATAGTTCAAAAAGCAATTTTGATCTGTTTTAAAAAAGCCTTTATATAAATGACACATATTTCGCAGCAAAGAGAAGGAGAAGAAGAGCTAAATTTGTACCTTAAGCCTCCTCCGTCTATGGACAAGATTCGTATCCCCCGGCCTTTAACGGGTTTATGATGGCCAACTAAGGCGAGAGCTTCTCTGACTGCAGCCCTTAAGCCCGGGTCGTTGGCCTGCTCCAAACGCAGCAGACAAGGGATGACCTTCTCCTGACAAACATGAAAATATACACCAGCAGTCAGCAGTGGGAGTAAAGACGTGCTGTTGACCGACTATGATGTTATATCGACAGAAACAATACATGGATAAGCTGTACAAAGTAAAATACGGAGGTGCCTAGAAAATAGGAACAGGTGGAGTATTAGAAAGATATTAAACATATCACAAAATGCATAAACCCAAATGCTGGGTTTATGCTCCTCAATAATAACACTAATACCAGCGGGTTGCGTTCCTGAAAATAGGTCGCACTAAAGAATGACTTTGATCGCTTTAGATAACGTTTAACATTTAGTTGTAATTAGCAGACGCTAGTACTGGCTAGGTTCAACCGTCACACTTTGGTCGTATTTATTTGTGTCCTTCTTCAATGTTTATTTGCAACTGTGTTTTAAATAATGTTGGTTGTGCAGTCGACAAATCTGCAGCAACAGATGAGGTGGGAGGTTGTCGTGGATTTTTGTTACCATGTTCCTTAGTATTTAACCGTTCCCCACAGTCTTTTCTCCATGATGATGCAAAGGTGTCTTATATTTTAGGGATGTTATCTGGTAGGGCACTCCGATGGGCAGAAGCAAGATTTACTAACTATAACCATTTTGGCTGCACTTACGAAGGATTTTTGAAGGATTTTAGATCCATTTTTGACCTTGAGATGGGTCAGAATGATGTGGCTCATAGATTGTGTACGCTTAAACAACACAATCGACTGCTCACAGATTTTTCTATAGATTTTCGAACCTTAGCGGTTGCGTCTGGTTGTAATTCCAGCGCACTGAAGTCAATGTTTTTTCAAGCTCTAGACGAAAATTTAAAGGATGAACTAGTATTACAGGAGGAGCCAGAGAACCTAGATGAGTATATTGATTTAGCCCTCCGGTTGGATACCCGTATGCGGGAGAGGAGGCGAAACCGCGCTGAGCGGTTCTTTCCTAGAGTGCAGTCTTCTACCACTCACCAGACGCCGAGCCGGCCGGTACAGGCCTCAGGTCAGGCTGAGTCCGAGCCCATGCAGCTCGGTTGGGCTCGGTTGTCTAAGGATGAGAGAATTCATCGACATGAGGCCAGGCAGTGTTTTTATTGTGGGTCGCCCAAGCATTTTGTTTTGGCTTGCCCGGTTTGGCCAAAAGGTCGGGTCCACCGGTTCTAGCAGGGCGACCCGTGGACCAGAAGCCTCTTGGCATGCCCTCACGTTTCACTTTATCCGCAACATTAGTATTAAATCAACAGAGCTTCACTTCTTCCACCCTACTAGATTCAGGTTGTGAACTGAGCCTAATTGATCAAGACCTGGTAAAACATCATCAGATTAAGACTGAACCATTAACTATGCCACGTCACGTTTTAGCCTTAGATGGCCGGACGCTCCCCAGCATAACCCATAGAACACTTCCCTTAGAATTGGTTTTATCTGGTAACCATAGGGAGCTCATCACCCTGTTTGTTTTTCCCATCGTTCAGAGCTCTTTAGTGCTAGGTTTTCCTTGGTTGCAGCATCACAACCCGCATCTCAACCGGGCGGAGTTAAGGGTAAAGTCTTGGTCAACACAGTGTTTGTCATCCTGTCTCCAATCAGCTGTTCCACATAGTACTCCTGAGAGGGAGAGAGAGGTTGAACCCACCGATCTTGCTCAGATACCAACTGAGTATCATGACTTAAGTGCAGTTTTCAGTAAGTCTCGGACTAAATCTCTCCCGGCGCACCGTCCTTATGACTGCGCGATCAACCTTTTGTCGGGGGCTCCATTACCTTCCAGCCATCTTTATAAGATCTCGGGACCGGAGAGGTTGGTAATGGAGAAACATATTAAGGAGTCATTAGCCTCAGGGATAATCCGTCCATCTTCTTCTCCACTGGGAGCTGGGTTTTTTTTGTTGGCAAGAAGGATGGATCCCTCCGTCCATGTATACATTACAGGGGACTAAACGCCATCACGATCAAGAATAAGTACCCTTTACCCCTGCTTTCATCAGCTTTGGAGCCAGTTTATGGTGCCACAATATTTACCAAGCTTGATCTTAGAAACGCTTACCACTTGGTTCGAATCCGCCAGGGAGATGAGTGGAAGACGGCTTTCAAGACCCCACTTGGACACTTTGAGTACCTTGTGATGCCATTTGGATTATGTAACGCACCTGCTGTTTTCCAAGCCCTTGTGAACGATGTGTTAAGGGACTTCCTGAATCTGTTCGTTTTTGTTTACCTCGATGACATTTTGGTCTACTCTAAGACTTCTGCAGAGCATCGTCAGCACGTCCGGCTAGTCCTACAGCGCCTCTTAGAGAATCAGCTGTACGTGAAGGCCGAGAAGTGCGAATTCCACCAGTCTTCCATCAGCTTCCTGGGTTTTGTCCTTGAGGGTGGGCAGGTTCGCGCCGACTACAACAACATCAAGGCGGTGGAGGACTGGCCTATTCCAACAACTCAAAAGGAGCTACAACGTTTTCTTGGTTTTGCCAACTTTTACAGGAAGTTTATTCTGAACTATAGCCAGACGGCCACTCCCCTTACAGCCCTGACATCCTCCAAGGTGCCGTTCACCTGGACTACGGAGGCAGACAACGCATTCAACGCCTTGAAAACTAAGTTCACCCATGCACCAGTACTCATTCATCCGGATTCAGCTAAGCAGTTTGTCTTGGAGGTGGACGCTTCGGACACCGGGGTGGGGGCGGTGCTCTCCCAACGCCAGGATCTCGACGCAAGACTACATCCGTGTGCCTTTTTCTCTCGACGACTATCCACAGCAGAAAGAAACTATGATGTGGGTGACAGAGAGCTCCTGGCTATTAAGCTCGCCCTGGAGGAGTGGAGGCACTGGTTGGAGGGCGCTGAACACCCTGTGCTGGTCTGGACAGACCACAGAAATTTATCATACATCCAGTCAGCAAAACGGTTAAATCCTAGACAATCACGTTGGTCTTTGTTCTTTTCTCGTTTTAATTTGTTGATCTCTTACAGACCTGGTACCAGAAATATAAAGCCAGATGCCCTGTCACGTCAATTCTCCACAAATGAGACGGAGGAATTAGCTGCACCTATCCTACCTCCTAGTTGCACGTTTGGAACCATGACCTGGGAGATTGAGGACTGTGTGCGGCAGGCCCTCCTTGCTGACCCGGGGCCAGGATCTGGACCACCTAATCGGATGTATGTGCCCGACGCCGTCCGGTCTCGCCTCATTACCTGGTTTCATGCTTCAAGGTTTGCGATCCACCCAGGAGCTAGTCGGACCATTGCCGCAATAACCAGACGCTTCTGGTGGCCCACACTACATCAGGACGTTAAGGACTATGTATCTGCTTGTAGAACATGTGCTTGAAACAAGACATCAAATCGACCGCCTGCTGGCCTTCTACAACCACTGGATGTTCCACCTCGACCTTGGTCCCACATTGCCGTGGATTTTGTTACTGGCCTTCCAGATTCTCATGGTATGATGACTATTATGACAATAGTGGACAGATTTTCTAAAGCCTGCCATCTTGTACCCCTCAGGAAACTACCATCCGCCTTCCAGACTGCCAAGCTTTTGGTCAAACACGTGTTTCGTTTGCATGGAATTCCCCAGAACGTGCTATCTGACCGGGGACCTCAGTTCACCGCCCAGGTATGGAGGGAATTCTGTGCAGCATTGGGGGCAAAGGTTTCTCTAACCTCCGGTCACCATCCGCAAACCAATGGCCAAGTAGAGAGACTTAATCAGGAGATGGAGGCAGCTCTACGCTGCGCAGTATCCTCCAGTCCCACTGACTGGAGCGACCATTTGCCATGGATTGAATACTCACACAATTCACATGTGTGGCCACTTCCAGGGCATTACAGCGGTCTGCTGCAGCCAACAAGCACTACGCCAACAGACGACGGACCCCTGCTCCTGCCTATAGCCCGGGTCAGCAGGTGTGGTTGTCTACACGTACTGTTCCGCTTAAGTCTCTGTCCCGGAAATTATCTCCCAGGTTCATCGGTCCTTATGTTATTGATTCTGTGGTTAATCCTTCTTCTGTACGTTTACGTTTACCCCCTAGTTTCCGAGTCCATCCTGTTTTTCATGTATCTCAGATTAAGCCTGTCCAGTCCAGCACGCTCTCCCCTCTGGCCGTGCCCCCTCCACCCGCCCGGGAGTTCCAAGGCCACCCTGCCTACTCGGTCCGCCGGATCGTGGCCTCTCGTCGGCGGGGAAGACGATGGCAGTTCCTGGTGGATTGGGAGGGTTACGGTCCCGAGGATCGCCTCTGGGTTCCCCGGTCTTTCATCTTGGACTCTAACTTGATTCAGGACTTCTGGTCGTCCCAGGCCAGTTTGTCTGGACCGCCCGGAGGCGGTCGTTGAGGGGGAGGTGGTGTCAGATCCTGGTCATTTTTGCCTGCTACTAACCCTCTTCCACCAGTAGGGGCGTTAGGAGCTGAGGAGCTGTTCATTAGGTGTTTCGCATATTGTCATCAGCTGAGGACTATAAGAAGGAGGCGAGCCAGTACTTCGACGCCTGAGTGTTTTGCCTCTTAGTGGTATTTTACGTGGCCAATTCTTGGTTTAAGATTATTGCTTATCTGAGAAGATTCTGTTCCTTGCTCCTTGACTAATATTTTGTTTTTGACTCAGGTTGACTAAGCCTCCTTCTTGTGAGACATCAGAAGGAACTTTCAAACTGTTTTATGGACTCTGGATCCTTGTTTTTGTTCCGCTGGCAGCCTGATCAGATTTTGTCCTCACAGCTTCATGCGAACACTGTCCACCCTCCTCCAAACCTCTTTGAACTCACCTGCTACGGCCGTGCTGCGTAGCCACCGCTCACCAGGATCACAACCTCTCTCCCCGGCGGACTTAACTCTACTTAATGTAAGCTTTCACCATAGAACATATTTGAGAATTTCAGTTGTGGTTTCTCACCTGCATCCGTTTTCCCTTGCAGTCTCCCTGCTACTTCAGTTCCCTGCACCTGAGTTCCAAAATAAAGGTTTTACTAAACGTTTCTCTGTTTCTTCGTATTTTTCTGCATGTGGGTCAAGTCGGCCGTCAACAATATGACAACACCTTGTTGAATCGATGCCATGAAGGCTAGAAATGTGTACCCAATAAAGTGTCCAGAGAGGGTACATACATTCAATTTAAATCACAATTACAGTTCGCAATCTTTATAGACCCTTTCTCAGATTTTCTCAACACCATACTGAACTAACAAATAACATTGATAATTGTACACGTATAAGATGACAATTGTGTTTCTCAATCTCAATGTGTTTCAAAACTAACATTAAAATCAAGTAAATCTGTGTTTAATTAAAAAAAACATTGTGGTGACTGTTTTATTAATCATTTACACTTAAAAAAAACAAAAAATAAACAGATCAATGTTATGTTACACAGTGAATTAATTCTCTGCTCCTAACAACCCAAACTGATCTGTCTCACTGATGTAAACGTTTACAAAAGCATCAACCAGAACCAATAAAAGCGGAAAAGAAGACAGATTGTCAGCTCACTTGGATTTCTCACCTTGACTGCTACACCGCGGGTCTCCGGAAACTCCAGCAGGTGGTAACTTAAGTCCTCCACCCTGCTGATGTAGACTCTAACGTCTGATGCTCTATGGAGAGCCTGGACCAGAGCCCGGGTTCGGTTGTCCACACTCACCCTGGCTATGATCTGGGAGGGGAAAAAAACAGTTAAGTTGTGTTTAAAACTACGTTCTTAGTTCAAAATTATTATGCTGGCTGGCCTCTACAGAAATAATGGGAATATTTATGCATGAGGAAACAGAGTGGGTACTAAACAAAATGGAATTCTTGGTTAAAAAAATGTAAAAACCCAGTGTCTAACATATTCAAGCGGAAACACAGTTGTTGCGATGTTGGTTTTTATAGCTTAACTAGTTAGACCAAGAGATTTAGTTGAAGAATCAAGCAAGCGTATTACAATTATTTTTATATATATATGCAGATGTGTGTATATATATATAGATATATATATATACCTATATATATAGATATATATATATATCTATATATATATATATATATAGATAGATATATATATAAATACAGGGGTTAGACAATGAAACTGAAACACCTGTCATTTTAGTGTGGGAGGTTTCATGACTAAATTGGACCAGCCTGGTAGCCAGTCTTCATTGATTGCACATTGCACCAGTAAGAGCAGAGTGTGAAGGTTCAATTAGCAGGGTAAGAGCACAGTTTTGCTCAAAATATTGAAATGCACACAACATTATGGGTGACATACCAGAGTTCAAAAGAGGACAAATTGTTGGTGCACGTCTTGCTGGCACATCTGTGACCAAGACAGCAAGTCTTTGTGATGTATCAAGAGCCACGGTATCCAGGGTAATGTCAGCATACCACCAAGAAGGACGAGCCACATCCAACAGGATTAACTGTGGACGCAAGAGGAAGCTGTCTGAAAGGGATGTTCGGGTGCTAACCCAGATTGTATCCAAAAAACATAAAACCACGGCTGCCCAAATCACGGCAGAATTAAATGTGCACCTCAACTCTCCTGTTTCCACCAGAACTGTCCGTCGGGAGCTCCACAGGGTCAATATACACGGCCGGGCTGCTATAGCCAAACCTTTGGTCACTCATGCCAATGCCAAACGTCGGTTTCAATGGTGCAAGGAGCGCAAATCTTGGGCTGTGGAAAATGTGAAACATGTATTGTTCTTTGATGAGTCCACCTTTACTGTTTTCAACACATCCAGGAGAGTTACGGTATGGAGAAGCCCCAAAGAAGCGTACCACCCAGACTGTTGCATGCCCAGAGTGAAGCATGGGGGTGGATCAGTGATGGTTTGGGCTGCCATATCATGGCATTCCCTTGGCCCAATACTTGTGCTAGATGGGCGCGTCACTACCAAGGACTACCGAACCATTCTTGAGGACCATGTGCATCCAATGGTTCAAACATTGTATCCTGAAGGCAGTGCCGTGTATCAGGATGACAATGCACCAATACACACAGCAAGACTGGTGAAAGATTGGTTTGATGAACATGAAAGTGAAGTTGAACATCTCCCATGGTCTGCACAGTCCCCAGATCTAAATATTATTGAGCCACTTTGGGGTGTTTTGGAGGAGCGAGTCAGGAAACGTTTTCCTCCACCAGTATCACGTAGTGACCTGGCCACTATCCTGCAAGAAGAATGGCTTAAAATCCCTCTGACCACTGTGCAGGACTTGTATATGTCATTCCCAAGACGAATTGATGCTGTATTGGCCACAAAAGGAGGCCCTACACCATACTAATAAATTATTGTGGTCTAAAACCAGGTGTTTCAGTTTCATTCTCCAACCCCTGTATATATATATACATATATATATATATATATATATATATATATATATATATATATATATATATATATATATATATATATATACATATATATATATATATATATAGAGAGAGAGAGAGAGAGAGAGCATACATGCACCACATACATTCAAAATCAAAATCAGACCTGAAATGATTTACATTAAATTCTCTTTTTTTAACATTTTTACTGATAAAAAAAGAGTTTCATTTCTGTGTTTTCAATAGAAAGCTTTTAAATTATTATATGAAAATCTACGTTCTTTCTGCTTACTGCTAATCCGCTTTGCTATAACTAGCTGTTAGACATTTTCATGTTTACAACATATGTGCCTAAGAGTCTCTGGGAGGGGTTATTTTTGAAAACAGATTCTCAGAACTGAGAGAGGATGTAAGCACACTACCAGCTGACATATAGAGTGATGGAGGGAGTCACTGAGTAAACAGCAGGCAACCAGCAATAATATACTCCCAGCCCACATGCATGGGCATCATATTCTACTCAACTGCAAGGCAAATATCAAACCTCACACAGAAAATATCTCATCCTGGACTTAAAACGCACCAATGTGTAAAATAAAATAAAAATCCCATAGAATAAAGTGGTTCCTCCCTCTAAATGCTTTAGTTTATCCTGAGCAAGTAACAGTCAGTGAACAAAATATACCTTTGTTGCCAACCTACCTTCTCCCGTTGGAGCAGAAGCTTCCTGGCTTTCTCCTCTGCAGCAGTCTGCTCTTTACTTATTGGGCCTTCAATCTGCTTTACCATCACACCCTCAGGTTTCTTCTCCTCTGTTGCTGTGCTTTTAGACTCTACTGGTCTGAATTTAGGAACAAGAGGAGCAATGTAGTTCCCCACAAACGCCTGCACAGTGGGAGCTGAATAGGACAGGTACTGTCCTAAGCTCTTTTTGGAGGAGGGTGGGGTGACTGGAGCGGTGGGGTCAGCTTTATCAGACACAGGCACGAGGTTGGAGGGTTGCTGAGGCTGAGACAGAGGTCGGTTGTTGTCAACATCATCACCTTTCTGGCTCTGAGTCTTTGCTCTGCTGCCAAAGTAAGAGTTGATGTGATGAGACAAGTAGTTGTAGGTCTCATCCAGGTTGGCTGAAAGGGTGCTGGGATGGAAAAGTCCTGGAGTTTCTTTGGAAGTTGTGGTCTTGTTCTCAGTGGTATTCAAAGGTGCTGGAAGCTCCTCTGGCTTCTTGTGAGAACAAGCTTTGACAGTGGGAGCAACTCGTCTCAGCTTCTTATTATCAACATCACGCACAGTGACAACTGCAGAAGTGACAGTCACTTGAGCGGAACCAGCGAGAGGAGTGAAGGTAGTGTTCCTCGCATCAGATGTAGCTGCAGAAGTAGAAAGATCAGTGTGTGCAGGATTGGATGTAGCGGATGCAGTGGGAGCAAGAGTGGAGGTGATTGCCTTTTCCTCAGCTTTCAATGTAGATTCAACACTGGTCTCGGACTGTTTCTGTGCCTTTACAGCCTTTGGTTTGAGGCGAGAGATTTTGGACAGAAGTTCTGTATGTGTCCCACTCACAGCTTTCGAAACTGTGTCCAAGGTATTCCTGACCCGCGACATGTGCTGGCTCAGACCCGCAGACCACCTGGAAGCTGAAGTATTCAAACACACGGAGCTGGTGTGAAGTCCAAGTAGCTGCCTAACCTGGCTGGCTTTAAATATCCATCCCTTTCTGCCTTTAATCTTCAGATGATGGAAGTGCCTGAAGCTGAGGTAGCCAACAGGTTGTTGCACATGGATCTTACAGTTAGAGGTACCAAACAAGAGCAGTAAAGCCGCTGACCTGCGAGAATGACTCTGACACATTAAAGATGCTCTGTCTATTTTCACCCAGATATTTGGAGCCCATCTATGGTTCATATTGTGTCAGAGGAAGAAGATGGACACCCTCCGATGAAATATTATCTCTACACGTTCTGTCATTGACCTGTTAATGAACAATAAAGCAGTACAGAGGGAAAAAATGACATAATGAACACAGAAATGAGGCAAATAACGATGAAATGGTGAAAAATAAAACTAGCGTGTGAGCATTAGTCGGTTTGATCAGATGGAATAGCTCAGATCTAACTGCTGAAAACAGCTGGACATCAGTAACTAGCTAAGCGCAACTTGCTAGTTTCATAAAGGCGGTTCAAATAACAAGTCATACCTGTCTTCTTATGCTGTCGTCTCAATGAGGTAAAACATGCCATAATTATTTTTCCTTTTTTCAGCTTTAACATTTAACTTGAACCCCCATCCGACTACATGAGACGTTATTTGACCGGACAATTTCCAGAGGGACAGGATGACGGTCGAAAGAAAAACAACACTCACGTGGTACTCCATCTGCTTCCCTATTGGCTGTCTAAAACTTGGCCCATAAAGGGAAGGCGCTGATTGGCAGAGGAAATTCTCCCTTCTGACTGGTGACTTGACGGAGAGGGGGAAGTGAGCTCGGTTAACTCTTTACTAACAACTCTGGTATAACGAAGGTATTGTTGGTGATTAAATCATATGGGATGTTTCTTTGCATCTTTTAAATAGTCAACAAATAACAGAGATACAACCCAAACTGCTTAATTAAAATTCAGTTCAAAAAATACTTAATTCATCCCAAAGGGAAATTAAATGTTGTTGTAGCTCATTGTATACAGCCCTTCAGTCGCAGCTGGAAGTATTTTAGTTGATACTCTTTTACTTTTGGCCATTTGTTATTATGCGTCACCATGAAAACAGAGTTGTTTTTTTACAACCGGGAGCAGCCGATTAACATCTCAAAAGCTAAAATACTACTTCACCTACAACCCCAAATCCCTGATGAGTTGTAAAGGAGGTGCCGTGGATGCAGAGCAGGAGCAAAGAGAAGAGAGAGAAGGTGGCTCAAACTATCTCTTCCATCGATTATGATGGGAGATGTGAGATTGTTCAATTCAATTCAAAAATACTTTATTAATCCCAAAGGGAAATTAAATGTTGTTGTAGCTCATTATGAGGGCTTCCTCAAAGAGCCGTTGTAGATGCTGATGGCTGTGGGCAGGAAGGATCTCCTGTAGCGCTCCGTCTTACAACAGATCTGAAGAAGCCTCTGACTGAAGACTCTGTTGTTGTAGGACAGACTCATGAAGAGGATGCTCAGGGTTCACCATAATGTTCTTCATTTTATGAAGAATCCGTCTTTCCACAATGATCTCCAGAGGTTCCAGAGGAGTCCCCAGAACAGAGCCAGCCTTTTTTATCAGCTTGTTGAGCTTTTTTAAGTCCCTGTCTCTGATGCTGCTTCCCCAGCAGATGATGGCAGAAGAGATCACACTTTCCACAACAGACTTATAGAAGATATGCAGCATCTTGCTGCGAACACCAAAGGACCTAAGCTTCCTCAAGAAGTACAGTCTGCTCTGTCCCTTCTTGTAGATGGCTTCACAGTTGCATCTCCACTCCAGTCTGTTCTCCAGGTGAACACCAAGGTATTTATACTCCTCCACCACCTCCACTTCTTCTCCCATGATGGAAATAGTTTTTGACTTATTCCTGTTTCTCTTAAAATCTACAATCATCTCCTTTGTTTTAGTCACGTTCAAAATGAGATGATTGTTTCCACACCATGCCACAAAGCGGTCCACCACCTTCCTGTACTCAGCTTTTTGTCCATCTCTGATCCACCCCACGACTGCAGAATCATCCGAGTATTTCTGCAGAAGACAGGATTCTGTCTTGTACTGGAGGTCTGAGGTGTACAGCGTGAAAAGAAATAGTGAGAGTACAGTCCCCTGTGGTGCTCCTGTGCTGCTGACTACCTGGTTAGACACACAACCCTTCAGTCTCACAAACTGTGGTCTGTTTGTCAGGTAGTCTTTGATCCAGGAGATTGTTGAGGCCTCCACCTGAGTCTTCTGGAGTTTCTGACAAAGCAAATCAGGTTGGAATGTATTAAATGCACTGGAGAAATCAAAGAACATGATCCTCACAGTGCTGCTGGTTTTGTCCAGATGACAGTGGGTTTATTGAAGCAGGTGTATGATGGCATCTTCAACTCCAACTCCACAGCTATAAGCAAACTGAAGGGGGTCCTGATGGTTTACTGTTTGCTTACTCAGGTGGGCCAACAGGAATCTCTGTAGGACCTTCATGATGTGGGATGTCAGGGCATCAGGTCTATAGTCAGTGAGGACTGATGGGTGAGTTTTCTTTGGTACCGGATCAAGACAGGAGGTCTTCCACAACACCGGAACCTTCTTCTGGGCCAGGCTAAGGTTGAAGAGGTGCTGCAGAATCCCACAAAGCTGCTCTGCACTGGCCTTTAGGACTCTAGGGCTGACATGATCTGGACATGCAGCCTTATTCCTATTCAGTTTCTCCAGTTGCATCTTCACTTGATTTCTTCAATTCAATTCAATTCAAAAATACTTTATTAATCCCAAAGGAAAATTAAATGTTGTTATAGCTCATATTATGAAGGTTTCCTCAAAGAGCTGTTGTAGATGCTGATGGCTGTGGGCAGGAAGGATCTCCTGTAGCGCTCCGTCTTACAGCAGATCTGAAGAATCCTCTGACTGAAGACACTCTGTTGTTGTAGGACAGTCTCATGAAGAGGATGCTCAGGGTTCTCCATAATGTTCTTCATTTTATGAAGAATCCTTCTTTCCACAATGATCTTCAGTCTCTCCAGTTGTCTCTTCACCTGACTTCTTGAGACACACAGGTGGAAGGGGGAAGCAAAGGAAGCATCAGCATCTTCTGATATGGTTGAAGGCAAATATGTAGAAGCAGAAGGGTCTAGGGCCGAGGTGGAAGATAAAAAATGTGAGGTGTTACTGGACAGCTGTGGGTCCTGTGGGTCAAAGGAAGATGGAATGTCTGTTTGGCTGTGAGCAGGAGAGGAGGATGTGAAGCTGGTTTCTGAACTGTACCTATTGAAGAATGTGTTCAGTTCATTGGCTCTGTCCAGACCTCCATCGGTCTGATCTTCTTTCTGCTTGAAGCCTGTGATCTTCTTCATCCCTGTCCACACATCTCTGATATTGTTTTGCTGGAGCTTGCTCTCCAGCTTCTTCTTGTACACCTCCTTGCTGTCTCTTATCTTTACTTTAAGGTGCTTCTGTATAATCCTCTGTCTCCCTCTCTGAAGGCTCTTTTTTTCTTGTTAAGCAGGTCCTTCAGGTCACTGGTGATCCAAGGTTTGTTATTGGGGAAGCATCTCACGGTTCTGGTGGGGATTATGTTATCCACACAGAAGTTTATATAGTCAGTTACACACTCAGTCATGGCATTGATGTCCTCTCCATGTGGCTGGCACAGTGCGTCCCAGTCTGTAGCCTCAAAGCAACCTTGCAGAGCTTCTTCAGCTTCCTGTGACTATTTTCTCACAGTCCTCTTTATTACAGGTTGTCTCTGAACAAGGGGCTTATATTTCGAGCAGAGAAAAACAAGATTGTGATCTGATTTGCCTAGAGGAGGTTGTGCTGTAGAGATGTATGAGTCCTTGACATTTGCATAAAACAAATCCAATGTTTTGTTTTCTCTGGTAGAGCAGCTGACAAATTGTTGAAACGTTGGAAGTGTAGCAGAGAGTGAAGCATGGTTAAAATCACCCGAAATTGCCACAAAAGCATTGGGGTTTTGTGTCTGTAGCTTAGCAACAACTGAGCTGATGGCATCACATGCAGTGTCAGCAACAGCGGAAGGTGGAACGTAAACTGTTACCAAAATAACACTGGTGAACTCTCTGGGTAAATAATATGGACTAAAACTTACTGCCAACAATTCAATATCTGGACTGCAGAGATGACACTGCACAGTAACATGTCCTGGATTACACCATCTGTTGTTCACAAGTACTGCCAGTCCACCTCCTTTACATTTGCCGCTCCTCTTTAAATCTCTGTCTGCTCGTATGGTTAAAAGGCCCGGCAGAGAGACGCTGGAGTCGGGGATATGATCCTGCAGCCGTGTCTCAGTAAAACACATGATACTGCATGCCCGGTACTCTGGCTGGGTCCTTTGTAGGGCGTGGAGTTCATCCAACTTGTTTCCCAACGATCTCAAATTGCCCATCAAAATCGACGGAAGAGATGGTTTGAACTTCCTCCTTCTCTCTCTTCTCTTAGCTCCTTCTCTGCATCCACGGCGTCTCCTTTTCAACTCATCTGGGATTTGGGGTTGTAGTTGAAGTATTATTTGAGCTTTTGAGATATTAATCAGCTGCTCCCGGTTGTAAGAAACAACCCCGTTGCCATGGCAATGCATCATAACAAATGTCCAAAAGAAAGTATTCAGAAAAATCCTCCAAACTGCACAGCATCCGACACCAGAGTGGACAGTTGTCCAAAAAAAAATAATTTGTATCCACCACAAGAGGAATAGTTCCCAAAAAAGAATAAGTCAGAATCAAAAGTAACAGAGCTACTCCAATCTGCTTCCACCTTGAGCGGCGCAATTCTAGAATATTTTTGTTGGAATTGTTGGGAAACAAGTTGGATGAACTCCAAGTCCTACAAAGGACCCAGCCACGGTATCAGGAATGCAGTATTATGTGTTTCACAGAGACTTGGCTGCAAGATCATGTCCCTAACTCCAGCGTCTCTCTGCCAGGCTTTCCGACCATACGAGCAGACAGAGATAAAGAGGAGCAGCAAACACAAAGGAGCTGGACTGGCAGTACTAGTGAACAACAGATGGTGTAATCTAGGACATGTTATTGTGAAGCGCCATCTCTGCAGTCCATATATTGAACTGTTAGCAATACGTTTTCATTCATATTATTTACCCAGATAGTTCATCAGTGTTATTTTGGCAACTGATTCCACCATTAGCTATTGCCGACACTGCGTGATGCCATCAGCTCAGTTGCTAAGCTACATACACAACACCCCAATGTGCTTCCCCAATAACAAACCCTGGATCATCAGAGACCTGAAGGGCCTGCTTAACAAGCAAAAAAGAGCCTTCAGAGAGGGAGACAGGAAATTATTGAGGAGTATACAGAAGCAACTTAAAGTCGGGATAAAAGACAGCAAGGAGTTGTACAAGAAGAAGCTGGAGAGCAAGCTCCAAAAAAACAATATCAGAGATGTGTGGTGAGGGATGAGGAAGATCACAGGCTTCATGCAGAAGGAAGATCGGACCGATGGATGTATGGACAGAGCCAATGAACTAAAAATATTCTTCAAAAGGTTCAGTTCAGAAACAAGCTCAGCATCCTCCTCTCCTGCTCACAGACATCCGCCCTCATTTGACCCACTGCTTTCCTGCTCCCCCTTAAAATGTTTTATCTTCCACCTCAGCCATGGACCATTCTGCTTCTACATGTTTGCCTTCAACCAAATCAGAAGATGCTGATGCTCCCTTTGCCTCCCCCTTCTACCTGTGTCTCTCAAGAGGTCAGGTGAAGAGACAACTGGAAAGACTGAACCGGAATAAGGCTGCAGGTCCAGATCGTGTCAGCCCTAGAGTCCTGAAGGCCTGTGCAGAGCAGTTCTGTGGGATTCTGCAGCACCTCTTCCACCGTAGCCTGGCTTAGAAGAAGGTTCCGGTGTTGTGGAAGACCTCCTGTCTTGTTCCGGTACCAAAGAAAACTCACCCATCAGTCCTCAATGACTATAGACCTGTTGCCCTGACATCTCACATCATGAAGGTTCTAGAGAGACTCCTGTTTGCCCACCTAAGTAAGCAAACAATAAACTATCAAGACCCCTTTCAAACTTGTCAGATATTAACCACTTGCTCCTGGTTGTAAAAAAACAACAACCCCGTTGCCATGGTGACGCATCATAACAAATATCCAAAAGTCAAAAGTATCAGCAAAAATCCTTCCAGATGCACAGCATCCAATTCTTGAGAGGACAATACTCCAAAAAAAAACGTTTTATTCACCAAAACGAACAACGTTTGTTCGATTGGCAACGAACATTCTGGTTTTGCAAAACATGTATAAAAATTTGGGTTTGAGTCATTTAAACTAAAACACCACTTTTCACACAACACGGTCGAAATGACCCCCTATAATTAAAATATAAACCAAAATAGCAAACGCGCCAAAGAGGAATACAAATAGAAAACATACTTTATTGTCTTCCGTTTCACTCTGCAAATGTATGTAAAACCCATACATATTTTCACAACAAAATATATAAAAACCTTAAGTTTTATTAAATATCTGTACAATAAAATGAATATAATAATGACAATAGCATAGGTTCAATAGTTTAACCAATTAATGTAAAAAAATTCCTAAAAATGTCTACAATTAAACAAAGATAAAAAAAAACATATTAAAAGCAACTGCAATTCTATATGGTTTCCGTGAGGGTTATATTACAAACCCTCTGTGTGCAGTGAGTGGAAAAGATCATTGATAACCCTCTTAGCCGTACTCATTGTTTATTCTTTATATATATTATCCGACTGTCCATCTGGTTGTCCTTTAAGTTGGAGAAGATAAGAGACTTGCCTGCCAGGAAACTCTGAATAATGAAAAATTTATATAGAATGCCTATCTACATTTAGGCTTTCTGTGTGAATCCTGCTTATTTCATCAGAAAGCTTACAACTGGTCACAAACATTTTCTTCTCATTTGCTTCTTTATTATTTATTTTAAAGCTTATTATAATTTCAAGGCAAACACAATGCAGTATTTGTGGGTAGTATTATTTTTAATACTTTAAACATTGTGTGAAATTAACTCTTTTATGACCATGCAACCATGTAGCTGAACTTTGACGTAATTGTAACTTTGCTGTTCCTTTCTTTGGAACGTCAGAGAGAGCATTACAATAGTCCAAAACACAGGAAAAAAGCATGGTGACTGTATTGGTAGCATTCTCTGGAATGAACCCTTAGTGGTACCTTCTTTGACTTTTTGGTTACATTTGAAGAATAAACTTTACAATTAAATAGCTAAATAGCCACATTGCTCATTAATCAAATAATTGCCAAATCGAATAAGCTGAATGCATCTCTTTGCAGGCATGTTACTAAACTGATACATATATCTTTTCAAGGTTTTCAGATGTAGAATACATTAAACATCTTATGAAGTACATCTTTGCAACTATTGTAGAACTATGAACCAGATTCTTTCTTTCTTTCTTTCTTTCTAACAACTAAGGAGTGGCTCCGTAAGAAGCATCTCAAGGTCCTGGAGTGGCTTAGCCAGTCTCCAGACCGGAAACCAATCAGAAATCTTTGGAGGGAGCTAAAAGTCCATATTGCCCAGCGACAGCCCTGAAACCTGAAGGATCTGGAGAAGATCTGTGTGGAGGAGTGGTCCAAAATCTTGCTGCAGTGTGTGCAAACCTCTTCAAGAACTGCAGGGAATGTCTGATATCTGTAATTGCAACGAAAGGTTTTTGTACCAAATATTACGTTTTGTTTTTCTGATGTATCATATACTTATGTGGTGCAATAAAATGCAAATTCATTTCCTAAAAGTCACATAATGTGATTTTCTGGGTTTTTGTTTTAGGGTCTGTCACTCACAGTTGAAGAGTACTTATGATAAAATGAAATACTTCTACATGCTTTGCAAGTGGGAAAACCTGCAAAATCAGCAGTGTATTAAATACTTGTTCTCCCCATTGTATTTCAGCATTTTTAAAAAGTTGGGTCACAAACATTGACTTAATTACAGTTAATTACAATTTTCTGACATGACACTTTGACAGCTTCTGGAATCTATTTGTTTCTCATATACGCTCATATACTTATTTGCATTGTTTCGGATGACAACTCACTTGTTGGGGTCGTGTACCCTGAATAACTAGGTTAAAAATATTATTAAGACTTATTATAAGGGATCCTTTTCACTTTTAATATTGCAGAAATAGGAAATATGAAATGTTCCATTACTATTCTGGCTGGTGATGTTAATCTTTTTTAAATGCACTCTTTAAGGTACACTTCCAGTCAAAAGTTTAAAAACACATTTGACTGATAGTGTATATTTCACCAATACAGCATTTTCAGCTCTTGCATAAAATAGATTTGTGTGATTTGTTCACTGTGGGATTTCTTTATTTATCGAAAATGGAATCAATTAGTAAAAAGTTAATTTAATTAAAAAAAACATCTATGTAGTTTGATTAAATTTACGAAGCATGTTTTTTTTGTTTTTTTTTCTGATTGGACAATGTCAATATAAAGTTGTTTTCAACAGACACAGTTGAAAGGTGAACGATAATAGCAAAAGCCACTAGGCGGCGCGAAAGGACTTAATTACGGTTTGTTAGGTTAGAAGACGCAATAAAGCTAGCGAGGAAGAAAAGGAACTCAACCGATTAGCCATTCAGTACCACACAGGCCTCAACAAATCTCTTCACCTTATAGGAAAACATCACACGGGAACATGTGGTTATTGTGATCAGTCAATACCAAGCACACAGAAGAACGTCTAACATCGGTTCTAAGTACAGAGGGATAACGCACTTATTTGTATCAGGAATGTGTAAAAATATCAGGAATCAACTGATGAGATTTCTAAAAGAAAAATAAAACACCAGATTATTTAATCGTATTTAATTTATGCAAATACATATATAAACCCCGAGGCATCCGTATCCATAAGTAACTTACCTCAGACGAGCCCCCAGTTCATAACCAAGTCCGGTAGGTGGCGGTAAAGGAGCTTAAGTTGGTTTGCCAAGCCAACCGCCAGCCAAATTTGAGACGAAGAAGAAGAAAATTTAGCCGGGTTTTATGGTTTCCATCAGTAGCAAATAGCTTTACATCGTCATAATGGATTGTGTCGGTTAAATATTTAAAGATTTTGTGAGGGGGACGCCACTAGGCTTCCAAAAAGGTGATTTCAGTGAGTCTAAACTAACGAGAGTCCGTAAGATATTAGCTAATGTTAGCAGGTTAAGCTAGGAGTGACTGAATAGCTATACAATATATCACCATGACAGAATATTTTTGGGACGATTTTTCACGAGTGGTATTTTTCCCGACTGTTATTGGGACCAGCTTAAAAATAAAAAAAAACATATCTTTAACTACAGTAATTAGCTACTAATACATGTTGTTTTTATCAAGTTGTTATATCACAGTTTTTTTTCTTTTGAGTGCAGGGGACAGTGTAGCCATGGCAGCTGTACAGTCTGTTCTAATGTTTGCGGCGTGCGTCCTCGTGATAACGGAGCTGATTCTCGCTAAGAAGGACTACTACGATATACTGGGAGTGCCCAAAGGTGCAACAGAACGCCAGATAAAGAAGGCTTTCCACAGGCTTGCAATTAAATTTCACCCCGACAAGAACAAAAGTCCAGATGCTGAAATAAGATTCAGAGAAATTGCTGAAGGTAAGCAATTCGTGAAGCTGGACATATAGGAAGATGTTTGTTTTTAGCTTTCAGTTTCATGTCAGGTATGCAATATATAACTTTTTTGCATTTTTTTTTTTATTGTCATTCTTCTGTGTATTGCCAAGGTATTCAGACCCTTTGAACTTTGCCTCACATGTTTTCCTAATATCAAGCAGCCCTAGTTGAGGGCTGCTTGATATTAGGAAAACATGTGATAATGTTGGTGAATATTTTGATAACAATATCACATTCCATAAATAAACAATTAGTTGAACATTGTTAATGTATTTTTGCTTTGGGTTCATAGCTAACATAGATCACACATAATAAATTGGTTTCAACCCACAGAATATTTGCATATAGGCCAAAAAGTTATATTTGTCCTCCTCTGGCCAGAGCACCTTCTTCCACATGTTTGTTGTTTCCCCTTTATGACTTGTGGCAAACTTCAAATGGGAGATCCTATGGATTATGGCCAATCCTGGCCGATGACCTCTGCAGCTCCTCCAGAGTTACCAGGGTTTTTCCCCTCATTTTGTCATTAACACCCACCTTACCTAGTCAGTTTAGGTTAGGCTTACAACCATACTACAGTACAGGTCCTTCTCAAAATATTAGCATATTGTGATAAAGTTCATTATTTTCCATAAAGTCATAATGAAAATTTAACATTCATATATTTTAGATTCATTGCACACTAACTGAAATATTTCAGGTCTTTTATTGTCTTAATACGGATGATTTTGGCATACAGCTCATGAAAACCCAAAATTCCTATCTCACAAAATTAGCATATCATTAAAAGGGTCTCTAAACGAGCTATGAACCTAATCATCTGAATCAATGAGTTAACTCTAAACACCTGCAAAAGATTCCTGAGGCCTTTAAAACTCCCAGCCTGGTTCATCACTCAAAACCCCAATCATGGGTAAGACTGCCGACCTGACTGCTGTCCAGAAGGCCACTATTGACACCCTAAAGCAAGAGGGTAAGACACAGAAAGAAATTTCTGAACGAATAGGCTGTTCCCAGAGTGCTGTATCAAGGCACCTCAGTGGGAAGTCTGTGGGAAGGAAAAAGTGTGGCAGAAAACGCTGCACAACGAGAAGAGGTGACCGGACCCTGAGGAAGATTGTGGAGAAGGGCCGATCCCAGACCTTGGGGGACCTGCGGAAGCAGTGGACTGAGTCTGGAGTAGAAACATCCAGAGCCACCGTGCACAGGCGTGTGCAGGAAATGGGCTACAGGTGCCGCATTCCCCAGACCTGGGCTACAGAGAAGCAGCACTGGACTGTTGCTCAGTGGTCCAAAGTACTTTTTTCGGATGAAAGCAAATTCTGCATGTCATTCGGAAATCAAGGTGCTAGAGTCTGGAGGAAGACTGGGGAGAAGGAAATGCCAAAATGCCAGAAGTCCAGTGTCAAGTACCCACAGTCAGTGATGGTCTGGGGTGCCGTGTCAGCTGCTGGTGTTGGTCCACTGTGTTTTATCAAGGGCAGGGTCAATGCAGCTAGCTATCAGGAGATTTTGGAGCACTTCATGCTTCCATCTGCTGAAAAGCTTTATGGAGATAAAGATTTCATTTTTCAGCACGACCTGGCACCTGCTCACGGTGCCAAAACCACTGGTAAATGGTTTACTGACCATGGTATCACTGTGCTCAATTGGCCTGCCAACTCTCCTGACCTGAACCCCATAGAGAATCTGTGGGATATTGTGAAGAGAACGTTGAGAGACTCAAGACCCAACACTCTGGATGAGCTAAAGGCCGCTATCGAAGCATCCTGGGCCTCCATAAGACCTCAGCAGTGCCACAGGCTGATTGCCTCCATGCCACGCCGCATTGAAGCAGTCATTTCTGCCAAAGGATTCCCGACCAAGTATTGAGTGCATAACTGTACATGATTATTTGAAGGTTGACGTTTTTTGTATTAAAAACACTTTTCTTTTATTGGTCGGATGAAATATGCTAATTTTGTGAGATAGGAATTTTGGGTTTTCATGAGCTGTATGCCACAATCATCCGTATTAAGACAATAAAAGACCTGAAATATTTCAGTTAGTGTGCAATGAATCTAAAATATATGAATGTTAAATTTTCATCACGACATTATGGAAAATAATGAACTTTATCACAATATGCTAATATTTTGAGAAGGACCTGTAGGTCTCCAGTTGTTCTTTCCATTTTCAAATGATCACAGATCTACATAACCAAAGCTCGGGATATTGCTCATATCCTAGCCTGTCTTGAAACATCACCATAACTTTATCCCGGACCTGTCTGCTGTGTTCCCTGTGTTCTCTTTACTAATTTAGATGATTTTTCTAAGGCAAGCACTTGCAGTGGATTTTATATTGATGGTAGCAGGGGCTCAGTACAAAATGCTTGCCTGTCTTTGCAGATTTTTATTTAAAATAATTGAAAACCATGTATCATTTCACTTCACAATTCTGTGCTACTTTGTGTTGGTTTATTACATTAAATCCTAATAAATACATGAAAGTTTGTGGTTGTAACATGAAACAGTGTGGAAAGGTTCAAAGAGTGTGAATGTTTTGCAAAGCGCTGGAAAAAAATACAGCGTCTTTGTGGGTTTTCACTGACTGATTTGTTTTTCTCTCTACTGTGTGTGCAGCTTATGAGGTTTTGTCCGATGAGAGCAGAAGAAGAGAGTATGATCAGTTCGGCAACAATATGTACTTCACTGGGGAGATGCAAAATGGCAAGCAGAGACCAGGCACCCACCAACCTTTCACCTTCAAATTTGATGACATGTTTAAGGACTTCAACATCTACAGCCAAAACAGACATTCTCGTCACAAAAGACACTTTGAAGAACACTCCAGGTCCCACAAGGAGTCCCACAGCAGACACAGGAGACACTTTCAGGGTGGCTTTGGGGCAGGGATTCTCGATGACATGTTTGACGACATCGATAGAATGTTTACTTTTGAGAGACAAACGAAACAGACCGAGAGCAGGTTTCAGGGTACAACGAAGCAACACTGCAGAACGGTAACGCAGCGCAGAGGAAACATGGTGACCACTTACACGGATTGCACTGCATCATAAAATTATTTTAGGACTTAAATTGCTTTAACAAGATTGTTAAAGCAGTGTTGTCAGGGTCATTTAGCAGTATGTAGGCTGCAAGCAGACCTTCACTTTAGAGATAGTGTTGCTCTAATTTCAAAAAGGCTATTGTGAATGAATGTAGTAAATGTTGCTTACTGTGTATGTAAGCTGAAAGTATTTTGTTTTTTCTCTCGAAGCACCTTTCAGTTTTGTACTTTTAAAATGTTCTTTAGGATCTGCTTTGTCTTCTGTTACAACTGAAGGCAGAAACATTAGCAATTTGAGTTATTTTAGGGCTTCTAAGTTGAAAGCAGGAATCACAATAACTTGACATCCTTTGCATGTTGGTTGTTCAAACCTTTGTTTCAGTCGATGTTCTACACCCTCCTAAAACACTCCTACACTGTATGGTGCCAGTAATGTCCTTTTTACATGTTTTTATTGCAATGTTCGTGGTCAACCCATTGCCAGCGCACTTAGTGCAAAGTAATTTAAATATCAGTGAAACAGAGAATTCTAGTATCATAGATGTGTTTGTGTGTCAGATTTTACATCATGGAGGCAGTCAAACTGTAAGATAACCACAATGCACTCTAAAGATAATGCTTGATTAGCAGGACTTCCTGGCTCGGTTCTTGAAAACACATCTTCCAAAAGATTGTTTTGTATTCTTTAACTTTATTCTGCCCCCTGTGTTGGTTATTTTTGTTTTCGTATATTGGTTTGTTACTGTAAAATATTTAAAGGCACTTTAAATGTAAAGAAATTGTAAGAAAAAAAGTTGTACCTATTTGTTAATAGTGACAAAGTGTAGATTGCAGTTTAATTGAGTTATTAATAAATGACCAATTACATTTAAAAACAAGCATTGATTAAAATCTTAATGGCTTTTCCCTTAAAGACACGCACACAGCTGAGCTCATACTAATATTATTAGTTGGTGTCAGTTATCCACTGCGGTTGTAAAATGGGTGCAGCAGAGACTCCACTTTCTGAGGAAACTAAGACAAGTATCACTTCCTACCAGCATCCTTACAACACACTACCATACCACAGTGGAGATGGAGTGGATGTACTACACTGCAGTGTGGCATTCCAGCTGCGACATGGCAGACAAGCCGTGAATAGTGAGCAGAACTGAAAGCGTCATTTGTTTTTCTTTCCCCCTGTTTAGTGCAGAGGTGTCCAAACATTTTTGCCATGTTGGCCAAAATCGTCAGGTCAGAAGTACTCGAGGGCCCAAAAACAAATTTTTTGTATTAAAAATGCAAAAGTAAATGTATTGTGATTTATCTTTTGTTTTACTAAGAATAAACTAAACACGCATAAATAAATAAAAAGGGTTTTGCTCAAATGTCATTAAATGAAATGTTATTTTGGTTGGATTGTTTTCTCCTTTTCAGAAACATATTTTTTGTGGCTGAGCAACATAAAATGCAGAAGGGTCACTCTTTCTTGAAAAGCATTTGCTGTATTTAGCCGAGTTTAATGGGTATGTGTGCCCAAGTCTGCTCCTGAGTGAAAGTTGCGTGGCCTTATTTACTATTAAAGGAAAAGCAACAAGCGTGATTAAGAAAAAAAAAACTGCTGCAGAGGGTTTTAGTTTATGGGTAAAAATCTTGTGCTAAAAATTTTTTACAAGTGTCCATCTGCATCAACAACCTGTGCAGGCAGACCAACTTTGTATCGCTCTTGAAATCTGGTCGAGGCACACAATCAGTCCAAGGGGCGTAAATACCCCCTGTGCAGCCCTTTGGACACCCTTGGTCTGAGGTAAGGGCTCAGAACATTATCAGAGACTCCTTACACTCTCTCCATAAACATTTTTACATTGCTACCTTCAGCCAAACCACCAGACTGCTAAACTTGTTTTTGCTTAAAGCTAAAAAAAAAACAATATCCTGTTAAGATTAGACTCTTTATTTTACTTAAGACATAAAACCTATGTATGTCATTGCCTACACAAGCCTGGGGAGGACTGCTGACTTAACACCCTCCACAAGGAGGGTAGCCCACGTAAAGATCATTGCTGAAGAAGCTGGCTGTTCAGAGTGCTGCATGCAACCAAAGTTTAGTGGAAGGAAAACATGTGGTAGCAAAAGATGCTCAAGCAACAGCGACAACCACGGTTATGAGGGGATTGTGAAACAAATACCATTCAAGAGTTTGGGGGAAATTCACAAGGCATGGACTCTTGTGGAGTCGGTGCTAACTGATCCATCACACACAAACATGTCAAGAACGTGTTAGACATGCTACAGCTGGGACGTTATTTGTGTTAGGCCAATCCTAAAGACTTACACAGTAGTCCAAAGTCCTTTTCTTTTCATATGAGAGTACATTTTGTATTTCATTTAGAAATCAAAGTCCCAGAGTCTGGAAGAAGACTAAAGAAGTTAAAGGAGGTCTGGTTTGAAGTTGACACAGTCAGTGATGATTCAGGGAGCCGTGTCATCTGCTCACATTGATCTATCGTGTTTTATTAAGTCCACAATCAAAATAGCCATCTATTTGGACATTTTGGAGCACTTCATGCTTTCCTCTGTTGTCAAGCTTTATTGACATGCTGATTTCAACCTAACACTTGCTTTAACGACCATGGTATGATTGATTTCCCTGCCTACGTACCTGACCTAAACTCCAGGGAGAATCTAAAGGGGATTTTCAAGAGGAAGATGAGAGACACCAGACCCAACAATACCGACCAGCTGTAAAACGTCATTAAAGCAAACTGAACTTTCTTAACATCTCATCAGAGCCACAAGCTAATTACCTCCATGCTATGCTGCATTGATGCAGTCATTCGTGCAAAAAAAGCACACACCAATTGCTAAGTGCATATATTGTACAGTATATGGACACACTTCTCAGTAGACTACTTGAAATGTATTATTCTGTCTGTACATTACTCTTTTAAACTTCTTTGAATAGAATTATTTAAATAATATCAATTCTTGATAATATTGTAATTTACTGACAGAAACCTGTAAAATAAAATATCTAACCTTTTGGCTCATGCATATTTTTTTATGGCAACAAACAGTGTTACGGCGCCCGAGAACTGACAGCGGGACAAATATATATATATATATATATATATATATATATTTATATATATATATATTTATTAACAAAAATAAGTCAACTCAAAGTCATACATATTTCAATCAACAAACTCTTTACTATGCTAAAACAATCCAACTAAACTACCAAGCAGAATTAAAGAGTAGGGAAGATTAATGGGCTATGTACAATATAAACAAGTTGATTAAAGATTGGAAATTATGACCAAAAGAGTGATGCAACATTACAATGCAATGTTTATGTTTGAGAACCAAGGATTATCTTAAAGAATCTGGAAGTGAAGTTAAGTTAGTCTTGGAACTAATTTAGGGAATAATCAGCAACATTTAGACAACCAATCACAATGCAAGATCAGATAAAATATAGCCGAGTTCCAGCCCCTCATTCTTGAATGGTGAGCGGGGTCTCTCGAACTGCAACTCCCACAATGCAACTCTGGTAAACTGCGTAGTTGTTGGCAAATCCTAAGAGTCGAAAGTAGCTTTAGCTGAGGGGACATTGAATGACTTTGTCCCCGTTTTCTTTGACTGAAAGAAAGGTTCTGTAGAGGACAGTTCGGTGCTGGTATCGGTGCTAATGGAGGCCCTTATACCTGTCATTAATAAGTTACAAGATGTGTTTAACACTGTCGGTGCGGATATTATTCAGTTGCCCCAGATAGTTGTTGTTGGAACCCAGGTGAGAAACGTTTCTGTGCTTAAAAGGCTAGCAAGTTTTTCAGCCAGCGTAGACTAATTGTTGTGGCTGTTAGTGTTGAATTAATCATGATTTTCCTTTCAGTTTCAGCTTAACAGTATTAACAACTAACTCACTTGACCATACACTGTAGTTTTATCTTTTATTTGAACAATTGCCGCTCGAGCTAAGTTAGCGTTAGCTGGATATTCTCGCCTGTCTGTTTTGACAGTCAACATGAATCTACGTTATCTCAACCTTAGACATTACAGCTACTGCTCTTTTCCCTCTTAATTATCTGACCAGTTTAGTTAGATATAGAGTTTGGTTTGTTTTCATCCGCCTGTCGCATTCATGGTGATCCTTTTTTTGTTTAATTTGAGAGTCTATAAGGTACATCAATCTAATGAATAATGAATGCATAATTCACGGATCAGCCTAAGAGGAAGCTCTCTTTTTTTTTTTTTTTTTTTTAAGCTTGTTGTTTGTGGACATGTGTATTTATTGCTTAAAAATCAAAACGATGCGGAGTCTCTAGCGTGTGTAAACATTCGAGCCTAATTGGTTTAAAGTGACAAGTTTTGTCTAACAGATTTACCTTCACTGGTCAGCTAATGGGATGTGACTAATTTAGACAGTCTGCCCTGGCTTGTCAGGGAGAGGGAAGGCAAGGGGAAGGATATTTTAAATGTCTTTGTTTTGCTTGGCCTAGTCTGTGTTCTCTAAAGAACATTAGAGCTGCAGGGTCACAATCTCATCTATTCTTCTACAAGGTAAATAAGACAGAGTTTCAGTAAAACCTTTTAATACCATTATAATCTTAGTTTAGAACATACATCAATAATGAAAGCCTTTTTAACTTCCTTAATTACTTAAGGAAGTTAAATATGACTTTATCAACTCAAATTGGTGTTTTTTTTTGGGGGGGGGGGGGCCTGGCATTTGATTTTTAAGGTATTTTACAACGTTATTTCAGGAGCTTCCTACAGTAAACAGGTACATCTTAATAGCATTTTATTTTACAAAAAAACTGGTTATGAGGAACATAACAAAAATTATTTGAATTTAATTGCCTAAATATGTTTACATTTAAGTCAGTAAGTTAGTAGAACTACTTTTAGGTTTACAAGGAAACCTAAAGATCTAGGATACATTGCTGCTTTCCAGCAGTTAATGTACACATGCATCAGTCAGGCTTTTCCTGGCCAGTTTTGATTTGTGTTTTTCTTTCAGACCAGCCGTGCTGAAGTTTGTTTTCTTAGGGCCGTGACACATAAATGAGAACATGTGCTGATGGTTCTTTGATTGAGGTTGTAGTTTTAAATCCAAAAGAAAATGAAGGAATTACAAGATAATCCTTATTTATTTATCAAAGCAGGGGATTTTGACTTTTGTCTCATTATTAAACTCTCAAAAATGTGCATGCTTTTGGTTGATGTGTTTCTAGACAGAAAATGTTGGGAGTTTTCAGTGTTGTTAGAAAAATGGAACAGGGAAAGATGTCCGATTTTTCAGCATCGGACGTTCCAATTTCTGATCCGAGCTGATCAAGCAAAACTTGCTGATTTATTGGTGCATCTTGAACCATGGATCTGTAGTTATGTTGCAGCATGATAACACCTGAAGAGGTAAAAATCACAGAATCAACACCACCAGCTCATTTATCCCAAAAACAACACCAAAGAAAAAGATGCTAATAGAAGCGATGTATAAATTGGCCTACAAATTCAAAATGTAACTTAATCTATAGAACATTTTGGCAAATTTAAAACTTTTTAAGGCCTAAAATTTAATTGGTTAAATCTAAGACTTTTTACATACACAAACAAAGCTCTGTAAGAGTTTTTACATTTTACGAGAAACCAACAAGGAAAGTGATGAATTTCAGTGCAGATCTTTGTTCACACTGACTCCGTCATTGATACGTTTTGCTCTGCGTCGCAAATAGAAACCATTCTAGTCGATGCGGTAATTCACATTGGCTCGATGGCGCTGCGGCATGACTGAGAGCCCTCCTTCGTCGTCAGTCAGAGATACGGATCCAGTCTGTTTTTCACGAATGACGGAGCACAAACACGTGAATTTCAATGGGGTTAAAAATCACAGATGACCGAGCTCTGTTGTCGGACGCATCAATGGATCCTAAATGCAAAAACGCATCCGCTGTGAATTGTTGCACGGATGACGGAGCGGACAGAAAATGTAAGACTTTGTCACAAACCTGATGGAACAGTTTTGAGCAACTCCCCTCTTTACTGGCACTGGTTTTTTATAGTGCTTTAGTGTCCTCCTAGTCCTACCCTAAAATAATGACCCCTTTAGGATTCCCTTAACAAGTAGCAGCTTAATTTGAGGCTCTAATTCCTCTGTGCAACTTAAACAGGAAGTTCTGTGTTTACTCAGTTGAAGTGACCTCAAAGATTGGACCGGATTAAATGCCACTGAAGGTGTAACCCGTAGTCACATACGTTCTTTTCTTTGTTCCTATCTTGATGGGACTGGTTTTTCCTGTCAAAAAAGGATTAGTTTGTTCCAAAAGTCATATGTTGTTACTGTTGCTTACCAGTGTTTATCATTGCTGTTGTCTACAGAGCAGTGGGAAGAGTTCTGTTTTAGAGAGCCTGGTTGGCAGAGACATCCTACCACGCGGTACCGGCATTGTCACACGCCGGCCCCTCATCCTGCAGCTTGTACACATTGACGCAGAGGATCGCAGAAAAACCAATGAAGAGAATGGTAACCTGACAGTCACCTCTCCTTCCTTTTCAAGCTTTTACCTTGGTTGACTAGAATTAGTTAGGTGTTACTAATTATACATGTCTTAAAATGCTGTAAACAACATACAGTAAGTTCCTGATATGCTTCTATTTCAGTACATATGTGGTTTACACTCCAAGAAAGTTCTGTAAACAGGTTCTTTTGGTCTATCTAATGCTGTCCTCTTCCTCTTGGAATTGCCTCAGAGTGATGCTGCATTGCTTCACTACCATACAGATGCTGCAGATAGCCAGGCTAACCTTTGTGTTTCTCTTTAACCACAGCATCCAAGAAAAATGGCCGCCTTCACAAAGGTCTCCTTTTCCATTTTCTTTGTCTGTCACCCCCACGTGTGAACCCACCCCACTTGCTCAGCTCTTGGCTCTTTTTTCGTCATCCTCCCTTGTTTTTTTTTGTAGCTTTTTTAAAGTGCCTGATCATGTTTCTTCATTTGCGCACTCCAAGTGGATCTGTGTCAGCGGGAGTAAGAAAAAGAAAGGAATGGGGCATATTTGTGTTGAATAGAAATGAATAATTTTAAATAACATTTTAAATAAAAAATCTTTTTTATGAATTCGGTAATGATTAACACACTCCACCCTGTTATTGTAGCCAGAATTGATACATTGTTGGATACATTTATTGGCAAATAATCTGACACTAAACATTTTTGAAGAATTTTACTTTTTAATTTAAGTACATTTATTCAATGAGGGAAAAAATCCAATTTTAAGAAATACTTGCTTTAAAAAAAACCTCCATTTATGTCCGCCCCTGCTGCCAATACTTTGTACAGTCGTCTTTTGCCAGTAGGACTGCACTAGTCTTTTCCTAAAATGTTTTGCAAAGTTACAGCATACAGAGGGAGGGACCTTTGATCATACCCGTCTGCACAAATCCTCTGGAACTTCCAGAGTCCCGGGTCCTCTCTTATGTTCTGTTGGCTTGAGGTTTGCTGACTGAGAAGACAATAGAAGAAGAAGGTTTTGTCTGGTAAACCCTTTCTCTGTTGATTTGGCCAAAGGTTTTGGATAATTCTCCTGCCTAGTGACAACCGTTGTTTAGTTTTCTAGCAGATGTTACCATACTGTTATTTAAAATATCCTCCAGTCTGAAAACGTTTGTGATTCCATACACTTCATCAAGTCTCCTTTGGAAGCAAAACAACCCACAGCATCATGGATCTTCCTCCATACTCAACTTGTTGACATATTCAGTCATTATTTCATGCCAGATCAACCTGGAGTGTTTGTTGCTGAAAAGCTACAAACCTGTTCTCATCTGACCAAATCGCATGTCCCATTAGAGTTGAGAAAACTCCTTTTATTTACATTTGTGATGGTGGGACCGACGTAGTTCTTTGCCATCACTCCCACGCCACCATGGCGTCTAATGGTTGCTATGGAGACTTTGTGACTCTAAGATGGTGTTCTGTCCTGCAGTTCTTTGAGGTTTATTCATCTGCCTTACCATCCTGTGAGTGATTGCAAGATAAACTTGGATCCTTTATCCATCCTAGTGGCAACTAGCAAAAAAGTAAACCTTTGTGTTACATATTTATACAACAGAAATTTATGGATAAAGACAAACTATAAATAACATTTTTCTTGATTGCTCTGGACAAAGTTAAACAAGTAAAGTATAAATCAGAAACGGCTTTAGTTACATTTCTTTTAAAGGGATTGTTGGGGTGCCAATAAATATATCTAGCACTGTATATTCTGCTTCATAGAACCTTTGTGTTTCGCTTACCTGATTTATTTATTTCTTCCCCTTTTGGCAGTAGCAGTTTCTGCTAACATCCTGTAAACGCAGCAGCTGTCCACATTAAATTTACTTTTTCCGTTACCATCTTTGCTGTTAGAAAAATCGTCCCAGGAGACATTTACAAGGGGACTGTTGCCATAGCAGCAGCCATGTTTTCATGACCACATCTGTTCTTATCTTTTTACTTCTGCAGGCATCGAAGGAGAGGAATGGGGTAAATTCTTGCACACCAAAAACAAGGTAGAAGTTACCAACATTTCTCCTTGCATCCTTATGCTTTTTATGGAGGTTTCCACAGACAGTCTGCTGCATATAAAAGTCTGAATATTAGGCTCTTACATCTGAATATACCCTCAGCTACGGAGGGGTATATTCTACATTTGTGCTACATCTACAACAGCAAGATCTTTAATCTGTAATGAGAGCTGTGGAGGTTTCTCATAGTTGCTAAAAATATATTTGGCTGGATGGAAAATGGCGTCCATGTTTAGTTACCATGAACAGTGATTCTTAAAGTACTCACAGCTTCCTCATTACAATAAAGATATCACTGCGTTCCTTTTAAATCTTCTGTTTTTATTTTGCTCCTTTCCTTCATCTTTGTTAAGAAAATGCTACTTTAATGGTTGTTACCTGTTCATGCTGTCCTTAAGTTATTTGGTCAAAATTCACATTCAGATCTACGCAGACTTTGAGGAGATCAGGAAAGAAATTGAAGTGGAGACAGAAAGAATTACGGGTAATAACAAGGTATGCTTAAAAACTAAAACAAAAAGTCGCATAACTTGAAAATGTTGTTTACAAATAATCATAAACCTCGTGTTTTTGTTTCAGGGTATTAGTGATGAACCCATTCACCTAAAAATCTTCTCTCCAAATGTTGTGAATCTCACATTAGTGGACCTTCCTGGCATCACAAAAGTAAGATAAGTTTTGGTTTCACCTCCAAAGTCTCCAGCTTACGTGTGTGATTTTTGTTTTATGCAGTGTTGGAAACCTTAAATTGCCTTTAAATATGAAGATTTATTTTACACTTTCTTGCTTATTTAATCATAGTTTGATTGGCCTCGTCCAGAGAATTTGTGACAAGGATGAATGAAAGATGTTTCTTTAAAATTCTAAGGTGACAGCATCGCAACAGAAGATTAATGATACATTAAGAGACGCTGAAAAAACATACAGCAAAAGTCCAAAGGTTGGGACCTGAACCCTGGACGTCTGTATTAATGACTAATCGCTTCTGTCTTTGAGGCATCTACCTGAGAAATCTGTAGCTCCATCACAGCTGTTTAAAAAAATGTCTTTCAGAAGCTAAAAGTTGTTTTCTTCCTTATCTTCTGTCATGTCAAATAAGGCATGCATGCAATTTATTTGAATAATGAAATTGTTTTTATTTTGCACTTTACAGTTTTAGAGGAAAATCCCATAGTGCTACAAAAAGCCTAATTTCACAACAGATATTTGCAACTTAGATTTAGAGACAGGCTCTGTTTTAAGATCACATTTAAAACTTCTCATAAGCTGCGATGTCCTTAAAGTGTGAGGAAGATGACTCCTCACTCTGGTGGCAGCAGCATAGAATGCTGAAACTTCGATTGTGTGGAGCGGAGGGAATGGATCGAGGTTTGTGGGGTAACAGGTGTTTTAGATAGGGCGGGGCATTTCCATGGTGTGTGAGAAGGGAAACCTTATATTCATTTCTTATAGTGGAGCGAGTATAGATTGAGTATTCTATGTTGATGTTTCCGCTCTCTCATCAGGGTCCGAGCAGCACAGATCAGGATGTACTGCAGTCTCCTGAGATTTTTAATAGTCATCACTAAGAAAACTGCGATACCAATGCATTATATTATTTTCTTTCTGCTTAAAGCTTCTAAAAATATTTAGTCTACTGCGGTAACACAACTTTTCATGGCATGTTACACCTTAGTGCCATCAGTCTCAGTTCTTCAATATAAATTGATGAAGGGAAATCTTAAGACTGTGCATTTAATCAAATTTATTGCTCCGTTTTGATTTTGGTTCCAAATGATCCCAAAAATAATGTGATTTACAAAATCTATACACTTTTTTTTTTACACATTGTTATTCTATTATTATCAGAACTGGAGAGCTCCTTCAGTGACAGACTGCTGCATCCAAGGCGCACAAAGTAGCGTTATCACAGATTCTTCTTCCCAGCAGCTGTTAGACATTATAACCATCACTGCTTCCAGCGAACTCAAGTGTTTTCATCCCTGCTGTTTTTTGCAGGTTTTCATCTTCTTGTAAATAGTCGGTTGTTGTTTTTTATGCACAATTATCCATACGCATTTTGTACATTTTCAAAATCACCCTATTATGATTGTACAGTATTTTTTTCTTATGTTGTAGAGTTTTGTCTTGCAGCACAGGCACTTGTTCTATTTATTCTTTTTTGTTTTTCTATTATTTTTTTTACCTTCGTGTAAATCTACATGTTTGCATTTGCCTCTCACTTTGCTGCGGCCACTGCTGTATATCCCCTCTGTGGAACAATACATCTGGGTCAAAACATGGCCAGTTTTGGATCTGCTAATTAAGTACCTGGATTTTATTGAATATATTTAGTCAAAATTTAAGTAAATTAATAGATTTTCAAAATTGATCTATTTTACAATTTAGATTTCTTAAATAACCAGCTGTAATTTTATTGTGTAATTACTATAAGATTATGACTAATTGGAACATGTTAGCTCAGGTCTAAGTTGTTATTTGTACTGCCTTTTGGTTTCAAACCTTTATTTATTTTTGTAAATAGGTGCCAGTAGGAGACCAACCTAATGATATAGAGCTCCAGATCAGGGAGCTGATTCTAAAATACATCTCCAACCCTAACTCTATAATCCTGGCTGTGACTGCTGCCAACACCGACATGGCAACATCTGAGGCTCTTAAGGTGGCCCGAGAGGTTGACCCAGATGGTAAATGCCATCTTTGTCTTTTTCCCTTTTGTCTGTTTTGATATCTTATTATCTATAATTTAGCCTTTGAGTCGTGTGCTCTCTGTATTCCTTGCCTCAGTGCTGTGTTTGTACCTCATGAGTGTGTTTTTATGTTTAGGCAGGAGGACGCTCGCTGTGGTGACCAAGCTGGATCTCATGGACGCAGGGACAGATGCCATGGACGTGTTGATGGGCAGAGTCATTCCTGTCAAACTGGGTATTATTGGAGTAGTTAACAGGTATTACTGAAGCATGTCAAATTCACATACAGTTCTTTTACAGGCAGTAATAGCTGAAAATAGAGCTGAATTTTGTAAATCAACATATTCTGATAGCTGTTTTTGTGCATTTTCACAGGAGTCAGTTGGATATTAATCAGAAGAAATTAGTGGCAGATTCAATTCGTGATGAATATGCCTTCCTACAGAAGAAGTACCCGTCTCTTGCAAACAGAAATGGAACCAAATATCTGGCTAGAACATTAAACAGGTATAAAGTTAAAGTCCAGTGCCAGTGACAGATTACATACACTCGCAGTTGGCAACTGTGTTCTATTAAAAATGGAGTTTTTAAATAATATAGATTATTATTGACCAAAATAGTTGTAATAATAATCGAACTTCCCTGAATTGGTTAGAATGTTTAGGAACGACTCAGGAATCACCCAGGCGCAAGACAATACACTAAATGGAAACTCCCAGAACATCAATGAGATCAACATGGACTGAGAGGGTGCTGACCAAAATAAAAGCCCTTGTTCCAAATCGACACCTTTAAGCAGAACAGAAATCAGCAGCAGCCCACATGGACAAGCTGAATGCCTTTGGGGAAAAAATGTTTATGGAATTGAGACAAAGATTGAGCTTCTTGGACACAACTGTTACAAGAATAATTTTTGGAGTAGTTATGGCAAGGCTTCAAATCTAAGAACGCTGCAACCACAGAGAAGCACAGTGGTGTTGGCATCAAGGTCTTGGGCAGTTTTACGAGTAGTGGTTGTTGTGCATTAAAGAAAGTGGATGGAATAATGAAGGATGATTACCTCCAAATACTCAAATCCACAGCTACATGATTGAAATGACAAAATCAAATGTTCCCCAAATACATGGCAAAACTGGTTCTGAAATGGATAAAGCAGCCTAATGAATGGAAAGGCCCTTCAGCTTAATGCTGTTAAAAATATATAGATTGTGCTTAGAAATGGGGTCTGCGCCAGGAAACCAGCCAATAAGAGGGGTCAACTATCCAAGAAATATTCCAGAAGCTTTGTAATGGTTACAGAAAGCATGCCATTAAGGTGCAAATTGCTAAAGGGAAATTTAACCAAATCCTACACATGAACTTTTTCACGATATTTAAGTCTTTTGAGAGATGTACCTATAAATATTCCACCCTGAAGAAAGGACGATTCAAATGCTAAAATGGCTAAAAGGACAGGGATACCAATGGTGAGTGTTTGGAAACTTTTCACTGGCACTGTAGAGGATTTACTTAACTTTTACATTTTCTTTATGAACAGTTTGGTTACTTACTAATTAAGTTGCCACTTGCTACGCTGACTAGACGTCTGTGTTTTATCATCCTAGGTTGTTGATGCATCACATCAGAGACTGTCTTCCCGAGCTGAAGACCAGGATCAACGTGCTGGCGGCACAGTACCAGTCTTTACTGAACAGTTACGGCGAGCCCATCGACGACAAAAGTGCCACGTTGCTGCAGCTCATCACCAAGTTTGCTGCAGAGTACTGCAACACTATAGAGGGCACAGCCAAGTACATTGAGACAGCTGAATTGTAAGTTGCACAATTCTCTGAGCTGCCTTCATCTGTAACTCAAGGAAATGGAGCTGAATGCAAATTGTTCCACCATTTTAAACGATTTAAAGTTGTTTGTTTTGATGTTTTTTCAGATGTGGTGGTGCAAGAATCTGTTATATTTTCCACGAGACGTTTGGTCGCACTTTAGAGTCTGTGGATCCTCTGGGTGGCCTGACGACCATCGACGTGCTGACAGCAATCAGAAACGCAACGGTGGCTTTTGCTACATTTTTCTATACCAATCTCTGTCTTAACTGAGATCTTTAGGGTGGATTACAGTTTAAATATCTCTGACAGGGCCCGAGGCCGGCTTTGTTCGTGCCCGAGGTTTCGTTTGAACTGCTGGTGAAGCGGCAGGTCAAACGTCTGGAGGAGCCGAGTCTGCGTTGTGTCGAGTTGGTTCATGAAGAGATGCAGAGGATCATCCAGCACTGCAGCAATTACAGCACACAGGTAAGAAATACTCGCATAAATGTACACAAGCATACTGTAAATGTAGAAAAATAAAACATTGGTGCTAAACATCTATTTTCTCTCTGCAGGAATTATTGAGATTTCCGAAACTCCATGATGCCATAGTGGAGGTGGTCACCTCCCTCCTTAGACGGAGACTTCCAGTCACAAATGACATGGTGAGAGTCTTGTCTTAGTTAAGACCAGTAAGTTACAATCTGACCAGTTTTATTTTTTTTTTCTCTAATTTCTCTGCAGGTTCATAACCTGGTAGCCATTGAGCTGGCCTATATCAACACCAAACACCCCGACTTCACTGATGCCATTGGCCTTATGAACAATAATTTGGATGTAAGGAGATTAGATCTGAGTCTTCTGTCTGTAGAATGTTTAATGCTGTTGGCAGCACATTGCTCTTACGTTTTCAAATAATTTCTTAACTTTTTTAGGAGCAGAGACGCAACAGACTGAGAGACTTACCCCCCTCCGTTCCCAGGGATAAGGTACACTCTGCCTCTGTGAATGTCTCAATACTTCTGTTTCCCTTCTTAAAGCCTCGCCAAGATTTCTTGTCATTCATGCAGTTCAGTGTTTTACTGAAGCTTTTGCCAATGTTCAACTGCTTCTATATAAGTCTAGTGTAGTGATTCTTTCCACAGTATAGTATCTTTCCCTCCTAAGTGGCTGTTTGCATATTCACCCTGTTTTCTATTCGCTCTTTTCCTCCTCTTCTTTGCGTTTAGTCCTTTAAAAGCCCTGTTGGGCAGTCTGTGGCCCCCACTGAGCCACTTGTCTTGGAGGGTGAGGCCATTAAGGTGTGTCACTTTCTCCTGCTGCCTGCATAACCTGCATTGGCTTCCCATGATCTCTAAACTTTGTTTTTATTTGTTTTCAAACACCTACAGCCATTTCTAGTATAATTAATAGTAAATTCAGTTGTTAAAAGTCTGGTGGATTGTAGGAGAGGTTAAAACCTCTCCAAGGTTAATTGTGCTGTTTGTGATACTTCCGATTTACAGTCACTTGCATAAATATTAATACCCCCACAACATTTGCACATTTGGTCATATTTAAATTACATACTTCAATGTGTTTTTATTGGGATTTTGTGATTCCAACACAGACAAGGTTTGTGTTTCACTAAATTCTTTGCAAATAAAATCTAAAAAATGTGGCATGCATCTGTGTTCATTACCTCGGTCCCATCTACTCTGATGTCCTTTGATGAAATCCAGTGTAACTAATCAACTAATCGTAGAAGTGCACTGAACTGAAAAATACGGTTTGCCTGTCTACTGTCATCGTAGTATAAATGCAGATGTTCTCTGAAGGCCTCAGAGGTTTCTTAGGGAACATTAGTGAACCTACTGCATCACAAAGACCAAGAAATACACCAAATAGGTCAGGAATGAAGTAGTAAAGAAGTAGAATTAACATCTTATGGAGTACTGTTGTAACACCATCAAAATGAAAAGAGTATGGCACAACCTTTCAAGACATGGGAGTCCAGCTATACTGACAGCCCTGGGAAGCAGAGTATTAATCAGAGAAGAAGCCAAAAGACCCATGCTAACTTTGGAGGAGCTGCGGAGATCCACAGGTCAGGTGTGAGAATCTGATGACAGGACAGCCATTGGTGATGCTCGCCACAGATCAGGGCGTCAAAGCATTTGTTGAAAGGAAACTGCAGAAAGTGCTGCTTACATTTTGGCACACGTCATATTGGAGAGACAACAAGTTTGCAGAAGAGGGTACTCTGGTCAGATGACACCAAAATTGAAGTAGCGTCTTTATAGTCTGTCTCTTGTCATTTTTTCTGCCTGTCGATTTTAAGTCAAAGGAGATATCTTTAACTTACTTTGTTGTCTGGAGAACCTATGGCATGCTGGAAAATAATGTGGTTTGATCATGATCAGTTACGTTACCTCCATTATGTAAGGGAGACTTCCTTTCCTGACAAATGCTTCTTCTCTTCTGTCTTCTGATATCAGGCAGCATCCAGTAGCCTTCAAAGCCCTCCTGTTGGTGAGCAGGTAGATGGTGGGACAGGCAACTGGAGGGGCATGCTCAAGAAAGGAGAGGAGGGTGTACTGGGTGACAGGACAACACCTCAGCCCCTGTCTGTAAGCCCCCAGAGGGGTCATGCTGTCAACCTGCTAGATGTGGTAAGTTCTCTGAATCAGCATATAAGTTCAGTCTTTTTTTAAATATGTTTTTTACTGCAATGAAATATGGCTGTATTTGTTATGGCAGATTCAGAAGTGACTACAAATGATCTAATCTGCTGTAAGAAGTATCTGTTTTTGTTCAATCCTAAAGAATATTCTAATGAGAGCTTTCAGGAACCCAAGAAGATAAGCTCATGATGCAGCTCGTATACAATTACAGGCAACTTTCGGATCTGCTAGCAAGTTGTTGCATACTGCTGACACTTGGGGCCAGTCTCATTATTTGGGGACAGTTGTGGATGCACTTTGTTTCTTTGTTTTTTTTACAGTAGTTTGTTATTTTTGCTTTATAAAAGACTGCCATTGTTTGTTTGGCCTAAAAGGAAAGTAAAAAAAGAATAAAAACCGCCCTGTGCAGCTGTTATATTTGCTGTATATTTTCACATGTACTGCTTAGTTTTTTTTAATAGTTTTTCCCACTTTTTTCTCTGTCTTGTAATTCATCTCTCTGATCTCAAGCCACCTGTGAACCATTCAGCTGGCCCCATTTATGGAAAAGACTCTGCCTTCTTAGCTTTCTGTACAGAAAAAGGAAAATAGACCAAGAGTTGAATTGTTTTGACAGGATAACAACTTCATGAAGAACAAAGAGAACAATAGGATGGTCTGTTTAGAGTCTTGACTTCAATTGTAAAGAGAGAGAGAGACAAGACAACTGAATGTCAGAAACCACTAACAGACAGGAAGGGCTGTAATTCTGAAGAGGTCAGTTTTTACTCTGTGATCAGAATCAGCTTTATTTGTGCACACAAACAAGGAATTTAACTGAAGTTTCACTTAGCTTTTAATGAAGGCATTTTAAATATACATATAAAAAAGGAATTTATTTTTTAGTTAATATGCATAAATTCCGTGCTATTACTGAAGAGAAAGACATGAACAACAAAGTTTCATAAAACATTGCGTTAAGAAGGTTGCTATAGATAATTTTTCACACTGAGATGTGAAAAACATATTTTATGCTCGGTTCATTTGTTGTTTTAGCTCTGGTATAAACCTTTCTTGGATAAATCTGTTACAGAATTAAGAAGATAATTTTCTGCCTTTTGCCACCAGCCTGTCCCAGTATCCAGGAAGTTGTCTGCTCGGGAGCAGAGAGATTGTGAGGTCATCGAGAGACTCATCAAGTCATACTTCCTTATTGTTCGGAAAAATATCCAAGACAGGTACCCAGCCGATTTTATTTTATTAGTTTTATTATATCTATCTGCTCACCACGTTAAACAAATGCTGAAAACTGACATTCCTTGTTACTCCCTGGTACATGTTATTATTTGAACTCAGTGTACCAAAGGCAGTGATGCACTTCCTGGTGAACCACGTCAAGGACAGCCTGCAGAGCGAGCTGGTGGGTCAGTTATACAAGACGGCTCTGCTGAATGACCTGCTGACAGAGTCTGTGGACATGGCTCAGAGACGCAACGAGGCCGCTGACATGCTAAAGGTGACAGATTCTTTACATATCACTGCAATGTGCAGAAACCAGCGTCTGTGTCAATCATACATTGTCACTAAATGTACATTTCCGAAATAATATTACATAAGTTACAATAATTTTAGCTAGTAAAATCCTGGTGACATACATCAGCTTTTCCTCCAGGGATTAAAAGCTTATTATTATTATTATTATTTAAAGGGCGCTGTAAGAAGGACCAAGAGGTCCAAAGTCGGCAGGTGAAAGTTAATGCTGCCTTTCATAGGGTCTAAGAGTCCAAGTACTCGAGGTCTAAAGTCAGTGCAGCTGTTTTTAAGTAAATCTTTGAATGCTTCCCTCTGCTGACGAGCTTTATAGAGATGCTGATTTCAGGCACAGGCTTGTTGTCTTCATGCTGCCACATTGATGCAGTTCTTCCTTCAAATGGAGCCCTTGCGCAGTATATTCAATTCAAAAAATACTTTATTAATCCCAAAGGGAAATTAAATGTTATTGTAGCTCATTTTATGCAGGTTTCTTCAAAGAGTCGTAGATGCTGATGGCTGTGGGCAGGAAGGATCTCCTGTAGAGGTCCGTCTTACAGCAGATCTCAAGATGCCTCTGACTGAAGACACTCTGTTGTTGTAGGACAGTCTCATGAAGAGGATGCTCAGGGTTCTCCATAATGTTCTTCATTTTATGAATCATCCTTCTTTGTACAATGATCTCCAGAGGTTCGAGAGGAGTCCCCTGAACATAAATCAGTTTGTTTCATTTTATTCTACTTAATTTAGATGTACCTGTATTCCAAAAAATAAAAACAGTGGAAGCTTTGTTAAATATAGTTTTATGTAGAAACGCTACGATGCATGTTCAGTGGTGAATGATATTAAAGACTGTTTTAATTTTCATCAATTCTCCTCTCCCTGTGTTCCAGGCTTTGCAGAAAGCCAGCCAGGTGATCGCAGAGATCAGAGAAACCCACATGTGGTGAGCAATGGCACTAGTACTCTTCATGGCTTCTGGGACCCTCCTCATCCTCACAGACCATCCACCTCCCACCGAGTCATGCTGCATCTCAGAGCTATGAGGCCACTTTAAAATGCACTGACATGAAAACGTTTCTAACCAGTACAACATTGTAATGTAGAAAACAGCGAGGACTGTCTATTAATAGGGGATGGTATAAGTTCGCCCCTCTTTATCAGCATTGGACATACTGCAGATTATATTTTTGTTAATGTAATTAAAGGCAGAAATATATGAAACTTCATATGTTATGTCACCACTGTGTGGAGCCTTGCTGAGAAACCTCCGCTCTTATTTTAGATTGAAATAAAAGTTATAAATGATTAAACGGTAATAAACATGTCGATATTCTTTATTAGAAGCCTCCATAATTTATTTACTTAAATTGTCATTTAGATCTAATAACCATTTTACACGTTTGTTGCCAATTTATTTAGCAATAGAACAAAGCTGAATAAGACATTTGATGTTCAACATTTTTCTTTATCAAAGTGTTATTTTTCTGATTCCTTATTTTGGACAAATGTACACATGGGGTGTTAATGGTTTATAGAAAGGCATCAGAGTGGGTGAAGTGATGTATTTATTCTTTTGATCTCATGATGGTTGACATGTACCCCAAGACATCAGGAAAATGAACAGAATTTGAGTATTAAAGTAGGTCAGCCACTGCTGTGAAGGTCTTCCTTGACTCGGTCTCGCAGCAGCTTTACCTCACCCGGCCCATCTTGCCCTTACCACGACCTTTGGCACTGAAACATGCAGGAAAAAGTCTTTAAACACACAGAACATCAGCATACAGGGTGTATTTGGCTTGTGTTGCAGTAAAAGCAGTAATCCTAATCATTAGTGTTAGGGCAATTCTTTCACAGGTTCAGACGTAAATATTTCGAAATGTTTTTTTGTTCTTTGCCCTAATGTTGTGGACTTTAGTTGAACATGTCCTTTGCTTCTTAATTTTGACTTTACAGCACTTTGAGGGCTGATTTTAGGTCAGGTCATATTTAATAAATGCACTATATGATTTGTCTTCATTATAATATGGCTAAAAAGCCTGTTGCTTAACTTTTATGCCTCTTTCAAAAGTAACAAAATTACCCTGCATGGACTTTCACTTAGACTGGCAATTTAAAATGTCTAAAACGCTTCTGAATATATTTGTTGTATTTATTGCAGTAGGATAATCTCACACACCAAAAAATATAACAAACAAATGATAAATATATGGATCTGCAATTCGTGGGTCTGTTTTTTTCCTCCAAATGCCCTGGCAACATCTTTGGTATCATGAACTCTGCAAAATACCAGGACATTTGGGTCTTTCAGTTGTATAATGATCTAAAGCGTATAGTCAAATCCATAGAGAAATGGTTCCGCAACCACAAAAAAAAATCTCCCAAGACCACCGGACTCTTCAGACCTAAATCTTACAGAAAACATGAGGAGTAAGCTGGAGAGGACAGCATGAGAGGAACCAGGAATGTGCATAGAAGAAGGGTCAACGATTCCTCGCTCTGTAAGCTCCAACTTGGTGGAATACCTATTGAGAAGACTGTTCTGTTTGCGGAAGGAGTTGTGCAAAGTATTAACAGCAGGAGTACCAAGAAGTAATTGGCACCAGTAATTTTATAAAACATATTTAGTTTCTAAAGAGATTTTTCCCCCAATGAATCTGTACTCAAATTGAAAGTTCTGTTCGATCAATTTGTTGCCTTAGAGGGAATGAAAAGAATAGCAGGTATTTGGTGAAGAGACATTATTTGAATGTTTCCAAAACAGATTCAAGATTAGGTTTTAATTTTTATTCAGAGCTGAGAACTTACCTCTGGTGGTCTTGAACGCGACAGAGAAGTTGGTTAATCTGCAAGGAAACAAACCTTAAGTATCTAGCAGCGTGCAGAAAATCATGGAGGTACAGAAAGGATTTCCATTAGAAGCTAGCATAACCTGCATATTATTTATTTTTGACATATAAGCAATACCTTAAACTGTGACCAAAAACAAAATGAAGATTCTTCTTTTGTTTTGCCAGACTTACATCATATTTCTGTCTTTTGAGTTTCTCGCTGAGATCAAACTTCTCCGACTCCAAGCCCCTCAGTGAATCCCACAACTCTTTGGCCTTCTCCCTAAATTCAGACAAGTCTTAATTTCTCTTTTTAAAGGCGTATAACATATTCAAGTTTTTGAAACGAGACCAATATTCTGGGGCATATTGAACAAAAAAAGAAGCCCGCTCGTCTCATACTTAAGTTTGTCCTCATTCAGATGATCAACAGTGAGAGGCTTCCTGCGTTCAGCCAGGATCTTCTTCTTCTTCTCCCTCTCAGTTTGTTTCTTGCCTCCTCTCCTGGTGTCACTCTGCATTCATCAGATCAAGAGCAAACAACTGTTACCCAGATGGGCTTCTTTTTATCCATGAATCATAAGATAACGGGGAAAAAAACAATATTGGATGGAGTTTAATTTGAATAGAATAGAATAGAATAGAAAACTTTGTCTGTCCCAGATGGTGACAGAAATTCTTCTTTGACAGGGCTCCACCAACTGTATTTCTTCACTTAAAATACAATAAACATTTTAAAAACGTACTTAAAAAACACATTAAAACACATAAAAGGGGCTGTTAAAAGCAACCGCTAAAATGTGTTAAAGTACAGTTCTTATTTCAAAGGGTTCAAGGTGGATATTGCAAACAAAATAAATGACTTTTTGTAAATGGCGTTACGGGCCACGTTCTCCCTGACAGGAGCTGGAACGAGTGATGGAGGGTATAGGAAGGATCTTCTGTGATTAAGGTGGCCTTCCTGATCACAGAGTGGTTTTATAGTTTAGAAAGGTTGTCTAAATTAAAAAAAACAATATCAATGATACCAAAATTGCTGCAATGCCTGTCATGAATTTTTTTTTTGTAAAGATGTATATACAATTTTAATACAAATGTAATAAATATTTTAAATAAATCAAAACATGATAACTGTTTATACAAAATAAAAAAAATTTAAAATCATGAATTGAAACTTGAATTCTTTACGTGCTAAAAGCACACATAGTTGTTTCAGTATTTAATTATTTCATATCTCACAGCAGTCCATCGTTTGTCAACATCTGATATGTCAACCTGCACAGCTATTCAACTGCAGACCAATCAGCTTTGTCTATGGCGGTGTTAACCCCGCCCACTGAAAATGATAGGTAAGGCTGATGAAATAATTTCACAGTATGCTGCCAAACTAATAAATACTTAAGTAATTGTATATGCTTTTAACATATAATGTATATACATTAAAAAAAAAAAACATTTAATTACTTAATTATCTTTTTCAGAAATTATTGACACAGTAAAATATTTATGGTTGAAATTGTTTTTACAAATGAAAATAATTATGCACGTTAGTAATATTTATGACTAACTGTGGCACTTTTAGCCCTCCATATGTGAAAATACATTCAGCTATCATTTCATTTGAGGATGATAAAAACTTCATTCAATTAAAATCAACTAATTAAAACGAATAAACTCTTTAACTTTTTTGACACACCTACTTGTTTTTAACTTGTCAATATACTTTCAGTGAAGATGTGTTATGATTGCAATGTTTTCAAAGCTGTTTCATCATTCAGATCCAAACTTTTAGCCAATTAAAGTTCAAATGAAGACCTTTTGTCCGGCGCCGTACTGCTGGCTCATGTTTGAGAGGGCTTTCTTCTTCTTAGCGTCATCATCCAGCTTCTTACGCTGCTCTTCTTGCTCCTTGCGCTCCTTCTCGTCCTGCAGATGAATTAAGAAGAACAGAAAAAAAAAACCTCTCTCTATGCTGTCAGGTATTAACTGAGCAAAGTGAAGAAGTGAGTACATGTACAGAGAAACCTTACAGCAAGTCTGGCCTGCCTCTCCTTCTCCCTCTCTGCTCTGATTCTCTGCTGTTCAGCTCTCTCAGCACGACGATTCTCCTAAAACATCCGCAACACACACCAACAAACACACACAAACACAAAAGATTTACAGTTAGAGCTTATTAAAGAGTCAAATAAACCTGACTCCCCTAAAACAGAAATGCTCACAATTCTGTTAACAAGGGCGATGAGCTCCTCTTCCTCTTTCTTCCTCTGAACAAAGTGAGCTTCAATCAAAGCCTGGAGCTCACCCAGATCTTTCTCCTGTCGCTTCCTGTACATGTCCTGACAGCAGAAATGGAACGAAGGGCCATCTATTAGAATATCTAATAAAATTCAAACTACTATACTTAATATATACTTAGTAAACTTACATCAAAGTCTACTTTTTCACCTTCAGGCATCTTTGGGGCTGTAATATTTGTCATGAACCTACAGAGGGTAAAGATTTGTTACTACACTATATATCCTGATGGAAGTGGACAAACTGCTAAAATAAAAAGAAACTAAACTTACTTGGGCTTGGGTTTGGATTCATCTGAAAAAAGGAAAACATTCTATTCATGAAGGAGTTGTATGTTTTTTACAACAAATATATATCATTAAATATAAATCTTTAAGATCATTGTGAGTCAGTTATTGAAAACACTTAAGCATATACAGTGTTCTGCAAAAATATTTACACCCCTTTTATTCCACATTTTGTCAAAGTAAAACCACAAGCAACTTCTTTTTAGGGTAGTGATTGACCAACAGGGTACAAACACAAATTGGAAAATGTAACCTGCGCATGTATTTTGCCCCTTTTACTCCAATACCCCTAAATAGAATCCAGTAGCACCAATGGACTTCAAAAGTCACCAAAATAATAAATAGAGCCCATCTGTGTGTTCTTTAATCTCAGTATACATACAAGAATTTGTAAAAACATTTGATAGAGAACAATAGTGAACAAAAAGCATCTTGAGGTCCAAAGAACAAAGCAGGCAGGTCAGGGATAGAGTTACTGAGAGGTTTAAAGACCGGGTTGGGTCTCAAAAAGCAATGTTCAGTCCATCGCTTCAAAATGGAAGAGTATGAAACATCGGCAGAACTACCAGGACATGGCCGTCCACCCAAACTGACAGGTCACACATTAAAGTAGCCAAAAAACCCGTGGAAACTCTGGAGAAACTGCAGATGACCACATCCCAGGTGGGAGGACCGTTGTTAGTTCCATTTTTAATGGGAGAAAGGCAAGAAGAAATGATTTACAGCCAGAAGAAGTCCTGTTTGCGGATTCCAACAAGCCATGAAAGGGACATAAAAATGTATCTTTTTGGCCTAAATGCAAAACGTTGTGTGTCACTGAGAACTAACACTACACCTTATGCTGAACACCACCCCCGCCCATGAAATATGGAGGTGGCTGCATCATGCTGTGGGATTGCGTTTCTCCAGCAGGGACAGGGAGGCTGGTCAGAGTTGATAGGAAGGTGGCTAGAGCTAAATACAGGACAATTCTAGAAGAAAACCTGCTAAAAGCTTTAAAAGACTCAAGACTGGGGCAGAGACTCACCTTCCAACTGGACAATGGTGCTTAATGTACGGCCAGAGCTACAATGGAATCGCTTCGATCAAAACATATTACTGTATTAGGCCCAGTCATTTAAATAAATCCCATTGAGAGTCTGTGGCAAGACTTAAAATTTGATTTGATTCATAGATACAGGAAAAAAAAACTGAATACAAATCTGTTTGAAAAAGTTATTTGTTAAATATTGTTTTACTTTAACTTCACAATTATGTCCTACACAAGTGTTGGCCTGTAGGGGAAAATACCAATAAATTGTGGTTATAATGGGAGAAATTGTGAAAAAGGGTATGAATACTTTTGAAAAGGCACAGCTAGCAATGCAGCAGTCACAAAATGTTTTATTATTATTTTGTTTTATTTATCTCAGAATATCCCAGATCTTTGAGTTGCCCAGTTCTTCTGAATTATAAAAGATGGTGTGAGAACACACACCTTCTCAAAACCTGCCATTCTTCAGTGAAAAGGATTTGTCCAAAGGTCAACGGTGTGTAAACCCATGTGTTCATGTGCGTAGGACTGGAGCACTCACCCACCACAAGTAAAACCCCAAAACTTTTCACATATTGAACTGGCCCGCAACATCATCAACAACTTTCCGTTTGTTTCTGGCTCTCTCCTCATGAGCTTTATTTATATATTTAATTTTTCACACAACGTTGGGACTAATAAGTGTGAGGATTGTATTCTACAGCATGTAGGGTATGGACATATACTGGTCCTTCTCAAAATATTAGCATATTTTGAGAAAGTTCATTATTTTCCATAATGTCATGATGAAAATGTAACATTCATATATTTTAGATTCATTGCACACTAACTGAAATATTTCAGGTCTTTTATTGTCTTAATACGGATGATTTTGGCATACAGCTCATGAAAACCCAAAATTCCTATCTCACAAAATTAGCATATCATTAAAAAGGTCTCTAAACGAGCTATGAACCTAATCATCTGAATCAACGAGTTAACTCTAAACACCTGCAAAAGATTCCTGAGGCCTTTAAAACTCCCAGCCTGGTTCATCACTCAAAACCCCAATCATGGGTAAGACTGCCGACCTGACTGCTGTCCAGAAGGCCACTATTGACACCCTCAAGCAAGAGGGTAAGACACAGAAAGAAATTTCTGAACGAATAGGCTGTTCCCAGAGTGCTGTATCAAGGCACCTCAGTGGGAAGTCTGTGGGAAGGAAAAAGTGTGGCAGAAAACGCTGCACAACGAGAAGAGGTGACCGGACCCTGAGGAAGATTGTGGAGAAGGGCCGATTCCAGACCTTGGGGGACCTGCGGAAGCAGTGGACTGAGTCTGGAGTAGAAACATCCAGAGCCACCGTGCACAGGCATGTGCAGGAAATGGGCTACAGGTGCCTCATTCCCCAGGTCAAGCCACTTTTGAACCAGAAACAGCGGCAGAAGCGCCTGACCTGGGCTACAGAGAAGCAACACTGGACTGTTGCTGAGTGGTCCAAAGTACTTTTTTCGGATGAAAGCAAATTCTGCATGTCATTCGGAAATCAAGGTGCCAGAGTCTGGAGTAAGACTGGGGAGAAGGAAATGCCAAAATGCCAGAAGTCCAGTGTCAAGTACCCACAGTCAGTGATGGTCTGGGGTGCCGTGTCAGCTGCTGGTGTTGGTCCACTGTGTTTTATCAAGGGCAGGGTCAATGCAGCTAGCTATCAGGAGATTTTGGAGCACTTCATGCTTCCATCTGCTGAAAAGCTTTATGGAGATGAAGATTTCATTTTTCAGCACGACCTGGCACCTGCTCACAGTGCCAAAACCACTGGTAAATGGTTTACTGACCATGGTATCACTGTGCTCAATTGGCCTGCCAACTCTCCTGACCTGAACCCCATAGAGAATCTGTGGGATATTGTGAAGAGAACGTTGAGAGACTCAAGACCCAACACTCTGGATGAGCTAAAGGCCGCTATCGAAGCATCCTGGGCCTCCATACGACCTCAGCAGTGCCACAGGCTGATTGCCTCCATGCAATCCATGCATTGAAGCAGTCATTTCTGCCAAAGGATTCCCGACCAAGTATTGAGTGCATAACTGTACATGATTATGTGAAGGTTGACATTTTTTGTATTAAAAACACTTTTCTTTTATTGGTCGGATGAAATATGCTAATTTTTTGAGATAGGAATTTTGGGTTTTCATGAGCTGTATGCCAAAATCATCCGTATTAAGACAATAAAAGACCTGAAATATTTCAGTTAGTGTGCAATGAATCTAAAATATATGAATGTAAAATTTTTATCATGACATTATGGAAAATAATGAACTTTATCACAATATGCTAATATTTTGAGAAGGACCAGTACATTCACACCCTACAAGCCCACCCCTCGTATGCATACACGTACATATTATCACAGGACCTTAGTTGCACAAAGGACTAATTTATCTCATTGCCCATTTCCACTTTGCTAATGTATATTGCACTTTTTTCTATTTAGGTATTTTTATTTGTATTTCTTTATGTATGCTCTACATGCCTCTTTTAATTGCCCCCCTGGGGATAAATAAAGTTTTTTCAATTTAATTTAATTGAACTGAATACCCAATACATGGTACTGGGGTGTGTCTGGTGAATCTAGGCTTACAGAATAAAAGAGGAAAAGCATGGATGTTCTAGAAAAGTGAGGGCATCTCATGGAAGCAGCTTATTCTTTCGAAACAGTGCAGACTAAAGTGGATGTTCACAAAGTTCATAAAACTGAAGGTTTGTAAACACTCATTTGCACATTACCACCATAAAACATAAATTCAATGAAGCCAGGGTATATAGCGCTGATAGGTGAGACTGATGTTTATCAATGACATGAGTTGCCAATGGATCTGACAAAGTGTCCCAGAAAATTCAGTTACAGTAATCTCAAATATTCATACCCATCCCAGAACCAGGAAGAAAAGCACCACAAATACCCTGTATACATTTATTTTCAGCCATAGTATGTTCCTCTTTGCAACAGCTGCAACAGCTGAAGGTATAAAAGAGGCTGATCTTCAATCAGGAGCATTTCAAAAATCAGCTAGGCATTGCTAACAAAGAAGGAAATTGTTGAAAGGCCTCAGTTTGAGTCCATCATAAATATAAATATCCTAAAATAAAAAAAGGAATTGCAGCTGGTTGAAAAAAGTGTATAAACTGCAAGAGACATATAATATTATATAATTAATAATAAGTTGTAGATAATATATTAATATAGATCACGTATGTAAACTGCCAATTTTCTTACCTTCTCCCTCTCTTCAGAAAGACAGAAACACACACACACACATACATACACACACACACACACACACACACACACACACACACACACACAAATAGACATTAACAAAAGACATCTTCAATAAAGTACTTTACATTCACTAAATGAATATTTTATTTTGCACAATTGTTTCACCAAAAGTAGCCAACAGCTGAAGTAAAACTGATTACATACTGAGCCTCCTCGCCCGCTACTTCCTCTGTGTCCGACATTTGGTTCAGGTTGAGCTCTGCAAAATGGACTCCCATCAGACTATATTTACACTGGCAATTATTTCTGATCATTAAACAACACAACAGAGCTGGCAACAGCTCACAGGGAACTCAATATTGGAGTTAGGATTGGATTAAATATCAGAGCGCTGGTAAAAGAAAGGGATCATAAAGCCTTTGTCACCCGAAAAATAGACATAAATGTGTCCTAAAATGATACAATGATGACAAAAATGTTTTTTTGTGTATGTTAAAAAGCAAATAATACAGTGATGACCTCCAGATTAGATGAAGCTTTAGATAAATACAAAACTATTTTATAATCCATTCATGAGTATTTTGAATGCAAACACTCATATGTCAATTAACCACTCATTTTCTATTAATTATGAATATTTGTTTTGCAATGCCAATAAGAAACATTAGTGAGAAAATCAAAGTGACTCCAAGAGAACAGGCAGAATAAAACTGTGAAAGACTTAAGAAAAGTTTCACTGTGAAATTCCTAATGAGGATCACAAACTACGATTACAAGCAGTAAAATAATTGAATTCACAATTTTTTTTTTTAATGATCTTTCTGATCAGTCTTACCTGTGACCCAGACAGAGGGAGTTCAGAGATGAGCAACTTCAGACTTCAGCTCCTTGAGCTTCACCAGCAGGCTGAGCATCAAGGAGACACGGTCCAACCCTCCCTAGTCATGTGACTGCTGCACCCTATGGCTTACCAGTCTATTGTTAGGAAGCTGGACATCAGAGCGCTGTTTCACTCACACACACATTCTGCAGGTGTATTCCTGCTCTGGTATAACATCATGCAGCCATTTAAACTTTCACCACCTCCTCAAATTTCAACAAGCCATAATTTCACCAGTGGTTTGAAGGGACAAGGTCTTGGTGGTAAAAAGTGATGCAACAAAACCAAAATACTTTTTTTCATTTTTTTTATTGCCAAAACCAATATTGTCAAAACAAATCAAGCAAGGCAATCAACCACAACACCATTTGGGCAAGATTAAACTACTGTAATGTGCACTGCTGACATTCGATCTTAATTACAGGTTTTCAAAAAAACAGGTTGTTGGTGCAGATGATAAACCAATAGATCCATAGATATCCAACGTATCACAGACTGAGCTACAGTACAAAAAAAGGTGGCATGTAAGGATTCTGTTGCTATCTGCACAAAACGTGAAGCATTTTGTATAACCAGGAGCAGTAATAGACAAAAAACTCAGTGGTCTGTTTGATAAGCTTAAAATGGTCCTTACTTTAATAGAAAAACTGATCTGTTGTGCAACAGGAAAAAAGATTTGTTAAAGAAAAACATATTCATTGGAAAACAAACTAAGTGATACAAACAGATTTCAAACATTTAGAAGCTATATAGCTCTTTAAACTGATGGCCTCTAACTGATCTACAGAGCATCATCGTAGAAGGTAATAATTTTACCGAAACACATGTATTATATACAGGCTTTTCTCCTAATATCCAGATGACGGGCTGTCTCCAGGAGCAGTGTCATAGTCAAGTTAAAAGTGTTAAGACTAAGTTAATGTTACTCTATGTGATGATGACAGCAAAGATCGTTTAAGTCATAATTAGGCCTGCGTCTCTTTCTACATAAAATAACATTTGCAAACTCGACTTGGGTGACAGTAGTAGTGCTGTTGGGGTCCCCCAGTTGGTTTGGAGGACCTAAGAAGTTGCTAAGTTCACTTATTCCTTGGGCCAGTTCTTGTGAAGAGTAACTCCCAACAATGATGTCTGAAGATTACCGTTATTGTTCTAAATAAATTATTTATTTATTAAATGTTCATTCTTGTTGTAACATTTCTATGTCATATTGTAATGAGTTGAATAAGTGGTTATGATTCCTCTCTAACAGTCATGGCAGTAATCTAGATAGCTGGAATCAGGTGTAATAATTTCAACTTCACCTTGATTGGGGTTAAAGGTCATTATATATGCAACAGTGCAGAATTACTGATACTACAGAGCGTGGATGGTAGCTGATGCTGGTGACGTGCAGCCTGGATCCTCTGTTCCCGTTCTGGTGGGGCCTACGTGGGAATTATAAGTGTGGTGAAGGGTAAAGGAGCACGAAGGAGAGCAGAAACCTTTTCAGTCAGGAAACAACTTTCACCAGTTGTTTTTTTTTTTGTTTGTTTCAAGCCTGCAGAGAGTAAGACATCAGATCTATTAGTCACTGCATCTGCCAAAGTTGCTATGTATAGATTCAAAAAGTTTAGTGGGTTTGAAACAGCATTAGTCTCAAGGTCGTTAATCAAAACCTTCCCACCCCTTTTTCCTTTGTGAATATACTTTTCTGGCTCAAGCTAGCACTTTTTAGTCACTTTAACTACAAAGTCAATACAAGTGTTTTTGTGGTTGAAACTTGGTCATTTGCCCTTCACTTCATTCCTCAGCTGTCATTACTCATGAAGACACTGGAAGGGAACAAACAAGGATCACTATTTATGGCTGAAGCTGACACCTGACAAACGCTTTTCCATTTACAGTGCATCCAGAAAGTATTCACACCAGGTCACTTTTCCCACATTTTTGTATATCACAATCTTATTACTAAATGGACTAAATTCAAAATAGACAAAAAAAAATCACACATGTATACTTATCTGCAGTCTTTTGTTAATTTACTGTTGAAGCACCTGTGGCAGCAATTACAAGCACAATTCTTGTTGTCTATGTTTTTACAAGTTTGGCGCACCCATTTTGGGGTATTTTCTACCAGTCTTTCTGCAAATCCTTTCTAGTTCAGCCAGGTTGAATGGTCAGTGTTGTTGGATAGCCACTTATAGGTCTTACCAGAGATGTTTTGTTGGATTTCAGTTAGGGCTTTGGCTAGGCCACTCAAAGATATGAGGAAAGAGGTCACTGTCAGTCTGGAATACACCATGGTCCTTCTATATGAACACGGCTCCCAGTTTCTGCCTCCAAACAACATCCCCACAGCATGTTGCATCCACCATCATGCTTTACAGTAGAGACAATGATGGCAAGGGGATGAGCTGTGCCTGCTTTTTTGCAGACTAGACAACTGGAGTTAAGACAAAAACGTTCTGTTTCGATTTTTATCAGACTCGAGAATTTTGTTTGTCCTTTTCTCAAAACTTCTAAGGTGCATTTCTGCAAAATTCAAGTAGTCTGCCATGTCTGCCACTCTATCAGCCTGATTTGTGGAGAATATTAGCAAGGGCTGACCTTCTGGTTCATCCTACTATCTCCACAAGATAACCATGGAGCTCCATCCAAGCGACCCTTGGGTTTTTGGTCACCTCTCAGACCAAGGCCCTTCTTTCTTGATTACATATTGTGGTGAGGGGGCCAAGTCCAGTACTGGTAGTGCTTTGACTTTTTGCTTGGTTTCTGCTCTGATATGCTCTGTCAGCTGTGAGGTTATGTAGACAGGTTTGTTCTATTCCAAATAATGTTCAATCAAATTTACAAAAAATGTCTGATACATGTTTTCACATAACGGGATGTGTTGTGTGGATTGTTTTAAAGAAAACTTTACTCAAACGGTGTTAGAATAGGTCTGTAATGTTATAAAATGTGGAGTCTATCATATGTGGAAAAATTCAAACACTGCGAAGCCTTTCAGGATGCACAACATATTGTTCACACCTCAATTGAAAGTCATATCAATATTTATTAAAAATAAATCTTCAATATCATAATTTGCACAAATTTATGGTAATTTCACTGGTTTAATCTTGCCCTGTGTAGCTGTTCAATAAAGTTAAAGTCTTAATCATTACAATGCGAATAAGCCTGGTGAACAAGGCTGACTTGCTGCACAAAGTGTTAGTAATCCTTCCCAGCACTCAGGTTTAATGTGAAAATCAAACAGCTGCACTCTGGTATGCCTGACAGCTTACTGGCTCTCTGCAACCCAGGTGGCACTCAGTGAACAGTGTGCTTCAAAAACACGACAGATACGTCAGGAGTCTGGAACTTTCTTTATACTGGGAAACAAGGTCATGGTGAACGTTTTTAAATATAGGCCTTGGTGCCACAGATCTGAACCTGTGCCCAAAAATCCTCTGCAGGAGATCTGATTTACAGAGAGCAGCTTCTCTTCTATTGTAGGTGGGCTTTAGTAGTAATGGGCTTCCTATGGTGTATAAATCAGTCATAGCTTGCTCTTCTTACCAGGCATATGACAGGGAAATATACTTCAACAAGACTGATAAAGGTAAACACTGGTTTAACATGAACTAACACATTTGCAGAGAGAACTAAAACTGATCTGGCCCTTCATTTGACTCAATTAGTAAGGTACCTTTTTTAAATCAACATTGATAAGTAGAAGTAGGCAAAATTAAACTGACACAAAGTCCTTCACTTAAGCCCAGTAAAAAATCACATTATTGTTTTTGACCTTTGCTTTTTTTTAACCAAAAAACATTAGCATAATGCTGAAGTGGACAAAAAGGATACTTGTTTTTCAAATTCATTTGCAAATGAAAAAATTTGAAAAGTGTGGCAGGTATTTGTATTTAGCCTCCTAAATCAATGCTTTGTAGAACCACATTTCACTGCAGTTATAGATGCTAGTCTTTTGGGGTAAGTCTCTACCAGCTTGAACCATTCGGAGACTGAAATGTTTATCCATTCTTTGCAAAATAGCTCAAGCTCAGTCAGATTCCTGCTGAAGGACAGCACCTCCACAGCCTAATGCAGCCACCACCGTGTTTCATCATTGTGCTGATGGGTTCACAGTGATGTGTAGCTTTTACACCACATGTTGTGTTTAGCATATTGGCATGAAAGTTTAATGAAGGTCTCATATGACCCAAAGCACGTTCTTCCACATGTTTGCTGTCTTCCCTACATGGCTTGTTTAAATAACTCCTACGACAACTCAGTTGGTACAGCCATGACATCCAGACTGATGTCATAACAACAAGTATAGGTAAAGAAAACTGTTTAATGCAAAGGTTATATGGTTTAACAATGTTTAAAAAGCTTTCTGTTGAGCTAATAAGAAAGGTTTGAGTTTTAGTTGGGTTGTGGATCCTCTTCTGAGTAGGTCTAAGCTAGACTCTTCCATTAGAATAACTGATTCCCTAAATCCGTACTGCTCTGAGTGCTGTATGCTGAAGGTAAAATACAATTTGCTCATTAGTAATCAGCACAACCATTTTTAAAATAATTTTAAAGGTACATTTATCATGCAGCTGCTTTATCAATTTTGCCTCTACTCTAAAACGGCATAGATGTACTTTGGGATAAATAAATCTCATGGATAAAGGTATTTTGGGATATGTGTATCTGTTACTCACAGTTTCCGTTTTCCTAATTAAACTTGCTTTTTCCTCCGACCGCCACCTAGAAACAAGAATGACAGCATGAACTAATGACATAAGCTTGCGTTTTACTCCAGCTATGAAGGATCTTCATAAATTATTTCAGTTTAATTCCGTTTTTCATATAGTGTCAACTCACAACATATTGTTTGAAGGAACTTTAAAAGAAAAAGAGGTCCAATTCATTTTTAGTTATGCAAAATACAATTCTGCCCGAGTGTATTTTATATCAGTCCAATTCATTTCAATTCAATCATATAGGCCGATTCAATCCCAATAACACCCTGTTACATTATCAAATGTAGTCATAGCAAGCTGAAGAGAGTTTGTCCATTAACAATGCTAGATAGACCAAGCATACCTTAGTTGAATTTAGCTCCTAAAACTAATACTTTTCCAAACAGCTATAACTTAGTTATATTTAGGAGTCATTTTGGTTGCTGTATGCACATTAAATGTCTTAAAAGTCACATAAAAACCCAAGAAGCCTGATGGATTTTATTAACAGTTCTACATCAGCAATTATCCTTGAAGACATCAACATAAAGCGTGCCTGTGTGTGCTACCTTGGCTGGTGTAGAGGCTCTTTTGGTTTCCCACATGCCACGCTTACCCACTTCACCTGGTTTGGCTTCCTGTTACATTAAAGGAACTCAATATTAGACAAAGAAGTGGATTTAAATAAGCATGTGAAAACACATAAATTTAAAATCTTGATCACAAAAATGGCGTCCTGCAGAGCCGACCCCAGGCTGCATGGGGTGCAATATAATTAAGAGACCTTTAACTGCCATTGCTAGTCACTAATCAGCTGATTTTCCCTGTAGACCACCAAGGATCATATTGGGAGCAATCTGGCGGTCAGTGTGAACGACATGTAGTTGTGATTTTACAGTATTAAGCTGTATTTAAAATTCAGATGATGGACCAGAATGAATTGCATACAAACTTATGTTGTCATTTATAGCACTGTTTTGCAAGCAGCATCAATGAAACATGTACATACATGAGACTGGAAAATTGGTCTGATTACTATTGTGCCCAGTTATGTCAAATGTTGCTAATTTGCAACCTACCTACATTTTTCTGTTGTATGTACGATGTTTAAATTATATTCATATAGACATTTTCTTTCAAAATGTTCAATTACCATTTCCACTGAATTTAGCATCTGCTTTATGGCAAAATAAAGCAATCTAAGGAAAACAAACAAAAAAAAACCACTTATTTTTTTACATAATAGTAAATAAATTCAGGCAGTGAGGGAATAACGTAGAATAAAAAAGAAATTGCAAAGGCAACAACAAATAGGAAACATACCAAATAAACCCAGAAATAGTAAATGACAGCCATCCTCTTAGACTGCTGTGTAGCCTTTTCCCATCAGGGGGAAGTATTGCTGCAAAAGTTTCAGCACGCGTAGCCAACAAGTCCCACCCTGGCCAACACATTTGACCTCAAAGTTATTTTGCTCATAAATTGTGCTTTAGAACAATGTGACACGTAATTCAGAAAGGCTGCCGTAAGGGGATATGGTGTGATGTCTCCAGAGAAGCTGGTGGGATTAGCAGCTTGTGTCCTACTTCTGGAAAAGAACACATTGTGCACCGAGTAGAGGTTCTGAAGTGACACAACTCATGTATTCACAGGTACCATGTGGAAATAAAGTAAATGTGTCTCTCAGTTTCTCATGTTTCTTTGACTTTTTTCTTTTGTCAACATTGTGATGTAGAATTATAAGTTCTTTGTTTGAAGGTAATAAGAATAAAACAACTCACTGCTGCTTAGTCAAGTACATAAAGTTAAAGTGAACCTAAAGTATAATGTTTTGAATGTTAAAAACAAAACACCAACACAGAACTGATCCCCAAAAGGTTGCAGCATTGGAAGTATGTTCTTTTTCTGGAAGAGCCTTTCATATGTTTTGATAAAAATACACAATAAATCTTTGAAAAGCTGTGAGGAATATAAAGGGAACTGTGATAGCAGATGCTGTTGGTTAAACAGCCCATGTGGGGTCACCAGACTACTGTCGCCTCCAACGTTCACTCATGGAGCTCTGATACAAAAAGACCGATATGTTGACGTGCAAAGGAAGAAATTAGCGTGCACAGAATATCAAAGGATTACTATTACAAAGCAACACGGGTGTCTTGTTATAGTTGTATGAAGAAAAGGATTTATCAGGTCTTACTGCTGGCTTTGCAGCTGGTGGTGGTGATGTTGCTGCTGCTGGAGCTGGAGCTGAAGCCGGAGCTGGAGCTGGTGTCTTCTCTGTTTCTGCTGGCTTTGCCTTCAAGCTGTTGACGCGTCCTGCCACACTTCCTCTGATACCAACCACATCCTGAAAAAGTTGGGAGAGATTCTTACCTTTAATATTTCTTCTGATGTTAGATAACCTATCTAATCCTGTCAGACATTGCACCTCACCTTGTTTGCAGGAGCTGGACTTTCAAGGGGGCTGCTCACGATGCCTTTCTCCCACATGCTTTTGATGTTACGTGTGCCTCCTGCAGGAATATCAGCCAAAGGAGACTTGGGGGATTTCACCTCTTTGTTTCCCTGTGGGACAAAAGCCAGGAGTCCAAATCTTTCATATACAGGTCCTTCTCAAAATATTAGCATATTGTGATGAAGTTCATTATTTTCCATAATGTCATGATGAAAATTTAACATTCATATATTTTAGAGTCATTGCACACTAACTGAAATATTTCAGGTCTTTTATTGTCTTAATACGGATGATTTTGGCATACAGCTCATGAAAACCCAAAATTCCTATCTCACAAAATTAGCATATTTCATCCGACCAATAAAAGAAAAGTGTTTTTAATACAAAAAACGTCAACCTTCAAATAATCATGTACAGTTATGCACTCAATACTTGGTCGGGAATCCTTTGGCAGAAATGACTGCTTCAATGCGGCGTGGCATGGAGGCAATCAGCCTGTGGCACTGCTGAGGTCTTATGGAGGCCTAGGATGCTTCGATAGCGGCCTTTAGCTCATCCAGAGTGTTGGGTCTTGAGTCTCTCAACGTTCTCTTCACAATATCCCACAGATTCTCTATGGGGTTCAGGTCAGGAGAGTTGGCAGGCCAATTGAGCACAGTGATACCATGGTCAGTAAACCATTTACCAGTGGTTTTGGCACTGTGAGCAGGTGCCAGGTCGTGCTGAAAAATGAAATCTTCATCTCCATAAAGCTTTTCAGCAGATGGAAGCATGAAGTGCTCCAAAATCTCCTGATAGCTAGCTGCATTGACCCTGCCCTTGATAAAACACAGTGGACCAACACCAGCAGCTGACACGGCACCCCAGACCATCACTGACTGTGGGTACTTGACACTGGACGTCTGGCATTTTGGCATTTCCTTCTCCCCAGTCTTCCTCCAGACTCTGGCACCTTGATTACCGAATGACATGCAGAATTTGCTTTCATCTGAAAAAAGTACTTTGGACCACTGAGCAACAGTCCAGTGCTGCTTCTCTGTAGCCCAAGTCTGGGGAATGCGGCACCTGTAGCCCATATCCTGCACACGCCTGTGCACGGTGCCTCTGAATGTTTCTACTCCAGACTCAGTTCACTGCTTCCGCAGGTCCCCCAAGGTCTGGAATCGGCCCTTCTCCACAATCTTCCTCAGGGTCCGGTCACCTCTTCTCGTTGTGCAGCGTTTTCTGCCACACTTTTTCCTTCCCACAGACTTCCCACTGAGGTGCCTTGATACAGCACTCTGGGAACAGCCTATTCGTTCAGAAATTTCTTTCTGTGTCTTACCCTCTTGCTTGAGGGTGTCAATAGTGGCCTTCTGGACAGCAGTCAGGTCGGCAGTCTTACCCATGATTGGGGTTTTGAGTGATGAACCAGGCTGGGAGTTTTAAAGGCCTCAGGAATCTTTTGCAGGTGTTTAGAGTTAACTCGTTGATTCAGATGATTAGGTTCATAGCTCGTTTAGAGACCCTTTTAATGATATGCTAATTTTGTGAGATAGGAATTTTGGGTTTTCATGAGCTGTATGCCAAAATCATCCATATTAAGACAATAAAAGACCTGAAATATTTCAGTTAGTGTGCAATGAATCTAAAATATATGAATGTTAAATTTTCATCATGACATTATGGAAAATAATTAACTTTATCACAATATGCTAATATTTTGAGAAGGACCTGTACATATACAGCAATGCACAGATTCAGGGTCAGCAATTGAAAGTATGTTTGTCTTATACATAAGATGACTGTTTTGGATATTTTAAAAGACATTGTGGTGTGTGGTGTGTTTCTTTGTCTTTTGCTGTCTCCATGTGTTTTGTGAAAGGACCGATGTGGCGAGGGGGTTGAAATCAGCCTCACCGATATTTAGTAGAACCATTGTTTGCTGCAACAAGTCTTTTGAGGATCACAGCTTTCCGTATCTACAGACGAAAACTTGTTCATTCTTTGTTGCAAAATAGCTTGGTCTCAGTCGGATTGGTTAGAGCACATTAAGGAGCATCAAGTTCAGGGTCTAGACAAAGATTCTCAATGGGTTTAGGAAATTAACTTTGACTGGGCCATTCTAATACACAAATATGCTTTAAGTTAAACCATCACACTGTAGCTCTGACTAGGTTCAGCATCATTGTCTTGCTGTAAGGGGAACCTCGACTCTAGCCTGAACTCTTTGCAGCCTCTACTGGGTTTTCTTCCAGGAATGCTCTGTGCTTAGCTCCATCCGTCTTCCCATTAACTTTAACCAGCTTCTCTGTCCCCACTTAAAACGATATCCCCTCATTGTGATGCAGCCACCATCAGATTTCTGGAGTGCCTCACTAATAGTTTTCTTTTCAACAGATTTTCACAACTGAACTGTGAATCTTCGCAGCTCAGAGTTACCATGCTCTTCTTGGCTGCTTCTCTGATTAATGTACTTCTAACCCAGCCTATATGTTTAGGTGGATGACATGTCTTAGTAGGTTTGTTTTCTATTTTTGGGTGATGGATTGAACAGTGCTCTATAAGATGTTTAAAGCTTGGGATATTGTTTTTAAGAATAACTTCACTTAACTCTGCTCTAGGAGTCTCCACTGCTTTATCTGTGGCGTTCCTTGGTCCTAAAATCTCAATGAAATCATCAGAAGTTGTGGTTGTAATTAGAGTATAACTTCAATGCACCTTATGCTATGTCTAACTTTACAGAATTTATTTGTTTTTATTTTCAGCAAGAATTTAAATACATGAATTTCCAGTAATGTTTTTTTATTTTTTGTTGAGGGTAAATTTACTAATATGTCTCACCTGAATGGCAGAGGTAAACTGTTCCAATCTGTTACCAATCTTGGGCACCAATGGAGTATGCGACAACCTGGTTGGGCTGTTGGGTGGATAAAAAAAAGGTCTGTATGTTAGTGATGAAACAGTGACTGGTTCATTCATTTATATTTATTCATGTATTAGTAATCTTGTGTCCCACCTTTTCAGAGCTGACTTGTTCAAAAATTCGGCTTTTTCCCCAATCTGCACAAGACAGCATTGTTGAAAGTTAACAGTGCATGTCAGCAAGCAGGACTTGTTGACACACAGAAACAGAATGGACCAACTGAGCTGGCTTATAGAGACAGACACATCTGCTGATGTTGGATGATACCTTTCAGATGATACATTTTTGGACTTTTTTTTAACTTATTTTTTACTCATTTTAAGTCACATAATTTTGAAATATTTTTTTTCTGATCTACTAATTAAGGTAATTTAACTTTAGATATGCATTTTGGTGTTTAAAAAACAGGATGTCCGAATAATACATTCACAGGATAATTTAAACTTAAAACTGTATAGGAGCACAAATAGCAATCCTTTAACCTTACAGGTCCTTCTAAAAAAATTAGCATATTGTGATAAAGTTAATTATTTTCCATAATGTCATGATGAAAATTTAACATTCATATATTTTAGATTCATTGCACACTAACTGAAATATTTCAGGTCTTTTATTGTCTTAATACGGATGATTTTGGCATACAGCTCATGAAAACCCAAAATTCCTATCTCACAAAATTAGCATATCATTAAAAGGGTCTCTAAACGAGCTATGAACCTAATCATCTGAATCAACGAGTTAACTATAAACACCTGCAAAAGATTCCTGAGGCCTTTAAAACTCCCAGCCTGGTTCATCACTCAAAACCCCAATCATGGGTAAGACTGCCGACCTGACTGCTGTCCAGAAGGCCACTATTGACACCCTCAAGCAAGAGGGTAAGACACAGAAAGAAATTTCTGAACAAATAGGCTGTTCCCAGAGTGCTGTATCAAGGCACCTCAGTGGGAAGTCTGTGGGAAGGAAAAAGTGTGGCAGAAAACGCTGCACAACGAGAAGAGGTGACTGGACCCTGAGGAAGATTGTGGAGAAGGGCCGATTCCAGACCTTGGGGGACCTGCGGAAGCAGTGGACTGAGTCTGGAGTAGAAACATCCAGAGCCACCGTGCACAGGCGTGTGCAGGAAATGGGCTACAGGTGCTGCATTCCCCAGACCTGGGCTACAGAGAAGCAGCACTGGACTGTTGCTCAGTGGTCCAAAGTACTTTTTTCGGATGAAAGCAAATTCTGCATGTCATTCGGAAATCAAGGTGCCAGAGTCTGGAGGAAGACTGGGGAGAAGGAAATGCCAAAATGCCAGAAGTCCAGTGTCAAGTACCCACAGTCAGTGATGGTCTGGGGTGCCGTGTCAGCTGCTGGTGTTGGTCCACTGTGTTTTATCAAGGGCAGGGTCAATGCAGCTAGCTATCAGGAGATTTTGGAGCACTTCATGCTTCCATCTGCTGAAAAGCTTTATGGAGATGAAGATTTCATTTTTCAGCACCTGCTCACGGTGCCAAAACCACTGGTAAATGGTTTACTGACCATGGTATCACTGTGCTCAATTGGCCTGCAAACTCTCCTGACTTGAACCCCATAGAGAATCTGTGGGATATTGTGAAGAGAACGTTGAGAGACTCAAGACCCAACACTCTGGATGAGCTAAAGGCCGCTATCGAAGCATCCTGGGCCTCCATAAGACCTCAGCAGTGCCACAGGCTGATTGCCTCCATGCCACGCTGCATTGAAGCAGTCATTTCTGCCAAAGGATTCCCGACCAAGTATTGAGTGCATAACTGTACATGATTATTTGAAGGTTGACGTTTTTTGTATTAAAAACACTTTTCTTTTATTGGTTGGATGAAATATGCTAATTTTGTGAGATAGGAGTTTTGGGTTTTCATGAGCTGTATGCCAAAATCATCCGTATTAAGACAATAAAAGACCTGAAATATTTCAGTTAGTGTGCAATGAATTTAAAATATATGAATATTAAATTTTCATCATTACATTATAGAAAATAATGAACTTTATCACAATATGCTACTTTTTTGAGAAGGACCTGTATATTTTGCTATTTGGAAGGAAATGTTTAAGGATTGACAAATGATGCTGGTTTTTTTTTTTTTTTTTACACGCTGACATTCTTTACAGTATAATGGTTTATTTTATGTAACTTCATTTGTTACTTTGTCATTTATAGTTTCCAAACTTGCAGAAATTCAAGGTCAGGCTTCCGGTTTAATGTAATATTTTATTTTACTCTGATGTATTTTGCATATTTGCAAAGAAAGAAATAAGCCAATGTTTCTTCAGTAACCTCGCCTCTTGCTCTCCACATAGATGACTATATGTACTGAAAATGATTGAAAATGACTAATATACATTTGCAACTTTTTTCAGAAACCACATGCTGTGTGGTTTGAATTTATGTTAAATTTGAAAGTCTTTTTCTCCAAATCTCACCTTAGAGGAGCCTTTGGGACTGATGGTGAAATCAGGTTTTGCTGCTTCCTCGCCCATTTGTTTCTTCTTCTCTGCAGCCTCTGCTCTTCTTTTCTCTATCTCTTCCTTCATCCTCTTTCTCTCCTCCTGTTATAAAAATCCCAGCGTGTTGTTAAATATAATCGAATTGTATGAATTATAATTCAGATATTGCCAGGTCAAGCCTTGATTTAGTCTTTTCAAAATGGCTATGTATATTTAGCCTGTGTGTTTTAGGAAGAAAAGACATTGAACAAAGTTTTAAAAAGTTTTAGTGGTAAACCACTTAAAACTGCTTATAACTGCAGATCTAGAGGTTAGTCATTTGAATAAGAAAGAATGATGGTACACAGGTTTGAATTCTTGGTCAATCATCTCCATTCCAGACAGATATGATATTTGGGAAGCCCATTCTAGACGTTTGATGTTTGTCCACTTTATTCATTCCAAAACCAGTTCTGATGCATTTTTGGGATCATTTTTCTGTTGAAACACCCAGGTATATCCTAGCATTGATGATCAGACGTAACCTATGACTATCAGAATAAAGGAAATTGGTCAGGATGTCAAGCGAAATCCAGGGAACTTAGAAACTGAAGGATGCTGGAACCCAGGTGTCACTGTCCACAGGGAAGTGGGTCTAACATCAACATGGACTAAGAAAACAAAGACATGGCAAGATCAAAAAAGCCTGATTGTAATTTACAGCTGCTGGTATAGACAGGCCAAATGCCTTTTAGAGGAATGTTTTATAGTCAGAGAACACAAAGATTACGCTAGGTTGCCTCATTGATAGGAATGGTGTTTGAATGGGTCAAGATGAGGCTTTACACCTAAAAACACTGTATCACCAAGCATGGCGCATGGCATAGTGGTAGACTGTGCAACCCATATATGGAGGCCTCAGTCCTCAGGGCAGCTATCCTGGGTTTGAGTCAGAACCCCAGGAACCTATGCCGCATGTCTTCCCCCTCTCCACCCCCCTGTCTGCCTACTCTGGAAAAATAACTAAAATAAAGGCCTCTAGTGCTGCAAAAAAAAAACAACAACAACAACAACACAGTACCACCTATCAAGCATGGTGATGGTAGCATCATGCTGAGGGGTTGTTTCACTACCAGTTGTACTAATGCATTGCACAAAGTTGGAAGAGTAATGAAAAAGGAAGACTAGATTCATTCCTCAACTTTACCTGCAATCATCAGTGAGATGGTTGAGGCTTTGAAACATCAAAGTGTTTCAACAGGACCCTGACTCCATGTAACCCTCTTACTAGAACTGCAAATATTTCCTTTACAAGAAGCACACGTTCACCTGCTCCTTGGCTTTCTTTTCCTCTTGCTCCTTCTTCCTCTGCTTCTCCTCCTCCTCCAGGATTTTCCTCCTCTCCTCTCTCTTCCTCTTTAGCTCCTCCAGTTCAGCTTCTGCATTGTGCTGCTTCTGCTTCATCTTCTCGAGCTCCTCGGTTTCCGTGTTGTTCCGTCGCTGTTTCAGCTCCAGCAGCTTACGCTCTGCCTCCTGACGCTCAGCATCATCTGCCTTGCTGGAAGGAACACTGTCCCTGCTAGCACAGTATTGTAAATCCATTATTTCTACCAGCACTGAACATTAAAGAGTGTCGAATTACAGTAGGTCCTCTGTCAGCTTAGCATTAATTTTGTGTATCAGTGACTCTAATTCAAGTTTATTTACATGGAGCGTAAAAGTAAAAAAGTGGAAAAAACTGCTATAGATGTGCAAAACACATTAACACATTATTTGCCCGTCCAATAATAATAATAAAAGTGTGGGGAAACATTTTTTCAAGTTTTACCTTGATGTTTTTTCTGTTTTCTTCAGTTTATTCTCAAAGATGGCTCCATTCAGTTTGGGAGGTTCATTCTTGAATAAAGAGGAAGAACTAGTTACACATATTACCTAAGCTGAAGGAAAAAACACAGTGCAAGTGAGAAATGTCTATACCCTCATCATAGACAAGAGTATCATCTATTGTTGAGATATATCTGTTTTTTTCAGGATGAAATGATCATAGAGACTGTAGTCTGTAGGACCTGGAAGATTCTGGAACATCACTGTTCTTGTCCACAGTGAAGCCAGTTTTAAATTGCTATGACCCAAGAGGGTGCTGATCAAGAATGAAGCCTGTGTTAGAAAAACTTCTTTCAGGCTCAATTGAAATTTGCAGATGTCAAAAAAGACAAAGATGTCCAGATGTCTTCTGGAGAAAATATTTATGAAGAGACAAAGATTGAGCTATTTGGCCAGATTGATGAAGTCTGTTTGGAGGAGTGACGTTGTGGGTAAGCACGGTGGTGGCATCATACTGCTATGGAGACAGTTTTGCTGTCACATGCACTGGAGCATTGCACAAAATGGGTGAAAAAAACAGATCATAGTTGGGTTTTTCAACAAGAAAATTAAACCAAATACACAATACTCAAATAGCCCTAACCCAACTGAAAATATATGGCCGTCCTTAAATGTCTGGCTCAGGCCAGAAAACTAACCAGTTTAATGATCTCTACCTAATCCTAATAAGAACTGTGGTCAAATATCTGAATTATGCCACCTTGTTAATGACTACAAAAAGTTTATGGTTTCTTTGCAGTTTGCTAATGGATATTTATCCAGATATTAATGGAGCTGTTTGTCTATCTTTATGCCTGTATGTAGGATTCTGGCTCTGTGTTTGTAGAACGTCCAGAACAACTTTAAACTTTCCGACCCAATTCCGGTTATCTAAAATAATTGAAGTTATCTTCGTAGCACCCATTCATAAATTCAAACATATTTATACCACCAAAAAAATATACATTTTTAAAGGTGTATTTCAATGCTGATGCCCATGATCAGGGTATGTAAACCTTTGATTGGTACTTTAAATACAAAGAACTACTAGTTTTGCTTTACCTTCTCTTTGAAGCCAAGTTTCTTTGGTTTCTCCTCCTAGACAGAAAAGGAACAGACAGATAAACAATGATAATGACTAAAGCATTGTAATCTATGGATAATAGCAGCTCTTCTATGAATGTGATGATTCTGAGACTGCCCTGTGCCCTCAGCATAAAAACAGAATAAATCTGATAATCTATAAAATCAAAATAACTGTCTTCTAGTGTCTGTTATAATACAAATAATGTTTCTTCCTTAATGACAACCTGAATACTGGAGTTTTTGCTGTAAGTCACATTCCTACCTCCTTTTTCTTCTTCTTCTCTTCGGCCTCTCTCTTTTTGCGATTATCCTCCTCTTCTTTTTTCTTCTTCTCTTCTGCCTCCTTTTTCCTCTTCTCCTCCTCATCTTTCTTTTTCTCCTCCATCTCCCTTTTCCTCCTCTCCTCTTCCTTCTGTTTCTGTTCTGCGTCTTGTTTTCTCCTGTCTTCTTGTTTCTTCTTCTCTTCCATCTCCTTTTTCAGCTTGTCCTCTTCTTCTTTTTTCTTCTTCTCCTCCAGCTCTATCTTCCTTAGCTTCTCCTCCTCCTCCTTTATCTTCTGGTCTTCAGTCTTTTGCCTCTGTTTTTCTTCTTCTTTTCTCATCTTCTCCTCCATCTCTTTTCTATGTCTTTCCTCCTCTTCCCTTTTCAGCCTTTCTTCCTCTTCCTGTTTTAGTTTTTCTGCCTCATCTTTCTTTTGTCTCTCCTCCATCTCCCTACTATGTCTTTCCTCTTCTTCATCTTTCATTTTTTCTTTTATTTCCTTTCTTTCTTTTTCTTCTTCCTCTTTATTGTGCTTCTCTTCCATCTCCCTTTGTTGTTTTTCCTCATCTTCTCTTTTTTTCTGTTCTTCCTCTTCCTTTATTTTCCTTTCTTCTTCTTCTCTCTTTGCTTTTTCCTCCATTTCCTTTTTCTGCCTCTCTTCCTCCTCCATCCTTAGCTTTTCTTCCACTTCTTTGCGTTGTCTTTCCTCCTCCTCTTTCCTCTTCCTTTCTTCTTCCTCCTTGTTTTGATCAGGAACAGCTTCCTCCTCAGCATCATTCTTCTCTGAATCAGGTTCCCCAGGCTCCACTTCAGTTGTTACCTTCTTCTCTTCAGTCTCCTAAAAATAAGTTACATATGAACATTCTAGTAATATGCTGATATCTATAAAGAGAAAATAGCTATTTCTTCTTTTCTATTACTATTAATACTTATACATGAAAAATACAATCACTTCTTATCTCACCTTCTCATCCTCCTTGTTTTCCTCTTCCTCCCTCCCCCAAGAGTTAATTTCAGTATCTGTGACTTCTTCCTCAGCAGACTTCTCCTCTGTTTTCCCATCTTCCTCCTCTGTCTGTTTGTTGCTGTTGTTAATGGAGGATTGCTCCTGCAGGCTGTTGTCCATGCCGTTTGTGGAGATGATTGAAGGGTCAAGGTCCTTCTGCCTCTCCATAGCCTCCTTCATTCTCTTCTGCCTGCGCTCTTCCCTCTTGGCCAGACGCTCCAGCAAAGCCTGGTCGTCCTCTGCTCCTCCAGTAGCAGTTGTAGAGGATTCGATCTCTGTCACGCTGAAAGAACATGAGTACATTTTTTCATAAGACTTGAAAATTTTTACATAGGTTCACAGTTCTGACTACAATCAAATGTCACATCAATGAGTGGATGCTTTATCAGCTTTGGTGAAACAGAGAAAATGCTTTAGCCTTAAACTGCGGAGGCTCAGAGTGAATTATTGTTGCCAAAATAAAAAATATCCTTTATGAAAAAACCTTTTACAGAAAACATCTTTGGTAGCACTACATAATACAGCCTGCACCTCCCAGGAACTTCCAAAATATTCCTGGATGTTTTCAGGTACTTTCCAGACCTTTCATGAAACTAGCCTGTTAAAACTTTCAAGGGCCACTGCTTCAAAAGTTGTGGGATTGTTTATGATCCATTTATTAGATTGCGCAAAGTGGCACCATTTAAATAGATAACTGTTCTGGTGAGTGTGCCCAGTAGTTTTTAACATTGGTGTTGCATGGGATGTTATACTAACTGATGATTACTAGCACACCTTAAAAAAAAGTGTTTACTTTATGTTGACAGTATTCTTGCAATGATAAACACAAAAATAAGCAAAGGTTACAGTACTCTACTGTTAACATATGAACAGCTGCATTGGAAATATTGGTTGTAAGTTTCCATTACATAGAATATAAATCCCATGTCTATCTAAAAGGCCCTGGGAAATTAGCTTTCTTGTGCAACTGTCCTGTACCTGTTAGCGTTGATCAGGTCCATTGTCCCAGACTCCTCCATGTCTCTCATTTTCTTTCTTTCTTCTCTTGCACGTCTCCTTCTCTCCCGAGCCTCCTCATCATCATCATCATTACTGTAAACACCCCTTAAACAACATGCAAACAGAACATGTTCACATTAACAGCAGAGAAATAAATCTATTAGTTGTTTTTTTTTCCAATAAGGAGGAGTTTATTCTAACAGTTAAACATTATGGATTAAAAAGCAAAGATTTATGTCACTTCATTGAAAAAAGGATTTTCCAACTTGTGAACCATTAATTAGATGAGTGAGTCTGTAAGATGTTGAAGAGAACTTCTTTTCTGGAAAAAACTAAAAATACATTGAGCAAATCTAAGGTATTGCCTCCTTCTTTATAACAAAAACAAAAGACCTGAACAGCAACAGTACAGGGGCGGATCTACGGGGGCGAATGGGAGGCAACTGCCTCCCTGCTGTAGAGCCTTGCGCCCCTACTTTTATGTCCTTAAAATATCAAGAATCACTAATAGCCTGTTTGTCCAAAAGCCTCTTACAACCTTCACATTAAACATTAAGTAACCGAAAAAATATTTATGGGTCGCTATGGCAGGCACCTGTTACTCTCCACCTGTAAACTATATACACTGCTCAAAAAAATAAAGGGAACATTCAAATAACACATCCTAGATCTGAATGAATGAAATATTCTCATTGAATACTTTGTTCTTTACAAAATTGAATGTGCTGACAACAAAAATACACAAAAATCATCAATGGAAATCAAATTTATTAACCAATGGAGGCCTGGATTGGGAGTCACACACAAAATTAAAGTGAAAAAACACACTACAGGCGGATCCAACTTTGATGTAATGTCCTTAAAACAAGTCAAAATGATGCTCAGTATTGTGTATTTGTGCAGACACATGCCATTGACAACATGTCAAATTGCATGGCTCTGGCAGTGCTCCTCCTGTTCCTCCTTGCACAAAGGTGGAGGTAGCGGTCCTGCTGCTGGGTTGTTGGCCTCCTACGGCCTCCTCCACGTCTCCTGGTGTACTGGCCTGTCTCCTGGTAGCGCCTCCAGGCTCTGGACACTACGCTAACAGACACAGCAAACCTTCTTGACACAGCTCGCATTGATGTGCCATCCTGGATGAGCTGCACTACCTGAGCCACTTGTGTGGGTTGTATAGTCCGTCTCATGCTACCACGAGTGTGAAAGCACCACCAATATTCAAAAGTGACCAAAACATCAGCCAGAAAGCATCGGTACTGAGAAGTGGTCTGTGGTCCCCACCTGCAGAACCACTCCTTTATTGAGTGTGTCTTGTTAATCGCCAAAGATTTCCCCCTGTTGTCTATTCCATTTGCACAACAGCTGTGAAACTGATTGTCAATCAGTGTTGCTTCCTAAGTGGACAGTTTGATTTCACAGAAGTTTGATTTACTTGGAGTTACATTGTGTTGTTTAAGTGTACCCGTTATTTTATGAAATTATAGTCCAGGCTTTAAAGATGTAGTCGATTTATGTTATAATCTGATGTTATAATAAAAGCAAATCTTACAACGCAGAAACGCAGTGAAACAGTATTAGATCATTCTAATTGTCGCTACATATTTTTTTAGATCAATGAAGAGGTCCAGTATTGCCACCCTGCCTAGACCTTTTGTGCCTACTTTGCCCCTGCATGTAAAATTTTCTAGATCTGCCACTGAACAGTGACATTAAGGTTTTTAGTTTTTATTGTTTTCTACTGTTCTTCTTCCATCCGTCCTCTTCCAATATATTAAATAGGATGCTACAAAACCCAAACATAAAGGCCATTAGACACAGCAGGGCTCAAAATGTTGTTACATCTAGATGACTGACCAATGGAACATCACATATAAAATAGAGAGAAACAGGATAAATGTTTTGCTGACAGGGGAAGAGAAAGAGATGAAGAGAGCAAAAACTACTAAAACAGCCTGAGAGTATTAGCACAAGTCATGGTGTGCTGAAATAGAAAGACAGTGAAAACATTCCAGTGTCTGCCACATTTAGAGAGAAGAGAAGCCGATGGGCTGGAGGGCAGGCTGAGTTGACCTGACTGGCAGGAGCTGGCAGAAAGACTGTGAGAAAATAGCTCGGAATGCTCTTTTTGCCGGGGCTCTGATAACACAAATGGCTTCTGATCTGGAATCAAGTCAATTATACTGATTTGATTACAGTATTTACCAAAAATCTTCGTTCAAGTCTTTCAAAAAGTAAACGTCATAGTTCTGCATTTTAAGAAAAACTCAATAAATAATTTTAGAGCTCTGTACCAAAAAAATTACCCATGAACTAACTGTCATTGAAATGTATTTTTTGATTCACATGGAGATAAAATCGTAAATAATATGTTAATCTGAGCTCCACAATAAGAGAAACATGAAGCACATTTATACCTGGCCCTGTATTTGTTTTGTTAAAGAGTTGATTTTAAATGTTATTAATTGTCAGCAATATACTGCAGACCATAGCTTAACCTATAATATAAAGCATCCAAGCATCATATTCATGTGGGATACTGTGATTGAAAAACAATGTTTAACTTTCCAAAACCAAATGCTTGTTCATATTTATTTCTTTTTTGTGGGAACCAAATTTGAACTCTCTTAGCAGAGCTTACCCACTCGTTATATGGTGCATGGATATCTTATGTGAAAGTGGAGCCAAGTTCTGTTAAAACACTTGTTTTTCAGATTTTGTTGGATGTTATTTGTGAATCATTGTGCTCACAGCAGTGCCAATTTTTGATAAGGGTAATATGATTCACCACCCATGACAGCATCTTGTCAGGGGTGGCGCAAAAATAAGTTTCTGTCATTCGCAAACTAAGTAAGTTTTTTGTTGCTTATTTAAATGTCAAGTCAATGGGGGTTTGTATCCTCCTATGTTGTGCAGATTCCCTGTTTGATGCTGAAAAGCTTTTGCACACATTTTGGAGGAAGCCAGTTGCAGTTATTGATATGGATGACAGGGCTCACTGCCCAGGGCAGCATCTGGGCAGTAGTGGAATAAGTGCTAAACAAATCCTGTAAATTACACACTAAGTGAGTTTTCCAATGCGTATTTGAATGCTCAGCCAATAGGGATGTGGATGTCTTCTTATTTTGTGCAGTTTTCCCTGTTTGCTTCTGAAAAGGTGTTGCCTACATTTGTGGAAGATACTAGAACTACCATTGTGTTCACAATGAACATTTAGACCAGGGAGAGTATTGCTAATCAAACAGCAGTTAATAAAAGTCCTAGTGGTGAACACCTTTTGGAAAAAACTGCATTTGAGGAACAGACCAATTTGTTTGCAGAAAAGTTGTTATTGCTGAAGGAAACTTGAGTCTTGTTTGGCTGTTGCTTATTTTCTCTATTGTCAATACTTCCACTCTCTCCATGTATGAGTCACATAAAACGGACGACCATAAAATTAGCCTTTTGTAAACAGCTCTCACCACGCCAGCTGCATAATTAAGAAATGCTAAGGTTTATTTCTGTGGGCATTTTCCCTTACTGCTTACAGAAAACAAGGAAATCTTATGGTCCAGATCAAAAAAAAAAAAAAAAAAAATCAATTTCACTCCAGGTTTCAGAGCCATTTGAGTTGTTTTTTTATATTGACCTACAGTTATAGAGTTAAATCTCTGTTGCATAAGTCAACATCATAGTTTGAAATCCAATTAAATTCTTTATGAAAAAGTAAGTCATTCATATTTTACAATCCTTTCTAAAGACTTACACAGTACAACTGCCCAAGTTTCAGAAGAACTATCCCTTCTGCAGTTGCAGAGAAGCCACTGGCGTTTTGTAGTAAACGATAATGTGTGACAAATCTTTTTCATTATTCCATCTACTTTGTGCAGTTAACCAGTACCACTGGCAGTAAAACCAACCCAAGCATGATGCTACCACTACCATGACAGTTGATACAGTCCTTTTAGGCTTGAAATCCTCAACTGGCTTTTAAAACACATATCTGTAAACGTTTGGCTTGTCCATGTGGATAACAGCGAATATAGGCAAAATTCTAGTTGGCATAAATTTGCAGTGTGCCCATTTTGGAGAAGGATATTTTTCTTGGAGGAAAGCCTGTCAAACCATGTTGATGTAATACTGCCATTGTTTGGAGAAAGCACTGATGTACAAAGATCTTCAAGCTCATGATAGGCTAGCTGTTGATCTGAAGCTAAAGAATGTTGCAAGTCTACCTCATTTTCCATTTTCCATCCACTCTAGAAGCCCACACCATGATAGTAACACCAACATGCTTGTGGGTACTGTTTTCTTAGGCTTAAAAGCCCCGAATTGACTCCTCTAAAAATTATTATTCTTGTCATGGTGCACAAATGCCTCAAACTTTGCACATGTCAGCATCTTTTGCACAGTTCAGCTTGGATTTGGGGTTTCTTTCTTTCCCCTGCAGACAGGGACACAGATGCTTCATTAGATTCCAGTTTATGATACCTTTGAGGTTTTGTGGTTCTTGAGCAGTTCTTGAGCATCCTAACTAATTTCTATTTTTTTGGGGTGATATTTTGAGTCATATGGTTGAAACATAAACACAATGGGTGTTCTAACAGGAAAATGATTTGGACAGAACTGGTTTTAGAATGGATATAACAGACTAAGCCCCAATATCAACCCTGCATTAAAATGATTAAAAGCTCAGTCTGTGGCTGCCAACCCAACAATTTAAACTCTACCATTCTGCCAAGTAAAGCGGCCAAATATCTTGCCAGAATTATACCAGTAGCATTTTAATGGTGACAAAAAAGCATTTGCTCAAGCTAACCTCGTTGAGGTTTATATATCTGCTTGAGCCTGCATGTATAATTTTGGCTTTGTGTGGATTGGAAAAAAAAAAAAACAACAACAAACTCAACCATATGTACCCAATTCTTTCAAAATGCATAAAGGTTGTATGTTGTATCATGAACTATTTAAATGCCTCGTTAAAAGACTCATATTAAAATGACAATAATTCCCATAATTAGTGTATGTAAACTTCTGACAGGAACTCTACATGTATAACTGTGTTCATGTTTGCATTCGAAATCTCTTTCATGTGTGCACATATTTCAGGGTTTACTCACTTTTCTGCGTCCTGACGCATCTGTTCTCTCCTCTGCCTCCTCAGCTCCATGCGCCGGTCAAAGTCGTCGTCCATGTTGCCCCAAGGATTTGGCTCACTTTCTCACTGCAATACACGAATATGATGGTTACATGTTTGCTATTCACTTCAGCATACAGTTATACCAGTATGTTCATTTTGCAATTCTGTGGGAATCATTACCACCATCCAAAAATTTGAAAGACAAAGCATCAGTGATTCCCAGCTTCGTATATGTGGCCCACCAGGCACACAGACCACCAAAGACAACTCAATGATATATGCAAGAGATAAAAAACTACAGTGCATGTTAGTTTACAATACCTTAGCAGCTCTGAAGTGTAGTCTCTTCCCTTGTCATGCATCAGCCTCCACAATCTGGTTTGTATCTCAGCTCTTCTGCAGCTAAAGAATTCCTATTTATTCTTTCAGTGACTTTGACTACCAGAAAAGGCAAAGCTTGTCTCTCTGCTCTCCCCATTTTCTTTCTCCCTCCTCCTCCTCAGGCTGACTTCAGTTTCCCTTGCTCTAAAGCCAAAAGCCCATTTTCACAAGTTTGTTTTAATTAATTGGAGGTTTTCTGTTGCTATACTGAAGTCTTACTTGTGGAACAGAAGGAATAAAAAGTCACACTTTATTTTAGTGTCTACAAAACACGGGGGGGGGGGGGCAATAGAGGTTGAACTCTTTATTTATCATGTTAATTGGAAAACTGGGAAGCCCATTCAACTCTGATAATCTACAACCCATTTATGTGTGAAAGGAGAATATAGAATATATGATCACATATGCATGGGTGCAAACAAGTGCAAAACATGATGACCTCAAAGGAATGACTTGGTACGCATTGTGGAGTAAAGAATTAGGTGGTTTCCCTGGCAATGTTATTTGTAATATGTATATTAAAATTTTCCGTATTAAGTTAACAAGCTTGGAATTTAGTACTAAATATAAACCATGGCCAATAAAACCCAGATAACTATTTTCTTCTGCTGAACACTTACCAGCTGCAGTGTAAGAAAGTAAATTCAGTTACATGAAGCCTGTTTTGAAGTCTTACAAGGAAAAACTTCAGGGAATGAAAGAAACAGCCAGGAGATAGATCACAGTATTGTTAGAAGTACAATTAAAAGCTTTTTAGAGGTTTACACCTGACCTTGCATCCGAACATAAAAACTGATGCTTTTAAACAACATATAACATAGAAAAAGAGACAAAAATCTAAAATAGAATTTGTTATTGTATGTTATTGTATGTCCCCTACAATGAAAGGAATTATGACTCTCCATCATAATATTTCACCAATTACGTAAAATATATATGTTTATTTCACATTTATTGGTAGCTAGTTAATGCTGGTGCAAAACCTTAGTAACATGATGTGATAAAACCAATACATTTGTTAAATAAATAGATTTTCCAAACTGTAAGGCACACTAGGCACGGAAAATTTAATGTTCATGAAAATTTGATGGATGTTAGGCTTAAACATTTATTTTTCTCTTTGAACATTTGAAATAATCTCTGACTCTTTAATCCGTGTTGTTTTAACAGTGTGTGCTATGTGTGCTCTGCACCTCACACACTGAAAAATAAAAACTATTAGTGGACGGATGGAGGAATGTACATAATAAAAATACAACATGTTGGTTAAATGCCCAAATTATTGCCAGATTTCCTTTGCATTAGTCAAAGAATGGTAAATAAACAAACAAACAAAAAAAGATGCTCTAGTTGGTTTTTATAGGGCATAAAAGAATTACTTGTATTTTTGCTGAGGCGCCAGATAAAACCAGAACACACCAGATAAAACATTCAGACTAATATAGCTGTCAGATGTTTTAAATTAAAGACCCAGCATTGTTTAAACCGGCCTGGGTCCAACAAGACCTCTGGATCTCAGAAGAGTGAAAAGTCACCACTTGTAGCAGGAATATAGCTTTCTACCCACTTTGTGTTTAAATGTCAGCGCAAACACATTCAGCCTGAACACAAGTGCTAACCTGGAACAGCTGTCCCATCGATCAGCAGACAGATGATTTGTGTGGATTAAAGTCTGCTGGGCTGAATTATTTCTGCTCTAATACTGAAATATTCTAAAAGCAGTACCACTGCCTCACTTAGAGGAAAATATTTATCATGTTCGCATTAAGATTTACACAGACGTTCACAAAGAGTACCCTCAGAGAATGCCATATGTTTAAACACACTTGGTATATAGTTATCTTGTTCATATATTTAAATTAAGACAGATCACACTCTCATGGCAAGTCGAGAGGACAGACTTTAATACAAACAATGCTCTGAAAAAGTGTCACCCTACACAATTCAGCCTTTGTTTTTTACTCTATCAGACAAAAATAGCTTAAAATGTAGTTTTCCCCCATTTTTTGGGGAAAAGGCTCTAAAAAAAACTGTCCATATATGCTATAAAATAATTGCTTCCCCTATAATTTATCACATTTTTGGTTAAATTTTACTAGCCAAACCAGGTGAAATTACTGCTAGACTGGTACAATAAAATGGGTTGCAGGGGACTCCAGTGAAAAGTGGACCATTTTGGAAGGTATGTGTCCCTGTTACATCTGGTGTAAAACTAACTCCGTATTTCAGAACAAGAGCATGATACTGACAGTCTGTGGCTGCTTTGCTGTTTCAGGACCGAGACAACTTGTCGTATTTGATGGAACCATAAATTAAAATCTCTAACAAAAAACTTGTGTTTGTGACCTTAAGCCCAAGCACACTTGGGTTATGCAGCAAAGCACACCAGAAGGCCCACCACTGAAGATAAAAAATGATTCCATTAGCCTTGTTCCCTTGTTTGGAAAACATCCCAGTCTTTTATGCTTTTCATGTTGTCCCCTTGCATGCAGATGGATGGACAGATTGACAGAAGGACGGACAGACAGATGGAAATTCGTAGTGGCCAGGTCAAAGGCTGGACTTAAATTAAATCGAGATGCTGATGTTCAACCTTAAACAGACTGTTCATGATTAAAAACCTTTTGAAGTGGCCGAGTCAAAACAATTACGCAAGAAGGAGTGGACCAAAAACTCCTACAGTGATATAAATGACTCATTACAACTTATTGGAAAGGTCTGGTGGTTGCTGTGGCTGAACAAATGGTTCTTATATTTAAGGCATTTACTTCTTTACATAGGGTATGTTTGGTTAGTTTTTTTCCTATTATAAATGAAATAATCATTCAACTGATGATCTCAAGTATTGACAAAAAAGCTAAACAGAATAAATCTGTAAGGGGACAAACACTTTTTAGGGCACTTGAGGTACCTTTGACAAATAAATGTTCATGAAGCAAGAAGCATTCATATGAGCACTTTTGTGGTTCAGTAGTGTTCTAAAATATGCAATAAAAGTAAAAATTAACAGATAAAGAAAGAAAGCCTCAATTTCCAACAGCTTTGATATGTTTTCACAGCAAATCCTGAAAAGTTAAATGAATCCAGAGCTTTGAATAATTACTGCAGAGCATTGAGACATATGACCCAGAGAGAAGACAGTGTGAAAGATGAACAAAGAGTACATTAGCCTTTTCTTTTTCCTGGCACTAAAGTTTACCTTAAGTTTGACGTTTGTTCATTTGCATCACTATTAACAAGTAAATCTTCACTTGGCTTGTTCTCATTCCACAGCAACCCCACTCCAGCATTAGAAAACCAAATTAATAAACTTTTTTCAGTCTGCTCCATTATAAAATGCTTCATTCCTGAGGTCGATAAATCTAACATTCTCATTCTAAAACTCCCCTACAGTTAAACGTGTAAACATTTAATATGCATCGTTTAGGTTACAGACCTTTATCAGGCAAACATGTTACAATGGTTAAATTCTCCATTAAATAGAAAGTGATTCTAAGTGCCTGACCAATCAAATCTATATTTAACCATTGTAACATGTTTGCCTGACTCTGTGACCAAAACATTGCATGTTAAAAGTTTACATGTTTAACTTTGGGGGAGTTTCCCCCTTCTTTCTGATTTCCCACATGTTCAAGCTATAGATGTGCAAAGTTTGTTTGAATTGCAGAAAGAGTGCATGCCTCCCGAAAAACGTTAACTGACTGGACATTAGCTGCAGACAGAGCAATGGAGGAGACAGGTACAGTTGGAGGACACAGGGGTTGGACAATGAAACTGAAACACCTGGTTTTAGACCAGAATAAATTATTAGTATGGTGTAGGGCCTCCTTTTGCGGCCAATGCAGCGTCAATTCTTCAATACAATACAAGTCCTGCACAGTGGTCAGAGGGATTTTAAGCCATTCTTCTTGCAGGATAGTGACCAGGTCAATACGTGATACTGGTGGAGGAAAATGTTTCCTGACTCGCTCCTCCAAAACACCCCAAAGTGGCTCAATAATATTTAGATCTAGTGACTGTGCAGGCCATGGTAGATGTTCAACTTCACTTTCATGTTCATCAAACCAATCTTTCACCAGTCTTGCTGTGTGTATTGGTGCAATGTCATCCTGATACACGGCACCACCTTCAGGATACAATGTTTGATCCATTGGATGCACATGGTCCTCAAGAATGGTTCGGTAGTCCTTGGCAGTGACGCGCCCATCTAGCACAAGTATTGGGCCAAGGGAATGCCATGATATGGCAGCCCAAACCATCACTGATCCACCCCCATGTTTCACTCTGGGCATGCAACAATCTGGGTGGTACGCTTCTTTGGGGCTTCTCCACACCGTAACTCTCCCGGATGTGGGGAAAACAGTAAAGGTGGACTCATCAGAGAACAATACATGTTTCACATTGACCACAGCCCAAGATTTGCACTCCTTGCACCATTGAAACCGACGTTTGGCATTGGCATGAGTGACCAAAGGTTTGGCTATAGCAGCCCGGCCGTGTATATTGATCCTGTGGAGCTCCTGACGGACAGTTCTGGTGGAAGCAGGAGAGTTGAGGTGCACATTTAATTCTGCCGTGATTTTGGTAGCCGTGGTTTTATGTTTTTTGGATAGAATCCGGGTTAGCACCTGAACATCCCTTTCAGACCGTTTCCTCTTGCATCCACAGTTAATCCTGTTGGATGTGGTTCATCTTTCTTGGTGGTTTGCTGACATTACCCTGGATACCGTGGCTCTTGATACATCACAAAGACTTGCTGTCTTGGTCAAAGATGCGCCAGCAAGATGTGCACCAACAATTTGTCCTCTTTTGAATTCTGGTATGTCACCCATAATGTTGTGTGCATTTCAATATTTTGAGCAAAACTCTGCTCTTACTGGTGCAATGTGCAATCAATGAAGACTGGCTACCAGGCTGGTCCAATTTAGCCATGAAACCTCCCACTCTAAAATGACAAGTGTTTCAGTTTGATTGTCCAACCCTGGAAATCCTTTTTAAGGTAGAGGGGTCAAATATTGAAAAGTCAGGATGTGGCATGTTGATAAACTCCAACTAAAGAAGACTGAAACTGAACAGTAAAATAAGGTTTAGTATAAGAGTGTGCAGATTTCTGCTTTGGCTTTTACAGCTGTTATATCCCCACCCTAACATATGTGTTTGTTTTCTAGTACAAAATAATACTTAAATTAAAGATCAAAAAAGGTTTGAGATGACTTACAATAGTGTATTTTTTATGTCACAAAAACCTGATATTTTCTCTTTTACTGTATAAGCTTATTTCTGGTTATTTAGATGTTATAGAAGCTTTTCTTAACACTCTCCCTGTAATTGATCACATATGTTATATATTCAGTATATGGATAATCAGCTGACCATATTCCAAACCAGATGAGTCTCTCAGTAGGACGGGGAAAGCACTTCAACATGCTTATAGATAAACATTTGCCAGAGAAACGTTTGCAATCAATCAAGAAGCTGCAGCTCCTTACTCCACTTGACCAAACATGGTCAGACACGAAAAGATCCCAGACCAGGATACAAATTCCTCACAGTTTACAAGCCACAAAATGCTGCAGTCATGACCTTTTATGTGGCGCCTTGGATTGTTTGTGTACAGGTTGGTGTTTTGTTTTGTGGCCCATTGGCTGATGAAGTTAGAAAAGTAAGCATATCTCGCACTTTAGTAGGCACAAGAAGATGCTCAGGCTCTTTTCCTGTTTGTGCATTTTTGTCTTAATGTATAATGACAGTACTCTGTTGTTAACTGTTTTTGGGAGACTGATTCATGAAACAACTTCGCAAGCAGATGCAGAAACTGTATTGAAAAATGTTGGGACGGAAGACTCCTAAATTTTAGAGTGAACTGCAATTGTCTCCACAACAGAGGACTGAGTGGAAATAAATGGCATGTGGTTACGTGCCTCCCAAGTCGGTGTACGCAGCCTCCTTTTATGGAAGCACACAGACAGTGTCATTTGTAGTGTCCCAGCTTGGTGATGCACAAAGCCACAGAATGAGAGCAAAGTTTACTTTAGTAAATACCTGCTGCTGTGGAAAGTGGCAACCTGAAAACAAACAGTTTCCCATAATGCTGCTGTTTGGCATACTGTTGGTGCTCTAAATAAACTGAATACAAAGGCTTTGGGAAGCTGGTGTGATATTTTTGGGCGTTCTAAACACAGGACTTCAAGAGCAAATTTAATCTATATTTGATTTTATTTCTTAATGGTGGATTTACGATTAATAACATCAAAGCATTTTACAATCATTCCATGATTTGCTAATGTGTAACCTGACATCCTCTCCCATTTAGAGGGTCCAGCCATTTTAACCAAAGAGAAAACAGCCCTTGCATCCATTCAGTATCACCAGGTCCAATTATGTTTAGAGTAATACATCAACACTTGCCTCAAAACTGTATCAATTTCTCACTCGGCATACATGATTAACAGCTTCTTTTCTGCATGCACACTTTAAAGAAAGGGAACATCTCCATTATGTTTGTATCTCGCATTTGCCCCCATGCTGACATCTGCATGGTTATTGAGCAACTGTTATTCTCATGAAATATGTCATAAACAGAAGAACCGGTCATTTAAAGGCAATGTTTATTCTGCAAATGCTTTTCTTGTGTTCCAACATTATTTCCTTTCTACATACATTATGGAAGCCAGGAGTGGCATTACTGTACCTTGCAACCACAAACTTTAAAAAAGTTGTAGTTTTTATGTTTTGAGGGAATTTGAAGGAAAGTGATACATTAATTTCACACTTTTTTTTTTTTTTCAAGGACAAAAACTGAGAAGAGTAGCGTGCATTTGTATTTACACCACCTACGTTTAAACTTTGTAGAACCACTTTATGTCTTTACATCTTTCCACATCTAGAGACTTAGTATATATTTATACATTCTTCATTGCAAAATAGCTCAAGCATAGTCAGATTTAATTTGGAGCATCTGTGAACATCAATTTTTTAAGTTTGCTGCAGATTTTCAATTGGATTGTGGTCTGGTCTTGTGGTAGCTCAGGCTGTATGTTTATTTTTGCTGCATGCATCTTCACATTAACTCAGACCAGCTTCCCTGCCCCTTCTGAGGAAAAGCATCCCCACATCATGATGCTACCACCACCATGTTGGGGATGGTGAGTTTGTGGATGAGATGCAGTGTTAGTTTTCTGTCTCACATACAGGTCCTTCTCAAAAAATTAGCATATTGTGATAAAGTTCATTATTTTCTATAATGTCATGATGAAAATTTAACATTCATATATTTTAGATTCATTGCACATTAACTGAAATATTTCAGGTCTTTTATTGTCTTAATACGGATGATTGTGGCATACAGCTCATGAAAACCCAAAATTCCTATCTCACAAAATTAGCATATTTCATCCGACCAATAAAAGAAAAGTGTTTTTAATACAAAAAACGTCAACCTTCAAATAATCATGTACAGTTATGCACTCAATACTTGGTCGGGAATCCTTTTGCAGAAATGACTGCTTCAATGCGGCGTGGCATGGAGGCAATCAGCCTGTGGCACTGCTGAGGTCTTATGGAGGCCCAGGATGCTTCGATAGCGGCCTTTAGCTCATCCAGAGTGTTGGGTCTTGAGTCTCTCAACGTTCTCTTCACAATATCCCACAGATTCTCTATGGGGTTCAGGTCAGGAGAGTTGGCAGGCCAATTGAGCACAGTGATACCATGGTCAGTAAACCATTTACCAGTGGTTTTGGCACTGTGAGCAGGTGCCAGGTCGTGCTGAAAAATGACATCTTCATCTCCATAAAGCTTTTCAGCAGATGGAAGCATGAAGTGCTCCAAAATCTCCTGATAGCTAGCTGCATTGACCCTGCCCTTGATAAAACACAGTGGACCAACACCAGCAGCTGACACGGCACCCCAGACCATCACTGACTGTGGGTACTTGACACTGGACTTCTGGCATTTTGGCATTTCCTTCTCCCCAGTCTTCCTCCAAACTCTGGCACCTTGATTTCCGAATGACATGCAGAATTTGCTTTCATCCGAAAAAAGTACTTTGGACCACTGAGCAACAGTCCAGTGCTGCTTCTCTGTAGCCCAGGTCAGGCGCTTCTGCTGCTGTTTCTGGTTCAAAAGTGGCTTGACCTGGGGAATGCGGCACCTGTAGCCCATTTCCTGCACACGCCTGTGTACGGTGGCTCTGGATGTTTCTACTCCAGACTCAGTCCACTGCTTCCGCAGGTCCCCCAAGGTCTGGAATCGGCCCTTCTCCACCATCTTCCTCAGGGTCCGGTCACCTCTTCTCGTTGTGCAGCGTTTTCTGCCACACTTTTTCCTTCCCACAGACTTCCCACTGAGGTGCCTTGATACAGCCCTCTGGGAACAGCCTATTCGTTCAGAAATTTCTTTCTGTGTCTTACCCTCTTGCTTGAGGGTGTCAATAGTGTCCTTCTGGACAGCAGTCAGGTCGGCAGTCTTACCCATGATTGGGGTTTTGAGTGACGAACCAGGCTGGGAGTTTTAAAGGCCTCAGGAATCTTTTGCAGGTGTTTAGAGTTAACTCGTTGATTCAGATGATTAGGTTCATAGCTCGTTTAGAGACCCTTTTAATGATATGCTAATTTTGTGAGATAGGAATTTTGGGTTTTCATGAGCTGTATGCCAAAATCATCCATATTAAGACAATAAAAGACCTGAAATATTTCAGATAGTGTGCAATGAATCTAAAATATATGAATGTTAAATTTTCATCATGACATTATGGAAAATAATGAACTTTATCACAATATGCTAATATTTTGAGAAGGACCTGTAGTGTTTTGCATGTGGATTAAAAAGTGTCTACATGGAACTACTTATGGCTTTCTCACACAACTGGCTCTCCTCTTGACACTATTTCATAAAGACTAAATTAGTGAAGTAAACAGTAAATACTTGTTCTGTCAAACAGATACTCCCACCTGCCGTTCCTCCAGGGTCATAAGACTTACCACCAGACTCTTGGCTGCTTTCTGGTTAAAGCTCTGTGCCGACCCTGTAAGTTAAGGTGAACCGCAATGTCTTTGTAGGTCTGCAGTTGTCCCATACATTTTCCTATTTCAGATAGAGGATTGAACAGTGCTCCGTGGGATGTCCAAAATTAGTGTTAACCCTGCTTTAAACTTCTGATCATCTTTCTGCCTGACTTGTCTGTTGTATTCCTTGATCTTCACAATGCTGTTCATTCACTAATGTTCTCAATAATGTTCTTTCTTTTTATTCCTACCACTGGGAACTCCTTTAAAACTGATGGAAAAGCTTTTCAAGTGACTACTTCATGATGCTTATCAGGAGAATGACTAGAGTGTGCGAAGCAGTAAGATGTCTTGAGCTATTTCACAATTTTTTGTTTGCTTCTATATATTGTACTTAGAAATGTTGATGTCTTGACTATTTAACTACAATGTAGAGAGAAATAAAGATAAGGAAAAGCCATTAAATGAAAAGGGGGTGTCCGAACCTTTGACTGGTAGAGTGTATTAAGATTGCGTTAAACATAGGTGGACTCTATTTACAATTGTGTGTCTTCTGAAAGCAACTGGTTAGACTTGAGCTTATTTACAGGTATCATAATAAAAGGGTCTGAATACAAATGCAGGCTGCACTATTCAGATTTTGTCTCTGTTGGGTAAAAACCTTGTATCTCCACTTTCAGCCATTTTGGTTTTCTTGTGAAACGTAAATCTATTGACCCCCTCAACTTAGGCCTTTGCTTTTGTTTTTACTTTTCCAGTGAAAAAGAATCAAAAACAAGACGTACCTTTGACCTAACACTACATCTAGATTTACATCTAGTGGCAAGAAGATTTCTTCATTTTCTGAAAAGTTACATTATTGCAGATGCAAGGTTTGCGTCTGACAGCAGCGATTCATGTTTTTAAAGTATTGTGACAACCATGTTTCCGTTTACATCCACTTCTATGTGTTGGTCTACATGAAATCCCAGTAAAATACATTAACATTATGGTTATACTGTGACAAAATGTGAAAATGTGACTACTTTTGCGAGGGACTTAAACAGCTGTAGATCTTTAAGCACATGCACAACCGTTTACATTTTCACACAATCTGACCTTAGTGATCAACAGAAGCGAGAGAGCAGGCTCTGGAGGTCCAAACACATTTTCAGTCCCCAACGAGACGAGCCTGTGCTTCCATTCACTGCAGTCCAATGTGGTTGCAGCTTTTACCTTCAAGACCATCTAAGGAATAGGAGTCTAACTGGACTTGGCATGTCCACCTCTGAGTGTCCACAGCCACACATCTGCTCAGTGTATGAGAAACAGGTTTTAAAAACATATAATGGCCCTGACTCCTGTTTTGGACAGAGCAGATACAAGATATCTATGGTAATAAGTCAGATCCAGGGTAAAAGAAGAAACACAGACTTTTAGCTTTTGTAAACGAGAAATTAGGAATTCTTTTGTCACTTTTTGTTTTGTTTTTTATTTTACGTTTTCACAACTAATGCTGTCGCCAGTCCATCACAGCGCAATACAGGGACACACAACTACGCACACACGCACATTTTTAACCTAGAAAGACCTAATTAGTCAAACCGAAAATTCACGTTTTTATGGGAGGAAGCTTGAGTAAACAAAGGGAGAACATGCAAATCCATGCAGAAAACCCCAGTCCAGGATTCAAACCAAGGACCTTCTTGCTGCATGGCTACAGTGCCACCAACTACGCCACCATGCAGCCGCAACACTTTATACTGAGGTAAAATAAAGTTAATTGCTACAGGTTACAGCTGAAAATGGTAGAAAAATTCATGCTTCAGTGTAACTGTTGTCTTTTTGATACAAATGAAACAAATATTCTTCACATATCTCATTTTATCCTGTCTCTGACCAGATGCCTTTATACTATCTTGTGTCTTCAAATTCAACGTGAATATATTTCCACATCCTAGTCTTACATGGGAATTAGATCGGTTTAGTTCATAACATTCCTCAAGTGGTAGATTTGTGAATGGTTAACTTGTTTATTTCGAAAATAAATTAAGCTGCTTTGGGATGGAAAATCAGTTTCTAAAACTCTCATTAGATAAAGCAATTGACCTAAAAGACAGATCCTCTTTAAGATTATCTGTTGTTCATAATGTATTCCATTCGAGTTCTCTGTTTAATGACCTCTGTACTAGTCATCATATAAAGACAGGCAGACTTAAATGTGGAAAACCTTTTCTGACCCTGTTTTATTGCAAACCTCATATTTTTATCTAATAAGTATATTAAATGCAAAAGCTAACGTCCCTTATTATTCACACAGAAAACATAACATATCATTGCACCAAATCTGATGATCAAACTTACCAGGGGTGCAGACAGTGATTGCTCCTGCTGGAAATCAGCAGATGAAGACCAGCCGGAGGGTTTATAAGCAAAGCATAAGTAGTCGAGCTCCGCCTGCTGAAGCTGCAATACTTTATATGTTGCACAGGGCAGATGCCTTGGTAAAGGCATAAAGTTTAGGTAGAAATATGCATTTACAAATCTGGACTTTATGGAAGGGTAGAAAGAAGAGAGACACGGTTGAGGGAAAGTCATAAGAGCAGGTTGCCACAACCTGATAGAGGACGCAAAAAAACGAAAGTGATTTGGTCCACTAAGACCAAAATTGGAACGTTTTGACTCACATGCAAAATGCTGTGTGAGGGGAAACTCACACTACTAATTACCACCAACACACCCTATCAAAGTTAATAAGACGATAAATAAATCCTATAACAAAGTTGTTAGAGGATACAAAGACTTGAAATTGGTGTTCCAAAGCCAGAGCTACAGAGGAAAAATAGAAAAACAGATTAGATCAAAGCATTGTCATGTAGTGCAAAGGCCCAGTCAAAGTTTAGACCTAAATGCATTTGTGACTATTTTGCTTCCGCCTCTCTGCCTGCTCAGACGCTTTTCTCCTAAGCTCCCTGCTTGCTTGCACTCTTTTACTCCTAACTTTTTATCTCTTAGCCAAAATTACGGAAATATTGGACTAAAACAACTTCTTACCAGCGACTCCCAAGGATTATTATTATTATTATTATTATTATTATTTTGTTTTTAAAGAACTTCGAACTCGAAAGCAGGACAAGTTGATGCCAGCTAATCAGCACAAAATTCCTCCCTTCACCACAGAGGACTTCGACAAACCTTTACAGAAATTGGCTGTTTTGGAGATGAAAATCCACTGACTAGAAGTGAATGTGGAGGGGAATATGGGGTATAACGATAATTCAACTCCGTCTGTGATCGCAAACAGTAACAGCCAGCTCAACAACTCAGCCGGCAATCAGAATACTGAGAATAAACCTACCGGCAGACCCCCCTGGCATGTTTTAGGGGCATGCCCAAAAAATTAAGGTGGATGACTCACTGGAAGATCTCAGCAATTAAATAAATTAGAAGGGCCAGAATTACAGAGAAATGCCCCTGTTTCCCCTGGGAAAAGGAGACTTTGACAGCGAGCTGCTGTCACAACAACTGATAGGAGTGAGACAGCTGGAAATAATGGAGTTCCCGTCCAAGACAGATTTGCTCCACTACAGAATGAAAAGCAGGAAAATGATCCATCTTCTGAGAACAATAAAAGGTTTGAGAATAACCTTCATTCTAAACCGTCTTCTCCTAAATTGCCAGAGAAAATGTTCCCCACCAGACCAAGAACCCTAATAGTGGGCAACACAGCTGTGGATGGGATTAAAAACTTCTGCAACAAGAAAAACACAGAAGTTATGATTGGTACCAGTAACGTGGTCTCTGATATCTCAGAGAATATTCTTGCAATCACAGAAAAGTGCCCGTCTCTAGAAAACATTATTATACGCTGTGGAGCCATGGATGACGTGGCTAAGAAAAAATCAGAAGGATTGAAGGAGGATTTCACTCGTCTTCTGAATATTGTTGGAGGTCTCAATATCAAGGTGTTTCTCAGCGGACCCTTTGCGGATTTTCTGTGGAGATGAGATTTTTTCCAGACTTCTGACGATTAATAACTGGTTGAAAAAAACATTTGCCACCACACCTGTGAACTTCATCGACCACTTTAATATTTTTTGGGAAAAAAGACAACTCTTCAAGCAAGATGGTTTCTGTTTGAACAAGCCAGGAGCCAGACGTCTCACATCTAATCTCTTCTATACAGTAAATAATCCGCCAGCAGCTTCGACCTTCAGCAGAGAACATGGAGTATCAACAACAATGATAACGCTGCCTCCAACAGCTCCAGCAGAAACAATGAGCCAGTTGGCTGAGAAAGAGAGGTCATCACAAAAGGTCTCCCCGTCGAAATCCACAGGAGAAGTGGACCCCCCCATTATACCCCATTCCCCAAAACCCAGACCCAGACCGACACCCCCGGTAAACCCCCTTTACCCCAGACCCACACCGCACAGAACTCTCCCATCTCCCCACTGAGCCCTCTTTTTGCTTTACTGGATTCTGATAAGATGAAAGGAGCTCTTAAAATGGGGACCCAAATGGCTCTGACATCTTCTCCATTCAACACCCCCCGTGGTTGAGGCCCTGCTACTAAACCAACATCTTCCAAATGCCGCAGACCTCCACCACCTCCTAATCTATCTCCTCCTAATCAGGACCTTCAAATCACTTCTCTGTGATACAGTCTGAGCCCCAGTGGTAACTCTATCAGAAATGAGCATGTCCAGGAAAAACCTGGGCCCCTAAAAGGAGATAGTTGTAAAATCTGTGTGCTTTTAGGTGGCAGAAAGAACAAAGCCAAAAGGATAAGAGACAGTAATAAACAATCAAGGAAAGCCATAAACTCTCAGGTACAACCACACACAGAGTTAATATCAGCAACTAAGTCATATAAACTGGCTTTACTGAACATTAGATCTCTGTCAGGAAAATAATTTTTAATCAATGACTTCATTACTGACCACGGTCTTGATGTTATGTTTTTAACAGAAATATGGTTACATGAATTTAATGAAGCTCCCATTCTGATAGAGGCGACGCCTCCGAACTACAATTTTCTTTGTGAGAGCTGACAGCAAAGAAAAGGTGGAGGGGTGGCCACTTTGTTTAAAGATTTATTAGAGTGTAAAAAAGTATTTCTGGGCAAATTTGACTCTTTTGAATATTTGGCTCTCTCGGTAAAGAGCCCGGTCCGAACCATGTTCTTGAATATTTACAGGCCTCCTAAGTCCAACTCAAACTTTATCAGTGATTTTAGTGAGCTTTTATCTGTGATATGTGTTTATTATGACTGCTTAATTATTGTGGGAGACTTCAACATTTACATGGACAATCTTGAAGACAGAAGTGCAATAGAACTATGTGACACTCTTAGAACGTTTGGTTTGACTTAACATGTTAAACAGCAAACGCACAAACAGGGACATATTTTGGACTTGATCATCACTAAGGGTCTAAACATTTCCAAGGTGTCTGTAACTGATGTTGCTCTATCTGACCACTTTTCTGTTATTTTTGAAAGCATCATCTGCAATGACTCAGTTTGCCGAAGAGACATGATAAGAAAACGCATCTTTAAGGACGGTGCTGCTGAAACCTTTAACCAGATTTACTCTTCTACCTCTACTTTGCCTTGTGACACTGTAGATGAGCTGGTAGATAACTTTCATTCTAAAATCTCGGACTTCATCGATTCAATTGCTCCAATTAAAGCGAAAGTTGTTTCTGGGAAGAAAATGTCTCCGTGGAGAAATGCTCCACCAGTCAGAAGTGAAAAAAAGGAGTGTCGAAAAGCTGAACGCAGGTGGCGAAAGACTGGACTCCAGGTTCACTATATTATCTATAAAGAGAGACTATACAGATATAACCTACAACTGAAAAATGCAAGGGAATCTTTCTTTTCTGAGATCATCAGCAAAAACATTAACAATGCTCGTGCATTATTTGCCACGGTCGACAGGTTAACAAAGCCTCCTGTAACTGTAGCATCTGAACTCCTCTCTACCAGGGCCTGGAATGAATTTGCTAAATTCTTTACTGAAAAAACCCAAAAGATCAGAGGGGCAGTCAGCACATCCACATCAACTCCAGTACCAATGTTGTCTCCAACTAGAACTGATTTTGACAAAATTTCCCAATTTCACCAAATAAACTACAAAAACGTAGAAGAAATCGTACAGCAAATAAGCTCTCCTTCCTGCTGTCTCGATCTTTTACCCACAGCTTTCCTTAAGAAAGCTTTGCCTGTAATAACATCTGATTTAACACAAATAATAAACACGTCCCTTTTCTCAGGTGTTTTTCCCCAGGCCCTAAAAACAGCAATTATCAATCCTCTATAGAAAAAGAACAACTTGGACAAGCTGATACTACAGATCTACAGGCCTATATCAAACCTCCCCTTCATCAGTAAGATTATTGAAAAAGCTGTGTTTCAGCAGTTAAACAACTTCCTAACAATGACCAACCGCTTCTATGTCTTCCAGTCGGGCTTCCTGCTCACCACAGTACAGAGACTGCTCTTGTCAAGGTGTTCAATGACATCCGTATAAATGCAAACTGTGGAAGAACCACAGTGCTGGTATTATTGGACCTTAGTGCAGCATTCGACACTGTTGATCACTCCATTTTATTAGAGCACCTGGAAAACTGGGTCGGCCTTTCTGGTACAGCACTCAGTTGGTTTAAATCCTACTTGAAGGACAGGGACTTTTTTGTGTCAGTAGGTAACTTTACATCAGAGAGCACAAAAATCACATGTGGCGTTCCCCAAGGCTCCATCTTAGGCCCCCTCCAATTCAGTATCTACATGCTCCCCCTAACTCAGATTTTAATAAACAACAACATAAGTTATCATAACTATGCAGACGACACACAGCTATATGTTACGATGTCACCAAGTGACCATGAACCCATTCAAGCGCTGGGTAAATGCTTAGAAGAAATCAATGCATGGATGGGCCTAAATTTTCTTCAGCTGAAATAAAGCAAAACTGAAGTAATAATCTTTGGACCAAAGGAAGAGCGTTTAAAAGTTAGCACACAGCTTCAGTTAATACAGCTAGAAACCACCAGTCAGGCTCGAAACCTGGGTGTAGTGATGGACTCAGACCTGAACCTTCAGAGGCACATAAAGATAGTAACTAGGTCGGCTTTCTATCACCTAAAGAACATCTCCAGGATTAAAGGACAAATGTCTCAGCAGGACCTTGAAAAACTAATTCATGCGTTCATCTTTAGTAGAATTGATTACTGCAACGGTGTCTTCACAGGTCTGCCTAAAAAGACTTATCAGACAGCTGCAGTTGATCCAGAACGCTGCTGTCCTCACTAGAACTAAGAAAGTGGAGCACATCACCCCAGTTCTAAAGTCCCTACACTGGCTCCCTGTTGCTCAGAGAATATACTTTAAAATACTTCTGTTAGTCTATAAATCACTGAATGGCTTAGCACCAAAATACATTACAGACTTGTTGTCAGTGTATCAACCACCCAGACCTCTCACGTCATCTCGCTCAAATCTACTCTGCGTACCCAAAACCAGAACCAAACATGGAGAAGCAGCTTTTAGTTCTTATGCTCCACTAATCTGGAATAAACTGCCAGAAAACTGTAAAAGCGCCGAAACCCTAAGTTGCTTTAAATCAAGATAAAAAAATTATTTGTTTAGAGTGGCCTTTGACTGTGCCATCTAGGCATGATTAGTTGCGTTTTCAGTCCAATTTTCCTTTCATTTTCTTGTCCATCATTCTATTCTCTTTATTTTATTTTACATTTTTAAATTACCTCTGCTGTTTGATTTTATCATTTTATTTGTTTTTCTGTGTCTGTATCTGTTTATTTGCTTTGTGATTGTATTGTAATTGTATGTACAGCGCTTTAAGTGTCTCGTTGCTGAAAAGCGCTATATAAATAAACTTACCTTACCTTACCTAAATTGAAAATTGACATTCATGTCTATCCAATCAACTGAGCTTGTACTTTTGTCCCAGTTTTGTTTCATTTCTACATACATGATGGAAGTTAGGAAGTCACATGGAAAACTGGGAGAGACATACCTCAAAAAACGTTGAGGTATGTCTCTCCCTGCTTTGTTGCAACAGCAGCAATAAATGGTTCTACCAAGTCTTGACTCAGGTGTGCTGATTGCCAATGTACATTACACTTTTCAGTGTTTTTTCTGAAAGGTACATGTCATCTCGTTCCAATTCCCAATTATGCACTTCTTTGTGTTGCTCTTTCACATTAAATCCCTATATAATATATTGAAGTCTGGGGTTGTAACTTGACAAAATGTGAAAAAATGTAACCAGATTGAATTCATCTTAAAACTTTTTTAGAAGGCACTGTAGTTAATATGATGCTGAATTGCCTAGCTTATATAGATTTAACAAGTTACTCTTTGAATCATCAGTCTAATATTGGATGCAAAAGAAGAGCAAATAGTCTGGGTCCATTTGTTTTATCCCATAGCTGTTTATTGCTTCCAGGCTATTGTGGGCAACAAGAATCCAACTTGTGCGCTGTCCAAACAATCAAACATTTTCTGATTTGTTTTCAATATTATCAGCCATATCAAAACATACCTCCATGTAGTAAAATAAAATTGAACCAGATAGGACAAAGCTTAGAAAAACAACATAAAAAACACATTAAAGTCAAGGTTACATAGCAACCTTTCAACTAGTGGCAACTTGTTCAAATAACATGAAATTAAAAACATCAGTGTTGCCTACCCTTAAGTATTTGCAAATACTCAAGTATTTGTCCATTTACTCTTATGACAGAGCGAGCCAGTGCACAGAAAAACCATGATGGGGAAACACAACATGAAAACACAGGTATTGCACAAATTACAGGGGTTGGACAATGAAACTGAAACACCTGGTTTTAGACCACAATAATTTATTAGTATGGTGTAGGGCCTCCTTTTGCAGCCAATACAGCATCAATTTGTCTTGGGAATGACATATACAAGTCCTGCACAGTGGTCAGAGGGATTTTAAGCCATTCTTCTTGCAGGATAGTGGCCAGGTCACTACATGATACTGGTGGAGGAAAACGTTTCCTGACTCGCTCCTCCAAAACACCCCAAAGTGGCTCAATAATATTTAGATCTGGTGACTGTGCAGGCCATGGTAGATGTTCAACTTCACTTTCATGTTCATCAAACCAATCTTTCACCAGTCTTGATGTGTGTATTGGTGCATTATCATCCTGATACACGGCACTGCCTTCAGGATACAATGTTTGAACCATTGGATGCACATGGTCCTCAAGAATGGTTCGGTAGTCCTTGGCAGTGACGCGCCCATCTAGCACAAGTATTGGGCCAAAGGAATGCCATGATATGGCAGCCCAAACCATCACTGATCTACCCCCATGCTTCACTCTGGGCATGCAACAGTCTGGGTGGTATGCTTTTTTGGGGCTTCTCCACACCGTAACTCTCCCGGATGTGGGGAAAACAGTAAAGGTGGACTCATCAGAGAACAATACATGTTTCACATTGTCCACAGCCCAAGATTTGCGCTCCTTGCACCATTGAAACCAACAAACGTTTGGCATTGGCATGAGTGACCAAAGGTTTGGCTATAGCAGCCCGGCCGTGTATATTGACCCTGTGGAGCTCCTGACGCACAGTTCTGGTGGAAACAGGAGAGTTGAGGTGCACATTTAATTCTGCCGTGATTTGGGCAGCCATGGTTTTATGTTTTTTGGATACAATCCGGGTTAGCACCCAAACATCCCTTTCAGACAACTTCCTCTTCCTCCACAGTTAATCCTGTTGGATGTGGTTGGTCCTTCTTGGTGGTATGCTGACATTACCCTGGATATCGTGGCTCTTGATACATCACAAAGACTTGCTGTCTTGGTGACAGATGCGCCAGCAAGACGTGCACCAACAATTTGTCCTCTTTTGAACTCTGGTATGTCACCCATAATGTGTGCATTTCAATATTTTGAGCAAAACTGTGCTCTTACCCTGCTAATTGAACCGTCACACTCTGCTCTTACTGGTGCAATATGCAATCAAAGACTGGCTACCAGGCTGGTCCAATTTAGCCATGAAACCTCTCACACTAAAATGATAGGTGTTTCAGTATCTGGAGCTCTGTAACACACCTAAAAAGCAGCTGAAATACCAAAAGCACAGTTTTAGCATTAAGGGAACAAGTCCTAATGTAAAAGGAAAATTGACATTAAAAGGAATAATATGAGCTTTAAATGTTATTTTGTTTCATTACTTTCTGCAAGACAGTAAAGAAGATGTTGAACAAATAAATAAGGTTCAACATACAGACAAGACAAAGACCAGTGTTTTCCTCAACATTTACACACAAAACAGTCCAGCACCTTGCTACATTTGGAGTACAAGTTTTTAATGATCACCTAGACCTCCAGTGCACAGAAACTATATCCTGCTTAAGCCAACAATCACACACACACACACAACTTATCTGTAACATTTAGAGCCATCTCACAACTGCAATGTGTTGTTGTTATTGGCTATTGTTATACAGAGTAATTCAAGTCTGTTTAAGACTCTGGCTTTCTACGGATGTAATGATCCAGCAAGCAGGCAGGAAGAACAGTGCACATGTAGTTAAGTTGCTTGTTTAGCTTTGCCCTGGTCCTCCACCTTTTTAATGGCTGCCTGAATCTTAGCCTGGTCTCCCAGCAGCTGTCGAGGTTTCAATGGTTTGAGGTTCTCATCCAGCTCAAGTTGCACAGGTATCCCGGTTGGTAAAGTCACATTGGCAATATCTTCATCTGAAACACCTGTTGGAAGAAGTAACAGAATTTAAATTATAAATATAATGAATTGTTGTCCATTCACAGTTGATAACAATTAACAATTGAAAGAAAACATATAAAGCAAGCTGATGTATTCATGCCAGCTGTCTAGAATGGATTTCTGTGTATAAGTTTATGATCATTAGGATAACGTGTCGCAATAGTATATTTGCAGTATTTTGTATGAAGATAGTTATGTCTATTTATTATTGTGACATTTACAAGACCATATGCCATAACGCCACTTTATTGTGATGGTACATTTAAAAGGTAATTACATATAGCTGTTCTCAGTCTAATGCCTTTACCTTTATCTGTGACTTATTTTGTGCTGCTTCAACACCTAAATTTTCCCCATAGGGATTAATAAAGCTGCATCTTAACTTGTTTCTAAAAGTAGAATGGGAATCAGATCATTCAGTTATCGGGCTCCTCTCCTGCAGAACCAGCTTCCAGTTCTAAGACCAGACCTAAAACTTTCATTTTTGATAAAGCTTGTGGAGTAGCTTAGATAATACTGAGCTATCTCTGTAGTTATGCTACTATATGCTTAGGCTCCTGAAGGACATACTGACCACATTTCCTCACTTATACTTTCTCCTACTACTCCTCCTCAATTATGCATCATCTGCAGGTTTGGCTGTCGTTAACAATATTGCATTAGCAATAAGTTCTCTCTATGTTTTTGCTTTCAATGGTCAACTTCTCTTGGAGGTTTCTTCCTAAAACCTTTTTTGTTCCCCTCAGTTGCTCCATCCATGCTCAGTATGAGGTATTGCTGCAAAGCTAATGGCTTGATGCAATTAATTGTCCACCATTGCCATTAATAGTAATATTTTCCTAGACTCATCTCTTGTGGGCAGACTGGTGTCTACAGTGCCTTAAGAAAATAATTATACTCCCTGTACTTTTGCAGACATTTTGTCTCATTACAACCAGAAACCTTTACGGATTTACTGGAATATGATAGTAGAGACAAACACAAAGATGTGCCTGATTGGAACTAAAAGGAAAATGCTGTGATCAGATGAGCTGAAAATTTAACTTTTTTGCAAAATGATGTTTGTGACACCAAGCTAATACTGCTCATCCCCCTAAACACCCAATCTTTAGTAGGGCTGAAACAATTAATCAGATTGATTATTGAAATAATCGTCAACTAATTTAGTAATTGAATAATTGTTAAATTGACTATATAGACACTAAAATATGCCATTTGCTAAAAGAACAACCCACTCAGAGCAGCAATCAGGCCAAAATTGCTCAAAAATATGTACATTTTGCATTTAAGATGAAAAACCTTTGATGGTAAATATGCTCTATCCAGAACACCTCAAGAGGCAAAGCTTTAGCTTCACCTAGTTCAAATTCTGTAAAAATAATCTCCTATTCAGCACCTTTTGCTGTCCAATAATTATTCGATGACCACTGATAAGCTGCTGAGTGTGACATGACCCAGTGAGACCCTAACGCTTACAAGTGTAGTTAAAGGTCAGCCCAGATTTCATATTACACTTAAATGTAACATAAACTTGTTGACCTTTTTCCACAAGTTCAGGCTTCCATTTCTGGACCTGAAATGCTGTATGTACTTCTTAATTCAGTGACTCTGATGAGTGATAGTGGCCTTTAAAGATGAGAAGTACATGCTGATTTCACTATATTAGTCAAACACAAAGAAGTGGAACACAGTAGTATACCTTCCAGGTGTTTAAGAAGGGCCCTGCAGCTGTTTCCGTGAGCAGAAATGAGCACAGTCTTGCCTCTCTGCATCTCAGGGACCACAGTGCTGTGCCAGAATGGCAGCAGCCTGTCCAGAACCTCCTTCAGACTCTCTGCTCGGGGCAGATTCTCCTTTGGCACATCGCATGTGGTATATCTGCGGTCATTGTAGATTTCCAAATAGTAAGGGTGGGATTCATCAATCAGAGGTGGAGTAATGTGATAACTCCTTCTCCACAGCTTCACCTTTTCCTCCCCATGTTGCAGAGCCATCTCTGCCCGGTTGAGTCCGATCAGGGCTCCATAGTGGCGTTCATTAAGCCTCCATGATTTGACAACGGGGACCCACTCCTGGTCCATAGCCTCCAACACCAGCCATGCTGTCTGGATGGAGCGGCTGAGTATGGAGGTGAACACCAAGTCAAACTTGTAGCCCTGCTCCTTGAGAAGCCTGCCACAATCCTGGGCTTCCTTCACCCCATCCTCGCTCAGCTTCTGGTCCACCCAGCTGCAGAAGCGGTTCTCCTTGTTCCAGGTACCCTCTCCATGCCTCAGCAGAACCAGTTTGTACGTTGACATCCTAAGAACTGGCAGCAGAAATATCATGCACGTTATTTAACAGCATTTAAACAAAGCAGGATATGTGTGTGACAATAACAGGGCTGGAAAATTTTTACAGGTGTATTAACACAAGTCACAAGTAGGTGATCTCAGTTCAGAAGCGGTGGATGCTTCGAGAGCCAGTTTGAGCAAAACAGAGAGCTCCTGAAGGCGGCTACATCAACAGCACTAAGCCCCAAAAACAACAGCAGGTGTAAACAACCGCTATCTACAACATGAGCATCACCTGGTCTACAGTGCAGCTAAAGGATGGGTGACCGGCTCATTTAAAACTACGTGTCATCACCGCCGTTCAGGAAAACAAGGCCGGCGTGTACATATAATCTTGAGTCTTTTCCCGAAACAACCAGAATGCATTTAAAAAATAATGCGCCACCTTACCTTGGATGAGTTTAAAACCCCATAGAAGTGCAGCTGAAACTGTGGACAGCAATCACCAGGCCACAGCAGGTGATTTATGTGGCGGTCGTCCAATCGCAAAGGTCTATTACCCCATGTGGGCGTTGCCTCCAGTGCATGTTATGCCCATATTAGGAGGTGCAGAATCTGTTCAGGCAAGCTGACAGTGGCGGAAGAAGAAAAAAGGGGAAGAGGACGAGGAGACGGAACTAGGTGGCGAGGGTCGGTGGTGAGACTACGTCGAAGAAGAACGGTTTTGGTGCGGCGCGGGAAAAACAAAAATAGAAATATATCGGATTTGGGCATAAACTGGTATGTGAATGGTTCGGTTTGAAATGGAGACAGGAAATGAGGAAGAGATGGATTTTGAAGGGTGGACGCCAGCTGGGAGAGGAAGAGGGAAAAGACGTGGAAGAAATAAAATAGATGAAGGAAAGGGAATTGGTGATATCCAAGGTAGCAAGCGAGAATTGGAAGGAAGCAGTTCAGAAGAAGAAAGGATAGTTAGGAGGAAAGTTATGAGGGAGGAATTTAAAATAATATTGAAACTTAAGAACGAGGAAGAACTGGATAACATCAGCACCATTGTGGTGTCAAGAGAGATAAAAAAAGAAAATTGGAGATGTTGAAATGGTAAAGATTTTGAGAGATGGAAACTTATTGGTAGTTTGTAAAAATGAAGAACAAAAGAACAAGGCTTTAAAGGTGGATAATATCTGCAAGAAAACGGTGTTGGAGAAAAAAATCATGGGAGAAAATAAAAAAATTAGAGGAGTGATTTATGGGATCCCTCTAGATGAAGATCTTGATAAAATTAAGAGACGTATTATTGGTGCAAAAGTGAATAACTTGAAGAGATTGTCAAAAACAATAAATGGAGAAAAAGTAGGAAGTATGTCAATCTTCATTGAATTTGACGAAAAAGAGTTGCCACAAAACATCAAAATAGGTTATCTTAGCTTTCAGGTTAGACCTTATATCCCTCCGCCACTTCGTTGTTTCAAATGTCAAAGGTATGGACACATAGCAGCAGTTTGTAAAGGGAAGCAGAGATGTCCTAAATGTGGTGAAGATCACAAGTTTGAAGAATGTAAAGAAGAAGTAGAAGAAAAATGTAACTGTGGAGGGCAACATAGAGTTACGTATGGAGGATGTGAAGTAAGGAAGAAGGCAAAAGAAATCATACAGATTAAAATGACTAAAAACATAAGCTATGCAGAAGCAGTTAAAAATGTGAAGGAACAGAAAACAAGAAAGATTGAACAAATAGCAAATCAAATTCCACAGCAAAGCAAAGTACAGTCAAAAGAAAATGTTACAATATCAGTAGAAAAACTAATATTATTCGTAGCATATGTTATCAACTGTACTGACCAAGCCAAGCATAAAACTGAGAAGATTAAAATAATAGTGAGAGGAGCTGAAAAGTTTTTGGGGTTTAAGGAGGGATCGTGGGAGAACATAAATAAAAAGTTGGAGGTAGATGGGAGACAAGGAACATCTGGTGAAAGTACATGTTAATATTACAATGGAATGCAAGAAGTTTAATTGCTAACGGACAATAATTTAAAGGTTATATTGATAGTCTTGAAGAACAACCAGAAATTATTTGTGTTCAGGAAACATGGTTAAAAACAACATTGGATTTTGTGATAAAAGGATATGATGGTGTAAGAAGAGATCGACAGGAGAGAAGTGGAGGAGGATGTGGAATATTTATTAAGCAAGGGATACAATATCAGGTATTAGGAAAAGGGAAAGAACTTGAATATATAGTAATTGAGATATGGGAATAAGAATGTAAATTTAAAATAAAAAAAATTTATAATCCATGTAAAACATTGTCAATTGAAATAATGGAGGAGTTAAATGAATATTTGGAAGGGAAAGTAATTTGGTGTGGAGATTTTAATGCAAATAGTACATTGTGGGGTAATTGTAATGATAAAAATGGACAAGTTATAGAAGAATTAATGGAAATAAAAAATCTAGTATGTATTAATGATGGGAGGGGAACAAGAATCAATGTAAGAACAGGGATGGAATCAGTTATTGATTTAACAATGGTTTCAAATGGTTTAGCTGGTAGTTGTGAGTGGGGCATTGATAAAAAATCAACAATAGGTAGTGATCATTATCCCATTACAATAAGAGTAGGATTAACTTTAAATAATAGGAATATAAATGTCAATAAAAAACTAAATTTTAATAAGGGAGACTGGACTAAATTTAGATACTTGAGTCAAATAAACTTAGAGAAAGTAGATATGAGAATGGATATAAATGATGTAAATTTAAACATTTGTAAGGTAATCATGGAAGCAGCAGATAATTCTATAAAGAAAGCAGGGTGTAAAAGTAATAAGAAAATGGTACCATGGTGGACAAATGAATGTAAAGAAGCAATAAAGTTAAGAAATAAAGCATTTAAGGTACTAAAAGGAAATCCAATTTATAAGAATTTAATTGATTATAAAAGAAAGCAAGCAATAGTAAGGAGAACTATTAAGAAGGTAAAAAGAGAATATTGCAGAAATATCTGTAGCACAATAGGGAAAGAAACAAAAATATAAAAAATTTGGAAAATAGTTAAAAGAATGAATGGCATAAAGAGAGAGTTTGAATATCCTATATTAAAAATAAATAATATAAATATAGTAAAAGATGAAGATAAAGTTGAAATATTGGCAAGAATATTTAGTAAAATTAACAGTTCAAATAATATTAGTGAAGAGGGAAGAAAAGGAAGAGAAAATACAAAACTTATATATAAAGATGCATTACAGAGTGTTGAAGAAACAAATAATCTGTTAAATGTTGAATTTACAAAAGCTGAATTAAATTATGCACTTAGGAAGACAAAAAATACAGCACCAGGTAAAGATCAAATTTGGTACAGAATGATAAGGCAACTTAGTGAAAAATCAAAAGATATAATATTACAATTATATAATAAAATATGGGAGGAGGGAAAGTTACCACTGAGCTGGAAGGAATCAATTATAGTACCAATAGCTAAACCAGGAAAAGATAAATCAAATCCAGGAAATTATAGACCAATAGCCTTAACATCAAATCAATGTAAAATAATGGAAAAAATGATTAATAGTAGACTAGTATATTATTTAAATAATAAAGGATATATGTCAAAGTATCAAAGTGGTTTTAGAAAAGGGAGGAGTACTAATGATCCAATGCTATGCTTAAAGCATGAAATTAGAAGAGCACAGGTAAATAAAGAAAGTGTAGTGGCAGTATTTTTTGATATAGAAAAAGCATATGATATGATGTGGGTGGAAGGATTATTAATTAAATTACAAATACTGGGCATTAAAGGGAAAATATTTAAATGGATTAAAGACTTTTTAACAAATAGGAAAATACAAGTTAGAATTGGGGAAGTGATCTCAGGAAAATATATAGTAGAAAATGGAACTCCACAGGGGAGTATTATAAGTCCGTTATTGTTTTCAATTATGATAAATGATGTATTTAAAGATATTGGAAAAGTAATGGGATGTTCACTTTTTGCAGACAATGGAGCTGTTTGGAAAAGAGGAAAAAATGTAGATTTCATTGTAAAGAAATTACAAGAGGTTATTATTGAAATAAAGAAATGGGCGTTACAATGGGGATTTAAGTTTTCAGTTGAAAAAACCAAAGTAATGATATTTAATCAGAAAAAAATAAACAAGGAAATAAAATTATATAACCAAGAATTAGAGCAAGTAAAGTATATAAAATTTTTAGGATTATGGTTTGATGAAAAACTCAAATGGAATATACATATTCAAAAAGTTGTTGATAAATGTAAGAAAATTTTAAATATTATGAGATGCTTGGCTGGCAGTGACTGGGGAGCAGATAGGAAATCACTAAAACAGATTTACACAGGAATGATAAGATCTAACATAGACTTTGGTTGTATAGTTTATGGTTCAGCAGCTAAAACACATCTGGTTAAATTAGATATTATCCAACATCAGGCATTAAGATTATGTACTGGAGCATTTAAAACTACACCAACAGCAGCAATAGAAATAGAAATGGGAGAAATGCCGTTCGAGTTAAGAAGAATAAAACTAGAAATAAATTATTGGTTAAATTTAAAAGGTAATAACTTGGATCATCCAATTTGGGAAATTTTAAATCCATGTTGGGAAAAAGAAAAGAAAGAAATGAAGAGTTTTGGATGGACAATTGAAAATAAAGTAAAATAATTTAAAATGATTGATTTAGAAATTAGTCAAACATCAATTATACCACCATGGATTCTACCAGAAGCAACAGTAGATATGTCAATAATGGAAAAGAAGCAAGATAAATCTTCCATAGTAGATAGTTATTCAGTACAGATACATTTAAATAATTATTATAGATATATTCAAATATATACAGATGCATCAAAAATAAATGGAAAAGTAGGAATAGCTTTTGTAGTACCAGAATTCGATCTAAAAATAGGAAAACGAATTACAGACGGCTTATCAGTATACACAGGAGAAATGTTGGCTATATTATTAGCTTTACAATGGGTAGAAGACATAAAACCATTAAAAACAGTCATTTGCTCAGATTCAAGCTCTGCATTATTAAGTTTAAAATATAATCAATCAGATAGTAGGATGGACATTTTATTAGAAATATTTCATACATTATACAGAATACAAAAAATGGGCGTAATAGTTATATTTGTGTGGGTTCCAGCACATATTGGAGTAGAAGGAAACGAGAGGGCAGATAAAATAGGAAAGAGGATAATTCAAAAACCTATTAGTTTTATAGTTAAAACAAGTAAATCTGAGGGAAAGAGTATTGTTAAAGGAAAGCTGATAGAAAAATGGCAAAAAAGGTGGGATGAAGGAAAAACAGGAAGATGGTTTTATAAAATTCAGAAGATAGTAGGAGAAAGAAGAAATGGAAGACGAAATAGAAAGGAGGAAAGAGTGATAACAAGGTTGAGATTTGGGCATACAGGACTTAATTATACACTTTTTAAAATTCAAAAGCATGATACTGGTAAATGTGATTACTGTGGAAAATATGAAACAATAGAACATGTTATATTAGAATGTCATAAATATGAAAGAGAAAGAAGATATATGAGGAGAGAGTTTGAAGGTATTAAGGAAAAGGTTAATTTATTAGATATTTTGAGGAAGAATTTAGGGAGTAAACATATACAAATAGTGATTTGTTTTTTAAAGAAAACAAAATTATTTCATAGAATTTGATTATAGTAGATAAAATTGTGAAAGTATGGAGGATATAGAAGGGTAGAATACAAAGTAATGTGTAAGAATGTCTATTTGTATATATATACATATAGGTAAGATATATTTATTTATTTAATTTGTAGAATTAAATATATATATATAAATAGATAGACCGACACGAACCACACTCCATACCAGTAAGTGGCGGTAATGCTACTAAAAGTTTGTTGCCAACCGCCAATAAAACCAACAAGAAGAAGAAGAAGAGACGGAACTAGCGCACTGTTGATGCGTTTGTTATTTACATGGGGTAGAGGAGTGATTCCCTTCTTTAAAGATATTTTCAGTATTGTCTTCAATTGTGTACAATTACAGTGGATCTATTATTGTAGTCATGTATGCATTTAGTACTAAAAGAGCAGGCATTGGCAGTTTTATCAATTTCCCTGGGCGAGACCCTCCTTATAAGGAAGACAAACGACCCGCTCCCCCTCCCTCTTGAAATGATATTCAAACTATAATACAACAATATATTTAGGAGTACTAATTTGTGTTAGCCTGCAGAATGACAAATATTGCATGTGAAAGTTCAGGATGCCCATTGGTCGCCTCGCATCACAGGTTTTGCGGGCGCATCCCATTGGGAGGAGGCCCTAGGGAAGACCCAGAACTCGCTGGAGGTACTATTTATCCCATCTGGCCTGGGAACACCTTGATATTCCCCCAAATGAGCTGGAGGATGTCGCTGAATAGAAATGCAGGGTAGATGGATGAAGGTAAATACAGGGCAATCCTGAAATAAAACCTGGTAAAGGCTGCAAAGGCTTAAGACCTATAGGCAGAGGCTTGCAATACAGAAGGGTTATGACCCTAAGCACAGAACCAGAGCTACCATAGAGTGGTTAGATCACAGCATATTCTTGTAAAAGAATGGTGCAGTCAAGGAAAGATTTAAATCCAAAGCTGGCAGAGAGATACCCTAAGACTTGGAGCTGTAATTGCAGCAGAAAGTAGTTCTACAAAGTACTGACTTGGGAGAGTTAAATACAAATGCTTGCCACACTTTGGTTGTGTTCACCGTAGAATTAACCCATTGAGGGGACCAGTTTTCAGTATTTAAGATTCTGAACAAAACAATGGTTATATAAGCTGTTAGTGAGATACTAACTTAGTTGTCATTTGCCCCTACAGCTCGGGTACAGCAATATTTCCTTACAGTGCCTATTGAGCATGCTGACAGAAAGCAATATTGTGCCATAACAAAACAATGCGACTGGCAGCAAGGCAAAATGATAATTTTTTAAATTTTTAAACATTAGCGCAGTACAGCATGGATGTAAAGTACTCTCAGTGTGTTTCTACTATGCTAAAAACCATGGGACAGTCTTATAAATGCAATTTACAAAAGGCTTCAAGCAAACCTCTGCAGAAAACTGTTTATTAAAGCAGACAAAGCCATTAAATTATGATGTAGTTTATTTAGATTTTTTGCAGAGTGCAAAAAACTGGTACATGTACTAAAATGTTAGACATATTTTTATAAAACAGTTCTAAGATGTGAATAGCAACATTTTACATCAGACACCAAGAAAATACAGTAAAGGTACTGCAAGTATTTTTGAGGATACACAGACATTTTGCAAGTGTTCTCAATAAAAACAACAGTACTCTGAACTTTCAGATGTGTTTCTTTTAGACATAAATCATAAGACTGGTTTATCTCAATAATGCACATTAGTTTTCCATATATTTTCAAGGATAAGCACCTCAGTGTGAATAACGATTGGCCGGTTCCAGTATAAACTGCTATTAGAATGTTTATTCGTTGTCATTTTAATCAAGTAAAACAAAGAAGTGTAAGCTTTTAGGACACTCTTAAGACTGTTTTACATACGTTGTCCTATGGCTGTTTGATTTTGAAGTCTATAATGAAGAAGAAAAGGTGAAATAGTACGGTAATATTTCTTAAGTGGAACAGACACAAATAGAGTTGAATACACATTATGCATTAATGAGTATTCAGCAAAAATGATCCCATAGTCAGCATGGTCAGTTTGTCGTCTACAAATCCAAACTGTATGAGAATTTATACTGAATCTACAGAGTGGTAGTCCCTCTACAGCAGTGACTACTGTGACGTCATCACAAATCTACTGGGCAGCATCAAACAGCTTTTTTCTGCCCTCCATCCCAGACATGGCATCCACGTTCTTACGCCAGTCAGTCACTTCTTCTTTCTGTGTGGCGTTAGAACAGAAAATATGAATCGGTTTATTCTAATGATACACCTGAGATGATTCTAAGCTCAGTGAGGATGCAGGTGCATGCTTGTTAACGTTGCTGCATTAAATATCGTTGCGCAGTAACTGATCTTTGTTGCAGATTAGGGTTTATTTCTAGACAGGAGTAATAGTTTATCAGTAAAGCATTCCGAAATTATTTATCACTCCTCTATTAATAGATAGATTTCAGATTTCTTTTAATTAAAAACACAAGCACATAATGCATTGTGTTTTCCCCTAAACTGCTTAAATAAATATTTGACACCACCAAACATGCAAGTCTACATCTTGCGCACTTACCTTTTCCTCCTCTTTCTTCACAGTTTTTAGGTTTGCCTTGAAGTCTACTGACTCTTTCACCTTCGCCCCGAGCAGGGCTCCCAGCATGGCTCCTGCAGACACTCTCACCTTCCTCAGGTTCGGTCTCTTCATCTTGCCCTTCAGCTCAAAGATCTTTTGAGACAAGTTTTGTATCTGTGCAAAACAAAACACAAGCCCGTCTTTACATTTAAACACTTTAAATTTCCATTGTATGCAGTCTGCATATGTTTCTTTTAAATGTCTGCTGTTGGAGATGTCTTTTTTTTTTCCTATTAAGATAAATTCAACACTCTCCACAATCCCACTCAATCATCTTAAAATGCACTGCTGTTATGGAGACTTGGTAACACCAAGATGCCATTTGTTGTTGCAGTTTTCTAATGGCGAGCTTTGAAGATTTTCTTTCTTGTATCCATTTTCTGACTTCAAGTTCAATGCACATTCAAAGGGCATGTTCTACTGTCTTTCCTATCTTAAAGAAAGGCAAAGAGAATGGGCCTCTTTGTCACACCATATTTATTTCCCAGGAAATAGGAAGTCATAGATTATTATTTAAGTTCATAGACACTCTAATCAACGTAAGAAAGTAAGGTCTAAATTAAGAAAATGCTTCAATTGCATTTATTTTATAGTGCCAGTAAGTGATACTTTTATTGCTTAAAAACAATTATTTTCTTAGTTTAGGAATTTTTATTTTTTTTAACAACATTGAATAGATAACTATAATTAGATTTATTAAGAACAAAAATAGTGTGAGATTGTGCTTCTTCAATGCAACTTGACATTATTTTAAAGCTTTTTGCACATCTTTACAACAGGGGGGCAATAAAAGTGGATTGTGCTCTATTTAGTGGAATCACTCACCTCTTTCTCATTTATTGCCACTTTGCTAGCAGTGTCGTAGCGCTCTTCATCGACCATGTCAATTTTCTGGTGGAGCTCTTTGCAAAGATTCTGTGGATAGAAACGTTTTGTTTATCATGCTCGTTGAAGGACCTTGGCACCTTATCCCTGCAGACTCACAATCAGCTGATTCATCAAATCAGCTGATACGCCACCATAGCTGCATTAAGACCAACAATAATTCTAAGTGAATTTGCTGCAATAATCTTAAAGGGGGTTTTATTTAATGGTAACCTGTTTCAATAGTAAAATGTAATACCTATATGGTGAGAAATGATTTTGCAAATAAAATTCTGAAAAGTGTGGTATGCATTTGTATCCAGCCCCCTTTACTTTTATACCACTAAATAAAATCAAGGTTAATAATTGACAAAGGCACATGTGTGCGATTTCATCTAAGCATAAATGCAACTGTGAAGGCCTCTGAAGTTTGTTAGAGAAAATAGGTTAACTAACAGCATCATGAAGAAGAGCACAAAATGGATGCACAATGTAATCTGTGGCAGCAAAATTAGAGCGTTAATGGGAAGAGATGGAGTTAAATACAGACCAATCCAGACCAAATAAAACTTAAACTAATTGCTTTGAGGTGTGATGACCAGGAATTAGTGTGTATAAAAGAGGTTATTTGAGACAACTAAACAATTAAAAATGGTTGGACAGCTGGATAAATGTATGCTATTCTTTTTACATCATCAACCAAAAAACGTAATGTATTCAATTAAAAGTAATACGTATACCTGTAGCTCCTGCATCGACAGGCCTGCCAGTTGGAGGGCTGGATGTCTCTCTTCTAGGATCCTCTCTCGATCAGCCTGTCTGTCTTGCTTTTCATCCTCCAGCATGGTCATTGCCTTCTTTAACAGTTTGGTCTGGAAAGACAACGAGTGTTTTCTGTTCTCAACGGGTGTGGACACATTAGCAAAGTTGGCCATTATTCACTCAGGGTATACCTTCAAGAACAGTCTACGAGATGCAGAGATCTTTGGCTTTGGTTTCTGTAACATCATGAAAAAAATTAAGATTATTTTACCTTCCACACACAATGGTAGAAGCAGAGTTAAAGCACACAGACTAAAACATAAAACCAACTGTTTTCTTGGTATGATTGTCATCTATTTGGCTAATATTTGTGGAGTTAAAGGTTCAAGCTGTTAGAACACATTGTTTTTAGACACTGACATGTCTGTACAACATTTGACATAAACCCATCAAAACTATTCTGACTCACCGAATGGGCGCTGAGGTAAGAATTTGTGCCAATAATGCAAAGAGAAAGAATAGATCAATTGTATTCGATATGCACTTATTTAATAAATAAATAGGTGTTCTACAGAAGAACTTACGTTTCAGACATGGTAGACAGTCCTAGTTCCTCCTTGTTAGATCTACAAACATCAGACAGATAGGATGAAAAGAATTGGTTATTTTCTCCATGTTTACTGTGTACAGTTGGAATCAGAAGTGAACCTAAACCTGAAGATCATTAAAAACTGCAGCTAAAATGTGAATGATGAACAATAAGTAAAAGAGAGGTATATTAGGGTATACATACAATGTATTTGAATGTAAAAAAGTGACTAAATTTCAGTTAAAACTACTGTAAATTGTTTTCCTTTGGTCTGATTCATGTTTATACCTCCTTAAAAAATCCTTACCTTTTAAAAGTGGGTTTCAAATGGTCAAGAGTGCCCTTGTCTGTGACACAAGGGACGAAAGAGGGCAGATATATAGATTTCAGGGCTCATGTGAGTGGCTCACTGAAATAGACTCTGTGTGATCACCATTCTTGGTCTGCATCTCTCAGACTGCACATGTATGAGGTGGGAAATTCTTAGAAGTTCATCAACCTGTGATGCTTTCTTGGTGTGTCTTAAGAGGAGGAGGTGAAATCTGATAGTGTTTTACAGATACGCAAAAAACAATGTGCTACTCCTTCAACTTCTTGAGGTTTAAACATTTTCCAGGTATGAAGGGTTTTTTAATTTTTCACAGACATTTCCATTTTGGACTCTGGGTTCACTATACAGGCACGTTAATAAATACAAATATTTTCTAAAAGTAATTTTTTTATGTTTTTGTTTATTTGACGCATTTATTTCACTTACTTTTGGTGATCATAGCTCACAGCTAATGAAAACCATACATTTTGAGTATTAAAAAAGGATTTAAACATACAAATCAATTACTGTTTGAGTAGAATAAAAAATGTGATAGAGAATGTTGCACAAGCAACAGGGATAACCACAGCCTTGAGAAATCTTGAGAGATCTTCACAACTCTTGGACTTAGGCTAAAATCATGTAATATTCTCATTTTCTGAAAAACTTATTTTTGTTCAGGTTTTCATTGTAAGCCATAATATCAAAATGAGCAGAAATAAATACTTAAAATATATCATGTTATGTCACTTTGTAAGCTGAATGGCAGAAAAAAATTAACTTTCAGTGATGTTTTAATTTATTTTGATGCATCTGTCAGACAAATTGAAGTTCTGTGCTTTTGTACACTTGAGGTGAGATTAAAATAATTTTAAAACCTGATAAGGACCACATTGTTTGAAAACAAAAAAAGTCCAGAAGTGGCAGACTGTTTACTCTCCTTTTTTACCATAGTGGGTCAAATTAAACTTTTATCAAGAATACCAAGAAGATTTCTAGATATAAATAGGAAAGAAAAACCCTAAAACATATAATTTCCTTTTTGTGGAGCATATGAATATATAACAGTCTGACAGAATGATAATAATGTCTGTTTTGGATTTTAGACGCTTTTCTATTGGCCGTTGCATTTTTTAAAGCTGAACTATATCAAGGCATTTACAACAGATAATGGTTAATAAAGAGCAAACAATATTGCTTAAAGTTGCCAAACGTTTTTGAACGCTCAAGTTTCTACAGGTGCTTTAAAGGGCTTTGCTGCCACCTGCTGGAGCTAAAAGGATATTTCCGCAGCAATTATTTTCCAAAAGAGTTATCAGTGTCTGTTTGCATACAGCAAAATTATGTGCAGATAAGATCATGTTTCTTCAATGCTTCTCTAATAGTAAAGCCTGTTCCATAATCTGGAAATATGATAAAACAGAAAGCAAAAATTATTTTTCTTTAGTTGCCAGAAGCATCAAAGAGCTTTTTCCTGTCCTCCATCCCTGACATGGCCTCCACATTCTTACGCCAGTCAGTAAACACCTCTTTCTGTTGGAGAACAAAACACCACGGACAAAAACACAGATTAGAAAAAATTATTTGAGGAAAATACGCCACTATGTTCAGGTTGTTGAAAACCATGTTCACCTTTTCTTCTTCCTTCTTGACAGTTTTGAGGGTCGCCTTGTAGTAAAAGGACTTTTTGTTTTTAGAGCCCAGCAAAACACTCAGCATTGCTTCAGCTGATATCTTTACTCTCCTCAGGTGAGCCTTCTCGAATTCACTCTGAATCTCAGTAATCTTAAAATTCATGTTTTCAATCTGCCCAAGAGAGCACACGATTATATCAACATAATAAATGAACATGTACAGGCAGGCATAATAATCTCAGTGGTATTTTTTAAGATACACAAAATTTACAGGCAAGCTGTGTGATGCCTTCAGACCCTCTTGGTGAGGCTGCAGGGGTTTTCCAGTTGACCTATGCAGCTCTATTACAATGAACGTGTGTTACTCGCTCTACTTCTGTACTCTCATCGCGTTATGTCTACTTTGTGAACATGACTTAGGGATGCTTGCACAGTTTGCAGCTGATTTTAAGCATAAAGGATGTAGAGACATGTAGTGGGATAAATCTCAATTTGAAACAACTGGCATAATTGGAGATATAAGCCCCACATATCTAGCACTAGTTATTGTTTGTATCTTTCTTAGCTCTTGTAGTGACCTTCATGTGCAGCATGAGTAGGGGTTAGGGAGCAACATATTTGTACTTGGTTTAAGCCTGTAGAGGGATGTGAGCTTCTCATTAAAGATATAGGTCTTTGCTCACACTAACTTTACTGTTTCTGCCAATTTTCTGTTCTGTTACACCACTGTAAATTGTGCTCTGCTTCAGCATACTTTAAGAGATTCTTTGAAAATATGCACAAAAACACTAGTGTATCTTTAAGGAAGGTGTGAAAAGGTGATTGAGTCTGTTTGAATGATCAGAATATGCTGCTCCCCTCAGCTTCACAAAGTTTAATTTTAAGTTTAATTTTGGGAATTGTTTTCATAAAATAATGATTTTGGCCACTAGTGGGAGCTGTATTATAAAGAAAAACGTTAAACTTTAAACGTCCCTTAAAATTAATGCATTCCTCTCCAGAATGAGTGAAATTTCAAAAGTAATTAGTGACTCTATCAATAATTGGTAATTGTAGGCAACCGTCATTTAGGAAAAAAAAAAAAACAGCTTTAGATATAATTGTAGAATAACCTAACAAATGAGTCACAAAATGGCAGTATTTATCATCGGTATTGGTATATGTAGAGTAACCATCCTCTTGTATCAATCTTGTCGTATAATTCTTTGTATAGGAGGCACAATGTTGTGGTATATTTAATATTGAATAACCTAAAACTGAAAATAAATTGGGATGAAACAGAGAAAATGGTTTTGTGATTATGTGGAAACACCTGCAGCTCCTGTAAAGACAGATCAGACAGATTCAGTGGAGGAAGTTTCTCTGCCAGAACAGCTTCACTCTCCTTCATCCTCTGCTTTTTTTTCCTCCTCCAGCATCTGAGCAGCAATGGCCAACAGTCTGATCTAAGAGTGAAAAACCATTAAAATGTGTGGATTTAAGCAGCATTTATTCTTTTCCAGTTTATTAAAATGTACAATATTTATAATTCATGCTAAAGCCTAACTAGGAGTATAAACCTGCGTTTTTAAAAATTATTTGCTTTGTATGCCTTTAATTAAACTATGGATTTAATGGAATCATTAACCCATTTCTCATACTACAGAACTCTGTGCACATCAATTTAAACAAAATAGAGTAGTTAGGGACATTGTTGCATAATTTAAAAAAATGAACTTAGGGACTAATGTCAAATAAATCAAAAATCTAACACAACCCAAAAAAGAAAAATAATTTGAAAGTCTTACCTTTAACTGAGGCCTTCTAGAGGAGCAGATCTTTGATTTTTTTTCTGTAATTCACACATAAAGAGCTTTTTTATTGTCTGGCATCAAATATATATGTCTATGTAAGATAGTGACATAAATATTCCAACAGATGGTGTTGTTCTGTGGGTGTTCTTTGGAAATGCAGCAGTTCTGGGATGTTTGTCCTAGTAGGGACACCGTAGCTCTGAGGTTTTGCCGCGAAAGCTACCATATCCTACACAGTTTGCTTTTACTTCCTGTAAGGAGGGCTGCATCTGCTGTGTACTACAATACAATATACGCCAATAGGTGACTAATATTGTTCATGCAGCTAATTATTTAGCATGTTAGAAGGGTTAAATAACTGAGTTAATGTATGTTTACCAAACTACTGTTTTATTGACAAGATTTAAGTTATCACACAGACACATATTAGAGCAGTGTTTATGCTTGATATTTGACATGGTGAAGATGACGCTAGAAGAACCACTGTTACAAAGTACAGTTAGTGCAATGTGGGTGCATACTATTGTCTGTTGTATGCTGTTGAACTGAAGAAGACAATTACTTTATTTTATTGTTTTATTTTGTTCTAAACGACTGAACGTGCTAAAGACAGTTTGCTTTTACTGCCTGTAAGGTGAAAGAAGAGTGACTGGAGGAAATAAATGCTTCAAGGTCTCGCCACAACGCAGAATCCTGTGTCTGGTGCCTCTGTTTCCGCCTGGAACACACCTCACCTACATCTAAAACACAACGCAGAGTTCACGGAGTGTCTTCCACAAGCTACGGACGCACAGAGGGACAGACTGGGTTACATCTATATTTTACTAAAGTCTACAGGGACAAACAAAAATATGTGTGTGCGTTATAAAAAATGTACTATATCTGATATTTACATGTCTTTCGGGGTGTAATTTAGGAGAAATAAAACACAATATAGTTTTCAATCTTAAGCATTACGGCACAATAACCAGTGAAGTTTGATTTATTGAGCAAACAAAAACACTCTCAAGATGATAGCACTTACCCATCTGACATGACTGCCCTAAATCACCACTCTAGAATTTGAAAAATAAAGGTATAATAAACATAAATGTTTTGTAGACAACATTGCTGCTTAATTTGCATTATAATACATTCTGCACATTTTCTTTCGTAATTTTCACAAGTTATATGCAAGCATTTCTACAAACTAGTGCAAATTAGAAATGTTTATGATGGCTAAAATTAAGTGGATTTGCATAGTAAATCTTTAGCAAGTTTCAAAACGTTTGAAGAGCACAAACAGTGCAAGTGTTAATATAAGTGATGAAAGTTTCTCCATAGGTGACAAAACCAGGTGAGTGACCAGATAATCCACAGGCATGTGACACAGACTCTGCTCAACCAGCTGCTAATGTTAAACAACAACACTGCCCAGTAACATGACCTGAGAGGACAAGATGCTGCTATGACATAGTGAGGGGTAGCAGTAGCTGTTAAATGTAATAAAATAAATAGAAAAATACTTACACTGAAAATGCAACACTAATCAATACACCAAACACAAGGATCTGTACCTACAGGCAGCAACACACCTCCTAGAAGAGCTCCTTGTGCTTCCTGAAAGACGATGGAAAAACATCACTCAGATTTATAGTGTCTCCTGTAAAGGAGAATGACTTACTGAAATAGAGTCATATCTGTTTTACTGCCACTGTTGGTCGACCAACAGTGGCATTTACAGGGGTTAGCAACAATATTCAAGCGGCAAAGGGGGTCATAAAATCTGCCACGTGGGTTCAGATATTTGGGTATGTTGAAATATTTCTGCAAGATCTATTAGTGGAAATGGCAGTGTATCCTTAGAGAGGGCTAAAAACAGTGTCAGATGTCCATGACTGAGCAGGGCCAGCTGGTAAAGTTCAGATAAAGTTGTCAAGGAGTCGAGCAAAAGGAAAAATGTCATTTATGCACTGGCTTTATTTATAGAAAAAATATTATAGTCCAAGAGGTCCAGAAGTGAGCTAGACTATCCCAGAGTATCCATTTCTGGTCATCTAATCTTCATATTAACTAAAACTGGTGTTTCATTCCCACATATGTTCAGTTGCCACAAAATGCCTTATGTTGTTTCCATAAAGTTGCTTTCTCCTGTCTTACATGTCAATAAAACAGACAATATTCAATGTTCATTTTATATTCAGTGCACACCATCCATCAACCATTTTCAGCACAATTGTTCCTTATATTTGTAATTGCAAACTATGGCATTAGACTTAAAACACTTTGTACAAACAGAATTGAGGTAAGACAAAAGCCAAAGGTTAATCCAGTTTAATTTTGGCCTGCAGAAGAACAAGGACAGTGAAGTGTAAGCTTGGCGTGGTTCCATGTTCACACACCTTTACATTCACTTAAGGACACATAGGAAGCAAACCATCAAATAAAAACAGCCAAGCAGACATCTTGGGTTGAATGGCTCCATATATTTACATAAGTAAGAACCTTTTATACCATTACCTTTATTGACTTTGTTTTACCCTGGAAAGAAGGAAAATAATACACTAAGATATCCTGATTTCTAGTATTTATAATATTCACACCCCTTGAACTGGGTCAGATTTTGTCACCTTACAACCACAAACTTTAGTGTATTTTTTGGGTTTTTACATGAAAGACCAACACAAAGTAGTGCATAATTTTACATTTTAACATAGGATTCTTCAAGGTTTGGTGTGCCTCTTTTATTCAGAGACTCCTACATAAAAATCAGTGCAACCAAAGGCCTTCAGAAGTCTCTGGCTTAGTAAATAGAGGCCATATTTGTGTGTAATTTAATCTCAGTAATAATGCAACTGTTCTGTGAAGGCCTGAAAGGTTTGTTAGAGAACATCAGTGAACAAACAGCATCATGAAAATCAAGGAGCACAGCAGACAGGCCAGTTAGAAAATGGTAGAGAAGTTTAAAGCAGAATTAGTTTATAAAACAATTTCCCAGGGTTGCTGTGCTCTATTCAGTCCACAACTACAAACCAACCAAAACATGGCAGTCCACAAACTGACAGGCCAGGATAGGAGGGCATTATCTAGAGAAGCAGCCAAGAGCCCAATAGTTATTCAGGAGGATCTGCAGAAATCCAAAGCTAAGTTGGAGAATGTTTTTACATGAAAATATTTAGTTGTGCACTCCACACACCTGGCATGTATGGAAGAATGGCAAAAAGAAAATCATCGGTAAAACAAATACCATCACAGGTCCTGTTTAAAATTTGCCATAAGTCATGTAGGGAAAATGGAAGAAAGTGATCTGGTCAGATGGGACAGAAATTAAACTTTACGCCTACATGCAAAATGCTGAGTGTGATGGAAATCCAACACAGCAATTCGCCATGCACACACCATCTGGTCATAGGTGATGGGGATTTGAAAATAGTACAATCCTTGCAGTGCAAAACCTTTGACTTGGGCAGAATTTCCCAGTCCCTATACTTTGTGTTGCCCTGTAAACTTTTCCACATCATATCAAATGTGGAAAAGTTCAAAGGTTGTAAACATTTTTACAAGGCACTGTATTTAAATTTACACATCCTTCACTTAGAAAATGGATTCTATATGAATTGAAGTTAATGCAGATGGTTTTGTGTTAATTTTAAACACACGAGTATGTGCTCCAGCACAGATATATAGATATACGGATTATTGGATGTATAAAGATTATTCACTTCCTGTCTTTATTTTAATTAGTTAAAAGTTTTATTTTTCGTTGTTTTTTGTTTTTTTTTACGTGTACAGTTGAGGCATTTCAGTCATACTTTATGGAGAAGATGGTTGCCTACATGTGCCTAGGCAGTTTTGCTCTACAAAAAGGATATCTCAAGACTGTATCCCTTTTGCGTGACTAAGTTTATTAAGTCCAGATTCAATCCAGCATCCAGCAGGCCACGTTGATGTTATAGTAATCTGTGTTTATACAACCTTCAGTCATTTTGACTAATCAAGTGTTGATGCTGCAGTAAAGTTGAGGATTTGGGAGATTGCTGGTCAACATTGCTTCTCTGTTTAGCCAAGAACTTAATGTTCTCTTCTTAGCTTTTGCTGACAAGTACCTGCAGAACTGCTAGAGTCGTTTGGTTTATTTATGTAAGCAAATATTTTATGTCAGCATCATAAAATAGGGATAAAAAGAACAACTACAAGATTGTCTTTCAGTTTTCACTAGGTTTTATTAACACTGTTATTTTCAGGCTTTTTGAGGTCAAACATTTCCTTGTTAGGGTTGACATAGGGCAGTTCAAATGTTTCACATGTGCAAAAATCTAATTAAAAAATTGCTGCAATTATAATTCTCTAATAATTTGAATAACTTTAAATATTGCACGTGAAGTTTACAGACACAATCATGCTTAAACTAAATGTCGTGTGTGTTTGCTATTTCCGAGTAAAGACAATCTCTGCATTGCCTTATATCATTTCTTATCCTGTAAAACAGTGTTTAATCTTAACATGTCCACAAAGATAAATCTACTGGTTGGCATTGAAAAGCTTCTTCCTTCCCTCCATTCCAGACATGGCTTCCACATTCTTCCGCCAGTCAGTCACTTCCTCCTTCTGATAAGGCAAAGAGAACAACTCTCAGCAATATTGAGAAAAGTAGATAAACTATACAGCATACAGTCATGTGAAAAATTAGGACACTCTACAACTGCCTGTATGTTTTCTAACATATTTGGACTTATATTTAATTCCATTTTTAACAACGATGAAAAATTTAATTCGTATAAATAAACAATAAAATCTGAAGAAAAGACCTTGAATTGTTTTTATATTGATGGGAAAAAAAATGCAATTTCTTGTGAGGAATAAAACAGGACACCCTCATATTCATACCTGAAATTGTGAAAAATAACACACAGGTGTATCATATGAAAGTGCATAAGTGCATATTATCTGAGCAGAATTAGCCGGCATTATAAAAGACCTTCGCCCCATTGAAACCTTAGACATTTGGTCTGATGCACTGTTAAGCGAGACTGACCACCATGGTGAGATCAAAAAAGGTGTTTGAGGTCCTGAGAGAGAGGGCTTTAACAACCTATGACTCTGGTAGAGAATTTTATAAAGGTCAGAATTTGAAATCAGCCATTGAACTGTACGGAAAACAGTCCACAACTGGAAGAGATTTTGAAAAACTGCTATCATGCCCAGGTTTGGCAGTCTAAACAAGTTCATCCCAAGAGCTGACTGCAAGATGCTACAAGTATTCTCCAAAAACCCTAAAGCGTCATCACAGGACCTACAGCAGGTTCCCTCAACTGTTGAAATGAAAGTGCATGTCTGTATAATCTCAAAAAGAGACTGGACTAGTTTAACTTTCATATTCGGTGTGCTCTCTGAGAAAAAAAGTTTGTTAGAGAGATAGTAGACCAAGACAAGGACTTCTGGAATGCTGTTCTTTGGACAGATGAGTCTAAAATGGGTCATTTGGACACCAGAGCAAATTACATGTTTAAAAATATACATTAATACTAAATTCATGGAAAAGCAACCCATACCAACTGTAAGAGGGTGAAGTGTCATGATTTGGGGACGCTTTGCTGAAGCAGAACTCTGGCCAGCTCACCATCATATAATTAAATCTACCAGAAGGAAGCTTGAGGAAAACATGAGACCATGACCCTGCAATATGACAATGACCCAAAACATACATTTTTATATGTTGTGTTGTTGTTTTCTTGTGGACCATGAGTCTGTTGAGTAAAGTAATCAATACCAGTAAATCCACCAAGAACTGGCTGAGAACTGAGAAATGGAAAGTCATGGGCAGCATGAGGGACTTGGAATGGGCTCTACATACAAGTAAGCCCTCAAACATCTCACAGCTAACAATGAGGAGAGAAACTTTGCTCAAACAGGTAGTAGAAACTGGTTGATGGCTACAAGAAGTGTCTCACTGAAGTCATTTCTACCAAAGGGGGTTAGACTTTAATAACGGGGCAGGGTGTCCTGACTTTCTTTAGATGGAAGACCCAATTTTGTTGATATATTCTGGTAAAAAAGAAAATCATGATAACCTTTGTTGTTTAAGTGCAACTAAATCTCTTTCTTTTCCAGAGATTAAAAGATCAAATTAAGCATTGATGTATGAACATTTCTGAATGATGAACTGAAATAGTGATGTGATGTTCTGGTTCTCTCACATGACTGTAAATACACTTGAACCACTTTGCTGTTAGAGTGAGGAAATTTACCTTTTCCTCCTCTTTCTTCACAGTCTTCAGGTTGGCCTTAAAATCCACAGACTCTTTCACTTTTGAGCCCAGCAGAGCTCCCAGCATAGCGTCAGCAGAGATCTTCACTCTCCTGAGAGCAGGTCGCTTCATCTTACCCTTTAGCTCAAAAACCTTCTGATTCAGATCTTCAATCTGTGGAAACAAATGTAAAAAAGTCAACTACAATAACCTGTTCAACATATCTTGTTGATAACAGTATAAAGAATAGATTCTCAGTTCAATTCAGAATTGAATCGACACATAAATCAGACAACATGAAGGAATGAATCCAGACCTCCTTGACGTTTTTGGCCACCTTAGCTTCAATGTCGTAGCGTTCCTCATCTGCCACATCTATCTTTCGGTGGAGCTCTTTGCACAAAGCCTGAAAACAGACAAAAAAAACTGAGATCAGTAACACGTTCTTTGAGCAAAGACCAGAGCCCTATAATTTCCTGTCTGGTTTAACATCATGCATCTCAAAGTTCCTGCATGTGTTACTCAGTCTAACTATGTTGCATTTAGCATCATTCTGAGGTGATATAGCAGGCAACCCACTAATATAAAACCACTTATGGAATGTGCTTTCTACCTTTTGAAATTTAAAAAACTATTGAGACTTGCTAATGTTATGAGATTACAGTTAAAGCCATTATTAAATATACAATCTACAGCACAGCAGGTCTACAATGTGTAAAGCATCTGACTAACTTTTCTTGGAAAGCAGATAACCCGGTATGCTTACCTGAAGGTCCTGAACAGACAAACCAGACAGCTGTAGAGGAGGAACTTTCTCTGTGAGAGTTACTTCTTTCTGCAGCCTCCTCTCCTCCTTCGTCTTCTCCAACATTTCTGCTGCTGTTTTTAGCAGCTTGGTCTGGCATGCATAAAAACTTAGTTGAAATAATCCACCATTTGGATAAAAAAAGACACTTAATAAAAGGAGACACTACCTTAAGAAATAGTCTTCGAGATGCAGTGATCTTTGATTTTTTCTTAAATAAAAGAAAAGCTGATTTTAGAACAAAATTATTAATTAGGTTTTATATGAGCTGCAAGAAATATATAAATTTCTTACCGGGCTGCGTTGGACATTAAGATATGAGAAAACAAAAACAAATAGGGGAAAGATTTAGTGTTAACAATTTCTATAATCTTGTAAATTTACGAATTTATTAATTTAGCTAATAAATATTCATTCTCATAAATTGGAAAAATGTTTCACTTACGCCTCAGACATGTTTGTTTGCTCCTGTTGGAAGATTGTACTTTTATTATTATCAGATCGGTGGTAGTTGCTACAGTTGATCAAACAAAACGTATTTTATTGTTTTTCTGCCATTACCCGCACATTTTATTCACATTTATTCACTCTCCCAAGTCATCCAGATCTCGGAACTGCAACAAACTAACACTGAGCGTTTAAATTAGTAACACTTCATGCAAGTGCAGTGGATAGTTGGAATGATGTTCCTTTTTTAATCCTATTTGGACTCTATCCAACCAGAGAGTAGACATCTCAAAATCACGAGGAAATTTAGCTTTTGTAAAGTGAACATTGAGCAAGTTTTTAATGCTAAAAAAATTATAGAAGCCTTTATTAAAATTCAGGATCTCAGCAATTACTTTGTAAAAAAGTCACATCACTATCTAAAACACATAGGTTTTGGTTTAAAAATTGGTATATTTGCATCACTTTCTAAAATATTTAAATGTATAAGCAGTTAGCTAACTTTTAGTTTCCCATTGAAAATGCTATCATATTCTAATCAGACTCAAACTTCAGATCAGGCTATTTACCATATTATATCAGATAAAATTTATCTATAAATTATTTTATATATACCACATTATCATTACGAGAAAGATTAACGTACCTTTTCTTTAATCTCTGCGGGAAAATGAGTTGATATGATATGTCTCTGACTTTAAATGACAAGAACTTAACTCAAGACTCCAATTTATTGCCTTCTGTGAGTGGCCAACTAAAATAGCGTCTTCTGTCCTGACAGCCAGCAAACTGTATATCACTACTCTCCCATCTCCTCATGCCAGGTTTATGGCAGCACTGTAGCACACTATAGTCTAAACAACAATATTTACAGAGCAAGTTGTATGTGTTTGCAAATTTTCCCCAAGTGGTTTTTCATATGATTTTGCAAGATATATATATATCCAATATTTGTGGACAATAAGTAATCTGTGTGCCTTGAAACAATTGTGGGTTGTCTTGGGTGGTTGCGACTGTAAGCGACTAATAAAAAAGTAATCTAGACTGTTGATGCTGGTGGGGGAAGGTTACAAACTGAATATTTAATCGTTTTAAAAAAATAAAAAAGGAAACAAAAGAAAAAAATAAGGGCGATAATTCAGCCATTTGGTCATTGTGCTTTATTCAGCTTTATGTGTATCACAAATAGGGAGACGGCACCATCATCTGTCGATTACAAATACTGCACTTCCATTGCATAAAACTCCTAATGCATAAAACTATTATTTTATCACAATCAATTTGCATTACATTACCGCTATTATTCCTGCAGGTATAGCATAATTTACATTTAATCATGACTAAACATTGTTGTAATCACTTTATTTCAGCATAAAATTTCGAACTTTTCAAACACACAATAATTCTGGTTTCAGTCAGAGAAATACGCTTAGATTCAACACTTACAAGCTGTTACGTTAGCATTTAGAAATGACTAACAATAACTTTATAAAATGTGTATTGTTTCATTGCCCTGTATTAAATAGCTTCTTCCTGCCCTCCATGCCAGAGAGGGCCTCCACATTCTTTCGCCAGTCGGTCACTTCTTCCTTCTGTTAGAAAAAAACAAAAAAATGCAAATGATTGTGAACAATTTTGTCATTTTTTGTTTTCATACTTAAGTGGATTTTGCTATTTTACCTTATCATCTTCTTTTTTCACCGTCTTGAGTTTAGCCTTGAAGTCGGCCTTCTTCAGTTTGGAAGCATCCGTGCATGCACCCAGCATGTCGTCTGTGGTTTTCTTCACCCTCTTCAGGCTGGGCTTCTTCATACCCTTCAGCTCAATGATCTTCTGTTTCAGTGACACAATCTGCACAACAAGCATCTTAGTTTAGGAAAGACCACAGCATCTCTTAAACCCAGATCCAGACCTACCTCAATCTCATTTTTGGTGACTTTAACTTGCATGTCATAACGCGTCTCATCAACAACGTCTAGCTTCTGGTGTAAGTCTTTGCAAAGTTCCTGTGGAAAGGAAAATACAGCAGTCAAAAGGATGTAAAACAGTGATGTGTTACTTACCAGTATTTTCTGCTAAAGTACCTGGAGCTCCTGGACAGACAGGCCTGACAGCTTTAGAGGAGGAACAGTCTCATTCACAACTCTTTCCTTCTCCAGTTCTTTCTCTGCATTTTCAGCAACCAGCATAGACGCTGCCTTTTTCAGCAGCTTCTCCTGAAAGACAACGTGGCAGTATTAGAGAGCCTTTGAAGACCACTTGGGCTTGCAAAAAGCATTATAAACAAGGGATGCCTAGATTAGTGTCCCTGACACTGATCTATATCATTGCTTGAATCAATACAGTGTTTAGGCTTAAAAACACAGCTGCAAAGTGCATCAACATAACAGATTCCTGTTTCCTCACTGTTACATGGTCTACAATTATTAGCATTTCTGTATGACAGCCTTAATAAGCTTCTCCAACACTGACCAGGTTAGGAAAGCTACTATGATGTTCTGACAGCACATCCCTTAAAATGCTCATAGCAGTACCTTAGGTTTCTAAAGATACATTTGAAACAAATAAACTCATTCAAATGCAACTCACGTTTTGTGTCTGCTGACAATATGCCTGTGCGGAGCCGTTTGCTGAAGTGCTAGGCTAACAACAGCGTGTTGGTAAAGTGTTAGTTAGCCTGATCTACGTTCTCACTGTCTAAGAAACACCTGTCTCAATCTCACCATGGTGTTTACTCTCATTTCAACAGTCATGAGAGCACCAAACTAAATCCCTGAGCTTTAAACAAGGCAAACCTCTTTGAAAGTACTGAAGTGATACTATTCTGTGTAATTTCAGCCAATTTAAACTGCAATAAATGTAGAGGTGTCCTAATGTATTCATCATCACTTTTTGTTGTTACATTTTACAGACATTTTCGAAAAGGTTTTTCTTCATCAGTTTTTAAAACATATTCATATTATTTCAACTCTTCAATCTTGTTAAAATTGATGTTAAGCATCCTTATCTCAAAATATGTTAGAAAAACACACAGGCTTTCATAGGTTATCCTGAATTTTTCATATAACTGTATGTTGGCATATCTAAACAGATTGCTCCATTTTGTATAGTGTGTGCATGTTGGGATGAAGAATGTGAAATAAACTGGCTAACACTATGAATGCAGCAAAATAAATTCAGACAGTATGCCAAATATAAGGACCATCATGGACTCTGATGCTGAGTTTTTAAAAATGCCTTCATTGGGATCCATAATCCCATACCTGAGATTGGGATATCAGATTTATACTTTGGAGTACTCCCACATAGTAAAGCTTCAAGACTTTACCTTTATGAGCAGTCGACGTGTAGCTGCAAATTTTCTTTTTGGCCTTCTCTGTGATAAATAAAAAACATGACACATTTCTGCATCATTTACTATGAATTCTTTTCTGTTGTATTTTTAGTAATTTTATATTACAGCACTTTGACTCACCGGTCTTCATCATCATGTAACATAAAAAACCAGACCAAAATACACAAAAAAAATTAATGCCTTGAAAAAGCCTTTTTGAGATGCAAAAAAATCAGACAATCATCAATCCTTTTAAAACGTGTTCATACACAATGCAACATTTATCCTGTATAATTCAACAGAAAAACAAACAAATATGGGGCAAAAATAAATAAAAAAGTTTCAATAACCCAGTTGCATTAGTGTGCACACCCTTAGATGTTTTGTTTCAATTTCAGCATTCAGTCTTCTTTAGTAAGAGTCTGTCAGCATGCCATATCTTGACATGACAATATTTGCCCACTCTATCTTGTTGAAGTTTTCCACAGTCCTCTTCAGGTGACCCCACAGCTTTTCTCTCAGTTTTATTTCTGGATTCTGCCTAAGCTAATCTAAAACCTTCATTTTCCAATTTTGACAAATGCTCTGTCTCACTGTGGTGATATAAAATAAAATCCATCTTTCCGGTTGTCAGCAGACATGTGAAGGTTTCTGGCCAGAGATGGCTGGAACTATCCACAAATAATTAATCCACCTTGACATAAGACTCTGTTCTGTCAGAAGGAAAGTAGCTCCAGAGCATGATTCTGCCACCACCATGTTTCACTGTGGGTATGGTGTTATTTTGGTGATGTTTGGTATTGTTTTTGTGCCAAAACATACATTAAAGAAGAGTGGCCCAAATGTTCCAGGTTTGTTTCATCATACAACAACGCATTCCCCTACAAGGCTTGGGACAATTTTAGCCAGGGAGGGGAATGAAATCCGTCCTGCTACATAGTCTAAACATGGAAAATACAGGAGATTGTTGTAACATGCAGAACACGACAAATCCTTGTTGGAATTTCCTACAGCCTTGCCCTCGGCCTCTTGGTAACCTCATTGGCCAGTGCCAGACTTGTTTTTTCATTAGTTTTGGAGAAATGGGCGTTTTTTGTGGCATCCCCGTTGTCCCATATTTTCTCCAGTTTTTGGTGACACCTTTGATCCAATTTAACTTGCTGTCAAACTAATCCTGTCTGGCTTTGCTAAAGGGTGCAAATGAGCAAATGTGAGAAAAATCGTGTTAGGACAACTGAACTTAATTTCAAATCAATCAAGACTCTGTGAACTCGATAAGCTTGGTAACTGAATCAAAAGATGCTTCAACCAATTATTACTTTTAGAGCTGGCACCTTTATATTTCAAGGTTATTCTGGTGTTTTTTATGGTTTTGGCTCTAATAATTTTTAACTTGAATGGTACAGGATATATATTACATTATTGGCTGATAAAGATTTGAAATGATTTCTCAGTCTCATTTTTTGCAAGTTATGAGGTTATTACTCACCCCTCAGACATCACAGCAGCTTATCGTTCCTGAGAAGAAACAAAGGATTTTACCAGCCATTTTAACTTTAATATATTTATTCCTTAACTAGAGCCATTTATGATACCTCCTTTAGTATTTCATGTGAGTTAATTTTGTATACAAGTATTTAATCTCAGTAATTTTAAAATACATTCTGTTCTCTTCCAGATACTTGTTTAGTTCACTTGATAAAAAGAGCTGAGGAGGAGCCTGTTGTACAGCTATATTTGACCACATTGCCACCATTCTTTCCTGAGTGACCAATTCTTCTGTTGCTTTGATGATTCCAGAGAAGCTACAAATCAACAACAGTTAATTAAAATGCCCGAGCAGCTGCAGTCAGATCTGCTTTTTTTGCCTATTCTTGTCATTGACTTTGAAGCAATGAAGGGCAAATTTGAACAAAAAAGCAGACTATTTAAGGGAGCTTGCTCCTAAATAGTCTGCAGCTTGCCAATCATTTTATAAAGGTTAATTATTATCAGCTGTCATATCAATAACCAAAATTTGTTAGTCTCATATTGCATTGGCTAACCTAGGGGATCAAGAATTTATAAAGACGGTTGAGGTGAAAGTCAAGAGGAGGCTGCCATGTTCAAAAAGTCATGTAAAGACCTTGACAAAAGTAATGACCTGGCCGTACCTCTTGTAAATAAATACCAGGGCAGTGTAAGTTTCAGGGAATGCAGCCTTCATTATTTAAGCAAACCTAGACTTGACTTGACCCAGACAAATATTGTAGATACTATTACGTAGATGCCTCGGCTGCTGTCACTGCCTTCTCTCCCTCTCACTATCCTGCAGTGCCAGTTGGACATTTCCATGCAGTGTTCTCAATAAGCCTAACTGACTTTCATTTGATACTGAGAAACGTCAATGACTGCTGTGCTTACCTTGACGGCGAGAGAACAACAGACAGGCCAGCAGTTTAGCTGCAGGTCACATAAAGGAAAAGCACTTTATGATAAATAGCAAAAGTTGTCTGTATTCAAGCAATCATGCTATTGGCTCATTAAAATAGACCCCTGTCCACCTGACAGTTCCCACATCACAATCCACAATGCCTTTTTGATTTGCCCTCAACCCATGACCCATTTATTTCATGTGATTGTCTTGCACACGGACACACCTCACACGTCTCTGCAATGACAGCTGAGCTACTCTCTTTCCAAAAGCTAAGAACTCAGAGCACGTGGTCTTTTTATACTGGTGGCATGGTGTTGCCAAGCAGTGGTCAGAGGATACTTTGAAATATGTGTTGTTCTAAGGAAGCTTTTAATGTTGGTAATACAATAGGCTATATGGTCCGGTAAGTAATTATAAATTTCAAACACTAGATGAATGCCACAGTTTTATTCTGGTTAACGACATGGATTAAGTAAAGTACGTGATGTGAATAAAGTAGCAAAATGGTCCTTAACATTGGAAGTGCATCCAGAAACCCTGCACTTAATAAAGTGTATTATTGTTTGTATAAAATGCTTTTTTTATCTTTTTTCTAACTCATAAACACCTTGACATCCCTTGTATGTAGAGGGACACAATGCATACCCTCTATTCTGGAAGGGTTTCAAAAGACCTGTCTATCTGTCGGTCTGGTGACATGTAAACTGATACATCTGACCTCAGTGTCCAGCAAGAGACAGACTAACCTCGAGACAAGGCGATAGGAATGAACACTGTCACAGGTCCATCTCTATGCTCTCCAGAGGCAACTGTGGCTCAGTGGGGAGAGTAGACATCCTGCAATCTGAATGTTGTGGGGTTTGATTTCAGCTTCTTCCTGCCACATGTCTATGTGGTGCCCCTGAGCAAGGCACTCAATGCAAGGTTGCTTACCAATCTGCGTATCGGTATATGAATGTATGTGCATTTGTGAGTGCGATTGGGTGCATTTGGCTCGAGCGTAGAGCCCTTTGAGTGGTCAGCATGACTGGCTTAGACCATTTTACCACAGTCCCTTGCAAAGTTATTCACACCCACTGAATTATGTCACATTTTGTTGCATTAAAACCAAACTATTACGTGCTTTTTGGGTATGAAGGTTAGTGTAAAATGAAAAGAAAATTACACATGATTTTTTTGAAGTTTTGCATTCAGTCATTCTAACCCAATTCTTTTCAGAACCACCTTTGCTGCTCCATTCTTTTTTGCAAAATAGCTCAAGTATAATCAGATTGGATGACGAGCTTCTATAAACATCTCTTGGCCCATATTTGCAGTATGGATTTAGGTCTGAACTTTGACTGGGACAGTCTAATATGCAGCATAATATAGGTTTTCTTTGAAAAGCTCCCTGTGTTTAACTCTATCCATCTTCCATTCACCTTTGAGCACCTTCATTGTCTCTGACAGTGACTCACTTCTTGCCAGTCTTCAATTAAGAACATGTTTGTGTAGTGTAGGACTGTGTAATATAATAAAAAACTATCAGTATTGCAAAATCACGGTGGGCAATACACAAATTTCAAAAAACTGCCTGGACTGCAATATGTGTTAGTTAACTAAATGCCATGCATTCAGGCTGTAATATAGTTGGTGACTTCTGTTGTTTAATGCAACATAAAAAGTTTTAGCAAGTAAAGAGGAGGTAAGGTGGCCAAGTCATTCAGAAATTGCAACTAAGTTGTTTCAATTCCAAAACAGCAGAATCAGTCAGAAGCAACTTTTTCAATAAACCCTGATTAGATTACTTATTATCTGGTGTCTATTATTGGTATGAATCCATAGCAGAAAAACAATTACACCTTTTTTTATTGTAAGTAATATCAGTCAGTCAATCAGTCATTTTCTACCACTTATTCCATAGTGGGTCGCGGGGGAGCTGGTGTCTATCTCCAGCAGTCTATGGGCGAGAGACGGGGTTCACCCTGGACAGGTCGCCAGTCCATCGCAGGGTAACACACAAACAACCACGCACACTCATTCATACACCTAAGGGCAATTTAGAGAGACCAATCAGCCTAACAGGCATGTCTTTGGACTGTGGGAGGAAGCCGGAGTACCCGGTGAGAACCCACGCAAAAGTAATATACAGGTCCTTCTCAAAATATTAGCATATTGTGATAAAGTTCATTATTTTCCATAATGTAATGATGAAAATTTAACATTCATATATTTTAGATTCATTGCACACTAACTGAAATATTTCAGGTCTTTTATTGTCTTAATACGGATGATTTTGGCATACAGCTCATGAAAACCCAAAATTCCTATCTCACAAAATTAGCATATCACTAAAAGGGTCTCTAAACGAGCTATGAACCTAATCATCTGAATCAATGAGTTAACTCTAAACACCTGCAAAAGATTCCTGAGGCCTTTAAAACTCCCAGCCTGGTTCATCACTCAAAACCCCAATCATGGGTAAGACTGCCGACCTGACTGCTGTCCAGAAGGACACTATTGACACCCTCAAGCAAGAGGGTAAGACACAGAAAGACATTTCTGAACGAATAGGCTGTTCCCAGAGTGCTGTATCAAGGCACCTCAGTGGGAAGTCTGTGGGAAGGAAAAAGTGTGGCAGAAAACGCTGCCCAACGAGAAGAGGTGACCGGACCCTGAGGAAGATTGTGGAGAAGGGCCGATTCCAGACCTTGGGGGACCTGCGGAAGCAGTGGACTGAGTCTGGAGTAGAAACATCCAGAGCCACCGTGCACAGGCGTGTGCAGGAAATGGGCTACAGGTGCCGCATTCCCCAGGTCAAGCCACTTTTGAACCAGAAACAGCGGCAGAAGCGCCTGACCTGGGCTACAGAGAAGCAGCACTGGACTGTTGCTCAGTGGTCCAAAGTACTTTTTTCGGATGAAAGCAAATTCTGCATGTCATTTGGAAATCAAGGTGCCAGAGTTTGGAGGAAGACTGGGGAGAAGGAAATGCCAAAATGCCAGAAGTCCAGTATCAAGTACCCACAGTCAGTGATGGTCTGGGGTGCCGTGTCAGCTGCTGGTGTTGGTCCACTGTGTTTTATCAAGGGCAGGGTCAATGCAGCTAGCTATCAGGAGATTTTGGAGCACTTCATGCTTCCATCTGCTGAAAAACGTTATGGAGATGAAGATTTCATTTTTCAGCACGACCTGGCACCTGCTCACAGTGCCAAAACCACTGGTAAATGGTTTACTGACCATGGTATCACTGTGCTCAATTGGCCTGCCAACTCTCCTGACCTGAACCCCATAGAGAATCTGTGGGATATTGTGAAGAGAACGTTGAGAGACTCAAGACCCAACACTCTGGATGAGCTAAAGGCCGCTATCGAAGCATCCTGGGCCTCCATAAGACCTCAGCAGTGCCACAGGCTGATTGCCTCCATGCTACGCCGCATTGAAGCAGTCATTTCTGCCAAAGGATTCCCAACCAAGTATTGAGTGCATAACTGTACATGATTATTTGAAGGTTGACGTTTGTTGTATTAAAAACACTTTTCTTTTATTGGTCGGATGAAATATGCTAATTTTGTGAGATAGGAATTTTGGGTTTTCATGAGCTGTATGCCAAAATCATCCGTATTAAGACAATAAAAGACCTGAAATATTTCAGTTAGTGTGCAATGAATCTAAAATATATGAATGTTAAATTTTCATCATTATATTATGGAAAATAATGAACTTTATCACAATATGCTAATATTTTGAGAAGGACCTGTAATATAATATAATGTAAGTAATATAATTATCCTAATTTTCAGTAATATGATTGCATAGCACTGGCTTTCCTAAAATGTTGCAGCTCTTTTGTAGTGTCTAACTAACAGTTTCTCTCAGTTTCTCCACCTGAGCTGTGGATCTCTGCAGCTCACCCAGAGTTACAATGGGCATCACCTCTGCCTTTTTTTCATAATCTAACCCTGCTTTAAACTTCTCTACAACCTTTTCTCTGACCTTACTGCTGTTTCCTGTCGTCTTCATGATGCTGCCTTGAGGCCTTCATAAAACAGCTGCATTTCTACTGAGTTGGACTCTATTTGATGATTACTTGACTTCTTAGAGGTAATTAGTTACATTTTGTCAGTGTTGCACATCAAATCCCAATATAATAGGCTTACGTTTGTGGTTATTCAATGGCAAAATGTGAAAAGCTTAAAGTGTCATGGAAACATTTGCAAGGCTCTCTATGTTAGTCCCTGGTGAAGAATAATGAATAGGTTTAGCTGTCAAAATCTTAAAACTCTGAACATTTTCTTCTCAGGTATTCTGCCGTTTGTCTGTTTTGGCTCTGAGTCAGTCTGAGGGTGAAAATGAGTTGATGAGACATTTAGTTTGACCTAGAGAGTTCATTGTGCTAAATTTGTAATCCCTTCATTCAGTGTTCAAATAAACTAATAAAACAGTGCAAGGTCCCAATGACCTAAAAATTATTGTATATCTGTCAGTTGCTGCCCCCTTGTGACTGCTTCATGGTTTGAGATGTAAAGGTAGCACTGGAGCTAATAGACACACCTCACACTCTGCAGTGAAGAAAGCTCTACTAAGGTACAGGTCCTTCTCAAAATATTAGCATATTGTGATAAAGTTCATTATTTTCCATAATGTCATGATGAAAATTTTACATTCATATATTTTAGATTCATTGCACACTAACTGAAATATTTCAGGTCTTTTATTGTCTTAATACGGATGATTTTGGCATACAGCTCATGAAAACCCAAAATTCCTATCTCACAAAATTAGCATATCACTAAAAGGGTCTCTAAACGAGCTATGAACCTAATCATCTGAATCAATGAGTTAACTCTAAACACCTGCAAAAGATTCCTGAGGCCTTTAAAACTCCCAGCCTGGTTCATCACTCAAAACCCCAATCATGGGTAAGACTGCCGACCTGACTGCTGTCCAGAAGGCCACTATTGACACCCTCAAGCAAGAGGGTAAGACACAGAAAGAAATTTCTGATCGAATAGGCTGTTCCCAGAGTGCTGTATCAAGGCACCAGTGGGAAGTCTGTGGGAAGGAAAAAGTGTGGCAGAAAACGCTGCACAACGAGAAGAGGTGACCGGACCCTGAGGAAGATTGTGGAGAAGGGCCGATTCCAGACCTTGGGGGACCTGCGGAAGCAGTGGACTGAGTCTGGAGTAGAAACATCCAGAGCCACCGTGCACAGGCGTGTGCAGGAAATGGGCTACAGGTGCCGCATTCCCCAGGTCAAGCCACTTTTGAACCAGAAACAGCGGCAGAAGCGCCTGACCTGGGCTACAGAGAAGCAGCACTGGACTGTTGCTCAGTGGTCCAAAGTACTTTTTTCGGATGAAAGCAAATTCTGCAAGTCATTCGGAAATCAAGGTGCCAGAGTTTGGAGGAAGACTGGGGAGAAGGAAATGCCAAAATGCCAGAAGTCCAGTATCAAGTACCCACAGTCAGTGATGGTCTGGAGTGCCGTGTCAGCTGCTGGTGTTGGTCCACTGTGTTTTATCAAGGGCAGGGTCAATGCAGCTAGCTATCAGGAGATTTTGGAGCACTTCATGCTTCCATCTGCTGAAAGGCTTTATGGAGATGAAGATTTCATTTTCCAGAACGACCTGGCACCTGCTCACGGTGCCAAAACCACTGGTAAATGGTTTACTGACCATGGTATCACTGTGCTCAATTGGCCTGCCAACTCTCCTGACCTGAACCCCATAGAGAATATGTGGGATATTGTGAAGAGAACGTTGAGAGACTCAAGACCCAACACTCTGGAAGAGCTAAAGGCCGCTATCGAAGCATCCTGGGCCTCCATAAGACCTCAGCAGTGCCACAGGCTGATTGCCTCCATGCCACGCCGCATTGAAGCAGTCATTTCTGCAAAAGGATTCCCAACCGAGTATTGAGTGCATAACTGTACATGATTATTTGAAGGTTGACGTTTTTTGTATTAAAAACACTTTTCTTTTATTGGTTGGATGAAATATGCTAATTTTGTGAGATAGGAATTTTGGGTTTTCATGAGCTGTATGCCAAAATCATCCGTATTAAGACAATAAAAGACCTGAAATATTTCAGTTAGTGTGCAATGAATCTAAAATATATGAATGTTCAATTTTCATCATGACATTATGGAAAATAATGAACTTTATCACAATATGCTAATATTTTGAGAAGGACCTGTATGTGCAGACATGACTGACAATGAACACAGCGCATTGTGCTGTCTTTTCTGTGACAATTGACGTCATTAACCACAGCTGGGAACACCTCCTTCCTGTGTTACTCAGAAATCAGAACCTGATAAAATCAGACAAATCAACACTGGCTGAAGGCAAACAGTTCTGAGCTCTACTTCTGCCTGAAGCTAATTATTTCTCTTTCCAAACTATGTTAAAAAATATACATATCTGCAATGGCTCAAATGCTTTGATCAGTTTTTCAAGTGTCCACAACATCATAATGATCAGTTTGTTTTTTCTAGTTTTCGGTTTGATGGCTGGACTCACAGCATCATCATCACCTTCATCTCTTAGGATTTTGGATCTGGTCTGCAACCAAACGGTGAGATTTAAGTATTGCCTTCAAATGAACTGTTGGTTCTGCTCAAATGAGAAACATTAGTTGAATTCATGCATGTATTATGTTTTATTTTTGTATTTACAGGGCCTTCACCATTGCACAGTTTGTAAGTATATTTTCTACCAGATCAGGTGGATAAAGTTTTAATACCAATTTTATATACTACAATGATCAGATAAATCAGTTTTGTGAGTGATTATAATACATTTTTTCTTATATGACAAGTGTTTTAGTGAATCAATAGATTAACTTGACTTCAGCAGAAAGATTTAACGATATAAAAAAAAGTTTTAGTTCCCTGAAAATGTTGCTTCTATTTAATAACTATGCTCATCATTCAGTATTTGATTTAAATAGTAAAGATTACTTTTATTTGTGTTCTGTGTGGACATTTTTGTTTTATGACTGAGAAGAATAATTATTGCTGTTACATGATAGAGGTAGCTAAGTTATTAGTAGATGTTTTAAGCAATAATATAGAAAAAAGCAACATGTTGAAGTATTTAAGAAGAGCATAAATACTTTCTGTAACTCGTTTTACTTTTCTCAAACGTGTCACTTAAATGTACAGTGGCTCTCATAAGTCTGCACGCCTTTCTTAAAATGCCAGTTTTTTGTAATGTAAAAGGATGATAAATCATTTCCCTTTACCGCATATAATGTGACATTTATCCTGTACAATTCAACCAGAGAAAAAAATCTGCCATAACTTTGTTGCATAAATGTCCACACTATAGTTTAAGGTTTTCCTGACAGTTGCAAAGATGTAAAAAAAATAGTTCAAATGGATATTATTGTATGAAGGTATCAGTTAGGAGAAAGATAAAAAAAAATTCCACTGCATTATAGAAGTACCATGGCACAGTGAAGACAGACACCAACTGTTGGAGGAAATGTAGAACAACAAAACTGGAGATTTCTTACAACTTGATGAAAGACAAGACTGGAACTGATCAGTAAAGCTGCCAAGAGATCAACGCCAAGACTGCAGGAGTTACAGGAAATGCTCTACGCGTGACATCAATCTCAGTCTGGACTACAAGGAATAAGGTTGAAAGACAGAGAAATTTTATTTCAAAGGAAACATCCATGCCTGGCCAAACTCTCCCAGATCTATGCGGGAGAATGTGTTAGTCTGACAAAACCAAACTTCACTTTGAGACCACAACTCCAAATGTATGTTTGACACAAAACCAACATTTCACATCACAGTCAAAGATGGGAATGGCTGCATAATGCTGTTGGGTTACTTTTCTTCAGGTGGAGCTGTAGTTTTTGTCAAGCAGGATGAAGTTATGAATAGTTCCTGTTAGTTTTGACTCAAAACTTTCAGTTCTCTGCTGTAAAGCTGAGGAAATATTTTATTTTTCAGCATCACAGTGAATCCAAACATACATCCAAATCAACAAAATAACTTTGTTGAGGGAAAATCATGTTTTGGATTGAGCTAACCATGAGACTACAGCTAAAGTTAAAAGATAACCCACGGGGTCGCCTGAAGAGGTGTCTTCAGGACCTTTATTGGGTGGAGTGCGCATAAATTACTAAGTCAATATGTGGGATGCTGATAGACGCCAAACAACAAACTATTAGTTTGAAGGTGTGCACACTCTTGGAACTGGGCTGTTGCATCTTTATATTTTCCTTCTAAAGTTTTAGAGTTTCCTGTTAAATTGTCCTGCATAAATGTCACATTGTTGTTTTTTTTCTGTTTTTATTATCCGTCTTGGTCAAATGTTTCTACATCACAAAACCCTGGCATTTTAACAGGGCAGATTGTGAAGATTTTTATGAGGCACTGTATATGACATAAAGTAATACAAAACCCTTCAATGTTAGCCAACTGCTCAGACATGGACAAGGTTCCTCGACAAAATGCTTGTACCGGCCCACAAGAGGTTTCTGTGCAAATAAAAACCAGCATGGGCCAGGATGGGCCTGTTCCTGTCATGAATGTGGCTTGGGATCTAAAAGCTGATGGTGAGTATGTCCTGTTCCATCAAAAAGCAATATTTGTTTTATTTATTTTTGTAGACTATGTAGCCAGCTGGGACTGGTTAATGTATTTTACTGGCAAAATAAAGAGTTGCCTTACAAACTGCACATTGTTTTTGTTCACAGCATCCATTTATAGAATCCGCGGCACAGAGATAAAGGTTACAGAAGAAAATACAAATCAGAGTGTGTGTGTGCAGTTTCATTACTCTGTTGGTGATTTACTAAATCCAAGTCATAAAAGGGTAAGGCCAAAAAAGTTTTTGTCTCACTAAACTTAGCTCAATGTATCTTTTGGTTGTTGAATTTGCTCTCTTAATTTTTAATTAATTGTTTCTGTTTTTTACGCTTTTTTACTCTTACGTGATTCCACCAAGCTCACCAATGAGGATTTCAAAAACACAATAACCTGAGCATTTAAAATACAGCCATCAGGATAAATTTGACACTTTTTAACTTTGATAACACTTTTGACGTCCTGACATGGATGTCATAACAGGAGAGGTTAAGATCCTTCCTGATATTTTTATTTCATATATACAGTGGCTTGGAAAGGTATTCATACGGCTAAGAAATTCACAAAATGTATAACACGTAATGTTTCCCAGTATTGTCCACTACTTTGAGTAAATTCTCAGTGTGTACAGTATACATTGAGTATACATTGTTTGTTATTGTGTTTAAAACAACACAATAACAAACAGTCGAATACTCTAGTTCTACTTTTTTGTTGACACAACTAAAATATTAGAAAATAAAGGAGGGTTTTTAAAAACTGAATCGTTTAATTTTATTTATTCCTTTAATTAAATTTAAATGTGACTCTTTTTTTTCCTCTAAGGTCTTGTTGAGGGGTATTGAAAATGTTTCTTTCTCAGGAGGGAGGTCAACTTGAAAAATTGGAGAATCCACTCCATTGATCTTTTCAGCTAGAAAATCTAGAATAAAAATTTTTTCGTTTGTAATACTTTGATTTAATTCTTATCAGTGCAACAGGAATCTAGGAAAGCCTATAAATAATTCCTATAATAATGGCATTGAGCGAAACTGGTTAGTCACCAGACAATTGCAACTTCTGGCATTTTTATATTTAAAACATTTCAAATTACTGATGTGACTGTCTTATAACGGTACATGCTTTTACTGTTTCAATGCAACATAAAGGTCATTTGAAACTGGGTTTGTCCTTATTATTATTATACTGTCATATTTAATAAATTTGTGAATTTATTATTATTATTATTGTTATTATTAGTGCATTTATGCCAGTAACTCAATTCACCGAGTGAAACACATTGTATAGGTTTATTACACACAGACTGATGTTTTCAAGCTTTTATTCCACTCACAGCTAAAGAAAACATGTCAGTTCAGATTAAAATATGATGTCAGACCAATAAAAATAATAATTCTGGGCTAAATCTGGGCTTAATGGAAAGTATGTTTAAAACTTGTAAAGGTTATTTTCAAAAGGTACTTTTAATCTGACAAACAAGCCTCATCGGAACACGTATTCTAATTTATTGAATATGACTGTATTTCACCTGTATACCATTCCCAAGTCACAGCGGATCTCTTTAAAATTGGCTGTATTCAAATGTATTCCTATTACCACTTCCAGACGTGCGTAAATCAAAGAACAAACACTGTTGTCAGGTCTGCTGTTTGATTTAAGATAATAATTACACAGCAAGAACAAAAACATGAGCCTGCTGCCATTTTCTCAATATTTTTGACCCTCCTATTAAATTCACCCAGATAAATTTTCAGTTCTTTTTGGAGATGATTCCAGGTTAATGGAGCAGAGAAAAAGAAGTCAGTCTTCCTTGACAACTTTGAACATGCCGCTGACGTGCCTTTGCACAAAGGACCTCTCTGTGGCTAATTTCTAGATCGTTTTTTCTTCTTTCCACTCTTTTGTAAAGGGCATGTTGAGTTCATGACTAATAGCTGCCCTAAACAGACTCTCCCACCTGAGCTGTTGGACTATGCAGTCCCTCTAAAGTTGCCATGGGCCTGTCTGCTGCTGCTCCGATTAATGTTCTTCTTGTCCAGCTTGGAACAATCATGTATAGATTTCCAGTTGTGCAATACTCTTTTTTATTTTCAGATGATGTATTGCACAGTGTTCCAAAAAGATTGGGAATATGTTTAAAGCATAACCCTGCTTTAAACGTCTTCAATACTTCAGCCTTCAACTGTCTGTTGTGTTCCTTGATCTTCATAATGCTGTTTGTTTACTAATGTTCTCTACCTCTGAGGCCTTCACAGATTAAGTTCAGAATCAGAATCAGAATCAGAAAAGCTTTATTGCCAAGTACGTTTTTGGACATACAAGGATAAATATAGAGCAGTATAAGATGCAAGAGCAGTACAACAGTGCAGGTGATCATTGTGCAAGTATGGCAGTGCAAGTAAAGCAGGAGTCCAAGCTGAGCGTTAATGTAACGCATAGAGTTACAGGTTACAGGTGTCCTGTCAGCAAAAAAAAAAAAGGGGGGAGTGTCAGGGTGGTTTCCGGGCTTTGTTAACAAGGCTGGTGGCAGATGGGAAAAAACTGTTCTCGTGGCGTGAGGTTTTGGTCCGGATGGACCGCAGCCTCCTGCCAGAGGGGAGAGTCTCAAAGAGTCTGTGACCGGGGTGGGAGGGATCAGCCAGAATCTTCCCTGCCCGCTTCAGGGTCCTGGAGGTGTACAGTTCCTGGAGCGACAGTAGACTGCAGCCAATCACCTTCTCAGCAGACCGAATGACACGCTGCAGCCTGCCCTTATCCTCGGCTGTAGCAGCGGCGTACCAGATGGTGATGGAGGAGGTGAGGATGGACTCAATGATGGCTGTGTAGAAGTGCACCATCATAGTCTTTGGCGGGTTGAATTTCTTCAGCTGCCGCCGGAAGAACATCCTCTGCTGGGCTTTCTTGATGAGGGAGCTGATGTTTGGCTCCCACTTGAGATCCTGTGAGATGATGGTTCCCAGGAAGCGGAAATATTCCACAGTGTCAATTGTGGAGTCACAGAGGGTGATGGGGGCAGGTGGTGCTGGGTTCTGCCTGAAGTCCACAACCATCTCCACTGTCTTTAAAGCGTTGAGCTCAAAGTTGTTCTGGCTGCACCAGTCCAACAGATGGTCCACCTCCCATCTGTACGCGGACTCGTCACCATCAGAGATGAGTCCGATCAGGGTGTTGTCGTCCGCAAACTTCAGAAGCTTGACAGACTGGTGACTGGAGGTGCAGCTGTTGGTGTACAGGGAGAAGAGCAGAGGAGAGAGAACACAGCCTTGGGGGGAACCGGTGCTGATGGTCAGGGAGTCAGAGACGTGCTTCCCCAGCCTCACGCGCTGCTTCCTGTCAGACAGGAAGTCAGTGATCCACCTGCAGGTGGAGTCGGGCACACTCAGCTGGGAGAGCTTCTCCTGTAGCAGAACTGGGACGATGGTGTTGAAGGCAGAGCTGAAATCCACAAACAGGATCCTGGCATAGGTTCCTGTGGAGTCCAGGTGCCGGAGGATGAAGTGAAGGGCTAGGTTGACTGCATCGTCTACAGACCTGTTGGCTCTGTAGGCAAACTGCAGGGGGTCCAGGAGGGGGTCGGTGATGTCTTTTAGGTGTGAGAGCACAAGGCGCTCAAAGGACTTCATCACCACAGAGGTCAGGGCGACGGGTCTGAAGTCATTAAGCCCTGTGGTCCTTGGCTTCTTGGGGACAGGGACGACGGTGGGGGACTTGAAGCAGGCTGGCACATGACATGTCTCCAGTGAGGTGTTAAAAATGTCTGTGAAGACTGGAGACAGCTGATCAGCGCAGTGCTTCAGGCTGGCTGGTGAGACAGAATCCGGACCAGCAGCTTTCCGGGGGTTCTGTCTCCTGAAGAGTTTGTTTACGTCCCTCTCCTGGATGGAAAGAGCTGTCCTCGGCGTGGGTAGGGGGCTGGTGGGGGGGAACTTCAGGGTGGGGGTTGGAGGTGCCATGGCCCCTCTTGAGGTTGGAGAGATGGGGGTGGTGGATTGTGGCTGCAGCTGTTGGGGGGCGTCATGGGGGATGGTTGCAGGACTGTCCCTTTGTCTTTCAAAGCGGCAGTAGAACTCGTTCAGGTCGTTGGCGAGGCGTCGGTCGTTGATGGAGTGGGGGGCTTTCGGCTTGTAGTTGGTGATTTGCTTGAGCCCTTTCCAGACAGACGCAGAGTCGTTGGCTGAGAACTGGTTTTGGAGCTTCTCAGAGTACAGTCGTTTGGCCTCTTTCACTGCCTTGCCAAACTTGTACTTTGCCTCTCTGTATATGTCTTTGTCCCCACTCCTGAAGGCCTCTTCCTTATCCAGTCTTAACCTTCTGAATTTAGCTGTGAACCAGGGTTTGTCGTTGTTGTAACTCACCCTGGTGCATGATGGTACACAGCTGTCCTCACAGAAGCTGATGTAGGAAGTCACAGCCTCTGTGTACTCGTCCAGACTGTTGGTAGTAGTCCTGAACACATCCCAGTCTGTACAGCCTAAACACGCCTGGAGATTCTCCACAGCCTCACTGCTCCACTTCCTTGTCGTCCTCACAACAGGTTTGCAGAGCTTTAGTTTCTGCCTGTATGCAGGAATCAGGTGGACCATGATGTGGTCGGTTTGGCCAAGTGCAGCACATGGGACGGCGTGATAAGCGTCTCTGATGGTGGTGTAACAGTGATCCAGAATGTTGTCCTCTCTGGTCGGACATTTTATAAACTGTCTATATTTGGGAAGTTCGTGGGTCAGATTACCTTTGTTAAAGTCACCAGCGAGGATTACTAAGGAGTCCGGGTTGGTCCGCTCCACACTCAGTATCTGGTCGGCGAGCATGCGCTGTGCGACCTGCACAGATCAGTTATTTACAAACTAGGTGACTATTGAAAACTGTTCATTTTACTGGGTTTCATTTAAGGGTGTTCGAGTAAGAATCTCATTTGAATATACACCAGACTTTTTCATTTGTAAACTTTTTTTACAACCATGCATCATATTATTTCTTTCTGGCAACTATGCACTATTTTATCTTGGTCTGTCACATACTATTGCAATAAAATGTTGCATGTAACCTTTGGCATGTTGTAACAATAAAAACATTGGTGTTTTAAAGTAAAGACAATGTGTACTGATGCTTCTTTTTTATTTTGTTGCTGTTGTTTGTTTTCTGTGGCTTTGGAAATCTGAGTGTCATAGCAAATGACCATTTTTTCTTCTTGACATTATAAACGGACTCTGCTAATTTCTGACTCAGAATACCACCCAACTGCTGATGAGGCAAAGTTATACTTCACCTCATCTCTTCTTGTAGGTCTGGACACAATCATCCAGTCTTATGCTTTTCCTTTGACCATGGTATTCTCCTTAGAGAAATACCATCCCTCTGTACAATGCAGCTTCAGTCTAGAGGGAATGAGCAACCACATGCCCAACTCTTTGTTCACACTTCCTTTACTTTAACCTGGCAACAGTGTTCTTTGGTAAAAAGTTGGTGTTTAAGAATATTTATGACAGAATTATCGTGATTGAACATTGGAGTACATTTATGGGTATGCCTTAAATTAAGGGACTTGATGCAGTGGAAAGGGCTTCCTTAGAAAACGTTTTACCAATTAGTAATATACACTGAATTTGACTGCATTGTATCATAACTTTCTGTTATTGAATTTGAATCCGTCTGCCTTAAAATTACATTTGTTGTGAATGGGCGTTACATAAATACCTTTAATTAAACTCATTTAAATTTCAAGAATGAATTTTGCTTGTGTAACTAGTATTGTGTATATTTTATTTATTGCTGCTAGTGGACTTTTTCCTTGGATGTTTTGGTCGAGCCTAAGCATACATATACCACGGTAGTGTTAAACTTGCCTGAACCTCAGAAGGGACATTATAGGATGTCAAACCAAACTACTATACCAGGTGAGACACCTTTTGATACTGATTGTGGTCTTGACAGTGATATTCAAATCAGTTTATTTTTTATATTTCTTGTACCGGCCAGGATGTGAAGACCAGAGGATCAAAAAGGCCCAATTGTGTCAGGAGAGTGGTAAATGTTTCCTTTTTTTTAATCTTCTTTCGAGTTAAATGTAGTACTTGGGGAGATGGAGGACTAAAACCCATGTTGTTTTGGTCTGTCTTTGGATAATTTAGGTAGTCTGTGGGATCCCAAGATAACTGTGTTTACTGAGAAGGAAAATTTGATTCTTGTGGAATTCTACTCCTCTGAGTTTTCAGAGAGATATCGAGTTTTCATCCAGAGTGGCAGTTTGAATGATTCCCGATGGATCTTTAAGGTAATAACTTTACAGATGCATCTTAATAAAAAACATTATCTGAAAATGTATGTGTTCCAGGAATTAAATCAAAAAAGAGAAACTTTCAAACTGTGTGGACTAATTACAGAGAGAGTAATGTGTAAAATAAGAAAATTATATATGACTGACAAAAATGTATTTCTGTTCAGAAATGTTATATTGTTGCCTACATAATCATGGGAAAACTGTATCTAGGCATTTTATTGTAAAGCATGATAAGAAAAAAGGTACACATAGTAAGAAAAAATGTGCATAAGCAGCACATATAACCACAGCCTTGAGATGATTACGCAGTACAGCTGAGTTAAGCATTTTGGGGAGAGTCAATGGACTAAAGACAAAAGTGTCAGCATATGTTGGGGTTTTGGTGGACCAACATGTAGACAAGAGCGGGGGAGCCACATGGTGAGTATTAAGTTTAATAAATGAACTAGCAACTTACAGGTAGCGGTTGGTTATGGAGCATTGGCTGGGTAACATGTATGGAGCAGGTGGACAGCAGTCATGGACAGACTAGGGATGACAATCAAGAGAATCCAATGACAAGCAAAGAAAACCAGAGAGTATGAGTACAGAGGTAAAGTGAAGAATGAATCAATAAACAAGGGGGGCTAATCAGAAGAAATATGGAGCAGCTGGTGAAAGGGAGAGTGCAAGGCAATGGTAGGAGAGAGGCTAATTAACACAGATGAGCAGGGAGTCATGGGAAGTAACAGAAACATCTAAACACAAGAATGAATCATGAACCTAAACTACAATAAATGTACTAAAGTAACAGCAACTAAAGAACATAAACAGGAAAGTGTAGAGAAAACAGACGGGGAACTCAAAACCAGGCAGATTATAACAAAAAAGACTGGAATTTAACTTAGTGGTCCAAAGTCCTCTTTTCAGGTGGTCAATTTTGCATTCCATTTGAAATCAAGATTCCAGAGTCTGGGGAAATAGTGAAGATGCAGAGAATTGAATTAGCTTGAGGTCTAGTGAAAAACTTCCACAGTCAGGGATGATTTGGCATGCTATGTCTTTTGCTGGTGTAGGTCCACTGTGTTTTATCAATTTACTCACAACCGAAGGATTGCTTTCAAAATATTAACAGATTTTACCAGACTTCTTGTCTTTTTATGTCTTTTTTCACAGCATTTTCTGTCAGTGTGTTTAATATTTTTCCTTGTCATTGTAGTTGTTTACCCATAGCTTTGTTTATTAACAAAATTGCTTGGATTGCTTTGTGTCTGGAGATTAATTCAGTTGTTGCCAACCATAGGTGTAAATTTCATGCCAATGTTCCTTATATCTAAACTGAGAAAAACATTGACAGTGAAAATTCCTTATTTTGAGGCAAGAAATAATTATTTTGTATTTGTCAAACTGACAGGAAAACAGAACGCTGCTGAATGTGACGTTGCGGCGTGGTTTTTCTCAGCTCTCACAATGTGAAATGCTAATAACGGTGAGACAGATTTCCAAAAAATCTTAATGAAGTAACTCTTCCTGTTGTGAGAACATTTTAAGGGCTTATCTTACTCTGTTTGTTTAACAGATCCAGCCATTTTTTATTCGCTGCAAAAATAACTGTGAGAGTGCTAGGAAAACTGTTAAACTCTCCCAAAGTTGCATATTTGCCTGTAAGTTTTCATATGAAAAATTTTGTTTTATGTATTTTTGCTTATCTTTTACTTCTAATAATACTTCTTTTCATTTGTAAATATTTCACCATTCTCTTCAACAACAGGCAGCAAGTTTATTGAGATCTGTTTGGTGCTGCTGCTGATCTTTGTTGGTTTTCTTGTTTACTTCCTGCAGAAAGCATTTCGTAGAGGTTGGTTTTCTTTTAATTTCAATAGAAAACTTACAATATATTGCCAAAAGTACTTGTCTGTCTACTTTTACATGTACATTAATTTTGATGGCACCCAATTCTTAATCTATAAGGTCAAATTTGTTGATGGACCTACCGTTGCCAGCAATAGCAACTTTAACTCTTCTGTAAACATCTTCCACAAGGTTTAGGAGTGTGTTCATAGTTAGACAAGAAAACCAGAGTTGCAGCCTCTGCTTTAATTCATCCCAAAGGTGTTGAAGAAGGTTGAGGTCAGGACTCTGTGCAGGCCAGTCAAGTTTCTCCACAACAAACTCTATACACCTGCAGCACAAATACTTTTGGCAATATAGTATATAACAAGAAGCTCAGGCAAATAAATAATATGGTGACTTTATTTGTATCTCAGGACCTCCGACCACATCTCCCTCTGCTGACCAACAACAACCAGAAATTGTTCAAGTTCAAGAGAGAAAACGTGTCCTCGTCATTTACTCCCTCGACCATCTGTTATATAAGAACATTGTTCTGAAGTTAGCGTCCTTCTTAGCAGCAAAATGTGGCACAGATGTGGTCCTGGACATGCTGGATTCAACCAGACTGGGAGTACTGGGGAGCATCCAGTGGCTCGAGTGGCACAAAGAGCAAATAGAGAGATCTTCAGATAAGATATTAATTCTTTGCTCCCGAGGAGTAAAAGCTAAATGGAGAGCCATGTGTGGAGGCAAACAGGTTTTTTTGAGAGAGGACACCCTCTCTCCAATAGGTGACACACTCACTCCATCCCTCACTCTCCTGGTGCCTTATTTTATCCGGTCTGCATCGTTTGAAAAGTATATTGTGGCTTACTTTGATGACATTTGTTCTGAGGAAGACATTCCCTTGCCCTTTAAGATTACAGTGCGCTACAAGCTAATGAAACAGTTTGAGGAGGTCTTTTTCAGAATCCTGAACACAGAAAAACATGAACCAGGTCGAGTAAAGCAAATTGATGGACTCTCAGAAGATACATACCACGAGTGCCCTTCAGGGAGGGCCCTAAAAGATGCTATAGAGGCTTTTCATGAATATCAGCTGGAGCATCCACACTGGTTCCAGGAGGAGTTGCTGGAATGCCCAGAGCTGGAGGATGAGGAGGCCACGGCTGCATCTGATGAAAAACAGATAATGACAATCACAGACCACCTAACATATTCTGTGCTTAATTCAGTCCAAATTATCAGCGACATGGAGATCCAAGACTGTGCCGTCACAGTAAATAAAACAAATGTTCAACTGGTTGAAACACATCAGATGTGCTCAACTCCGGAGTTCAAATCTCACACTGTAGAGGGCATGCGGCTGCTTTAACAAGATTACCTGAAAGTTTTCATCCCCCCCAATTATTTCAAGGGAAAATCATATAACTCTGTTGTCATTGTTGCATTATATTTACAGTTTACGTAAAACTTATTTCTATCATTGGCAAATGATATTCGACATGCTTTTTTTTTTTCATGAAATGTCAATAAAACGTTTTTTTTTAATGATACTTTTGTTTCATAGTTTAATTATCTCTTGAGAGGTGTTAAAGAGATAATCGAAAACTTTGTGTTTAAATTAAATTAATACCTTTAAAATCTAAATCTATCTGGGTATGAATAATTAAGGACTTAGCATTGTGTGGACATTTCTTACACAAACATGTTTGCTGGATTACTTTATTTGTTTCTCTTTTTGAATTGTTTTTCCATATCGCAGTGTGATCATGGGCTTTGCCAGGATACTGCTCAGACAGTAGAGATCTGTAGTTGATTGTTGTGAGCTGTGTAAACAGTGTTTGGGTCAAAGTTTAGCTCCCTGGCCAAAGTTTGTTGCATTTTTGTTGGACTGGAGAAGGTAAGCTTCCAACTTTTCCTGAAAAATTAGTTTTTAATAATTCACTGGACTGGAAGGTAAGTGAATACTACTCTGAGGGACAGTTAATTTAGTCTTAACATATTTACAGTATATTTCAGGATTTCAAAACCCTTTCTTTGGACATTAGTTATGTTTTTTTCACAGCTTATTTTTTTTGTATTAGGCCATTTTTTTCAAAGTATGTTTTTCTTGTTTCTTTTTTGGGGGGATTTTTCTAAAGTGCCTCAAAACTAAAACAATGTATTGAAACATAAAGGATGACTTGTATTTTAAAACATTGACTGTCGAACAACCTATTTTATTTCTTTTTGTTTTGTAGTTTCAACTTAAGAAGAGACAAAAGAGGATTTGTTTTGGGGGGGGGGGGTGTGTTTTTGCACCACTTTCCAGGTTTTAGCATTTTTCGTTGTTGCTGTTGTTGCAGTGCAGTAGAGTAGGACAGAATGAAAGAGCTCTTGTTTTGGCGCTTTTGTGTCTGTTTGGGTGAGTGGCCCCAGAAAAGGGGGAGAGGATGATTAGAGTTGGTGCCAGCTAGTTGGGATAAAGAAAATCCTCACAATGGCTGAATTGCATCTGTACCCTGTAGAGGCAAAACCGCATTGAAGGGTGAGAAATGACTCACCCTTCAGTGCATTTACTCTTGAAGAACCTCAGGTTAAATTGTTCTTAATTCTATTATCTTTTTTTAATATATATTTTTGAGATAATTTCCCAGAAATCCCTTTTTTTACACTTTCAGTAACAAAAGCTGTAGTCTTTTAAAATTTGAACTTTGGTTTATTTTCTTGTAACATACTTTAATCTTGTGGGGTTGTATTGTTTAATGGATTTTAAAGAAGCGACCTGACTAGTGGTATTGTCTGTAGATTTGTAACTGATTCTCTGGGAAAAGTAATATTTTAGGTTGAACTTCTGTGTTTGCGCCAAGCCGTCCACAAATCTGAGCTTCAGCTGCCTGAAACCTGATTTATTCCAAATGATTGTAAGGTTACTCTACTTCATTCATAGTCTTAACAGAATGAGGATCCTGAAGAGAGTCTCCCAGCTCTTCCTCAGAAGAGAAGGAAAGACTTTTCACAGAACTATGTGGACCAAGGGTGAATACACTACCTCAAACCTCTAGCACTAAGAGTTATGGAGTTCACATTGTTCATTGTAGACAAGTTAAGGATGATTCCACCTATTCTTTCAGATTTCCTCTTCAAAGTTCATCCATCTGTGTCTCAGGCTGTGGCACAAAACAAGCCAGTGGTTGCACTCGAGAGCACAATTATCACACATGGCATGCCCTATCCACACAACCTGAGGTACCTTCAGTGACATCAAGATAAAAAGTCTATATCAGATTTTTAGAGCTTTCATAATGCATTTCTTACATTAATTATAAGCTTGGCTGCTGTTTGTGTTCAGCACTGCAAAGGAGGTTGAGGCCATTGTGCGAGACGAAGGAGCCACTCCTGCCACGGTCGGTGTCATTGAAGGGGAAATCTGTGTCGGATTGTCGTCAGAGGAGCTTGAGCACCTCGCTCGATCCAAAAGCCCCCTGAAGGTGTCGCGACGAGATCTGCCTTATGTTATTAGCAAAGTGAGGCTTCCACACTTGAATTTCAAACATAATTCTCAAACCTTAAAGTCTCTTAAGCTCTTTCACATTTGGTCACGTCAAACCACAAACCTTAATATATATTTAAAGAGATGTTCTGTGGAAGATCAACATAAGTGATGGATAATGGTGAAGTGAAAGAAGAATGATACAATTCTAAGGATTTTAAAGTATATCTATATAGCCCTGCTATACCTAATTACCCCTAATACTAAATAAATAAAATCCAATGCAGCTGTTTGCCTTGATACGCTACTTACTTTGTAAATAGGGTCCACCTGTCAGCATTTTAATCTTATACATACAGTGCCTTGCGAAAGTACTCGGCCCCCTTGAACTGGTCAACCTCTTGCCACATTTCAGGGTTTCAACATAAAGATATAAAATTCTAATTTTTTGTGAAGAATTAACAAGTGGGACACAATCGTGGAATGAAATTTATTGGTTGTGTCAAACTTGTTTAACAAATAAAAAACTGAAAAGTGGGGCGTGCAATATTATTTGGCCCCGTTGTGTTAATACTTTGTAGCTCCACCCTTTGCTGCAATTACAGCTGCAAGTCGCTTGGGGTTTGTCTCTATCAGTTTTGCACATCGAGAGACTGAAATTCTTGCCCATTCTTCCTTGCAAAACAGCTGGAGCTCAGTGAGGTTGGATGGAGAGCATTTGTGAACAGCAGTCTTCAGCTCTTTCCACAGATTCTCAATTGGATTCAGGTCTGGACTTTGACTTGGCCATTCCAACACCTGGATACGTTTATTTGTGAACCATTCCATTGTAGATTTGGCTTTATGTTTTGAATCATTGTCTTATTGGAAGATAAATCTCCGTCCCAGTCTCAGGTCTTTGCAGACTCCAACAGGTTTTCTTCCAGAATGGTCCTGTATTTGGCCCCATCCATCTTCCCATCAATTTTGACCATCTTCCCTGTCCCTGCTGACAAAAAGCAGACCCAAACCATGATGCTGCCACCACCATGTTTGACAGTGGGGATGGTGTGTTCAGGGTGATGAGCTGTGTTGCTTTTACGCCAAACATATCGTTTTGCATTGTGGCCAAACAGTTGGATTTTGGTTTCATCTGACCAGAGCACCTTCTTCTACATGTTTGATGTGTCTCCCAGGTGGCTTGTGGCAAACTTTAAACGAGACTTTTTATGGATATCTTTGAGAAATGGCTTTCTTCTTGCCACTCTTCCATAAAGGCCAGATTTGTGCAGTGTACGACTGATTGTTGTCCTATGGACACCTCAGCTGTAGATCTCTGCAGTTCATCCAGAGTGATCATGGGCCTCTTGGCCGCATCTCCGATCAGTCTTCTCCTTGTTCGAGATGAGAGTTTAGAGGGACGGCCGGGTCTTGGTAGATTTGCAGTGGTCTGATACTCCTTCCATTTCAATATGATTGCTTGCACAGTGCTCCTTGGGATGTTTAAAGCTTGGGAAATTTTTTTGTATCCAAATCCGGCTTTAAACTTCTCCACAACAGTATCTCGGACCTGCCTGGTGTGTTCCTTGGTCTTCATGATGCTCTCTGCGCTTTGAACAGAACCCTGAGACTATCACAGAGCAGATGCATTTATACGGAGACTTGATTACACACAGGTGGATTCTATTTATCATCATCAGTCATTTGGGACAACATTGGATCATTCAGAGATCCTCACTGAACTTCTGGAGTGAGTTTGCTGCACTGAAAGTAAAGGGGCCGAATAATATTGCACGCCCCACTTTTAAGTTTTTTATTTGTTAAACAAGTTTGACACATCCAATAAATTTAATTCCACTTCACGATTGTGTCCCACTTGTTGTTGATTCTTCACAAAAAATTAGAATTTTATATCTTTATGTTTGAAGCCTGAAATGTGGCAAGAGGTTGACCAGTTCAAGGGAGCCGAGTACTTTCGCAAGGCATTGTAGATAAATACACCTGTTCTGTGAAGGCCTCAGAAATTATTTGGAAAAAATGGTTAGAATATATTTTCCAGAGGATTAAATGTGTAATGGAGGATTGTTTTATCCATCAACTGATAATGGAAAGAGTATGACACAGGTGAACAGCCAACAGGACATGGCTGTCACTAAAACAGACAGGTCAGTAAAGGTGAGGAGCAGCTTAAAAACTAGCAGTGCAGATCGCCCTGAACACAGAATCATCGCTGTGACACATGGTGGTGGCAGCATCATGATGTGAGGATGGCTTTCTTCAGCAGAGACAGGAAAGCTAGTCAGAGGTGATGGTAGGGTAGATGGAGCTAAATAGGGAGCAATCTTGGAAGAAATGTTGCAAAAGACTGGGATAGAGGTTCACCTTCCAGCAGAACATACAGCCATAACTACAATGGAATTGCTTAGATCCATATATATATATATTCATGTGTTAGACCCAAATCCAAGTGAGAATCTTAGACAAGACCTCAAAAATCAATTTTGAGGTCTTGTCTAAGATTCTCATCCAATCTGAATGAGCTAAAAGCTACTTTGCAAAGATGTCCAAAGCTGCAATAGACATAGCCAAAAAGGCTTGCAGATGTCTTTGCAGGGAAAAGTAGTTCTGCAAAGTATTTACTCAGGGGAAGTCGACTAAAATGCACAGAACACTTTTATTTTAATTTGCAAAAGTTGTAAAAACTATATCACCCTGCTTTTTGTTGATCTATTACATAAAATCCCACAAAAATACAATGAAATATGTGTTTGTAATCTGACAAAAAGTGAAAAAGCCAAAGGTTTTAAATATTTTTGCAAGGCATTGTATGGAAAAGTTTCAGTGAACATCTTGATCCATCCAATATCTGTCACTGTTTTTCAGGGTCTCTCTGGGGGAACAACGGTCTCAGCCACAATGATAGCAGCACACAGAGCTGGGATCCCTGTTTTTGTCACAGGAGGCATCGGAGGAGTTCACAGAAATGGACAGAACAGTGAGCTGACTTGTACATTGCTGCTAAATGACACCACGCTCACTGTCACTGAAAATGAGCATATAGTTTTTACATCCTTTAAACAAGGAGTTTTTTTACAGAGAAATTCAGACATAGGTGTCATTTAGTATCAGTTAAATTAGATTTCAGGAGAAGAAATCATCAAAACAAAGGTCAGTAATTGGCTGGTTTAAAGAACAAGATAAACTCAGGACAGAAAGGTCTCTACAGGTTAGATAATCAAAACTATGAAGGAAAAACGTGATGGATGTTTTCTGTTGTTGAAAAATAAAGTGTTTGAAAAGTCTAATTCTGGCATCAAATCAAAATCAAAACGTGTATTACCGCTGACTAAATTATCCTTCCTTGAGGTTTGGACATCAGTGCAGACCTAACAGAGCTTGGCAGAACTCCCATCGCTGTCGTCTCTGCTGGAGTCAAGTCTATCCTAGATATTGGTCGTACCCTGGAGTTTCTTGTGAGAAAATATGCATTATTCCTGATAAAATGTACAACGTGTTTGGCAGAGTTGTCACACAACAGTAAATGAGCTTTTTATTAATGACAACGATTCTAACGTGTGACTGAAGTTTACAGAGGTCAACAACCTTTATTGCTGTCCTTATCTCTCTGTAAGTAGGAGACACAAGGTGTGTGTGTTGCAACTTATGGAGCATCTAAGAATTTCCCAGCATTCTTCACTCCAAATAGTGGATTCACCTCATCCTGCAATGTCCACAACCCTAGCGAGGCTGCAGAACTCATTGGTAAATCATCATCTTATATTGTAGACACGGACTGGCTGATTCATGAAGCCTTAACACTCAAATCCTAAATGTTTATGATTTATGTTCTTTTTGTATTACAGTTACAGGCAAAGGTTTAAATGCACTTACTCGCCATATTAATTCGGGGCTCGTAATTATTTCTTTAAATCATTCTTTTTTCAGAGTTATCATGGGGGGGTTGATTTATAATAGAATTTCTTTAATCCACACAGGGTAGAAATTAAACATACAGGCTCGAATATATACATATGCCCATACTAATCTTTAGTTGTTTTCATGGCAAACCCAACTTTTAAGCATAGTTCACACATTTTCAAAGGTTTTGGTTCAGGGTCATTCTGGAAGCTTAATGCTATGATGCTTCAAAGCCAGTTCTGATCTGTGTTTGGGATCATTGTCTTGTTGGAACACTCAATTATGTTCAAGTTTCTGATCTCTAGCTAATAATATGAGGTGATGTTGGAAAAATTGGAGGTAGTCGCCCATCCTCTTTATTTAACCAACTGTGTGATGCACCAGTGCCAATGGGAGAGAAGCAGACCATCAGCATGATGCTGCCACCACCATGCCTAATAGTTGGCACTGTGCTCCTTTGTCTAAAAGCCTCACATTGACTCCTCCAAATATATTTATCGTTATTGTAGCCATATAGTTCAATCTTTGTCTCATCTGACAATAAAACTTTTGCCCAGAATCATTTGGTTTGTGCATCTGCAAGCTGCAAATTTCAGTCATACTTGAAGATGTCCCTTTTGGAGCAAGGGCTTATTAATCGCATTGCATTCTCTCAGTCCATGTTAATGTTAAACTAACTTCACTGTGGATATTAACGCTGGTGTTCCATCTGTCTCCACTTTATATGAATTTTCAGCATTCTAAAGCATTTCCTTTAGTAGGACGGTGCCATTGTAAGTCAGATGAATAATTGAAACTTGGATCCAATCAGGTCTTCCAACAGGACAATGATCCAACACATCACATTTGAAAGGGGTTCCTTGGGCTTCCTAAATCGCTCCCTCCCGAATCCCACTGAATATCCTTAAAAGCTGGGTCAATAGCAGGAACCTTACCAATTCTGTACAGTACAGTGGTCAGATATCCAACCAGAATTTTACCAGCAACATGTTGATGGCTAAAAAAAGTGTGTGGTTGAGGTGCAACTTTTGAAGGGAGATTTTACCAATAAGATGTATATATCAAATTGTGTATGTATAATTCTGACCTTGTGTGGATCAGGGAAAATCCACAATAAATTCAAACTTTTGAACCCAATATTTGCTTTTAAAAGTAATGAAAGTGGTCTGTTGTATCATCAGTCCACAGTGGAGAAGGAATGGTTCAAATACATCATTAAATTAAATCACATTCACATTGATGGTTACTGGATGTAATCTTCTGACAGGACTGTACATTTAACTCTGTTTGGTCAGCCAGTTTGTCTTACAATAAAGATTGCATAACATTGTTTATGTGCATGTCTGTTATTTTTAACAGCAAGTGCTTTGTCTCTGGGTCTTCAAAGTGGTGTCTTGCTAGCAGTCCCCATCCCAGAGGAGCATGCAGCAGTAGGCCATCTGATACAGGAAACTATACAAACTGCAGTGACAGCAGTCAGGTACAGAAGGTCTCTTTGTTTTGGTTGCATTCGCTAACATGGTAAAGGCCATCTTTGGTTTTAAGATACTGATCAATGACTTCAGAGGAACAACAATCATATCTACAGAAGTTTGCTCATCACGTTCTGTTGTCTCTCTGGTTTCCTCAGTTCTGAAGGTATTATAGGCAGAGACGTAACACCTTTTATTCTTCAAAAGGTCAACGACTTGACTCAAGGAAAGTCCCTCCAGGCCAGTATCCTTAGGAAACATTTGAATTTCTAGTTACATGACTATCTGAAATATTTCAGTGGAAAAGATGAGACAACTTTAAGAATATTACCTTAACAATGACAAAGCATATTAGCTTTTAACATCAGCACTGATGTCTACAGTCCAACCGCTGGGTATTACCATCATGTCCTTAACATGTCGTGTTTAAAGACATTGCTCTCATTTATAACAATGCTAAAGTTGGCAGTCAGATAGCCTGTGCACTGTCAAAGTGGATGAGTGAAAAAAGATCAAAAAGTCAAGCACAGCATCCTGGAAAACCCCCAAAAGACTCAGATGTTGTAAGTATGAAAAAAATATAGATTCTTTTTTTCCCTTTTAATCAATAATGTGTCCAATAAAAACCAAGAAGGATGCAAAAGTTATAAAACCTTTGTACAGGTTGTCATAGGAGGAATAAATGTAGATTTCATCGCCAAGGGGAAAACAAAAACACTTCATGTAAGTATCACAACACACGTTTATCTCAAATACCACAGAGCACAAGATGAGAACAGGTTCCGAGAATCTGTTTTGTCTCTCAGTTTGGACAGACCAACCCAGGAAGCGTCTGTCAGTCGTTTGGCGGCGTGGGGCGGAACATCGCTGGTTGGTTTTACTTATCTGATACGTTTTCAACGCATCTGTCTATATCCCACACATTGACTCGTGGGTTTTCCTCCAAGATTCTTTGAGTAGGTTAGACAACAAGCCTCTGTTCATCTCAGCCACAGGAGCTGATGCAAACAGTGATGCAGTCTTTAACTACTGCAAACATATGGTAAGGGAACATGAACAGCTAGTTCAGTTAAGTACAGTTAAACTCTTGTCACTTGAAAATGTATTAAAAACACATGTCTTATGTCATGTTTAGAACACAAGTGGCGTGGCCAGGCTGGAGAAGCAGAACACAGCAACATACTGTGCTGTTATCAACGAAAATGGAGAACTGAGTCTTGGCTTGGGAGACATGGACATTCATCAGCAAATTACTGAACACTATGTAAGTTTTGCCAGCAAGTCATTCTTCTGCCAGAATAGTATTAGAGTGTCTTACAGACCGGGTAAAAAAATATTCTAATCAAACCTGGCGTCAGTCCCTTAAAGTTGCCTCTGTAGATTTTAATGTAAGGGGCAGCTTCTGCAGTTTTAGCGCTGGACTAGCAAGCATCATTTCAGCTAAAAGAGAAAATCTAAATAATCAGGTTCACCTTATTGTAATAAAACATGTCATATAATTTAGATTCTTGTTCATTTAACATTCAGCACTAAAACCATGGCTTTTTGTCTTTAAGAAACTTTGTTAGTGACCAGATTTAAATACACGACTGCTTACTTTGTCCTACATACTGCACACTCCACCCTGGTAAAGATTTGTAAAAATAAATACTTAAAGCAACCATTAATCTGAGTAAATGTATTCACTGGGGGGTAGGAATACCCCCCAGTTTGTACTCTAAAGGAGACCTATCATGCTTTGAAATTCTTCCTTTTCATGTTTAAATCATTCAGTTGTTGTTTGTATAAAGTGGAACTGCATTGCTTAGGTCTGAACTCCTTGTTATTATAGCTCCACAGGCTCCTCTTTGACCTGTTCTGAGGTTTTGGTGCGGTCTCTTTAAATGCTACTGAGGCACTTCACAACCCGCCCCCATTCAGGTCAAGTAGCACTGCACTTTGACCAGTTTGGCCATTTTTGTAGTATGATAACAACTATCTAGTGCCACAGAAACAAGACAAAAACAGCAATACAATGCAAAACTGATTATGTAATAAAACTATTCAAAACACACAATGCGGTGTTAGGGTTAGGGACCTGAATCAGCACACAGAACTAACAAAAGCAGAAGACACAATGCTGCTGCTATCAAAACAATGGCCAGGATGTCATGCCAACACATAATAAATTCATGTGTAAAATAAAGTTTGTTGTCATCTTATTATTATTTTTAGCTTATGACTTTGCAGCGTCCGTCGTTTCCATAGACAGAAGGAACCGACCCCTTAATTAAATGAAGTCTTTCAGCAAATCCTTCTTGACACTGGCAGAAGTTGCTGAAGAACTTGTCCTTGAAGTGGGGGAATAAGAATTTATCCACTGATGTGGCAACATTTTCATGAAAAATAAAATTTTACCAGACACTTCGAAGAGGTTCTGATGCTGGGGGACAGTGTAATGATTTGTATGGGTTAATACACCCAACAACCAAACAACAACCAAATCAAACTTATCCTCTTTCACCTTGGACTACAAAATCACAGCGAGAAATAAACATGGAGGATGTGTGAAACTGATCAACCGGAAGTCCATGACGTTATTTAGCTGTTTTGCAGCAAATACTGTAACATAACAGTTGGAAAACGTAACAGAGAATAAAGAAAACTGAACGGACTGAAAAATATGACCCAAACAGAATATAAAGATATCTCCGCAACACCTGGAGAGACTAAATTAAACTTTTCTGCACTCCTACAGACTCCAAGGACACAAAAAAATATATTTAAGAGCTAATAAGTGGATTTTGCATATGTCCCCTTTAAGTGGAACCATGAACTTTGGTCAGATGGGACAAAAGACCTGTACATGTTCCACATTAACAGAGAAATGTGTTCTTTTCCTTGAGATGGCAAGAACAGGACATTTCAAACTTCACTACAAACAAACGTGCAAAACTCCTTGGAATCCTAAAAGAGCTGTCCTACTGCAACATATATCAGTCATGCCACCAGTACGTCCAGGCGTTAGTTTCAGCTTTTCAGCAACAAACACTCCAGATGTTTGCCACGATGTAAATATTCATTTATAGCATCATGAACTTGATTGAGAGATTTGAACTAGAAATCTACTGATGTCTACAAGTACACTAAAAAGGAGTGGTTATTAAAGAGATAAAATCAACCTTCTCCCACACCCAGCTTAGTCCTCAGACCTAAATCCTCTAGAAAACCTGTGGGGTGATCTGAAGAAAAGAGTCTAAGAGAGAGAACCCAGGTGTCTGGACCATTCAGGGAGAGTGTGCAGAGAGGAATGGTTAAAGATCCCTCTCTCTGTATGCCCCAAACTTCTGAAATGTTTAAGCAGACAAAAAAGTAATGTCCTTTGGCCAAAAAGAGATTTTGAGAAGTAATTACACCAGCAGTCCATTTTATTGTGGCACCAGTAATTTATTTTAAAAAATCATTATATTTTTAAAAATATTTGTTTCCTACTGAATAAATGTACCTACATTAAAGTTTGGATTTTCCTATATCATATTATGAAAGGGAGAGAAAAAGGTTTATATTTAGGCTTTGTAAACATCTTTATGTGAGGTATCCATTGTGAAGAGTGCAGTATAGTGAGGTAAACCTATTTGAATCTTTTGGCTTTTCAAAAACTGAAATGGACCATTTAATTTTGTATTTTGAATGACTAATCATTTTATGTAATTAAATGCTATCTATCTTAATTTTTTTTAACCTTTTTAATAACTTTTTGTCTGTTGACTTATTGAAATACCTCTACGTTACATTGTATTTTTTTTTTATTCTGCCACAACATAAACTTCATTTACCACTTCTACTATGCATCCTGAAATGTGTTTTGATAGGTTTCGCAGTTTGAAAAACAGATCTCATCCGCCACACTTGTGTGTCTTGATGGAAACATCCCCGTCCCCACCATCAACTATGTCTGCTCTCTGACTGAGAAGTACAACTTAAACAGTAAGCATTAAAAGATGGTGACCCAATAATAATAAATGATCATATACAGAAGCTTTTGTTATTATTAAAATAATGCTCCCTGTGTTTGTCACAGTTTGGTATGAACCAACAGATGCAGAAAAAGCTTGTAAACCGTTCCTCTCAGATGCTTGGAAGTCTTTGTCCTATTCGTCTCCAAACCTTGCAGAGTTGTGCATGATCAATAAAACTTTGGGTCTCATGGTTCCTAAAGGTAACCCTTGATCTTTAATCAACATTAAAAGTTGTAGACATTCCCCTTCGTTGCACTCACTTATTTGGCAAAAGACAAACTGCCTCAGTTTCTACAGTTGGCACAGCTAGAGTTCTCGTGAATTCACATTATCTGATGGTAGCTAAGGTTGGGGTTGATCTCGTGCCAGTGCTGCCACGCTCTCTTGATGAGACCCTGATGGTTGCTGTGGCTCTCTCACGCCCTCTTCTGGAGAATCTTCACTGTCTGGTGGTGACTCTTGGGCCTGACGGTGTGCTGCTGTGTGGCGAACACAATGCAGGCTCAGTTAATTTGCAACCAAGGAAACAAAAAATAGTAAGCACCTTTTCATGCAATTTGATGATGAAGATTATATTTACAACAACATCAACACTGAGGATGGTACTTACTGTGCTTGCATTTGCAGAAGAGGCAGCTTTGTGCGCTACACTACCCAGCATTGACTGTGACCCCAGAAGAGACAATGAATGTGTCAGGAGCAGGAGACAGGTGCTAAAAATTTACACAACCTAATTAATCTTCTGTATTTCCACTTCCCAGCTTATTTTTTACTTTATTCATAATTATTTATTGTCCCTGTTGTGTTGGCAGTTTTGCAGGTGCCTTAATGGCAGGGATTCTTCATGGAAGAGACACAGACTGTTGCGTTCGGATGGGTCTGCTGGCCGCGAGGATGTCCCTGGCATCACCACATCCCATCTCACCCATTCTCACCTTAGATTCTGTGGATCCCAACAAAGTCCAGGCACAAAAGTGGCCCACACCACGCTTTATTTGGGTAGACTAAGATTTAAATTTCAGAGTTTTAATTGTTCATTTTTAATATATAAACACTGTTTTTGTCAGGAAACCGATATAAATTGTGACTGCAGAATCTAATGTGGTTCCCTGTTTCTCAAGCTTTTCATCCAGATGTGTCTGTTACTTTGTTATTGTTCTGTAATAAAATACTTGAAGCGTTGGCCTCAGTTTCACAGAGAGTTCAGTTTTTTTTTTAACTCTGTTATCTCACAATCACAGTTTCTAATGATCATACTGTAATTTTGGAAATTTTTTATAATAATTCTATAAATTCTGTGTCTCACATTTACTAACTTTAGCCAGTAACTCCAAAGAGAAAACTTCCTTAATTAAACTGGACATTGCAGATAATTTAGAAGCCACCTAAATGTTAACAGGCTGGATGAGGACCCATGTTTGTCTTGCCACCATGCACAGTGATGAGGATGAGAATGGAGGTACAAAAAAATCTCAAAGTTCACTGTTAAAGCGCTGCAGCAAAGAATGGCATCGAGTCTCCACAATAGCCATTGGAAAGCACCTGGATACATACCAACCAGTTGTTTAGAAGGCAGGCCAGGAAAAAAGCCCTTTCTGTCCTACCACCACAAATTTAAACATGGAAAATGCTAAACTCAGTTGGGACTTTAACTGGAATTGTGTGATTTGCAGATTAGACTAGCATCGAGCCTTTCAGCAGCAAACTCTCCAGATGGGTATAGTGTTCAACAAAGGATCAAAATAAATTTAAATTTATATGCCGGGCGGTAGCGGGCGTGTACACCAGTCTAAAAACTCATTTTCCCACAATGCCTCTATTCATCTGCGCAGACTCACTGGCACCGAATACTTGCCCCACTCCCTCCTCCCTACTATAATGCTAGCTAAGATGGTGGTTTGAGCGTAATTTGTCTTAACAATACCAAAAAAAGAAAGGGTAAAACATCTTTACAGCCTCCCGATTAGAACAGAACCCCGCAATTACTGCTATCGTAAGTGACCATATTTAGAAATTTTGCCATTTCAGGTACATTGGCTTGCAGCCCCCGCCCGGTTTGGTGTGACTCCTTTGGAGTGGAGTCCTAAGCTAAAAACGGACAAGGTAAGTAACGCTAACGATAGCCAAGTTGGGTTTCATCCTACATCCAGTGAATAAAAGATAGGTGGCTCCGTTTGATGCTCAATAACTGATTGAAGGTTTTTTCCAAACCCATTGAACTATTGTCCAGATAATCTGTGTACCCTCAGACCAATGTCAGTTGTTTATAAGGCCAGGAGTTTAGTGCTAGCTTCTAGGCCGCGTCGTACATTTCTGGTGATACTGTTAGCATGCAGGCTAAGCGCCTAGCATTGCCGAAGCTGTCACTTTCTGCGCTCTGTAACGTCATGTCATGTTCTCATTAATCACGAACGTCAATATTAGGGTTTACTGTGTTTTGTTTTGGGGATTAGTGTTACCGTAGAGCTGGGTATGCGCCAACGAGCGGACCGGCTTCTCTTACCAATACGTAGCTAATGTTAGCTTAGCTCAGCGTCAGTCAAATAACATCTGTCATAACGTCAGATCCAAAAGACACAGTCAGTCTCTGGCAGAGCCGCTTAAGTTACCCGCCGGGGGTTAAATGTATGTATTCTGGCTTTATAAACGATACAGCGAGATGGTGATACAGTTGTAAATGTGAGTTTATTTGCGGACCGCTGCAAAGCATCCGAAATGTTTGCGTTTCGTTTAAATTAACTTCCTCCCGTTTAGCTTTTGTCGGTCCGTGTTGGTCACAGAGTGCGTCTGCTGGTTGCGGTGTTGTCACGAAGAACCCAGAGCTGGCGTTCATCTGCAGAAAATTGGCTCTTTTTGTCTTTTTATAAAGCTACCGTCTTGTTGTGTTTCCTTTTAACGTTTATTATGACGTGTCAGGTATTGTCAGCCCGCTAGAGATATGCACAACATCCGCATTAACACATATATGCTTCAGATCTGATTTTTAGCTCGGTTTGGAAGATGTGTGACAATTACTTAAACTCACCTAGCAAGAATTAGGTCCCTTCAGTAAATTCTAACCCCACCAACGTTACAACGGCTTTTGCTTGACATGTTTCACTATGTTGTGAAATGTGGTCCATAACAGATTTTCTGAGCTTTCAGATTGCTTTAGTTATGTTGAAGCGTACCTATTTGTTCTCCATTGGATGGCTTCTGTTTATTGTCAACAGGGCCTATAAAATCATTACATAACCTCTTTGTTGCGTTATTTTTGCACAATGTTTGAGCATGCAGTGGTGAGAGATGAGATTCATACAGTAAAACCTTGACTAAAAATACCTCTTTATCATTGGTATTTACAGATAACTGGTCCAACTGCTTTATTTTGAAACAGGAAAGCAACAGTTATTGCAGTTGCACCTGAAATAACAGTTATTGTTAACAATAATTGTTTTTTATAAAGGTACACAGCTGCAGCCTGCTGCTTGACAGACATTGCTTGTAGCTTAACCAACTGTTGTTTTGAAACCGTGTTACCGTAAAAACAGTAATTGGTTGTGCTTCTTTTGTTTGTACACACTGGCTGTCCAGAGAGAACCAGAGACACTTCCAGACAGCTGACTGTGTCGTTGTTGTCAAGGAAGAGAGTAGGAGTCTTGTTTCAGCCAGCTCACCAGCAGTGCACGGCAACACGTAAGGGAGAGGGAGTGCTGTGCTACTCTATGATACATACAGTCGGGAGAAAGCTCCGGTCACCCTGGCACTTTGTCATATCTGAATGGTGACTTTAAACTGTAGGATCTGTGTGACGGGAAGCTTTAGTGGTTTTGAAATCGTAACTTATTGTAACCTGGCCCATGTAAGCGTTGTTTGTAAGTGCTCATGAAAGATGTTAGAGATGACACACGGGTCATGGTGTCACTCTTCTCCCTCTATGTGCATCTGCTTCTGTGCTGTGGTTCTTCTGACCCCAGCTGCTAATACCAATAAGCGTTTAATATTCAACAGGCTGCTTCTAAATGAGCATCTGTTGACATTAGCGCCTCACTTGAGAAATCAAACACAGTAACATCTCTGGTGATTTTTTTTTTTTTGTGCCAAATAACATAAAAAGCTGCTGGAAAGTTTGAAGAGACTATTTGTCTGGTGTGCAAGCGGATATGTTTTAAGTCCCAGGTTGCCTGATTTTACAGTTAAATTATTTATTGACTCAAAGGGAGTTTCCAGAAATAAAACCAAAAAAAAAAATAAAACAGGATTTGAATTTAAATGAAACACTGACAAAGTAGTGCTTTATATGCTTAGCATGCTTAAGCTTAGGAGGATGTGCCCCAACCCATTTCCAAGTCCTTTGTTTTGGCTGAGTTGTAAATGTAAAGCTGCTGCTGTTGTTTCAGGTCCCCTTGAGTTCAGTGTGTAACACATAAATGTTACACACGCTACTGTGTTTCAGATATAGAACAGCTTTAATGAATGGGAGATCCTCTAAAACATGGTTTTCTTTTATGAAATTTTAGTGTCACTTCATTCCCTCTTGCTGATGACCTCTGTCTTTTTTAGTTGTGCATCCATATCTGCCTTGGTTGTCCTTCTGAACAGTTTTATTTGTTCCTCAGTTAGGGATGGGTACCTTTCACATTTGAACCGTTACAGCACCGATGCCCTGGGAATCGGTATCGGTACTCAGCGGCACCGGTTTTCAGTACTCTTGTGTGTGTTTATGTGGTAATAAATGTTAATTTGTCTATTAATAAAATCTCAAAATTTTTCAATTCAACATATTTATTTTTCAATATATAAACGTTCCTACCCTCACCTATGGCCATGAACTTTGGGTCATGACCGAAAGAACGAGATCCCAGATACAAGCGGCTGAAATGAGCTTCCTCCATAGGGTGGCCGGGCGCTCCCTTAGAGATAGGGTGAGGAGCTCGGCCATCCGGGAGGATCTTGGAGTAGAGCCGCTGCTCCTCCACATCGAGAGGAGCCAGTTGAGGTGGCTCAGGCATCTATACCGGATGCCTCCTGGACGCCTTCCTCGGGAGGTGTTCCGGGCACATCCCACCAGGAGGAGACCCAGGGGATGGCCCAGGACACCCTGGAGGGACTATGTCTCTCGGCTGGCCTGGGAACTCCTCGGGATCCTCCCAGAGGAGCTGGAGGAGGTGTCTGGAGAGAGGGACGTCTGGGTGTCTCTACTGAGTCTGCTGCCCCCGCGACCCGGTCCCGGATAAGCTGAAGACGACGAGTACGAGTAAATTATAATGAATATAACAAAACAACATCCAGTTGTTTGTATTGTAACATCTCAGTTGTTTCAAACATTTCTTTTCCCATGTTGCTGAAGACGAGTTGCTAACGGATGCAGGCGTGCTAACGGTGCCGAAGGCCATGCACTTCACGTCACAAATATTGCTGTGAGCGTAATCTGCACCACATTTTGAAAAGTAGAGCCAGACTTTCGAGCGCTTTCTATCAGCCATGCTTTGTTGACGGTACCAGCGGCTACTGACGTCATTACACTCTTGAATGCTGTGTTCATGTCCGGCATGGAACATCGGCCACTGTTCCACTCCCCCGGTGTCACAATGATGCGTTTTGGTACCAAAACATGGTACTGTTTGATTTTACGTGAATGGGTACTCGGCAGTACTGAGTGAATTCGGTCAGTACCTATAAAAGTACCGAATTAGGTACCCGTCCCTATCCCCAGTTAATACACCAGTTTTATCAAGACTGGTACATGAAATATTTGACCCTCATCTCTTTGGGCTTCCTCCAGCCTTAAATTGAGTAGATTTTTCTTGCTCTTTTATTTCCAGATCACCTGCTGTTTCCATGTTGTTTAAGTTTTTTTTTTTGTTATTAAAAATTAAACAAATAGTTTAAAGGTTTAAAGCTGTTTTCTATCTCAGCTGTCCCATTTCTGAAGGCATAAAATAGTGTGACCTGAATGTACAAAAATTGACTTTGATCTCATCTTTGCTTACACAGATATGGGTTCTGTGAACATGTTGACAAGTCTCATGCCATCTTTACATCACATCCAGTTTAAAAAAAACACAAAAGCTTTAGTATGCTACTGGGTTCTAAAGAAGATAGTATATTAGTGATATATTTTTGGTAGTTCAAACGCATCACAAATGTAGCTCTTAAAAGAGGCCATTTGACTAAAACAGCACCTATTATATTTAATCCACTGGTAGCCAAGATCTCCTCTGCTAATAGTTCCTATATATTATTATTATTTTTTTCCCTTCTCATAGCCCCGCGCTCTGTGACCAGCTTCAGTACTAAACATCGCTGTGCAATAGGATGTCCCACAGCCCTGAAATGAAGGACGACCCCATGGAGTGCCCTCTGTGCATGGAGCCGCTGGAGATTGATGACGTCAATTTCTTCCCCTGCACTTGTGGCTACCAGATTTGCCGCTTCTGCTGGCACCGCATCCGCACAGACGAGAATGGCCTCTGCCCTGCCTGCAGAAAGGTGCAGACGAGATTTATCGTGATAAGAGAGAATTCATCTGCAGGGATGATTGCGTTGTGCTCACATACTTCTTTTTCTTAAGTTCATCATTTTATACACTTTACATTACCCATAAATCACTGTCTAAATTCTGTTTGTTGTCACGTACTCAGCCATACCCAGAAGACCCTGCTGTGTACAAGCCTCTGTCACAGGAGGAGATCCAGAGGATAAAGAACGAAAAGAAGCAGAAACAGAACGAAAAAAAGCAGAAGGTGACAGAAAATCGCAAGCACCTGGCCAGCGTGAGGGTGGTCCAGAGGAACCTGGTGTTTGTGGTGGGGCTCTCGCAGCGACTCGCTGATCCTGAAGTGAGTACAACATCATGGTTTACAGTCTCGGTGAATATACCAAGCCTTAACGCTGGGTTGGAAATTCTAGCCTTTTAGCCTAGTGAAAAAATGGTGTGCTGCAATAAACCAAAGGTGCTCTCTGTTACATCTGTGAGATACCGAGACATGATTTTCTTGGCCAAGACCGATTTCTTGTTTCAGGTTTTATTGTTTTTCTCAAGGACCATGAATCTCGCATACATTTAACAGAAATTAAAGGAATTACAAGATTTGGTCATTGTATGTATCAATGCACATGTCCCTAACTGTTGTCTAATTTTGTTTAAAATCAAAAAGCGCTTCAAAACAAATACCAGTTGATACATTTCTAGACCAAAAATGGTGGGCCTGCTTAGTTCTGATGCATTTAATGAATAAGGTAAAAAAGTCAGACAATTTTTTTTTTTTTTTTGCATTTGACTCACAGCTTAAGAGAAAATTGTGCAATCAGATTGCACCAATCAATCTGACTGATTGCACCAGTCACCCACTAGAAATAATATTTTGATAGGACTGACAATGATTAGTGTGTATGAAAGAACTGACAATATACATCGCACACTTTGTTTGATTTTTTTTTTCCTCGCAGGTCCTAAAACGACCAGAGTATTTTGGGAGATTTGGGAAAATTCATAAAGTAGTCATCAACAACAGCACATCGTATGCAGGTTCACAGGTCAGTGTGTGAATATTCCAAGGAATAAATTGTTTGTGAATTAAAGCTTCAGTGTTTCTGAATACATTTGTGATCAATTGGAAACAAACTAAAAGTTGTGTAATAAGTTTGTAATGGACAGAAGGTTCCATTGAAACAATAAAAGAGTACATGAACATAAAACCACCATGAATGCTCTGTTTCATTTATGTGTTTACTTTTATTTTGTTTGCCGTTCAGGGGCCTAGTGCCAGCGCTTATGTCACTTACATCCGTTCTGAAGATGCTTTAAGAGCAATACAGTGTGTGAACAATGTGGTCGTCGATGGCAGAACGCTCAAGGTAAACGTCTGGTTTTCTCCAGGTTTTTAAACCTCATTTTGTATGTTGAAATCATACAAAATGAAATCAAAAGTTGTATCATCATCATCAAAGACATTTACTTTCTAATGCTGCTGTTAAAAAGGCCAAAGCACAGTTATCACACCTGTGTATTGACTGTAGGATTGTATATTATATAGGGAATTGTTTTCATAAGAGTCCCTGTTTCTGTCTTCCACTTACAGGCTTCTTTAGGCACAACAAAGTACTGCAGTTACTTCCTCAAAAGTATGCAATGTCCCAAACCTGATTGTATGTATCTACATGAGTTGGGGGATGAAGCGGCTAGCTTTACTAAAGAGGAGATGCAGGTAAATTCAAGGTTTTCTCTTTAAAATATGTGAAGTTACTTAGATTTTTGCTTGAAGGGGATAATTTATGTATTTATTTTCTTCATGTAATTATGAATTCATTTTAAGGCGGGGAAGCATCAAGAATACGAGCAGAAACTCCTCCAAGACCTCTATAAAATTAACCCGGGTTTTCTACAACCTCCAACATGTGGCACAGAAAAGTCAAAGAGTAAACCCAACTCCACACAGAGGTTAGTCTTAGTTTTCTTTATCTGCTGTGCTGCTTCCTCCCAGCGTAGTGCTTGATGGTTTAATTCTCTCCTGCTTTGTAACAGAACTAACAGTAGCAATGGTAAAGATGGCTGGCCGACGCTGTCGGGACACAACAAACTGGCCAACGGACTTTCAGAAGACCGCAAGTCCCCTCCGCTGTTAGACTATTTAGACCAAGAAGCTATTAATTCAGATGGGCTAGAATCAGAGCTGGGTCCTGGCCAGCGTCCTACCTTATCCCCCTTCTCCTCCAACTGTGACAGTAATAGGTAATGAAGACACCACAAGTATCTGCTCTCTGCAGTCAGCAGTTTTTAATATATATATATATATTGTTTTTTTATTTTTATTTTTTTTAATCTGTTTCCACAATTTCTGTGTGCAGTCCCAATGACAAACCTCCAGAATCAGTCGGTTTGGTGAATGGAGAAACTTTACAACAGGTGAAACAGATGGGCGTTGTTCCTTTGGGCCAAAAAAAATCAAGCTGAGTCAGATCTTCTGTCATCTTACGTGCGTTAATTCTCTCATTCTGTAGATGCCCACAAGTGACTCCCCCTCCCCTCCCCCGGGACTAACAAAGCCCATCCTGGTGGTGCCTATCAGCATGTCGGACCTGTCGGCCCGTTCACCCTTTGAGGGTGCTGCAGCAGAATCCCAGTCGCTCTTTTCAGACAACAGTAACTTTAGACATCCAAACCCGCTTCCTGCTGGCCTTCCCCCCTTCCCCAGCTCCCCACGCGGCAGTTCTGACTGGCCCATGACACCGGAACCACAGATACTCTTCACACCAGGTATTGATTTAAACCATTTTTGTGTGGCTTAAACGTCTTGTAAAATGTTTCATTAAACATTTGAATTACATCCTAGAAACACTGTTCAACTATGCAATGCCTTGCAAAACAAAAAAAATGTCCTTGAATGTTTTTAAATTTGTCACGTTCGCAACCACAAACTTCAGTGTTGGGATGTTATGTAATAGACCAACATAAACCAGAACAATTTAATGTACTACATGGTAGTAAACTGACAGGATATGGTTGCAGAGATCCACAGCTACACAAATCCGACCCTTATGAAAGAATGGCAAAGAAAAAAGCCTTAAAAGATCCCAGTTTGCCTCTAACTGTGTAGGGAAAATCAGCAAATATATGGAAGAAGTTGGTGTGACAGTATGAGACCAAAATGCAAATTGCTTTGTGGAGAAAACCTAACACTGTACGTCACCCTGACAACGCCACCCCCAGATGTTGGTGGCTGCATCATGCTGTGGGAATGCTTTTCTTCAGCTGAGGCAGGGAAGCTGGTCAGAGTTGATGGATGGAGCTAAATACAGAAGACTCCTGGAAGAAAACTTGCGAGAGGCTGCGAAAGACTTGAGACCGAGGCAGAGGTTCGCCTTCCAGTAGGGCAATAACACCAAGCAAACGACAAGAACCACAATGTGATGGTTTAGATCGAAGCATATAGGTTAGAATTGCCCAATCATAGTCCAGACATACATTCATTGTAGAATCTGTGGAAAAACAGTTGATGTTCAAATTGATGTTCATAGAAACTTATCTGAGCTGGGGGGATTTTGCAAAGAGGAATGGGCAAATATTTCAGTTTGAATACAAAGGTGTGCAACACAAAAGAAGTTTGAAAACCATTACATTTTCTTCTTCACAATTATGCACTAGTTTGTGTTTATAAACCAGAAAATACATAATTGTTTGTGGTTATAATGAGGCAAAATGTGGACAATGTCCAAGATTTATGAAGCGTTTTGCAAAACACCGCATAGCCTTGCAGCTGCTTTATTGTGCATCTTTGTCTTCCTAATACAGTGGCTGTTGGACTGTCACCGAAGATGCAGTAATTAAACAAAAGAACACTTGTTGAAATGTAAACGTAACCTCCTGATTAAATTTTTAACCAAACTAACCTGCTTCTTCTCCTTTTGAAAGAGACAATACCAGTGTCCTCCTCAACAGACTGGCAAGCAGCCTTTGGCTTCGGCTCATCCAGCAAACAGCAGGATGACGATCTGGGTTTTGATCCCTTTGACGTTACCCGCAAGGCTTTAGCTGACCTGATAGAGAAGGAGTTATCAGTTCAGGATCAGAGCCCCTTGTCCTCCGGGCCACTCTCACAGGGGGGCAGCCACAGTTCGGGCCTGCCGTCATCCAATCCCAGCACATCCCATCACTTCCCCAGCGGCTTGCCGCGCATCCACCAGCTCCACCACAGAGCCATCTACAGCTCCTTCAGTTTCCCCGGTGGTCACAACAGCCAGGCCAGTCAGCAGCAGCCCCCAGCAGCCAGACACCCATGGATGGGCATCCCCACACGAAATAACCTCGCACACTTGAACCACTCAGCCAGTGCTGCCTCACACAGTAACATCCTGGACCTGAATCTGCCCCCTCAGCACAACACAGGGCTGGGAGGGATCCCCATCTCAGGTACCAAACGGCTCGGTCACTTTAATGTGTCCCTTTAATAGTAGTGCATGTTAAAACAGAGATTAGCTGAGATGCATTATGAAAACATTTAATATCACGACATGAAAACACTGCTGCTTAACATTTAAGATGGATGTTTTTCAATTTGTGTATATTGATTTTTCTTGAGGACAGAAAATGAAAGCTGTGCTGTATGCAGTTCTGGAGGAACTGATCCATTTGTGTCTCTGTCGCCTCCCGCAGAAAACAGCAGCTCTATAGAGGGCTTAAATGTGAAAGAGTGGCAGGACGGCCTGAGAGCTCTCCTGCCCAACATCAATATCAACTTCGGTGGCCTACCAAACTCCTCCTCCTCTTCATCGTCCTCATCCTCCAACAGTGTCAACCACATCGGCGGGCCGGCAGGCATTTCACACAGCCTGAGCTGGGACGGCACAGCCAGCTGGATGGATCCTGCTATTATCACAGGTACAAATATATTGACTCTGCGGTAATCTTTGTTTAACCTGATTTCATTTTCTTTTTTCCATTTATGGTTTGTCTGACTAGAACCAGATATTCATATATACTGTTTAGGAAGAGACAAACACTTTATCTTTCACAGTCGGACATGACATCACACTGCACCTTTCCTTTTTTACCTCAGTTGGGATTCCCAACAGTATTTATATTTGCTATATATATAAATACCAGAATAATGAGAGAGAAACCTTTTTTTTTTTAAGTTACTTTCTTAAAGGTAGATACTTTCGAACCTTAACATGTAAATGTGAGCTGGTATGACAATAAAAATAAAAATCCTTGAATCCTAAAAATACTACTCCTTTAATCAAAGGCAACTGTAAGTTTCTGGTAGATGGACATTTTAGTAGATTGACCTTATGGCACACCAAACACGCTGCCTTCCTTTGTGACATCAGGGAAAAATCAAGAGATATTGGTGTCGATATCAGGAAGGGAATATTGGACCTCCCGAAGCCTGGTTAATTCCTGGGTACAATTTCCTGATGCCTGAAGGTGCCACGTGCATCTGTGCAAACAATTATTTGGAAGTACAAACAGCATGGGGAGGTTCAGCCATCATGGTGTTATTAAAGGAGTCAAGCTCGGTGTCAGTGATGAACATGTTTTTTGTTGTTGTTTGTTTTGTGCAAAAGACCTTGTGAAGATGCTGCCTGACGCTTGTAAGTAAGAGTGTCAAGTATCGTACCGACATGGGCCAAAAAATAGACAGAAAAAGTTCGATTACAGTTTGTGATCTGTTGAAGCTGCATTTGGAGGAAAAGATGTAAACTTGCCAGCTTCAGAACACTTTGCAAACTGAGACATACGGGGATGGTGGAGTCATGTTGTGTGGGTGTTTTGCTGCAGGAGGGACTAAACATGCTGCAAAATTAGTCACAAAGTTGCTTAAGAAAAATAGTCAAATGTTTTGGAGTAGCCGTCACAAAACGCACATCTCAGTCCCATAGAGAAACTGTCAGCAGAGCTGAAAAGGTGTGTGTAAGCAATGCAGCTAAGAGACCTGATCCAGTTACACCAGTTCTGTCAAGAGGAATGGGCCTAAATTTTAGCAAACTATTGTGAGAAGCTTATTGAAGGAAACCTTAAACGTTCGACCTCAGTTAATCAGCGGACATGTGTAGAAAAGACCTTAAAGTGGTAAAGATTTGAGAATGCAGCCATCTTTAAATTGGAAACATATTATGACACTCATTAACCTATAACCAATTAATGAGTATAACAGATTTTACACGGTGATGAATGGACACTGCTAAAAATGTAATGTAACGATCTAATGCATACTCCTACTTTTTCTTGCACCGTTGCTTTTTTTTTTGTGTGTGTGTGTGTGTGTGTGTGTCCTAAATCAAACTTGCAGCTTCGATTGACCATGTGGTTGTAACCATAAGCTCACAATATGAGATGAGTTTAGCAGTATTTATAGGAAAACTAAGAATCCACGTTTTTGTTTTTCCCAAAGCTGAAGATTTCTAAAATCACAAACTGTGTTTTAAATAATCTGTAATAAGTTTAATATGTAATACGTCCAGGTTTGATTAGTTCATAAGTTGCGGTTTTCTGCTTGCAACGTGTAACGATGTAAACAACTTGCTCCCTTTGTGTTTTCCAAATAAATTGAGGCCTAGTCCACAGAAAGATGAAAACTTGTATGCATGCACGTTATTTAAAAGTAACGTGCATGCATACAGCACCACTGAAAACGATGTAGTATGTATGCCAGGTCCATTGGTGGCGCTGTGACACTGCCACAGAAAACCACCAAAAACACCAGGCATTTCCATACAACTCATGCGAGGTAAACACAGCAACATGGCGCCAAAGTGGCGCAGGCAGGTTGGAGCCAGGATGTCAACGTTTCAGTTTAGATGCGTTTCTTGTGTACACGTGGAAACACGAAACCGGCGTTTTAAAATGTTTCCACTCTTGGACCCTGAACCATGAAATATGTAATAACATCATGCCTGTTTTAATTGTAGGAGCATTTTAGATTTTGAATCAGAGGTGTAAATGTAGTTTACTTTTGCGTCAATTAGCCACATGTTTGATACAGATTCTACCTCTAAAAAGTACATCAACAGAACTTAAATGGATCTGCCAACCATAAGCTGCGTTACTGAAGAAACCAGAATTTCTGTTATAGTGTAAAGTTTGAAGCTTTGTTGTCTCTTATCTCATGCCTGGTCTGTCTCCACCTCAGGCATCCCGGCCTCGACAGGCAGCAGTTTAGACTGTCTCCAAGACGACAACCCGCCACACTGGCTCAAGTCCCTGCAGGCCCTCACAGAGATGGACGGCCCCGCCAGCTCAGCCGTGCCCACTCCCCAGCCCCTCCACAGCGGCCTCCTCGACGGCCACCTCCCCCTCCACCACAGAGCTCCCAGCGGCTGGGCTCCCTACCTGCCCCCTCCCACAGCCAACCCCACCGGTCAGTTCCACTCCCCTCCACCAGGCTTCCAGACCGCCTTCAGACCCCCAGGACAGCCTGCCACAGAGCTATTACAGAGTGCTGCTGTGGATCGCCACTGAATACAGACTGGAGCAGACAAACCATCCCACCTCCCCACCCTACTTTATACCCACTCATCCTGTACCCTGCCCGCCCTTTTCCCTAATGCAATACACACCAATCTGCAGAGTATGAAAAATTAACTAAATAACAAACTTGCTTTCTTCTTTTTCTCTTCCTCCTTCCTTTGTCTACTCTGAAGGCAGTTTTGTTTCTGTTTGTGGCACATGATTATCAGTACCCTTTGTCTGCTGCCATCACCACTTCTTAGACCTAGTTCTGGGTGTAACTTGGGATTCATTGTGTAGCTTTACTGTCAGCAGAAAGCACAAGAATCAGTATAGCATTAAGTGCCCAGTGGTGACACAAGCTAACTCGACAAACAGGCAAAGAAACAAATTAGCAGAAGTGAAGTCTTTTAAAAAAAAAAAAAAAACATAACATGATTAAGCATGATAACATTTGTGTTTTTGGAAAGTTGAAGTCATGATTAGATTTTTGAGGAAACAAGCTGTGAATCAGCTCTTTGAAGCTTTTCCCCCAAAGACGCTCACTCTCCCCCCTCTAAGCAGGAGACTGTAAAACAGTTCAGCCTTACAGGCTTGTTGGGAATTGGTGGAGGTGACGGAGAGAGATGAGAGGGGTTGGCGCTTACATGAGTAAGTTTTATGAACTGTTAAACGCAAACGAGTGGAAAACAAACTACACTGGGTTGAAGAGCGGATTCGGATACTGCAGAAGTTTAGGGCACAGGCTATGCATGGGCTCCCTGTTGGGTACGGACACAAATGGCCAGCCTCGGAGGCCACTTGGCTCATACTCTCTTTAGTAAGGGGCTCCCATGGGCCCCCATCCTGCTGGAGGGAGAGTTTTGCTGAACCTCTGTATCAGAGGATAGAGCAGCGCCTTACCACAGGGAGCGAGGGCTGTGGAAAATCATGGCACACATCCTGAGCACTAGGGTTAGAGTCTTACTCACAGTGCCACTGTGTGGTACCTACAATAGCTAGCCCTAACATAAGCAGCCACCAGATAGATGGGGGAGCGGCAGTGACCAGGTGGTAGAGGAAATGTCCAAAATACAAATGAGGGTAGTAAAGAGGATAGCAGGCCCCATTGTTCAATCCATGAGGGCTTTTAAACGAGGCCTTAAAATAGAAACGGGAGAGAATGGAGCTGGAGTATTTCGAAAGGGAGTGTTACTGACTGCTGAGAATTGCGCAATATTGTATGTGACCTCAGAAGCTGTATGCAAGATTGCATTGCAAAACAAAGTGCTGCAAGATTGTCCCAAGTACTGTAGTGATAAATCAAAGAGCCCTAAGCCTATAGAAATGAGATCAACCTCTCTGACCGCCGTCTTTTTCCTTTTTGAAGTCTTAATTCTGATTTGTGTTCGCTCTGTCTTTTCTCTCTTACCCCCCCCCCCCTTCCCACCTCTCACCATCTCTCCCTCGCTGTTCCCTATTTAACAGTATTCACAAAGATGAACAAATTCATCCAGGAGAAATCAACACAAAGTCATCATTCAGTGGGTTTTAACATGATGTTGCGAGGAAAAAAAACAATTTTGAGGCGCTTAACGGAAATGAACTGTCCTCTGCAGGTCTGGATAAATAAACCTTAAATAAAACTGAAAACTCAGAGCCTGTGATTCACTGACTGATGTTCTGTTCTCGCCGTCACTCATCAAACGTGTCCACTGACTATATTAAACTGCTTCCATAGAAAACACCAGAGGGTGATCGGGAAGTTTATCCAGTTTAGATCAGCCTTGCGTTTTACTTCTGTTCACCACTAGGAGGCAGATTGGTTTCTCTCACATTGGAGCCTCTGCAGCAGTCAAACCTCAGAGCACACAAGGTGACACTGAATGACTTTAATGGTACAGTATTTCAGACAGCACATTTAACACTCTTGCTTAGTTACTCATGTAAATACATACCAGAATGATCCATAATTACATTGACTTTTCAGTCAGGGAAGCATCGCTGCAGAAAGAAGAGCATGTGCTTTACGCTGGTTTGCAGCTCTGCAACATCCCAGGTGAATGCAGCTTATGAACACCTGCATCAGATATGTTTGGGGTATTTTTAGTCTCAGTTTTCTGGTTTTGGTACAGAACAAAATCATTACTCGTATAGTTTTTCAAAATGAATTTAAATATAATTGCACAATTGGCATACTAGCTAAACATTGGCTGAAAGCCTTAAAATGTATAAATCTTCCATTGCAGTCATATATTTTCATACTAAAAACCCAAACCTTTAATATGACTGCATTTGAGTGGAGAAATATATATTTTTAAGAAACTCACTACTGCCACAAACCCTTTTTTGCTAATGAGACAGTTTTCTTTTATGAGAGAGACCTTTGATATTATTCTTCCGTGCATAATGTCTCTAGACCGTCCTATGTCTTCTCTTTTTCTCTCCAAGTCACCCCACAGGTTTTCTATATGATGCTCTTTTGCTGACCCTCAACCTGTACAAGTCCTGGATGGAAGAAAGGTCAGCTTTGATGATTCTTCAGACCTAATTCTTTGTTGTGGTTTGAACCTGTCGTGTTTTCTGGATGAGCCAAAACCACACAGTGATGGATGACTATAGGACAGATTGCATAATTGCAGTGTAGAAGATGATCAGCAGCTACCATTGGACATTGTAGATACAATGTTGTTGAGGAGGGTGAGAAGGTGTTCTCCAGATGTCCACAATCTTCTCCACTGTCTTGAACAGGGTTAAGTTCAGGTGGTTCTGACCGCACGTGTGGACCAGCCGATCCACTTCTTTTCTGCACGCAGACTTGTGTCCTGGATCAGACCAATAATAGCGGTGTCATCTGCAAACTTCAGGAGTTTCACAGACTTCTGCTGAGTTGCAGTCATTTATGTAGTGGAAAATGAGTCGGGTGAGAACACACAGCTTGGGGGTGCCGGTGCTTATGATTCTTGTGTTGGAGATGATGCTCCCCAGCCTCACCTGCAACTGCCAGTCAATCAGGAAGCTGGTGGGCTTCTGGTGGGGAATATCTGGGCTGATGGTGTTGAAGATCCTGACCTACGTCCCTGTGTAGTCTAGGTGGTGCAGGATGAAGTCTAGTCCCAAATTGACAGCATCATCTGATGACCTGTTGCCTGGTAAGCAAAGTGCAGAGGGTCCAGCAGGGGGCCTGTGATGTTCTTCAGATGCTTCGACACCAGTCACTCAAAGGATTTCATAACCACAGACGTCAGGATGACAGGTCTTTAGTCATTTAACCCCATAATGATGCATTTTTTTGAGGACCTGGGTGATATGGAGTGTTTTAAGCTTGAGGGTACCTCATGCAGCTCAAGAGACGTCAAGATCTGAGTTAAGATGGGTTCCAGTTGGTCAGTGCTGGTTCTCTGGCATGAGCGGAAGACATTGTAAGGTCCTGGAGCCTTCCTGGTCTTCTGACGCTGAAAGAGCCTATTTACATCTTCCTCATAGATCTTAAATCCAGTTAGGGTGTTTAAGGGTAGGAGTTGGTTCATGTGGAGAGTCTGTTTGTCATTCTCTAGGACTTTGGAAGAGAAACTGGCCCACAGACAGCATTACCGATCAGTGGCCATAAGGAGCTTTTCTCTCACCGTAGATATGGGCGAGTTTAAGCAAGAAGCCATTGTGATGTAACTGTTGTCTGATTTCTAAAGGTGAAGCACGTTCACTTGTCTTTCCCATTTGGAGGAGTGGCTAAAAGAAATGGGTCTCTACATCACATGTTTTTACCCAAAAGAAGAAGAAAGTCATGGATTACTATTTAGAAATTGCCACACACTGTTCCACCTGAAAAGTAGCCAACAGTCCTGCATAGAAGAAAAAATCAAGCATTTTCTGTTAAAATTGCAGTTTAACCTGAAATGGATTTACTCTAAATTAGATCTGCAAGGTACATATATTATGAAAACATTGTGTTTTGATAAATTAATGTTTTAAAGTGTGATAACACAAACACAAATATAGATTCAAACCAACGTTATAAAACCTGAATGCAGTATATTTCTTGATGTTTCTTTAAAGAACAAAAACCAAAGTCTTCCTTTAAAAAAATATTTTTTGCAGTCAAGTTAAACCTGAATTTTGAATTTACATGTTTCAAACCCAATTCAAAAACACAAATCATGTTCATTTTCAGCAACGTTGCTACGCTCAAAAATACTCAACAAATGACTGGACAATTCTGCTTTTTTATTTCTTTTTAATCAGGCTGTATGTTGTTACAAAGACGGATAACAACAAAATATACATTTATCACACTGAGAAGTGACTGAAACATTATGTAATAGTCTGAGGAGACCACCAGCCAAGATGGTCTGGTTGACCTGGAGCTATCTACAGCGGAGATCTGTAAAAAACATGGCAAAACTACTTCTGGCAAAAAAAAGGCCAGACACACAATCATTTGTAAACCTGACAGAGGAAACCAGCACTGTTGGCTGTGTTTAATATGGGTAATATGGCTCACCACTCTGGACGTTATCCCATCATGGAGCAGTACGAACACTCAAAACAAAAACAAAAAACTGGTTACCTGTCAGCTGCATGCCCAGACAATAGAAAATGTATTGCACACAGTAAGAAACTAGCCATTTTCTGCCTCTTATGTGGTGCTCCTATTTATCTGGAACCTTTTATTTTCTCTATATCAGAGTTTAAAATGCTTCGACCAGCCTGGCCTGTTCTGGATTGTTCTACACGCAACTAAGATCTTTTCAAAACATAGTTTAAAATTCTTCATTCTACTTGTGAAGACACAAAAAATTGCTGTATGGAGTATACTTAGAACAGTGAAAGCTGGGCTATATAGACAACTATGCAGATTCTTTGAGATTTCTGAAACTTTAATTCAAAATAATATTATAGAGCCTTCTATTGGTACAACAAATCTGGCACAGAAGAAAGGGCTTGTCCAGAGCACTATCAATGTAAGAACCATCATTGACCAGCTCTCTGAAAATGTAAATGCAATACTTTGTTTATAAACCTAAACAAAACTTCTGGGATCAGAAAACGCTACACCAATATTTGGTGGAGGATCCAGCATGCTATGGAGGTGCTTTGTTGTCTTTCGTGGTGGAACTGGACTTCAGCATAACAATTATAAATCAAGATATTTGTTTTGAAGGTATAATATGTTACGCAGCGTTTGAAGACTTGCCTTATAATGTAAAGGCTTTCAAGCAAAACAGCAATGGTAAGACCTAACAGCCAAGAATATGGTTGACATGGCCAAAATAGACAGTTTTTAAATGAGAAAAATACATGATGATAGTTATACAAAAACGACCCCCGCTGAGCAGTCAGCTGTAATGGTCTAACAAGACATAGTTAAACATATACCACAGGATGGCCGGGGCAGCCCCATCTGGTCTGTAGCTGTGGGTGCCGAAGAGGCACCCGGCGTGGAGGCAGAGAAATGCAGACAGGCAGAGGATTCAGGGGCTATGACAATGAGTCAGCAATACAGTGGGCGAAGATAGGGGGAGTGGAGTAGTAGGGGGTTGATTATGTGATCGGGGAGATGATGCATGCCTGACGTAAACAGCAATGCCATCTGTTAATCATGGAGCTGCAGGAAATAGCAGCAGAGTTTTTTTTTTTTTTTTTTTCTGGTGGGAAAAGACTGGTACAAAACATGCCTTTAAAGCCCAACCTCTAAAAACAATTAGTCTATTGATTATCTTCACTGAAATGTTGTGTTTTAGCTTATTATGACACAAGGGAGGGCACAAAGAAAATATTAAACAAAAGCTGTCAGCTGTTGTTTCTTTTATTTATCATAATAATAAAGAGGTATTTACTTCAGATATATACAGGGGTTGGACAATGAAACTGAAACACCTGTCATTTTAGTGTGGGAGGTTTCATGGCTAAATTGGACCAGCCTGGTAGCCAGTCTTCATTGATTGCACATTGCACCAGTAAGAGCAGAATATGAAGGTTCAATTAGCAGGGTAAGAGCACAGTTTTGCTCAAAATATTGAAATGAGCACAACATTATGGGTGACATACCAGAGTTCAAAAGAGGACAAATTGTTGGTGCACGTCTTGCTGGCGCATCTGTGACCAAGACAGCAAGTCTTTGTGATGTATCAAGAGCCACGGTATCCAGGGTAATGTCAGGATACCACCAAGAAGGATGAACCACATCCAACAGGATTAACTGTGGATGCAAGAGGAAGCTGTCTGAAAGGGATGTTCAGGTGCTAACCCGGATTGTATCCAAAAAACATAAAACCACAGCTGCCCAAATCACGGCAGAATTAAATGTGCACCTCAACTCTCCTGTTTCCACCAGAACTGTCCGTCAGGAGCTCCACAGGGTCAATATACACGGCCGGGCTGCTATAGCCAAACCTTTGGTCACTCATGCCAATGCCAAACGTCGGTTTCAATGGTGCAAGGAGCGCAAATCTTGTGCTGTGGACAATGTGAAACATATATTGTTCTCTGATGAGTCCACCTTTAATGTTTTCCCCACATCCAGGAGAGTTACGGTGTGGAGAAGCCCAAAAGAAGCGTACCACCCAGACTGTTGCATGCCCAGAGTGAAGCATGGGGGTGGATCAGTGATGGTTTGGGCTGCCATATCATAGCATTCCCTTGGCCCAATACTTGTGCTAGATGGGCGCTTCCCTGCCAAGGACTACCGAACCATTCTTGAGGACCATGTGCATCCAATGGTTCAAACATTGTATCCTGAAGGCGGTGCCGTGTATCAGGATGACAATGCACCAATACACACAGCAAGACTGGTGAAAGATTGGCTTGATGAACATGAAAGTGAAGTTGAACATCTCCCATGGCCTGCACAGTCACCAGATCTAAATATTATTGAGCCACTTTGGGGTGTTTTGGTGGAGCGAGTCAGGAAACGTTTTCCTCCACCAGTATCATGTAGTGACCTGGCCACTATCCTGCAAGAAGAATGGCTTAAAATCCCTCTGACCACTGTGCAGGACTTGTATATGTCATTCCCAAGACAAATTGACGATGTATTGGCCGCAAAAGGAGGCCCTACACCATACTAATAAATTATTGTGGTCTAAAACCAGGTGTTTCAGTTTCATTGTCCAACCCCTGTAGTTTACCTTTAATTGCTGTCCTAAAACATCCAAACATGATATGATCTGCACTAAAGTACATTAAATCCATGGGTAAATACAAGTAGCGTTGAGGTTTTTACTTTCTTCCACTGAGATGCCCTCTGCAGGGGTTCAGTCCACTAAACTGCTGAAGCTGTGGGCTCCTTGAGGACTGCAGCTACCGGATGAGGGCATGTTCAGAGGGCACAGGAACTGCAGTGGCTGGTGTTGAAAGCAAACTGTGTCTACATAAAGGAAAAGACAAGGCAAATTATAATCATACCCTGCAAAAGAAAAGAATGAACAAGCCTGAAAGTTGCAAAGATACAGTGGCTTGTAAAAGTATTCATACCCTTTGAACTTTTCCACATATTGTCACATTACCACTACAAACGTCAATATATTTTATTGGATTTTTATGTTAAAGACCAACACAAAGTGATTATACAACTGTGAAGTGGAACGGAAATTATACATGATTTAAAACATTTTTTACTAATAAAAAACTGAAAAGTGCGTGTGCAAAAGCATTCAGCCCCCTTTACTCTGAGTGCAACTAATTGCCTTCAGAAGTTGCCTGATAATTGCTAATGACTAAATTGAGTCCACCTGTGTGTAATCTAATCTCAGTACAAATACAGCTGCTCTGTGATGGCCTCAGAGGTTGGTTAAGAGAATATTAGGCACCAAACAGCATCATGAAGTCTAAGGAACACACCAGACAGGTCTGGGATAAAGTTGTGGAGAAGTTTAAAGAGATAACCAATCAGAGATGCAGCCAAGAGGCCCATGGTGACTCTGGACGATCCACAGTTCAGGTGGGGGAATCTGTCCACAGGACAACTATTAGTCGTGCACTGTACAAATGTGGTCTTTATGGAAGAGTGGCAAGAAGAAAGCCATTATTAAAAGAAAACCATACGTAGTTTGCCAGAAGCAATGTTGGGGACACAGCAAACATGTGGAAGAAGGTGCTTTGGTCAGACGAGACCAAAATTGAAATTTTTGGCCAAAATGCAAAACGTGTGTGGTAGAGAACTAACAGTTAACATCACTCTAAAACACACCATCCTCACCGTCAAATATGCAATAATTGCAGGAAAAGGTGGTTCCACAACGTATTCACTCAGGGGGGCTGAATACATTTGCACAATGCCCTTTTCAGTTTTTTATTTGCAAAAAAAAAAAAAAAAAATCATGTTTAATTCCTGTTCCACTTCACAATTGTATACCACTTTGTGTTGGCCTTTCACATAAAATTCCAATAAAATATATTTATGCTTGTGGTTGTAATGTGACAATATGTGGAAAAGTTCAAGGGGTATGAATACTTTTACAAGCCACTGTATACACTCACCGGCCACTTTATTAGGTACACTTGTCCAACTGCTCGTTAACACAAATTTCTAATCAGCCAATCACATGGCAGCAACTCAATGCATTTAGGCATGTAGATATGGTCAAGACGATCTGCTGCAGTTCAAACCGAGCATCAGAATGGGGAAGAAAGGTGATTTAAGTGACTTTGAACGTGGCATGGATATCTACATACACTGTATACAAACATAAAACAGTTCCTCAGTGTAAAATTAAATCAGGATACAATTTTCATGTTTTAGGTCTGTTAGAATTACCAAAAATACTTCTCTTTGCTAAATGTTACATTAATGAATGAGATATTTCTTTTACTTTGTTCAATTTTTAAAACTCGCCCTAAGATCATCATACCTTTAAATAATTTGGGAAAGCTCAGATGATAATGTAATGACTGTGCAAGCTTTTGAGAGAGTAATTCACAAAGAACTGAATGAACCTTCAATTAAAGTATTTAAACATTGTTGCTTTTGGAAGAAAAACTGGGAAGCTTCTAATCTGAGAACACCATCGCAACTGTGAAGTACAAAGCAACATGTCAAGACAAAGGTTTGGGCATAAATGGTAGTTTCAAATGGACAATGATCTTAATCACACAGTCAAATTTACAAAGTGGCTTAGGGACACTGTTTTGGAGGTGTGTGAGAGCAAGGTGACCTATAAACCTGACTCAGTTTAACCAGTTCTGTCAGGGGGAATGAGTCAAAAGTCCAGTCAACTACTATAAGAAGCTTGAGGAAGTATACCAAAAATGTTTGACACAAATCATTCAGTATAAATGCAGGAAATAAATGTAAACTTCTGAATCTGAAGAAAGTTAAAAGAAATTAGCTTGAAATAGTTTTTTTTCTTTATCCTGGCCTTTAGCAAATAATTATGGTATATCTCTGACCCTAAACATGAAACATTTACCCTTACTTATGTCAGACACCAAGGAAGAAAAAGGCAATGCTTCTTTTTTATATAGTGTATGTACACATCTGGTTTCAGTCGAAATATTTTTGAGATGAAGTTGCCTCTAATACACCAGTAAACTCATATAAATTATGTCTTACTAAAGTATTAAGACCCCTTGAACTTCTTTTCACATTTTGTTCCATTACAACTACACATTTCATATTATTTCGTTTGACATTTCATACGATGGACCAACATAAAGTTGTGCACAAAACCTGTTTGCAAATGAAAATCTAAAAAGTGTGGCATGCATTTGTTTCCAGAACCTTTAACTCTGATAGCCCTAAATAAAATCCAGTTAGGCAAGTTACCTTCAGAGGTTCCCTAATTAATAAATACGGTCTACCTGTGTTAAATTTAGTCTCAGAATAAATCCAGCTGTCCTGTGAAGTCCTCAGAGGTTTGTTAGAGAACATTAGAGAACAAACAGCTTCATGGAGACAGGTCAGGGAGAAAGCTGTGGAGAAGTTAAAAACATGATTAGGTTGTCTGTTGACTTGAGAGCTCTACAAATCTGGCTTTACTAAAGTGTGGCATGTGGGGGGACACAGCAAACAGGTGAGAAAAGGTGGTCAGGTCAGATGGGACCAAAGTTTTCAGCAGTAAAACAAAAGCTATATGTGGTAAAAAAAAAAAAAAGAAAAACACTAACCTGAACACACTGTCCCAGGACAAACATGGTGGTGGTAGCATCATGCTGTAGGGAACCGTTTCTTTAGCGGGGACAGGAAAGCTGGTGAAAGTTGATGGGAAGATGTGTTGGACCAATGATGGAGGAAATCCATAATACACTACAAAAGACTTGAGACTGGCTTAGAGGAGTTATCTTAGAGCACACTGTCCATATGTCTGTTGTTTTAACAGGACCTCTCATTGCCCTCTCATTGCACTCCAAATAGTTATCATTTTAGTTACAAAGAAGTTACTCAGTCTCAGAGTAGGCTGCTGAAACAGGTCAAAAGGGGATATTTGACAGAGCAAAAAACTTTAAATAATAAATGATGGTAAATGGTGATTGTATCATTGGAGAAATATACAAAAGCACTTAATACAGATCAAAATAATTGATAAGAGATTACCCAAGTGATGCCCTGAAAACCATTACTGTCCATGAAGGTTATTTGATTCCAGCATCTTCATCTCTTGAAGTCTGCTGATGTCATCCATCCATTTTCTATACCCAGGTCTTCTGTACAGGGTCACAGGTGAGCTGGTGCATATCTCCAGCATGGTCTATGGGCAGGATACACCCTGAACAGGTCGCCAGTCCATTGCAGGACAACACAGAGACACACAGGACAAACTACCATGCACACATCCATTCACACCTAAAGGCAATTTGGAGAGACCAGTTAACCTAACAGTCATGTTTTTGGACTGTGGGAGGAGGCCAGGGTACCCGGAGAGAACCCACGCATGCACGGGGAGAACATGCAAACTCCATGCAGAAAGACCACCGGCCGGGAGTTGAACCCAGGACCTTCTTGCTGCAAGGCAACTGCGCCACCATGCAGCCCTGCTAATATCAATAAAAGGGAAATTAGCATCATTGAGCCCTTTTATTGGCTCATTTTGATGAGACTGTACTTACCCAAACTGTTCAGAAGAATGATTAATCTGGCAGAGCAGCACACAGTTCCCAGCTGGCTCACACAAGCCTTTACTGTAAATTCAGTCAGTAATCCAGTTAATGTGTCCTGGTCAGACATGGTCCTCCATCATCACACTGAGCAGCAGCTAACTACTCTTTTAATTTAACGCAACATGGACACACTTTTAAATCCAACGATGAGTTCTGCCTGTAAGAAACAGACAGTATATTCATTTTTGCTGGATTTTGGGCAGCCGATTTAGTCACATTTTCTGTTTCTGTGATTAGTTAAGGGACCAGCGGATTTGCAAGACAAGGTTTGAATTTGTTTCATTGATATTCTAAGCAGCATCACTTTTTTTCTTTAAATCAAGACATATAAAAGCAACTACAGCTTCCTCCAACAGTCCAAAGACATGCCTGTTAGGTTAATTGGTAACTCTAAATTGCCCTTAGGTGTATGAATGAGTGTGTGCATGGTTGTTAGTGTGTTGCCCTGCGATGGACTGGCGATCTGTCCAGGGTGTACCCCGCCTCTCGCCTGTAGACTGCTGGAGATAGGCACCAGCTTCCCTGCGACCCACTATGGAAGAAGCGGTAGAAAAGCATCCACATTTTTACAGTAAAAAAGCAACCTTTTTGTCTGATGGTTTTCAGGAAAACCGCAATGTCTGCAGCCTCCTTGTGGTTGCTGAAGGACATTAAACAGGATTTTTAACAAATAAACAAACATTTTAGAGACAGGCTAGTAAGTAACGCCACTTAGGAACACAGGAATGGGCTGAAGAAAACTGTACCAAATGTAATTTTTCATTAACTTCTGTTCATTTGTGCTTGCAATAAATATTCAGCTTGAGTTGTTTTGATTTGCTAAAGTCTGCTAAATCGATCAGTGTACGTCCAAGGATTTATATACATTTTAACAAGCTCATACAGACATTTTTCTTCTACATGTAAGGGAACAATAACTGATAAAAACTTCACTGAACCTCACTTCAAAAAATCCAAATGACCAAATTCAACTCTGAGATTTTCAAACGGTGGGAAACATTTCCTAATCCAGCATGTTCTATGACAAATTCGACTGGACTCTTCCAATGGGGACAACAGAGCAGCTTGTCTAACACATACAACATTCAGTTTTCTATTTGTGTTGAAGTCTAGTTGTGTCTTGTGGCAGTCATCCCACATGCTTCTGTGGGAAATACACTACTTTCTAGATGCTTCTTACAGCTTTTGTGCTTCCTCTGACTTCATTTTAAACACTGGTACTGAAATCACCTAGGTTTTCATCCCTCAGTAACAACATCCACCCTGAACAGTGTCTTTGTTAACATGACCAGGAAACACTTGGCATGGTGCATTTTTTTGGTTTAGGACCGGCCGATCGGGCCCTGTTAGGCATAAAATATATCACTCTTATAAAGTAGGACAGAAATAGAGAAATATCACACCTGAAACTAAATCTCCACTTTTTCATCTGTTTTACATTCAAGCTAGTGTTAGCACTACAGCAGAGTTAGCTACTACACAAAGTGAAAAAAAGCATTTCTGAGTATGTATATCATCATGTTAGCAGTTAATCACTACCATCATCATTCTTCTTCGATGCATCAGTCCTTAACACTGCCTGTGTTTTAATAAAGGAGAAAAATGTAATAGGTTTAGGGACTTGCTTTCTGTAGGGAACATAATCATATTGCTAATATGTGTTTTGAAGATCAGTGGTTCTGAATCAGGACCTCGTAGTTTTTTAAGGGTGTCCCTTCATTCTTGCATTTTCCTTCATATTAAAGCTAAAAGGCAAACAAAAATATTCATGTTTTAATCCTAAAGTAGTTGTAGAATCCTAAGATGTGCTAAGTTCATCCTATCAGCATCCTTTTATCTATTGAGCCTAATTATGATAAACCCACCCATGTCAAGCTATTTGAGAAAATAACTATTCATGAGATTTTACACCCTTCTTCCTCTAAACATTCAGAACTTATACCGACTTTTGCCTCACACAAGTCCAGTCAGCATGCAGAGACTGTGCTCAGGTTGTCTTTATCTCAGCAGGACCCTCGTGCCACATTGTGATATCTTTGTGTGGTTTTGTGTTTGCCACCCTCCCTGATTGCTGCGTGGTGATGTAACTGAAGCAGGAAGGTCACAGCAGCAGATTCGTTGATGTTAAGTTTTACAGTTTCTCACCCAGACAAGCTTGCTGACTCTGCACCGTGAGCGGTTGAAGCATGTAAGATGAGATCCACATTGCCCCAAACCACAAGGACATTTTCAGGATGGGAAACCTGATAAAATGCAGAGATGGATTGAAAGAAAAATTTTACAATTTTTAGGATAAGTTGTCTTAGCTGTTGTTAATCTTTCAAAAGGATTCATACCTTTTGAACTTATTTGACATCATATTAACAACCACAAACTTCAATGTGTTTTATAGGAATTTTATGTGACCAATCAGCACAAAGTGACACACCATGGTGAGATAAATGGAAAAAATTCCAAAGATCTTAAGATTTTTTAGAAATTAAAATCCAAGAAGTGGCATGTGTATTTCCCTGCAATAGGAGCTCTTTTAGGGTATGTCTCTATCAGCCTTTTACAACTAGAGATTAAAACTTTTTTCCATTCTTCTTTGCAAAACCAAGCTCAATCAGTTTGGATGGCGACATCTGTTAAAATCAGTTTCCAGGTGTTGCTGCAGATTTGCAAATGAATTTAGTTTTGTACTTTGACTGGACCATTCTAACACATGAATGCGCTTTGACTTTAACCATTCCATTGTAGCTCTGACTGCGTTTACAGGTTTTTCCCATGTCAGTTTTATTCTGACAAGGGAAGCGAACCTTCTTCCACATGTTTGCTGTGTCCACTATGTGCCTTTTGGCAAACTGTAAGTTGTCTTTTATGGCTTTCCTTCTATCAATGCCTTTCTTCTTGTTCACCATCCAGGAAGGGGAGATTTGTGGAGTGACAAATTGTTTTCATGTCAACAGATTGTTCTATCTGAGCTGTGGTCTGCAGCTCCTCTACAGTTATCACGTGTTAGCTTAGTTGGACAGCCGTGTTTTGGTAGGTTTGCAGATGTGCCATAAACAGGTGGACTCTGTATTGTTTTAATTAGCCAACTTCTGAAAGCAATGATGGCAATAGCATTTATTTAGGGATGCTAAAGGAAAATGAGATGAATGCAAGCATACATGATGCTTTCTAGATGTTTACATTTTTTTTGAAAAACAATTAAAACACAATTATGCACTACCCTGTGATGACCGATCACATAAAATCCCACTTAAAACACATTTTAGTTTCTGGTTGCAAAACATAAAAATGTTTAAGGCATACAAATACTTTTGCAAGGCAGTGTATATTTCTTGGTGGCTTTAGATAGAAATATGAACTTGTTCCACCAGTAGATGGTTTGTTTTGAAATCTTTTTTTGTGGAGGTCTGATCATTCATAGCTCCCAGGTTGTGAGCACCATCAGTTTTGGTAATGCAGTGGAAACTTTCTGAGCTGCAGCCATCTTCCCTTGGTTTCATATTTATTTATTCGATGATTTACTACAGTGATGGAGGGCTGTCAGTAGTCTGAAGAGCTACATTTAACTGTCTAGAATTTCACAGAAACCATTTGTGGACTTCCACAAGGACGAGAAAATTATGGACCTGCCCTTAATTATTAAACAAGTGTGTCAGCAGCCTGGCCTGATGGAGGTAATGCAAAGAGGAAGTGGGGCAGGGAGCAGGCCTCAGGGACCAAGAGTGTGGAAAGGAGGGGGCCCTCGGACCTCGGTAGGGTAGTGTTAGACACCAGAGATTTGAAATGAAGCATGGGAGATCCAATACTGCTGTCAAAGCTACTTTGGACATTGTTAACATTCAGAAGCAGTTGTTGCTGTTAAAGATGGACTAATGTGCACTGGCAACTTTGCAATTTGGCTTTACAGAGCTGTGAAGTCAACACCAGAGGTCACTTGTGATTTGATATAGAATAATCAAATGATATTGTGCATGCACAGCTGATTGAGTCAGAGAGAAAAAGCCCTCTGAGAGACATTTTGGATGACATCAACAAGAATGGCGTGGCACTTTTGTATAAAGGATATGGGATGAGCATCTGTCTTCAGAGAAATCGATGTGGGAATATCAAGAAGCCTGACTCAGGCGAACTGATCATTCTTTATGTGTGTGTGTATGTCTGTGAGTGTGTAAAGGTGAAAGGAAATGAAAATGGAGAGTGAGTCCGTACATGCAGGAATGGAAATTTTTAACTGTACGCTCTCTTTCCTTAAACACACCTACCTAATAGCTGACAGGTAACTTTTCAGTCAAGGAAACATGCCGGAGAAGTTGTGAGATGAGCATTCACAAAGAAAGAAATGTCCTGTTAGTTCCTACTCAGAGACTAAACCATTTAGCATTAAACTTTAAACATGTATTCAGAAATGTGTTAACATTTTGCCTAATTCATGTTGACTAGTCAAAGGACAAGTTACACAAAATATGTTTTTGTCTAACTAGTCCAACAGTCGACCAGGTTAGCTGATAAAACTGATGTTCACCTCTGTCACAAAGGTCAAAAAGGAAAACAACTTTTCATAAAAAGTAAAGTACCAACATTTTATACTTACGCCAAAATCAAAAACTATTAGAGTTACCTTCTCTTAGCGGTAGCGCTACTAATGTGAGCACAAATTTTGACACCGCCATGTTGGACGGCAGTTTGCAATAGCATTGATACACACACACTTGGTTGTGTTGTTTGTTCATTTATCACTAGCACAAGAACTTCTAGAATACAACCAACGGTTCCGGTTGTGTCATGATCAGGCTGAAAACCACATCAGTGACTTTAAAACCCAGATTTGGGTGAACAATATTTAATATATTGTGGATGTTCTCTGATCCACACAGGACTAAAGCTACATGATCAAATATAGACACTCAGGCTGTGTACCTGACAACTCTTCTTGAAATAGTTCATTTTAACTGATTGGGGTTAATGTTCCAGAAAGTTCATAAATCTTCACGGCTCCGTTGGGGGCCTTTCCATTGGCTCAATGTCAGCCTGCTTTATCCAATCTAAGAACCACTTCTGATGTGTGCCTGGGATCAGTGTCCTGCTGGAACACTCAAGTGTGTCCAAGTTTGAACCATCTACCTATTGATTTAAACTGATATTCAAGAATTTCGACGTAGCATTCTTCTTGACTTCTTCTCTTTGTGCAGTGCACTGATGGTCAAAAGGTCCCACAGAGTGATGCTACAACCATCATGCTTAACAGTTGGGACAATGTTCACAGGTTCACAAGCCTCACCTAAATTCCTCCTCCAAACAATTTTTGTAATTGTTGGAAGCCTTTCCATCCTTCTCTCGCTTGGCAACAAAGCACCTTTCCAGAAGGTATTTGATTTGTACAGTTGCACATTTCAGCTTGGTCGCAAGACAGTGGAACCTACTGAGCTGCTCGCAATGTTTCTTTTAATGCAAAAGCAGAGCATCCGTAAACTACACTCAATACGAGAACAATGGTATGTACAATGTTTCCTTTTGCATATGTCCAGCATCTGCGAGTGTAACGCAAACAAGTTATAAAATGCATGTCTAGTGTGTTATTGCAAACATATAAATGATATTTATATGGTACATTCTTCGTCTTCGCTACCGTACTTGTTGCTTCTGTTGTCTGCAGCTTTGACCCACCCACATTTGGCGTTATGTTTCACGCAGAAGAACCAAGTATTCTGTGGTGCCCGATTTGAGCTGCTCTACAACCTCTATACATGGTGGAAACCATCACCGGTTTGAAATCACGTTCATGTACCGGAACGGGGTCTGAACCGCGTTGGTGGAAAAGGAGTATAAAGTTCCTCGAGTTTCCAATTTATGGTAGTTCTTGGGCCAGATAGTTGAAACTTGGACAAAACTGGTAAGTGCAACCGCACAATTATCCTAAGCACACATAAACTGGTTTGGGGATGGATAAAATAGGCTAACATCAAGCTTCTGAAACTGTACCAACCTCAGCACTGTTAAAAATTTGTGGACTATGCTTAAAAGCTGGGTCCATGCTGGGGAATCAACCCTACCAAATCTGATAAGAACAGTGGTCAAGTATCCAGCTAAAACATATCCCAAAAGCTTGTTTATGGCTACAAAGAAGTATGCAACTTATTAAAAGGTATTTATTCAAATATTAGTGGGGGTGTGTGTATACATTTGAGTCTATCTATATAATCTTCAGTCTTTATGGATTAAAGTCCTAAATACATTTAAACTTGTGCATTCAGTTTTTCATCATCAGTTTGTTGTAAGCTCCTGAATAAACAACAATTCAAATACATGCATATAAGATGATTTTCCGTAAACGAGACCTGAGTTTACTGAATGCTATTTTTCTTTACCTATTCAGATGTAGATGCAGAATCATATAAAAGCCATTTAGATAAAACATTCTCATAGAACAACAAACTTCGGTCAAATGCAGTTTTCACAACAGCAGAGAGGGATAAATTTGCCAACAGTTGACAGAAAAAAATGATGACCACAAAGAACATTTTGCTCTCCAGCACTGCAGGTGACTCTCTGACGTAGCATGCACATGTTCATACAGGATCAGTTTTATCTGTATTGTTGTTTTATTTTAAGTATTTTGATGTTATGATGTTCACAGAGGTTTTCCATTCAATCTGACAGAGAATGAGCTGTTTTGGTAAAATGAATGAGCAAACAAATTTCAGTCTGCAGATAAGCAAACCTGGAAGGAGACTTACCCCAAAAGAGCTCCAGCTTCTACAAATGATTGGCTCAGAGGAGCTGAATGCAAAAGTCCACCTTCCTATTCAGACTTTTATTTGTGAAAGAAAAGTGAAACATTTTGAAAACTAGTCATCATTTTCATTACACTTCACACGTATTCGCGACTTTGTATTGATCTATGACAAAACAAGAAGGTACATTGGCGTTTCTTGCTGTAATGTGACAAATGTTAGGAATCTCAATGGGTATGACAAGGTTTACAAGGGACCTTATCTTACTTAGTACCTGTTGGGACCCAGCCATGGATTTCAACATTAAACTCCGGTACAGACATTCCCGAACTTTCAAAATAAATTGCATTTAACTGACTTCCAGCAAATGGGGGGAGGGGGGGGGGGGGTAGCAGCAGATCAGATGCCTCTTCCCATGATGCCACTGTCTGAATAAGAGCACCCTCTCCAGTGTTGCTAATTGTACGATAATTATCGTATTTGTACGATAATTTTGCTCTCTGTACGATGTACGATCAATATTCCTAAAAAAGGCCAAATGTACGATAATTTGACCATTCCGTGAATGTGTGGTTGTAATCAGTCGTCATCAGCTTATCGCCAAAGTCTGTCCGAGTTTTTTTGTGAACCTTGAAGGCATCTGTTTCCGGATTCGGAAACAAATGCTGGAAATTCCAGCCAATCGTGCTTTTCTAAATGTGACCTACGTGTGACGTGATGCGTTGGCCTCAGAACAACGGCCATGATTGGCTGAATAGTCCAATGCGCCCGCCCATGATTGAGGAAAAGAAAAGAAGAAGAAGCAGAGCCCGGCACTGTGGGGCTGCAGCTGTTGATAAATCCATTCCGTACTGATGTCACTAACATAATTTTACTAAATTTGATAACTAAGTAAACACCATTAAGCCCCATTTCTCCAAAAAGATTAGGCTCTTTCCAAAATATTCCCTTAATATTTCTTCAAATATTATTTCAATAAATAAAGGCAGCTAATGAGAATTCATCCAGAAGGTTGGTTTTATTCAGCAAATCATTCTTTAAAACATTATTTTATTAAAATAATATTTTATCTGATCTTGCATTGTGAATTGTTGTCTAAACGTTTGCTGATTATTGCCTAAATTAGTTAAAAGACTAACTTAACTTTACTTCCAGATTCTTCAAGATAATCCTTGGTTCTCAAACATAAATAATATTGCATGGTAATGTTGCATCACTCTTTTTGGTCATGGTTCTCAAACATCTTTAATCAACTTGTTTATATTGTACATAGCCCATTAGTCTTACCTATTCTTTAATTCTGCTTGGTAGTTTAGTTGGATTGTTTTAGCATGGTGAAGAGTTTGTTGATTGAAATATGTTTGACTTTGAGTTGACTTATTTTTGTTGATAAATTCTTGTATTTTAAGAAATTGTGTGAATTCAATCCATATATGTGCAGAGTTTTGCTGTTCAATAATGTCAGAGCTCGTGTCACACCTTTCTATTTTGTCCTAATACCATCGCCTTACTGGGCTGGTATTCGCAGGACAACCCTTAACAGACCGAAATATTATTTGATAAAATATTAAAATATTAATTTTAAATATTTAATATTCTCAGATTCATAATCCCAACAGTACCTTATCAGGACTGCAAGATGGTGTTGCTTCACAAAAGCTGGTATTTGGATTTCGCATCTTCTCCTTGTGACTTTTTCTCTAGGTGCTCCAATTTTTCCACCAACAGTCCAACAACACATCAGTCCTGTTCTTTAATAACAGCATGAAAGTTAGTGAATGAGTGTTTGTTAATCAGAGTTGAACTGGGGACATGTCCTGAATGCATTTCCTGCTTTTTACACATTAACTGTAGGGAGTAGCTCCAGACCTCCCATGACCCTGAGCAGGAAAATGAATGTAAAAATGTGTGATTTTTCTTTTCTTAATATGATGCTGACGAGGTGATTTTAAAGAGCTTTGACAGATGAATTGAAACAAAAAGACATTTCTTTCCTAATTAAGTTAATTAGCTATATGATCAGATATAAACAGTAAGACTCAGTATTATGGTGATTGTTTCAGCTCTGAAACACTTTAAACAGACCGGCTCATCAGTTCCAACAATCAAATCACAAATTGAAAAACGAAAAATATTAATTTCATGTTCTTTTTTATGTTGTATTATTAAAAATCTGAATCTGGAAAATGGCAGGTAGATGCCGAAATCACTTAATAGATGTAAAGTGAGGAAGAGAGTGAGATATGGACAGAGTTAGAGTAAGAGAGAGCATTGGTGCAAGAAGAGTGGGCCCAGTGCCAACCTACCCCACCCTTATTGCTGCTGCTGCCTGCAGAGAGGAGTACTGCATTTCCTGAGGGCAATGCAGAGGAAGGGGGAAGAGGTTCACTTCTGTTCAGGTCACCACACACTATAAAATAAACAGAAGCAGCCACCTGAGAAGGACAGAGGCACGTGACTTGTTTCCATTTTTTCATTTTGCAAAGGTAATGGCAGGGTTTTAATGGAACTAATTCTGAAAAATAGACAACAAATTGGACTCACCTGAATCAAATGGTCCAAGATTAACCTGAAAGGTGATTTTACAGATTTTCTCTGGTTTTATTTCCTAAACCGATGAAGGCAAGAGGGATTTTTCATTTCATTAATATCTTTATAAAAAATAAGATATCATAAAAAATTTTTAAAATTTTTGACCTGGTCCAAATCAAAGAAACTTAAATACAATTCAGTTACTGGGAAGTTTTATTGTTGTTAAAAATACCATTTCTGTGTGTGAAGGTTACAAAACACAAATTATTTTTAAGAGCTTTAAGCTGATTGCGAGCCATTTGGAGCAGGATTTAAATCTCCATAAGTTCAAGTTAAAGATGACATTCGTACTAATGCTTTAGCTTAAGCATTCACATAGGAAACCAACATAGAGGTGTTTGGGAATTAGCCTGTTTGCGAGTGATCAAATGAGGGGCGTTATTAAAAGGAACATATGTCTGAATCTGTATCATGCTGTGGGACTGCTTTGATAATACTGCAGAGGAACTTAAAGCATCAAAGGAACAAAACAATAAAAAACAATGAAGATTAAAACTAATTTAATGTCACAAAACAGTCTGAGGAAAAATTTCTTTATAACCTGACAAGAGCCCCCAAAATCAAAGTCAGCAGCACAAAAAAACTGACTGGCAGTGAAAAAAAATATTCAGAACTTGCACTTATTCCTGATTTTGGTGATTTTGAAAATCGGTCAAGACAAATGAAAGTGGCCAACCGAAAATATAACATCTGTGTATTTTAAAGAGCTTCTGCAAAAAGTAATCATGATAAGGTTTAGATGGCAACAATTTAAATGTATTACTGCTCAAAATCCTTTCTGTACGTTTTTTTTTAATGGGGTAGTTTAGATATATTGGAAGTTTGATTGTGTGAAGTTCTTATCACAGTTTCTCTTACCTAAAGCAGAAAAATGTTGATATGTTGAAAACTAAATCTTCTGAGAGGTGTCGGACTACCAGCTAGTCAGACAGATTGAATCGTTTGAGCTGATTCTAGAAATTTTAGGAACATCTCAAAATGAGAATGTTTATAGCCAGGGGACACGTTGCTGTTCCAGCGAATATTCAGCGGTTACGCTTTCACAGGAGAACTTTGTAAACATTTGTTGCTGTTTTCTTAGCTGAACAATGTCCATTACTTAGCTTGAGTTAAGTTGATTGTAGCGGTATCAGAGGTTCTGACTAGCTGTTAGCCCTCCACCACTCTAAGGATTTGTTAGTCGGTGCAATATGACATCTGTGCACTACAGCTCAGAAAACCTTTCCTTATAATTTTACACAGCCTCACTTCACAGGATCCAAACAGTCCCTTTAAGTACAAATGACAAACAGACTTAATACTTTACGACTGAACGCAGCCACACTGATAAAAAAACTACATTCCAGATGGTGAATCTTAAGATTTTGCATATTTTGTACTTCTCTGGCTTTTGGGGTGGTGTACTTAGTTTTTTCTTTTCAAAAAGCTTTTTTCCTATTGGGTTCATCTTTACTTATAGAATATTGATTCGGATAATTCTGTGACGTATGGCTTTGTATACTTGATAAAAGATTTAAATAGCTTTAAAACTTGGTAAAGATAAGATCATTTACATGTTAAACCATAGAACTGGCTGAAGAACAACTTTTCTTTTACCATGACAGCCATACATCAAACTAAAAACAGTGGATGTTTTTGTTAGTTTGTTATTCTTTAAAAAAAAAAATTTATTTAGAAATGTATTGCTACTAGGGCTGTAAGATATGAGGAAAGCATGTAATTGCGATACTTTTGCTGAACATTGCGATAGCGATAGCAATCACAATCAACCCACATTTTCCCGGGCTGTGTTCTTACTGTCCTTACAAAGCTTTGTAAGCTAAAAAAAACATCTTAACCTCTAAAAATATACATCAGGCATATGCCTTGAGGGGAGTGAAAGTCTGTCCACCTGCCAATGAATGTTTCTGCCAAGCAAAATTTGCATGCATGGCACATAAAATATAACATCTCATCAAATAGTGCCTCCAAGCAATCATCTACTATTCCGATATTGCACTTGTCGCTTGCGAGTTCACATATTGCCACGTTTTCTGTTTTCCTCTGTATGTTGACAAGAATTAACAATGATACCAAGCAAGTACATTCATGATTGTTCTCTTCAGAGTAAAAACAGTTTTTAACTGAGAAGTATCTCAATTGCTGGTTAGGAATTCCCAGCAGTGATAACAAATGAAACAATAGCACACAGTACAGTATAAAATACATTTTTTGTGCCAGTGAAATTGTTATCACAAAGAAATTGTTTACATCAGTTAGTATATTCCCAATACACACACTGAGATATATGGGAGGCCTCTTGAAAAATCCTTCTGAACAGCCACATAAGACAATACCACTTTGCCCTCTAACTACAAAAGAACGTACTGTGACTCCCCCAGTACAAAACACTATTTATCTAACCATTTATCTCTCTTTGTCCATATATATACATATATATATATATATATATATATATATATATATATATATATATATATATATAATTTTTATACCAGTAACATCTTAGTAATTCCACTTTCCCAGAGAGAATTTTCATCATCTAAAAAATGTATAAATCCTCAAAACAGCATCAAAGAAATTGATAAATATTGGTCATATAATACACATTGTGTTAAAAATACCATTTTGTAACAGCTTCTACGCTATGAGGAGCTAAGTGTTTTTTTTGGGTTTTTGTTTTTTGTTTTTTTACTAAATCCTGAAGTTTTTCAGCATCAGTCTAGATGAGATTTGGAGCTCTACAAAGCATGATCCCGTGTGTTACAGAATAAGAAGTTTAGACTAGCTTTAGTCAACTACCGTCTAGCACATCAGAGTTCCAGTCTGGGAGAAAAGCAGAGACAGCAGTTCTTCAGGCGTCGGAGGTGTGAGACAGCAAGCAAAAGGTGACAGAGGTAAGTGATCCCCTCCTGGGATGGGAGGATTAAAGTAAAACTAATTCATAATTCCCATCAATCACTACTAAAGGCTCCTGGGAGAGAGTACTATATTACACCTTCAATTCTGAAAAACTGCAGCATATTTCTGCTGCTAGTGTCACGCAGAGAAGGCTTTGTATAACATGGTGCTGGTCAGAAGTTTACATACACTCATCATCAGCATAGAGGTAACAATGATGTTTTAAGGTGAAATTATGACACAATAAATAATTTCAATCAATTTAAATAAAAGAACATTAATGTTATGCTGCTGTTTCGATTCTATATCTGACCAAAACACTTACCCTTAGATAAAGGAAGTTGGTCAGGATGTTCAGGAACAACCAGGAAGAGGCTCAGGTCTGGATTAAACTGAAAAATACTGGAACACCAGTGTCACTGTGCATTTTGAAGCCAGTTTTATGTCTGCAGAAAGTGAGAGGGTGCCAACCAGGAGAGTAGAACTTCATCCAAATTTCACATCCGCAAGTATGACTGAAATTTGCAGCTGCTCACAGAAACAAGCATTCATCAAAAAAGTTTTAAACTTAAAGGAGAAAGAGACCCACAAAGCTATTTTGCCACAGAGACAAGGAGTGAATGTGAAGCTTTCAAACATAAGAACACTATACCAACAGTAAGGCATGGAGGTGGGAGCATCATGCTGAAGGTCCGTTTGGCTGCCAGTGTTGATATATTTGGCTTGATTGGTAAAACAAGGTTAACTTTTGGTGTTTACATGTAAAAAAAAATCCATTTCTTTTCCAGAAAGAACCCCCAGAAAAACATACATTAATTCATAAACATTTCTTAATACTGAACTGAATATTTAAAGGGGTGTTCTAATTTGTTCACGTGACTAAATATTTGAGCCTGTGGGAATTAAAGATAAACAGTAAATTTAATGTTGGAATTTAGCATCAATCCACCCTGAAAATTAAAAATTTCAAAACATCATTAAAAGACCAAGGTTAATACAACATTTATGCCAATGATGAGTGTACGGACGCTTCTGACCGGGGCCGTATTTATGCATTTATGTAAATTTTGGTTCAAGTGTAAATTTCCCCCAACATTCCCCAAGCAGAAATGATCAAAGCCTACACGAGCTGATCCTTAAAAATTTATTTAGGTTAATGGAAGATGAAGTCAGAGGTGATATAAGAAACAAAAACAAAAGAAAAATAGAAACACAAAACCCTTGCATAGATCACAGACCATGCCTTTGTCATCATCTGACAAACTGAACACATTCCAGCATAATCCTTGGTAAACACAACGTGACAATGGCAGCTGGATTGAATGACAGTTAAAGTTTGGTTTGTTTGTAGATGGAAAGAGGAGCAGAATGCATCGACAGTCCCTCGGCGCTAGGCTCCTTGACAGCAGGTAAATGTGCGATCGGGAAAGAAAACACAAATTCATAACCATCACACTTCCTTAAACAAACAGGAACTCCTTGAGCAAGGTACACAACATCCCAAAAAATGTATCCCATTTAGTGTTTCTGCAGCAGGCAAAGAAAATCAGTCCAGCATTGATACTTCTTAAAACCCAGAATGCCCTGAAATCTGAACAGAGGATTGTGTGTTCCATGTTTCCCACAACACACTAGCAATTCAGTCTGGCTGAGATAACAGTGGACAATGTGTCACATTGAAGAGCTGTTAAGAGTCTAAGAAACTAGCCCTTGTTGTCCTTGCTCACATTCAGCACCAACCTGCACATCAATCCCACGTCAGATGGTGACCACGACTCTGACGCCGAGCTCTGTCCCGGCACTAAGGTGCTTTTCAGAAATCCCACGACAGCTTTCATGATTGAGCTTGGTTGCAGATGAAAGCAAGGGTTTCTTTTTCCAGAAATGATGCAACTGTGTTGTAGTTTATCCGCAGCTTGAAAGCTAAAGCTCATGCAGTCTTCCATCGCCCATGCAGTTTCTTTTTTATGTTTTTGCAGTTAGTAGGTTTTTGTAGAGATACATTACAGGGGGAGTAGAGCTTGGAAAAATAATGTGAACAGCAGGAATGATTTGGGTTGTTTTGTTTTTTCGCTTTGAAACTAAAAAACACAAATCAGACGTGCTTTTAGAACTGTTCCTTATCATCTGATGTACAGGAAGTGATCATTATACAGTGGTTTTCATTCTTCATGCCTTGCTGGATGAACACATTCTTTTTTATTTTTCCAGTATAAGGCTTGTTTGTCCTAAACTTGTCAGGTTACATTGCCATTGCTTAGACAAAACAATAAAAAATGAAAATAACGCATTTAACTTCTTTTTCCTATAAATTTTAGCCATATTTAGCTCTGATTACACGTTTACAGAAGCATAACATCCAACAGACAAATTCAGACACCTTCTCTTATTTTCACACCATAACAGCCCCAAGAACAGAAGGCCAATTCTCTCTAAGTGCATTATAGGCTCTTCCTTGTTGGTTTGACTGAGCCGTTTAGCAGCTTTTTGCTCCAGTGAAGCCCTATATGTCAGTTACTACATGTGAGGACAAAAGTCCCAGACTGAACAATCAGAGTGTTGGTACATGAGCAGTCCAGTTGTGGAAACAGATTCGTACAGTCTTTTACATGAACAGGTTATATGTTGTACTATTGCTTGTAAGGATGCAGTTTTCATTGGGTAACTGAATGCATAGCACCATCCATATATGTCCTCTCTGCTAAGATCATTTGTATTTTCTTCATCGCTGCACTTTTTTCCATGAAAAATGTGATGACACCAGACAGTTTCTTTGCAGCTGCATTTGAGGCTGATATAATTTCCTTGTATATTCTATGTTATTCGATATATATGTCATCCTAATCTACAAAGAAACGACAAATTGAATCACTTCCTTTTTTAACTTGTAATAAGTAAGGTTTTTCACTATGCCTGAGGAAGATGCTCTTCAAAAGTACAGTACAAAGATCAATTTCAAACAAAACGACAGTTTCCTACACCAAGCAACCTTCCTGCTTCAAAAAAAGGCATTAAAAGCATAATTCATCTCCCCATAATTAATGAGGGGGTCATTTTTCTGCATCAGATTATGTTGTGGAAACAAGACAACAGTGGTAGTCTTGTACTAGCACCACAAAGGATGGCCACTGCACCAGCAGAAACAGCTAAGACATTCGAGTAGCACTGCAGTGCAGCTTTTTTTCCCAAGGATCTTTGTCGGGAGAGTGTTAAATAAGAAGAAAGAGCATTACAGTACAGTACAGCACAGAGTCTTACTATTATATGGATGAACTCCTCCCAGTATAGAGAGCAGACTGGTGTACAGTAGCTGAAGAGTTTCAAGTACATTTTGTACCAATCTGCTTGCTGTTCTCCTGCGAGCTAGCACTGTGACAAAACAAATCAAAAATGGCCTTTTTCTTTCAGCGATGGAATGAAGCAGTTGTGCAAAAGAGATGGACCGCATTTTGCTGTGCATTATAATGCCCCATGACTGCTGCAATATGACAGCTCTCAGCTTTTCTTTTACACAAATGTATTCATACACACTCCGCTGACATGGCACTGTTTCAAAGAAACTTACACTTACAACAATAAGGGGGAGTCATGTGTTCCCTACAAACTTCATACAAATGAATGGGCTGATTGTGCGCAGCTTTAAGTGGAAAAGGGAGCAGGATTGCAAAACCCTACTTTCTCTACATGTAAGTGCTTGCGTAAAGGCTTTGCTTTGGAACTCTCACATTCAATATTGCATGACTGCAGTTTACACTTAAGGTTCTATTCTCTGTTCTCTCTCTCTATATATATATATTTATATATGTGTGTGTGTGCATGTGCATGTGTAGGTACTGTTATCGGAAGCCCTGCATTGAAGCGTTCAGCTCCGCAAGTTTGCAATGACCTCGCTGAGGTAGAAACCCTGAAAGGATGCACGGTGCACAAAAAAAGTAATACCAGAGTGAATGAAGACTCTATTGAATGAATATGGTAAACATGCAGAGAACAATCCATTGCTGCTTAATGGCATCATTAAACACATGCCAGCATGAAAATGTGGTTGTGCATGTACTGCAGTCACCTGCTGTGTGAACCTGTGTGGCATCACTAACATCACACCCAACAGTGTTTAACACTGATATTCTCTGGATCTAAACCCAAACATCGTTTGCATACTGAGGCACTTTCACTGATCCTGTTGTTTGGGGGGCGGGGGATTAAAAGGCACTGGAAACTAATCTCAGAATACATCTAGGAAACACGAATCTATTCTGTGGACTAATTTCTACTAAACTTAGCGATGAAAAAAAGTAAGAAGTATGACTGAAAATATCTAAACTTTTTTTTGTTCTCAAAGAAGGTCCATGCACTGCTCTATTGACTAATGCTGTAACTGGTGCTTATTATGGTTATATGCATTTTTCCAATATTATTTAGTAACTTTCTTTGTCTACTTATAAATGAGAAACTCCACAACCTAAACGGTGGATTTCTGTAAATCTGATCACAATTCAAAAAGACCCAGATTTTCGATTCTTCCAGTTTCCCCAATGACAGGGAACTGCAGAATGCATGAATTGCAACAAGCTGTATACATCATGCTGTATACATTGTACAATAAATATACCAGGATACAAAAGTACCTTAGTGGTTAGGCCATAATGCAAGTTACTTTTTTCATGCTATGATCTCATTTATGTACTGTTCCCTTAAGAGTTAACATTCAGTTTCTATACTTTTAAATGATTAGCAATTCAAAAGAAAAGAACTCATCCAGTGCACTCTGTATGGCAATATTGGAAGAAGTGGGAAATGTAGGTGGACATCCAAAAGAACATCCTTCCCCCACTTTGTGACTTATGCCTCATGCATGCCGGTATCAAATGGAAAGTCTTTAAAATCATGCTCGCATGAAGCTCACTTTTACAAGTTGTGCTGTGATGCATCTAAAGGGCATGGCATCGGATCACTTGGTGATAACACAATTACGGCAGCTGCTGCAAGACCAGCAGCATTGCAGATGTCCATGAAGCAAGCAGTTCACCATCTGTTCACATCCAAAACAAGATAGAAGAGCAATCTTCCTACTATAAGGTGCTTTGCTGAGTAGCAGATCCTTTGCAGGGGGAGAGGGGAAGGAGGAAGGGGGCCAGGAGAGGGGTCATCTACCCCTCTCATCTACCCCTACCACTTGGCTTAGAGGCTTGAATGTCTGCAGTCTTTTCTGGTGCATTGTGCAGCTTGCTGATCAGTTATCTGTAGTGCATGCATAACATTTTTAGTTATCACAGCATCATCTGACAAGACAGGGTGTGCTCTGCATCCTCTAGGGAGCTGTGTTTTTGTGTGATAATCAGTGTTTTCTTAACATTATAGTTATTGGATCAGTCAAATTAATTATTCTATCTACATTGGTATATACTGTAACAGCTTTGTTTCTCTTTTATTAACTGAGGATAGTTGTAGGCCTAATGCCAGTAGAGCGCTCTGGGAGCTAAATGAAGCATTCCTATCAGATGGTCTACCCCCCATGTGACTGAACGAGCAAGAGTTTCCAGCTGATGCCTATACATCTGTGAGCAGCTTGCTTTTGTTCACACAGTTCTGAGTGGCAATAGTGCAATTTCCAGTTCTAAGGTTTGCCTCCCTAAAGTTGTCGATGCTGTTGTTGATGTCTCCGTCGATCTCCATGTACTCTGACTTGCTGACGGTGGATGAGCTACGGCGGCTGGAGTTGGTTTCGGAGGGGATGTTGGGGTTGCTGACGTTGAGCAGCTGCGCCTGCTCCTCTCCCTCGGTCTCTCTGTGGTAGAAGTAGTTGAAGTTGGACACGATGACAGGCACCGGAAGGGCAATTGTTAAGACTCCAGCAATCGCGCACAGAGATCCGACAATCTTGCCACCGATAGTGACTGGGACCATGTCCCCGTAACCCACAGTTGTCATGGACACAACGGCCCACCAGAAGGCGTCCGGGATGCTGCCAAAGTAAGAACCCTGCTCCTCAGCTTCGGCAAAGTAGACAGCGCTGGAGAACAGGATGACTCCGATGAACAGGAAGAAGATCAGCAATCCCAGCTCTCGCATACTAGCCTTGAGGGTCTGCCCCAGGATTTGAAGTCCCTTAGAATGTCTCGACAGCTTGAAGATCCGAAAAACCCTGACCAGACGGATCACCCTGAGTATGGCCAGAGAAGTTGCCTGCTCCCCCACCCCCTCCTTTTCTACTCCATCGTCTTCTGCCAGCTCGGTGCCGAGTGTAATGAAGTAAGGGATTATGGCCACAATGTCAATCGTGTTCATCATGTTCTTGAAGAAGGCCGGTTTGCTGGGGCATGCCAGGAAGCGTACTATCAGCTCAAATGAGAACCAGATTATACAGAGAGTCTCAATGACAAAGAAGGGATCAGTAAGGATATTTGGTTTGTAGTAAATTGTAGTATTCCCAATTGTCTCAAATCGACCCATCGGGTCCCCTTTTAGCTGTGGTAGAGTCTCCAAACAAAATATGACAATGGAAATGAGGATCACCATCACAGATACAATGGCAATCCCTCTTGCAGTGCCAGAGCTTTCTGGGTGCTCAAAAAGAAGCCAGATCTGTCGCTGGAACTCCTTCTCAGGCAGAGGACGCTCTTCCTCTCTGATGAAACCCTCATCCTCGCGGAACCTTTCCATCGCCTCCACTCCCAGCTCATAAAATTTGATTTCTTCTGAGAACATATCCAAGGGCACGTTTACTGGCCTTCTTAGCCGACCTCCTGACTGGTAGAAGTACAAGATTGCATCGAAGCTGGGCCTGTTCCTGTCGAAGAAGTACTCGTTTCTCAGGGGGTCAAAGTACCGCATCCGCTTTTTGGGGTTACCGAGCAAAGTCTCCGGGAACTGTGAGAGAGTTTTCAACTGCGTCTCAAACCGGAGGCCAGCTATGTTGATGACTACTCTCTCGCAGCACTCGTGGTCGTTGTGGTCCGGAGGGTAGGTGTCCTGAGGGTGTCCTGGGACAGCTGAGGTCTCGTCCATGTTGTCCCCCGCTACAACGGTCATTTTGGGGGGGGGGGAGAGGTGGAGGGCACAGTGGAGCAAGAGTTGGTGCAGGAATTGTGCAGGAGTGTCGGTTAGTCTGACTAACCAGGCATTCACCGTTAGGAGAAATTTTTCCACTCCTCAGCTTCCCACACCCCACAGATCGTTGGAGGCGTCCCCAGTTGCGAAGGGGGGGGCGGTTGGCTGCTTTGCCTCAGTGCGGCTCCACTGCGGCTCTCGCTGACTTGACCATTGCTGTTCCCCAGTGCATGTGAAGCAGTTGCTGCTGCTGCTTCTGTCAACCAAAGAGAGAAGGAGGGAGGGATGGAGGGAATAATGGAATCAAACAGCCGAGATATTTGCTGGCTCAGCACTTTCTGCAGTTTATTTATTTAGTCATCTTCTTCCCTGGGGCTGCAATTAGAGCAGTTAGTAATGATAACAATCACATCTCATTCAACAAGAATTTTCAATCCTGTTTATAGAGGGAAAACATTTTAGCTCTATGTACAAGTTTGGAGTATCTGTCCTATTTTCTACTGTTTTCAAGCCCAAACTCTTTTTATTGTTGTTGGGGGAGGGGGGTAGCATTTTCCTCATGTCACATCATGTCTCTACAAGAATGTTTGTTTCAGCTTGTCTTAAGGTAGCATGGCAGTGATTTATCCCCCACCAGACTCACCAGTCGGAGTTGGACTGTGACGCATAGAATGTTTGTACAGTTTCTGCATGCCCCTAACCCTACAGAGCTAGTGGCAATTTGCAAATGGATAATGCAAGGGGCACAGCACTGCAGCAGTATGTTAGTCTTGCAGGGGGAAACAGCTCTAAAGCTCTACATAAACTTTTGTATTCAGTTTAAGAGTCTTACCGTGGTCTGATCTTGAGAGGTCTTGAATGGCTTGGAGTAGAATCATCCAACTGCAGAGCAGCAGAGATTGGTAAAATGTGAAACTTTAAAGTTGCACCAGCCTAAAACGTTGGAGTGCGCATTATTTAATCTGTCCTCCAAAATTAGAGCAGAACGGGAAATCTATGTGATCTAAAGAAGAGAGGTTGAAAAAAACCGAGAGAACAGCTATGCTGCAAAGCCCCTACTTGCTTTGGCAGCGGCACGGCGGTGAGCAGAGCAAACAGCATTTAAGCAAACCGCATATGTTGCGCTGCAGTTCGGAGAGAGATGCATTAGGGGCAATAAGCGAGCCCCTGTCATTCCCAGACATCCCTGCATCAGCAGAAATCTGCCACAAGGCGATATGACGGGCAGGATGTGCTCCAGCGCAGGACGGTGAACACGATTAAATAAAAAATAAATAAATAAACAATTAAAAATTAGAGCTGTAAAACGGTTAAGTGCAGCATCGACGTGCGCACGGATTCTCAGCAATGTCAAGCATGTTTGGTTTGATCATTTAACATGCAAGTACAAGAAGAGGCAGTGGGGAGGAAGGAGGAGGAGGAGGAGGGGGAGGAGTTGGAGGGTTTCGACGCAATGCAGACCGGCTCCACTAAAGGACGCCGGCAGAAGTTCTCCACACAGCACAAAACAGGAGCGCCTGTGTGCCAGCACTGCAGACTGCAAGCACATACAGATCATCCAAAGTCTCCATTTATGACAACTCAGACAATATTTCGCTTGGAAAAAGCTAGTGAGGGAAATCAACACATTGATCGGCTGTGCGGGACTGCTATGACATCTAACATTTACACCTTATGTTTTTATTATACTGACTGAAGCTTGACAGCTCTATTATGGGAGAATATTGTTGCGTTTCTCATGTAGAGATGAAAACCAAAACGTTCTGCAAACTGACAGAAAAGACTTTCAGCACCACGGATAGCGCGAAAACTGGCTCCAACTCAGAAAACCAAAATATTCCCCACTCAAACCGGATTCAAAACTTTCTAAATGGCGCTTTAAAACAAAAACGACTGCCTCAAACTTTAGGTTCATTTGCAAAAATCTATCCACGTATACCTATGACATCACATATAGGAATTTCTTTTCAAGCGAGACAAATCAAACTCTGCTACTGTGTTCTTTTCCCATCATTTGGCACCATGGGGTTTTAAATCTTACAAGTCCTAACTTCATACAGATGCATGTCAATAAATTAGAATACAATCTGGAAGTTAGCTTATTTAAGTTATTCATTTCAAACGTGTTTTGTTTTTTGTTTTGTTTGTTTTTTGTTAATTGAATAGATTTGGTATACACATAGTGATATATATTTAACCATTCATGTATGCTCATTTGACAGAGAGGATTGTGGCTTACATCTAATGCAAACCCACAATTCAGCTTTTAAGAAAGTTATTAAATAAAACGAATGAAAGCCTTTTCAATATAAAAATGTTTGCCACAGCCCAAACAATCAGAGGGAAGACTACTGACTTGACAGTTGTTCAGTAGAGAGTCATTATTACCCCTCCACAAGAAGGATAAGCCTTAAAAATTCATTACTAGAAAACGCTGGATCTACATTCGGTGATGTATTCAAGCACAATAGGAATAGGGTGCATAAGCAACAGGGATAACAGTAGCCTTGAAAGGATTGTGAAAAATGTCCATTAAGGAGATAAGAAGGCATAGACTTTGGCTGGACTTAGTGCTTCAAGAGCCACCAGAGAAAGGCATATCCAGTATGGCTACATATGCGACATTCCTTGTAGTAAGGAATTCCTTAACCCTACTGCTTTTTTCAAAAGTATATTTTGCATTTCCTTTGGAAATCAAGGTACCACAGCGTGGAGGAAGAGTGGAGAGGAACAGATTTCAAATTGTTTGAGATCCAGTGGGACGTTTCCGCAGTCATTGATGATTTGGAGAGGCATGTCATCTGCTTCTGTTGGTCCACTTTGTTCTATTCAGTCCGATGTCAGTGCAGCCATCTACCAGGGAATTTTAGAGGAATTCACAATTTCCTGAGTATGGTTTAAAGAGATACTGATTTCTTTTTCCAGCAGGGCTTTAACCTGGCCTCACTTCCAGAACTATCAATACCTGTTTTAACGACCATAGTATGACTAGGATTGACTACCCGGAAAACTGGCCTGACCTAAACCCCACAGAGAATCTATAGTGGATTGTCATGAAGAAAAGAAGAGACACCAGAGCCAACAATGAAGACAAGCAGAAGGTCGCTATCAAAGCAAACTAGGCTTCCTGAACACAGCAGTAGTGCTGAACACCTCTATGCCATGCTGTATTGATACAGTAATTCATGCAACAGGAGCCCTGACCAAGTATTGACTGGATATACTGTACAGTACATGGACACCCTTATCAGTAGGTTGATTTTTCTGTATTCAAAACCCTTTCTTTTTACTATGTAATGTATTGATATTATGTAATTTTTCTAATTTAAGGTGAATCTCACTTTGGGAGATTATATGACCTGTAAATCATAACCATCAGAATTAACTGAAATAAACAGAACAGATTATATCCCTCTGTATGTAATTAATCTATATGAATTTTACTTTCTCAATAGAATTACTGAAAGAAATTAAGTTTTTAAGGATTTTCAAATTTGTTTAATTGCACCTGTACATAAACTCACTGTTCAGGTACTGGACTAGTTGAATTAATAAAGCTAGTAGCATTATGATATCATACACATAATTATAAAAAGAAAAACATAAGATACATTCAGATATGTGCTTAAGTTAGAAAAATATATGTATTTTATTGCATTTAAAAGTTTACAGTGAATGCATCTCATGCATGTTGGCACAATAAAGCTCCAGGAGTTTTTGTTTGAAGCTGGTTGCAAAACAAAATCTGAATATTTGCAACTACAAAAAGTCATGGTACAATGTTGCATTACAAGCATAAGAAATGGAAATTTGAGAATTACAAAATTACAAAATATTTACATCAAGTTTTTTATATAAATTAATTTACAAAGCCAAAATCAAATAATGTTGCTTTCTACAGATAATGCACATAATGTTTATGACAACTGACTGAGGCCTTTTTCCCGTACGTGTTCACTTAAAGTCTCTGTAGGTTACAAAAAAAAAAAAAAAAAAAAATTAAATCCATCAGATTTTGAAGAAGAGAATGCCACACATATATCTTGTGATTGAAGGAATAAAAAGCTTCATTCAGTCTTCTGCCTCCTGCAAATAAGCAAAAAACAAAGATAACTAAGTTAAGTATACATAGAGGAGAAAATATTTCCAGATTAATGAACACGGTCTCTAATACAAGTGCTTCAGTGAGCCAAAGGACAGCATTGCAAAGAGACTCCATAGTTATTCTGTTGTTTGCAGAACATCAATCCTCCACACAGTGGCGCTAATGCCTCACCTATTCGATCGGCACTGATCAGATTATGGCTGCGCGCTGCAAGCTCTCATTAATAATATTAATATTCATTCAAATGTGAGAACTGATCAGTAAAACTTATTGTTTATTTATTTATGTTTCTCAGTGTGAATTATTGAGGTGATCCCCCATAAATAAATTAATGAAGAAAGAAAGAAAGAAAGAAAGAAAGAAAGAAAGAAAGAAAGAAAAAAAAAAGAAAGAAAGAAAGATGTTTCTGTTGTTTGTACATGTTTGTATACCAGGTTTGCCTCTTTCATGTTGTGGGTCAGAGGCTGAGAAGTTGAGTAAATAAAATAAATTAAAATAAAATAAAATACAAATATGGGTTTAGATGGTCATCAGAAAAATCGTAACACTTTATCACCATCTCTTAAAGTTCAAAGCCTTTGTGACTGCAAGCATGCCATACTTGTGGGAGAGTGATGACGTTAAAGGTTGTGCAAGAGAAAAATACATACAGTAGCCCATGCAGGCTGTAACCCAGGCAAGCCATGATCTCTGCAATCCCAGCTCTACTGGGACACAGAGTTATCATTGTCTTTGTCAGTATGTGTGTACCCGTCTCTCCTCCACAGCCCGTTGTGCGTTATGGATGTTTTAGCTACTTTCTCACACTTTACCAAACTATTTTGGACTAACTTTAGGTAATGCATTGTAAAAAGACAGATGTGATGTGTAGATTTTGGTGCATTAGTTTTTGCATAAATAAAGAAAAGCAATTAATGGCTAGTTGATTTTCTCAGGTATTTATTTCTGTTTTAGTTTTAGGACAGTATACTTATTACCCATGTTTTTATTCTTTTATTTCCTGTTTTTATTTCTTGTCACAAATAGCTTGGTTCTCATATTTGTGCCCCATAAACCCTCCCTTTTTCTTTACATGTAAAAATGTACGCGACAGTCTCAAGGAATGATGCCCACCCTAAAATCTTACCCCCCCAGATCATTCTCAACATCATTTTAACGCCTTAAAATGGCCTGCCTGATATTTAACACTGTAAAATGACACCAGAACAGCTTAAAGGCACAGACATGACACGTGCTATGTGCCAAAAGTAGCGCCCTTATTCATGTGTGCTGTCATGATATCATGTAGTTCTAACAATAACCCCACTGGGTGGGAAAAGTGAGAAGTTACATATGTGAAATTGTGTGTTTTTAAACTTGAATGCATTGATTTAAATGCAAAAATGTACAAACTTCTTGGTACCTTCTGGCCAGACAGGCTTATATATGCTTAATAAGAGCGGAAAGGACAACCTTGTATGAGTTGTAATATTTATCTATTTTAGTAGTCTATTTTAGTCGCTCGTTTTTGTTCTTGTTTTGTGCCCATTTGTAAATCTCTATAAGTCAGTCCAATCACACCAGGACCACATATTTAGGTGAAACATTAGAAGAGTTGCAATACTTTAAAATCATGAAGACATCAAGCTAAAAAGAATGGTTTAACATCTAAATTCTGCTTCAAATCTGGCGATTTTTGTTATATATTTGTACATGGACTTTTATGTTGTTTAAAAAAATCCTTAATATGTTCTTTTTTTTTCTTTGTATTATGTTTTGTGCCCTGTGATGGACTGGCAGCCTGTCCAGGGCATTGCAATGACCGCTGGGGATGGATGGATGGATGGATGGATGGATGGATGGATGGATGGATGGATGGATGGATGGATGGATGGATGGATATATGCATATGCATTATGGATGCTTCATTGGTCACTGTGTCAGGTACACCTGTCTAATTGCTTGTTAACATTGTCCAATTACATGGCAGCAGCTAAATGGAGAGATCTAGAGGTGATGAAGTCAACTTGCATCAGAATGGGGAAGAAGGGGATCTAGACGACACAATTTCTCGGGATCACAGAGAATGCTCCAAAATTGTGAAACGTTCAGTGAACCTCAGTTGTGTGGACAAACATTTACTTGTTGATTTCAGAGGCCATGGGCAATAGACTGGTTTGAGATGGTAGAAAGGCAACAGTAGCTAAAATAATCATCCAGGGAATGCAAATTTACCACTTCTCGAACCTTGAAGCAGAGGTGTTACAGCAGCAGAAGATCACACTGGGTGTCAGCTAAGAACAAGACACCTTGGCTGCAGTTTGCACAGGCTAAAGAAAATGGGGAAAAAAACATCATCTTGTCCAATTAGTCTTGGTTTCAGCTGCAACACTCAGCTGGTAGGGAATTTGGCATAAACACGAAGGCATGGATCCATCTTGCCATATATCAACGATTCAGGCTGCTCAACAATTTGGACGAGATTTTCCTGACACACCGAGGCCCTATTAGTACAAATTGAACATCATGTATACTGAGTTTGCTGTAGTCAAATGGCCTCCGGAGTCAGCAGATCCCAACCCAATAGAGCACCTCTGGGATGTGGTGGAACAGGAAATATGCATTATGGATGTGCAGCCGCCAACTCTTAGACAATTCTGAGATGAACTTATATCAATATGGATCAAAATCTCAGAGGAATGTTTCCAATATTTGGTTGAATCTATAAAGCAGTTCTGAAAACTGGTCCAACCCGGCACAAGGTGTACCTAATAAAGTGGCTACTGAGTTTCCAGGTTTGGACACATATGCAACCGTTCTAAACACTTTGATCTTTATGGAGGATTTAAAAATATTTATAATTGGCTTCACAATGCAATCTATCCAAGCAGTTTGAATCTCTTCTCATTTTAAAAGTAGATCTTTAGACACTTTATTGTTTGCTGGTTGCAATTTTCTTGCTGATATTTGATTGAGAAAGAAGATTTATCCTGTGACTTGCACCCCGATTAAATTGATCTGTCAAAATCTGTATGTTTTAGAGTTTGTATTGCCTTGAGCTAAGCTGGAAGTGGCCCCCAAATAAAATTCTGCTTAGGGCCTCATAAAACCTTGGACCGGCTGTGTCTCACAGTAATAACCCCCAGCAACTATAACTCACCAGAAACAAAACTTCTGCTGTTTACACCTCTGTCAGCTTTCCTGTGTACGTCTCCGACTGAGTCGCATTTGGATGAGTCAGGATCTCCAGGTCGTCGCTCCCCTGATAGGACTCGGTTTTGGAGATGGATTGGTTGCTTTTTGTGGAATCCGTTTCCCCAAATGAGAGCTGCTGCTCCGGCTGCCCACAGGTCACATGAATGTATTGCATATTTTCCTCCTCTTCGTTTTCTCTGTGATAGAAATAGTTAAAATTCGACACTATGACAGGGACAGGTAGCGCTATGGTCAACACTCCGGCAATTGCGCACAAGGATCCAACAACTTTCCCCCCGATAGTGGAGGGATACATGTCTCCGTAGCCCACCGTGGTCATCGTCACCACGGCCCACCAGAACGCGTCGGGTATACTCGAAAATACCGTCTCGGGATCTTCCACTTCGGCGAAATAAACCGAGCTGGAGAACAAAATAACTCCAATGAGCAGGAAGAATATTAGCAAACCCAGCTCCCTGAGACTGGCGTGGAGAGTCTGGCCCAGGATCTGCAGACCCTTGGAGTGTCTGGAGAGCTTGAAGATCCTGAAGACGCGCACCAGCCTGATGACTCTCAGGATGGCCAGGGAGGCCGCCTGCTGACTGTTGCCCTCATGCTCTGCCAGATCCAGGCCCAGGGTGATGAAATAGGGCGCGATGGCCACCACATCTATCAGGTTCATGATGTTTTTAAAGAACGCTGCTTTGCTGGGACAGGACAGGAACCTCATAGTGAACTCAAAGGAGAACCACACGATACAAAGCGTCTCCACCATAAAAAAGGGATCTGTGAATGGACTGGGCGCTTTGCTGTCTGCGCTTCCATTGGCGCACTTTTCTGGTTCTGGGGATACCTCTCTGAACTCCGGTAAAGTCTCTAAGCAGAATATAATAATGGATATCAAAATAACCATAACAGACACAATGGCGATTGTCCGTGCGGGTCCTGAGCTCTCTGGGTACTCAAACAAGAGCCAGAGCTGCCGCTGGAACTCGTTAGTCGGCAGCGGCCGCTCCTCCTCTCTCGGCAAGCCCTCGTCGTCCTTGTACAGTTCCATAACCTCCTCCCCAAGTTCATAAAACTTTATTTCCTCCATGAAAATGTCCACAGGTACACCCACGGGCCTCCTGAGCCTCCCCCCTGACTGGTAATAATACAGGATGGCGTCAAAGCTTGGTCTGTTCCTGTCAAAGAAGTATTCGTTCCTCATCGGATCGAAGAAGCGCGTCCTTTTACGCGGATCCCCCAGGAGCGTGGCCGGAAAGCGCGACAGTGTTTTCAGCTGCGTCTCGAAGCGCAGGCCCGAGATGTTGATGACCACCCTCTCGCTGCACTCCTGGTCCGCCGGTTCCAATTCCGCAGCATCTTGTAACAAAGGGGTGACCGTCACAGCCTCTTCCTTATTGTCCTGGGACACTACAGTCATGTTTTTTTACCCCCTCTGAGGGTAAATCCGCCACTCACCTCCCTGGTGCCTGCCTTTTGTCCTCCAAAATCTGCCTCTCATGCGGGCCCTTCTCTTCCAAGATGAAATCAGTCTCCTTATTTTTGCTTCGCTAAGCAGCTGTATTTGTTGATATCCACAAATCGTTCCCTGTAGTGTATTTAAACCGACCTCTTGTCAGATTAGTGCCTCCGAACTGACAACTTTCAATCGCGCACAGAGATCTCCACTTGCATAAGCAGGACCAAAGGCTCCAGATGGGCTATCATATTCACACCGTTTTAAACTCCAAAGCCCTCCCCATGTTATAGGACCGGGTGACACTTGCTGCTGCTGCTGCTGTCCCTCTCGTACTATTTCATTTCAGAGTATGCACTGGGATTTTGTTTTCAGTGAGTGTCCTAACACTCTTTAACTTAAACCTTCAAATTATTGGTAGTTTCTTTACAGTGTCTTGCTTCCAGATACTCTGATTTACAATGCCTTGCAAAAGTACTTATGTCCTTTAAACTTTTCCATATTTTGTCATGTGACAAACAAACTTAAAAATAACATAATGAAAATGAATTAAATCATGCGTGGCTTCTAAATGTTATAAAGATTTTTTTTCCCTATTCTTCTTTGCAAAATAGCTCAAGCTCAGACAGATTGGATGGAGAGCATCTATGGACAATAGGTTTTTAAGTCCTGCAACAGATTCTCAATGGGATTTACCTCTGGACTTTGACTGGGCCATTCTAACACAAGAACATGGCTTTATGCTTAGCTTTGTTGTTCTGCTGGAAGGTGAACCTTAGCCCCAGTCATATGTCGTTTGCAGCTTCTAAGAGGTTTTCTTCAAAGAGAGCTCTGCAATTAGCCTAATCTATCTTCCCGTCCACTCTGACCCACTACTCTGTCTCTGCTGAAAAAAAGGTTCCTTAAGATGCTGCCGAACCTCTGAGGCCTGAGATGAAATTATACGAAGGTGAACTCTATTTACTCAGTAGGTGAAATCTGTAGTCAAATATTTGCCCTTTATTTTAAATCAGGGGTTTCAGACCGATTTGTGTTGGCCCTAAAATGCAAGTAAAACACGTTGAAGTTTGCGTGCATGAAAAAAAATGTGAAAAGGTTTAAGGAGCGTGAATATATTTACCAAGTATTGATTTTATGACAGAAGACCCAGGCTGTTTTCAGCTCGGGAACAAAATCTTGCTCCCTGCAAGTCCTTCATTCATGAAATCAAGAGGTTATTCTTGTCTCACAGGGAACCTCCGGGACTCAGACTGCATCTACTTTGAGTCACAGCCCCTCTTCTTGAGCACAGATAAACCTGAGAAACAGATCAAGCTTGTTATCAGAATCAGAATCAGAAAAGCTTTATTGCCAAGTACGTTTTTGGACATACAAGGAATTTGTTTTGGCGTCACAGTGAGTTGTTTCTCCACTCCTCTATTCCTGCTAGATGTGCCTAGGAATTAATAAGCCAAAACTCCCTGAACGCTCGTATAAGCAGTGTCCATCCCAGACCCAGCCAGTGGAAAGTGTTGGCTTTTCTGACACCTGAGTAGTGAGAGAGGACAGCACCTTCAGGAAGCCACAGCCAAAATAACACTCATCCTTAGCTGCACTTTAAAGGCTTAGTTGAAAACTTTGAACTCAGCAAAGTGGTCTCAGTGTTTTTGATGAGTGAAAATAATACATCCATGTCTATATAAAATCTTAGGTCTGGTGAAGTTCCTGAAAAAGCAGAAATGTTGGATTAAAAGTACATTTAGTCTTTCTCAGTTTCATTTTTCTCTCACACAGAGTGTGTGGCTCAAGGTTTAGACAATGTGGCCTAGTTACAGACTGTAAACTCCTGTGATCTAATTATAACTAGTTGTTTTCACTTGCATTGATTTCATAATATTGTAAATAAGAGACCACAGTTGTAGGCTCAACAATGACTCCAAGAATAGCATAGAGGGTGTTAATCAGTGCAAATAAAGCAACACGGATGGTTTGAATTAATGTGCAGCTCCAAACTTGCCATAAAAAAAAAAGCTCTTTATGTTCACAGAGATTACATTTTACAGAAAGATCACAGGAGTGTGATTTTTCATGTCATTGCTGAACAAAGAGGAGGATTTAAATTGAAATATCAAGTTTCAGAACTCTGTGCCACCTGCTGCTTGTATGTTAGCATATAGCACGCGGCAAATGTCTGTCTGGGTCACGCAGCCATGTCAGGCCATGACTGTATCTACGGAAACGTACAATAACAAACAAGTACAGACACGTGACTCTAATTTCAGTCCGAACAAATGTGAAGAGGGTAATTATTTAAAATGCATCGCCGTGACATTCCTCCACTTTAAAAAGCATGGCTGTAAGCAGCCATTTGACATGAGTGTGCTGTTTGCTCTGTTTGTATAAAGGATAGCTATGTAGGGGGTATAGCATGGACGTGGCCATGTGGCTAAATGTCCTTATGAAGCCTGAGGGAGTATAAAGCTGGCAGGACGAATGACTGCTGACAGTGAGGAACCTCCCATCGTTATTAATGGCTCAACCTATGAAGGCAGGACAACCTCTCAGCAAAAAGATACCGTCAAGTTACTCAAAGCAGGAGAACATCGTTTTTGTTGGTAAAGAGGAACTTAACTGGATTTTGCAACATAATTCTGAAACATATTTGTCAACTGGTATTATGATATCAGCATCAGCATTCCTTATTCTTACAATTAAAGGCATTTTAGGCCATTTGTTCTCATTGTATTTCTTATAACATTTTGTTTTTTTTTACAATTTTGTCATGTTACAACAACAAACCTTAATGTCTTTTAGTGGGATTGTATTTAAAGGACCAACACAAAGTAGTGCATAATTGTGAAACAGAAGGACAATAAAACATGGTTTTCAAAGGATGTTAAAGATACAAATTTGGATGTGAACAAACAGCATCATAAAATTCAAGGGTTACAGCAGACAGATCAGGGATAAAGCTGTTGAAAGGTTTAAAGTGGGGTTGGGCTATAAAAGAGTATCCTAAGCTTTAAACTTCTCACAGAGCTCTCTTCAGTCTATCATCTTGAGATGGATAGAGCATGGAACATTAGCATAACCTAGCCAAGAGGTTTGCTGCAGACATTCACTGCTCAGGTAGGAGAATCTGCTGACAAGACAGCTTTCAATTTGGTCTTGATAGAAGAGAAACAAGAAGTAAACTATATGAAGTCCTATATGCAGTTTACCACAAGCCATATAGAGGACACAGCAACGTGTGGAGAAACATACTCTGATCAGATTTTGTCCAATTTTTATTTTTTATTAGCCTATATGCAAACACAATGTATGGTTATAAAATAAAATTTCATTCACCTTGAACATCTGCACAGTGAAACAGCATGGTGGCAGCGTCATCCTGTGGGCATCCTTTTCCACAGCAAAGACAGGGAAGCTGATCAGAGTTGATGAGGATATGGAATAGAGTTAAATACAGGAAAATCCTGAAAGAAAACATGTTACAGGCTGCAAAATACATGAGACTGAAAGAGGTTCATCTTCCAGTAGCAACCTGAACCCTAAACATACACTCAGATCTTGTATGACGTGGTTTAGATAAAAGAATATTTATGTGCCACAAGGGCCCAGTTAAAGTCCAGAACCAAATCCAATTGACAAATTTGTGACTGCAGCTGAACATTGCTGTTAACAGACCTTCTCCATCCCAAATGATCAAAACTGAGGCAACAGTGGCTCAGTGGGAAGTGTAGTTATCTTGCAATCCACAAGTTGTGGGTTTGATTCCAGCTTTCTCCAATGTGCCCTTGGGCAAGGCCTACAAATTGCCTACAGAGTTGCGTGTCAGTGTATGTGAGTACAACTGGATGAATGGCGCTCTAGTGTAATGCCTTTAGAGTGGCCAGTATAACTGGAATGATAAATGGTCCATTTACCATTCTTTGCTGTTAGGGACATACATAAACACACATAAACACATAAACTGCAGCAAAAAGCGGTGCTACACATTATTGACTAAGAGGGGCTTCATGAAAATCCACAACACAGTAAAAAATTTTGTATTGGAAAAAGATGTGAAATGCATGTATCCTTATCCTTCAATTTCACAATTTTTGTGTTAGTCCAGCATTCAAAATCTAAATAAAATACCATCAAGTTTGTGATTATAAAGCGACACAATATAAAAATATTTAGACAGTATAGATACTTTTGGAAGACTATATAGTAGTATTTGTTAGCATTTGGCTTTATTCTATTCCTTCTTTTAAAGCTTGCCTTTGTCTAAATATACTCAAGATGAGATCCTTCCGAAGCCATGACAGACATGAGGTAATCCCAATAACTACTTGTGTCAGCAGCTCTTCTTGGCTTTCATGTATTCCTGAACCCTAGGCCAACTATTTGAACTGTGTGCATGCATGTCTGTGTCTGTGTGGAAGTATGACTGGTAAATGAATGCATCTGCATATTATGTTTGAGTGTAAAAGGCTCTGTAATAAATTGAAAGAGAAGTTTTTAAATGGTCAGCAGTGCTTCTCACATTGTTTTAGAGCCTTTCAAATTAAAATAGAGAAATAGACCCTGGCTGATGTGTGTGTAGTGTGTGTGATGACACTGCCAGTGCTTTTAATAACCTTCACTGAACATTAATTGCTGGCATTTCAATTCATATTACTCTTAAATGACAAACATAAGATTTTTTTGAAATAATTGGCATGTAGTCCAAACACCAATGCTTTAAACTAAAATTGGGCCGTAAAGTTCACCTCTGAATTACTGTAATACTCAGATGTGAACTTTATTGCTGAAGATCGAAAATTACTAACCAATTTGTTGCACTTGATTGAAGTTCACCTTTTGCCTAAACATCTGTTTTAAAAAAGCGCTGTCTAATGTTTATGTTTATGTTAAAGTCACATTATGAATAAATGCATTACAAGTAAAAACTGTTAAATGTAAATAAGAAAAATATATCAGGTTTGAAATCTCGTATTTTGTGCCTTTGAACACCATTTTTGAAATTGTTTAAACAGTATACAGCTACACGAGGATGAGTTCAATAAAAATCCATTTTGTTTATCCATTAATTATGTACTTTCAACTTTACTGGTTTCTTTACTGAAAATTACAGGTTAATTTTCCAGACATTACAGATGACTTTCTGCAACTTTCCTCTAGTTCACATGTTCCTTTCCCAGAAGTAACACAACGCCTTTAAGAATTTTAACATTATTTTTCTACACCTTCCATGGCACTTTTCATAGCTTACATGCTGTTTACAGAATTTTAACAGAGCTTTCAGATTACTTTCCCAGAACTTAGACGGTACTTACTGAATAATGCCAGTAATGTTGAAATTACTTTACTTGAACTTACTCTGTAGTTTCCTGAACTTTACCAGAAAATACTTATCCTGTAGCAGTCTGTCTTACAGCAGATCTGAAGAAGCCTCTGACTGAAAACACATCTGGGTTGTCCATAATGTTCTTCATTTTATGAATCTCCAGAGGTTCCAGAGCAGTCCACAGAACAGAGCCAGCTTTCTTTATCAGCTTGTTCAGAATTTGTTTTTAAAGTCACAAATAATGGCAGAAGAGATTTTACTCGCTACTACAGACTTATAGAAGATATGCAGCATTTTGGACTGAAGCTTCTTCAAGAAGTACAGTCTGCTCTCTCCCTCCTTGTAAATTACTTTACTGCATCTACCAAGTAAATAAATATTATTTATTGAGAAATTTAAATCCTCACATTCTTTAAAAAACGTGTTGAAAAGCAGTATTTTTAAAAGAATGAGCTCATTCCTCCAAACAGAGAAATACTTAGTCCCATTTTTCATTCTGCAATACTTAACATAAAAAAAAAAAACTTTGATAATCTCTGGACAGTGCATGTGAGTGATGGGATCATATTTGAAAACAAAATATGACTTGAAGTAGCTGCAGCTGCTAGTACCGCTTTCTGTTTGCACAAACCCACACCATCGTGAACTCTCAGGTTGCCTCGTTGTGAAAGGCTTTTTAAATTAAGTTAAGTTAGTGGGAAAAAAAATCTTGTAAGATTACTCAGCACTGACTAATATTCACAACATTTTACTTTGAAACTGAGCCTAATGTTCCTGTCTTAAACATTGGCATCTTTGATGAAAGTACAGTGGTGAAATCAGCACTGTAAGCTGATGCACCAATGATATAACTATAAACTACCGATGCTGGGAAGTGAGGAACACTTCCCTCCAAACATTGAATATGCATGGATGTCTTTGTGCTTCAGGTTGCCCAGTTATTGTCCTTATTTATTCAAACGAATGTGGAAAATGTGACTTTTTTAGCGAGTGTTGTGTGTTGTTTGTCCAATTGTATATTAGCCAAAGCAGTTGAAAGTCAGGCCCATTAATGTCTGATGTGTGTTAGGGAGTACTTGTATCTTTGAACACATCAGTCTAACCAGCGAAATAACACACTCCGAAGGAGTACTAATCCATCTCTAGTTGGTCTAAGAGAACTGGTTAAGAGAAACAAAGGCTGCTAAACAAGAAGGTCTTTTTGGCACCAAGATATTGCAAATACTTTATAGAAGAGGCAGGGGTCCGCCAGCTGCCACAAAGCAAAACTAATAAGCTCAGTTAATGACACAGGGTGACTGAGAACAGGTATGTAGGTAATCTTTCTCAAACTCCCACACATACTCTCACAATCTCCTAGTCTTGGTTTACAAGTATAAGGGTTGATATTATTATAAATCAATTTATTTCATGATAAATGCATTTATTTCATTGTCCCTTTTGGCCCTGGATACACCTGAGCGGTCACATTACGATGGTTCTGAAAATCAGCTCGCGACCCCCTACTCTGTATCTCTTGACCCAGCCGGGGGGGGTTCTGACCACTGCGTTGGGAACCCCTGCCTTAAATAACAATTTCATTTTGAGACTGCTGTTAATTGCAGAGTTGAAGAATCTATGCTTCTGCTCGATCCTTGTTGTACAATTTGGATGAAGTTATGCTATTCTTAGTCAGAAAGCGATAGGTTATCAATGATGCAAACACGTAAACACTACATGTAATCCATACTCATCAACCCGATCACCTGGCAAAAATCTGAGGTCTGCACAGCTGCATCTAATTATTAGTGTGAAACTTTCAGTGAGCCTACGCTATGTTTATGCTGTCCTCATTACCCACACTGCAACTTAGCACAGTGCAGAGATCCATCACGTTAAGGTGATCAAACCAAGGGCTTCCACGCAGGAAAGCGGACACCCCGGCCAAGCTCCTTGCCAGTTCCTGCGTTTTGATAGCCACCAAATTTAGCCTGGTGTCATCTGAAGTTGGTATTCATGTTTTTGCTGATCACCAACGAGGCATGCAGCAAGAGATGAAACTGGATATTTCGGATCCTGAGGGCTAGGTTCCTTGGAATTACCTCAGCATTGCAGGTCCCACACCCACCTCGAATTATTGTTTCACTCCTTGATCAAACTTTGTCCTTTTTTAGCAGACTGGGCTGCCCAACATTCAGGCTAGGGGAGCCCACAGGAGGATCAGTTCACAGGAGGACCACACATGGGTTATTAATCAAGGGCAACTTCAAAGGTTTCTTTTCAAAAGACATTTTTTATTGGTAACTTTGTTTTGCTATCCCTTTACTCTGACATAAGCATGCAGAGCCACCTGATTGAGCTCCTGTTGGCTTGTTTAAGCATGAGGTCATATTTTTGTGTGTGACTGATGTATGATGCATTTGAAAAAAACATCACGCACAATAGTTTTCCTCATAGTTCGATTTATCTTGGTAATCCTAAGAGGAAAACAAGAACGTATTGACCAGATATGCTCACAAGTCATTTTTTCAAGACTAAGTCAATTCCTTTCTTTAATGATTGAAATCAACAAACTCTTTGCAGACACATCCCATCAGGTCTTCCTGAAACTTTTGACTGTAGGTTTCCAGGAGAGCCAAGGAGGGTCCACCTTGGGCTGAAGTTCCTATTCCTATCTCCAACAATGGGGAACAGGAAGGTCCACTTTGAGCTCAAGTTTCTACTTCTGTCTTGAACAATTAGGCCCAGCAGGGTCCGCCTCGAGCTTAAGTTTCTGTCTCTGCTGAACAGACCCAGGAGGGTCCGTCTCATTGTTTCCCTGTTGTTGTTCATGAAGAGGGACCCCAGGAGTGTCAGCCCCCTCAAGTTTCTGTCCCTAATGATGGACTCCTGAGATGTTTCAATGACAGCTTTACCACTTGCCTCTACATCCTCCAAGTCATCCTTCCAGAGCCCCAACGTTGGTACCTGCAGCCTCCAGCCAGCTCACTGAGCTCTGACTACAGCCATGGTGTTCCCATAGTTTCAGTGTAGGATTGTCTTGATTATTGGTGATTTTTGTTTCTTGTGATGGACTGAGTTGAAAAGCTGGGGGAGTCCCAGAAATTATTAGGAAAATATGGGGTTTTTATATTATCCCAAAAATTATACTTGACAGCTCCGTGTCATACAGAAAATATCACTGAGCTGAAAGAAGAGGTAAAAAAAAAAAATTCCTAAAGCCTGTCCTCAACACTATTAAAAATTTGTGGACTATGCTTAACAGGCATGTCTGTTAAGCCAGAAGCCTGTTGATTGTAAGGGATTGCTGCTTGGAATGAGTCGGTGACTCAACTCAATCAACCAGGCTAATTTGTTTTTATAAAAATCTTATTTTGACTGTATTGTATTATAATTCAGATTGAATTTCCCTGATTGTAATTAGTAATTATGTATTTGAATTAACTGGATTGAATCCAATTTGACTTAGGCCAATCAGGTTTGTGTATAATTTCATGACTTTGACCTGTTTGTCTTGACATTTTTTTGAAATTACATTTGGTGCAACATTTATGTTCTAGAGTGAATAATAAAAGCAAAAGCATACATCTTAATTCCAATCTAGGAAATCCAAAGGCAAACACTGTGAGCTCCAGCATCGGCTACTGTGTGACTTTCTTGGTTTTTGGGCAATAAAATGCACTGAATGTAGCACTAAAAAAATCATGGTTTCCTCTGTGAGGCTAGTGGGACACCCATCCCATACAAAGTTATTTCTAGTTTATTTATTGTTGCAACCTAAATAGTCTGTTGGATGCTTAACAGAAGTATGTTCCGAAACAAATCTAAGCCCAGGGCTGTTTTTAATCATCAAATCATTAAAATGTTCTGCCTGTAACAATAATTGCAGGAGTTACTTGAAGCAAGCACAGATTTTTCTTCTCCTGATTATTTATTTTGTAGGAAGTACCACATTTACACTGGCAATTACAAGGGCTCGCTTGTTCTGAAGTTCAGTTTACTCTGTGTTAACTCCAGCATTTTCCATTTTTTGCACCTCACCTGTCATGTACATACATATTCCAGCAAGCCCTACAATGTCAACAGACTTCTGGACTGTAGTTTCAGGTCACACTGGGCCTCGGGGCTGCAGTTTATTGCCCTGTGACTGAACACACTGCACGGGAATCCTCTATCTTGCCTTTTTATGTGAATAAAGCAAGCCTTATGAATCCAAATGGATCAATTTAAAATGAGGATTTTTTCAGACTTTTTTATTTTGCATAGTCTTTGAGTTTGGATTTGTTTTTGAAAAAACTGGTTTCCTGCTTTTGGGAAGGTAGCAGCATTCGGTAAGTTGTTCCTTTTAGTTGCTGTTACACAGATTTTTGTATACAGTGCTTTAAAAAAAGGTTAATATTTCTTAAAACCTTCCAAATTACAATTAAGGGTATGTATTTGTGATTGTATATGATTGGCCAAAACAAAGCGGTGCATAACACAGAATTAAAAGAAACAAAAGTGTTTTTGTTTTTTTAAAACCTTTTGGAAATAAAAATCTGAAAAGTGTGGAGTGCATTTGGATTCAGCCTCCCTTATTCAGTTCTTTGTAGAATCGACCTTTGCTACTTGTAAAGCTGCAAGTCTTTTGGGCATGTCCTTACCAGCTTTGCACATCTAGAGACAGAAATCTTTCCATTTATTTATTTGCAAAATGCCTCATGCCCAGTCATATTGAATGGAAAGCATATGTGAAAATGTTTAAATCCTGCCACAAAATCTAAATTAGATTTGCATTTGGGTTTTTACTAGGTCATTTTAGCTCATGAATATCTTAAACCCTTTTACTATAACTTTGGCTCTAAATTTAGGGTCATTGTCCTGCTGGAAGGTGAATCTCCATCCTATAGTCTCAAGTCAGACCTCCAATAGATTTTCTTCTACAATGGTTGTGTATTTAGCTCCCTTAATTTCCTATCAACTCTGACCAGATTCCCTCTCAGCTGATAAAAGCATAAACAGCATGATGTTGCCATCACCGTATGGCACTGTGGGGATGATGTTATCATGGTGATGTTTGGTGTTAGTTGTCAAACATTTTTCAATTCTTTTTTTTTTATTTAGGGCAAAAAGTTCAATTTTGGCCTCATCTGACCAGAGAACATTCATCCACAGTTTTGCTGAGTCCCCTATATGTGCTGTATTAAAGTGGACATATCATGCTAAATCCACCATTTTAGCGCGAATTCATTACAACGTCCCCCAGCATCAGAACCTCTTCGAAGTGCTTGGTTATATTTAGTTTTCATTCAATTCAATTCAATTCAAAAATACTTTATTAATCCCAAAGGGAAATTAAATGTTGTTATTGCTCATATTATGAAGGTTTCCTCAAAGAGCCGTTGTAGATGCTGATGGCTGTGGGCAGGAAGGATCTCCTGTAGCGCTCCGTCTTACAGCAGATCTGAAGAAGCCTCTGACTGAAGACACTCTGTTGTTGTACAGCAACAAGGAGTTCAGACCAAATCATTGCAGTTCCACTTTATACAAACCACAACTGAATAATTTAAAGGTGAAATTGAAGGATTTAAAAGCATGATATGTCTCCTTTAGAGTACAAACTGGACTTATTATGACTATCTTTAAACAATGGATTACTTCTTGCCACTTTTCCTGAAGGCCAAATTTGTGGAGTGCATGACTAGTATTCATCTGTCAACAACTTTTAATCTCTGCAGCTCCTCCAAAGTTAATATGGCCTTCTTGGGAGCTGCTTTGATTACAGTAATCGTCTCCTTGCCTGGCCCGTCAGATTAGGTGTATTTGGCTGGGTTTGCTGTTGTGCCACACTCTATCCATTTTCAGATGATGGACTGAACAATCCTCAGTAAAATGGTTAAAGCATGAGATATCGCTTTATGACCTAAACCTGCTTTAAACCTTTTCACTTTATTTCTGACCTGTCTGCTTTGTTCCTTGGTTTTCATGAAGCTGTATGATTAATTAAATTGAATTGTTTGTCCAGATTCATTTAACAATAAATGAGGTTGATTACAAATACACTCCAAACTTTTCAGCTTTTTATTTTGTAAGAATTGATGACAACCATGTATAATTTTACATCTACTCCACAATTATGCACTACTTTTTACCCTATTATCTAAAAACGTATTGAAATATGTTGTAAGTCTGCAATTTTAAAGGGACAAAAAGTCAAAGGGGTATCAAGACTCAAGGCACTGTTACAATGTAAGTCCAGAGAGTAGCTGAATGTATTATTCTAACTTCATATAGCTCTTCACACTATGCTATATTTAATTTGATATGAACATTTATTTAGTATAATATGTACCTAAACTATCTCCCTGTAGCTTCATATCAATAAGTCATGGTAGTGTCTGTATAGATGCAGTATTTTTGTCTTTCACCAGTACTGTAACTGAATCTATCTGTAAAGTGCAAGCCCTGTGGTGGAACCTTAGAGACTCCTATAAATAAACAGCCAGCGCTCCTTCAGCACTCGCCTGCTCGCCACATGGAATGATTAGCTCATGTCAGTAGCTATCTGATCTTACCGTCTGTTGCCGCAAGTATTTTCTGTCAGCTATGTACGTTGGTTAACTCATGGAGCTTGTTGAGAATGCGGTCTCTAAGGAATTCAGATGATGCGGTTGGGTTGCAGCATGTTTTGGTCTTTTATTCTTCTTTGGGAGAATCTTGGTTTATCTTGATGTTGGTAAATTAGTTTCCATTCTCTTTGTAAAGGAATCTGTTGATCAATCTGAATGCAGTGGTATAGACGTTATTTATAGGGTGGCACAAGCACTGCTGTTGGTACTTAAGGCTCAAAGAGTGTCAATAATAATTTTCATCAATTAAAATAAGACTGAATTTTGGATTTTCTTGCTTGTAAGTTTTACATTGATCAAGATCATTATAAACAATGTTTTACTATAACAACAAATAAAAATTACTCTTTGATATTCTGTATATTTGAAAAGAACCAAGTCCTAAAGCAGATAATCTAATGCACAGAATCTGCCTTTTCTCATATAGCTATTATTTATTAACATGGTGTAAAGGTGTAATTACTTTCTTATTTAGTGGCGTGCCTCCGATGGTAATATTTAGAAATAGGTTGTGGATTTCTTTTAGATCCTAGAAATTTGACGACTTACAGCAAAAATATTAAGGAGTGTTTCTAAAATATTCACAGGTTTAATGTGAGATTTTATATGATAAACCAACACAATGTAGTGCACAATGGTGAATTGGAAAAAAATTCATACATGGCTTTTAAATAAAATCCGAAATAAAAATCTGATTGGTGTGGAGTTGATTTGTATTCAGTGCCCCTGATTCAGATCTCTCTAGAAACACACACACACACACATATATATATATATATATACAGGGGTTGGACAATGAAACTGAAACACCTGGTTTTAGACCACAATAATTTATTAGTATGGTGTAGGGCCTCCTTTTGCGGCCAATACAGCGTCAATTCGTCTTGGGAATGACATATACAAGTCCTGCACAGTGGTCAGAGGGATTTTAAGCCATTCTTCTTGCAGGATAGTGGCCAAGTCACTACGTGATACTGGTGGAGGAAAACGTTTCCTGACTCGCTCCTCCAAAACACCCCAAAGTGGCTCAATAATATTTAGATCTGGTGACTGTGCAGGCCATGGAAGATGTTCAACTTCACTTTCATGTTCATCAAACCAATCTTTCACCAGTCTTGCTGTGTGTATTGGTGCATTGTCATCCTGATACACGGCACCGCCTTCAGGATACAATGTTTGATCCATTGGATGCACATGGTCCTCAAGAATGGTTCGGTAGTCCTTGGCAGTGACGCGCCCATCTAGCACAAGTATTGGGCCAAGGGAATGCCATGATATGGGAGCCCAAACCATCACTGATCCACCCCCATGCTTCACTCTGGGCATGCAACAGTCTGGGTGGTACGCTTCTTTGGGACTTCTCCACATCGTAACTCTCCCGGATGTGGGGAAAACAGTAAAGGTGGACTCATCAGAGAACAATACATGTTTCACATTGTCCACAGCCCAAGATTTGCGCTCCTTGCACCATTGAAACCGATGTTTGGCGTTGGCATGAGTGACCAAAGGTTTGGCTATAGCAGCCCGGCTGTGTATATTGATCCTGTGGAGCTCCTGACGGACAGTTCTGGTGGAAACAGGAGAGTTGAGGTGCACATTTAATTCTGCCGTGATTTGGTTTTGTTTTTTGGACACAATCCGGGATAGCAACCGAACTTCCCTTTCAGACAGCTTCCTCTTGCATCCACAGTTAATCCTGTTGGATGTGGTTCGTCCTTCTTGGTGGTATGCTGACATTACCCTGGATAGCGTGACTCTTGATACATCACAAAGACTTGATGTCTTGGTCACAGATGCGCCAGCAAGATGTGCACCAACAATATGTCCTCTTTTGAACTCTAGTATGTCACCCATAATGTTGTGTGCATTTCAATATTTTGAGCAAAACTGTGCTCTTACCCTGCTAATTGAACCTTCACACTCTGCTCTTACTGGTGCAATGTGCAATCAATGAAGACTGGCTACCAGGCTGGTCCAATTTAGCCATGAAACCTCCCACACTAAAATGACAGGTGTTTCAGTTTGATTGTCTAACCCCTGTATATATATATATATAATAATGGAAATAGAAAATATTGTTTTAAATGTACATAAGTGCACAATTGACTTTACAATGGAATATAATGTGAGATCAGTCCAAGTATGCATGGTGTTGTTGTGGACTGTCAAGTGTTCATCAGAGAAACAGCCTGGGGGAAGAAACTGTCTCTGCAGCGGCTGGTTTTAGCAGACAGTGCTCTGTAGCGCCGACCTGAAGGTGAAAGCCTAAACAGTTTGTGTGCAGGATGTGTGGGGTCTGCAGGGATTTTAGCTGCCCCTTTTCCTGACTTTAGACCTGTATAAGTCCTGGATGGAGGGAAGGTCAGCCCTGATGATTCTCTCTGCAGTCCTGATTATTCGTTGCAGTCTGGACCTGTCCTGTTTTGTGGATGAGCCAAACCACACTGAGATAGACAAAGACAAGACAGACTGAATTATGGCAGTGTAGAAGATGACCAGCAGCTCCTGTGGAAGGTTGTACTTCTTGAATTGCCTCAGGAAGTACAGTCTCTGGTTGGGCCTTCTTCCGAAGCATCTGTTATTCCTTTTGGCCTTATCATATCCAATAGATATCCAGGTTTTCAGAATTAAATCTTAGGACCTGGGCTGCTTTTTCATGACAGCAAAAATCTGGAATTTGGACAAGCAGAGAAAAAAACAAACAAAGGTAGAAAATATATCTACAGCAGAACAGTCTCTGAAAGTCATGCCTTTAAAAATAGGAACAATCCATAGGACCTGGGAGCTTGCTCATCCTGAGGTTGAGCTTTGACTATATGTCAAATATGTAGCTAGCAGCTAAAATAGAATTGTATGTCCATTTTTCTCTGTTAAACTGCATTTTTAATGGTTCTGCTAACAAAATGGGAACATATAGTCTCTTTGGGCAGATTGCTGGTAACAAGGTGTCAACATATCCAATTTCTAAGGTCTCTTTCATGTGTCGACACAGCACTAATTGGTCTGAATTTGAATTTAAAAATTGTAACTAAACTTAAAATGAGTAAAACAAAGCTGCCAAAGTTCAAAGAAAAACAATGAAAGACCCCCTAGAAAACATAAAAATATTTATCATGACAACTTTAAGATTACACGAACATTTAACTGCTTGGAAGCAATAATTTTAAAACAGGAGATGACTCCAACCTCTTTTGTTCTGTTGAATGTGCAACATACTGGAGTGTATGTGTTACATCTGGTGTCCAAAATGTTCACTAATTACAGGAGAAAATCTGAAAACGAGTTGACTGATTGGTTATCTTTGTGTATTAAACATAATGACAGCATTAGTCAGCAGGTGAAGTTAACTGAGTGACTTTAAGCCAGAAAAAATACATTCATTGTGTGTGGTATGAGAACACAAAAACATGTTGGTAGGAGGAATTAAGCCATATAGAAAACTAAATTGATAAAATGTAAAATGAAAAGTTGATATGGCACAAAGGATGCTGCAGAAATATTTCCGAAATATATGAGAACATCTTCAGCATTTAACTGAGGCTTTAGCATTTTAAAGCAACCATTAGCGAAAATAAATCTCTTAAATCTGTTCAGTGTAGAATAAAGCTCTGGGGTATTGAAATGTCTCTTTTGATGGCTCTGTTAAAGCAGGCTAAAGGTGAGAGGCTGCAGCTCAGCCCACGGTTTTACCTTTCTCTTCTTGTAGCCTCAGAGTGCAGGATCATGTGGCTCGCATTTAATGGCCGTCTTTTACAGCAGATCCCACAGAGTGATTTATTGCTGTTTGGTAGAATAGCCGTCTTGTGAACAGAGATCGCTGTAGGGGGTAAATTTATCAGTTCGCCCTTGTATATATTACAGTTTAATAGCATGTAGGCAGATATAGCTCCCAAGCTGCCCCACAACAATGTTGCTGAGCCCTAACTGTAATAATCCAGCAGTCATCTAGATTGTCGCCTTTGTTTTCAGCAAAAAAACATATAGCCTTAATTACACAATTGCTTTGAAGTGAACACCAGCTATAGAGAGCCAGTTGCACTTTTTGGCAACTCAGGTAAAGCTCTTTTATTAGAGTAAGATAATCTTAGACTGTAAAAAAGTTTTAAAAAAAATACAACTTTTTAATTTCCTCAGTGGAAGAAAAATCCCAATATTAATAACAATGCTTGCTTGTCAACCAAATTATTGGCATCCCTGAAAGTTGCATTTAAAATAAATGTCCCTTGTAGTTTGTCCTTCACTTTTTTAGGTCAGTCAGAGTTTGTAGGAATTTCTCATTAGTAAGCCATGACTTTCTGTTACCCCGAGGCACGAATATGTAAGTATGTCCAAGCTTGTTTGGGAGGCATGTCAGGTGAAAGCCTTTTCTGTACCATCTTTAGAAAGAATGTAAGAGGAATCAAAGAACCCTGTCTATGTAGGCTCCAAGCTTGTGAAATCGTTTGGAAAAATCTAAGTGCTTTCCTGTTGGCAAAAGGGTGAAGTAAGTATTAACAACAGTGTGAAATCATGCTACTCTCATAAAAGATGAATTTATTTGAAGGCTTTTTACACATCTTTACCAAGGGTGCCAATAAAAGTGACCAGCAATATGTTTTCGCTTCAGTGTGTATTATTATTGTTCGTGAAAAGAGCAAAACCTGTGTGAAAATTGGTACACAAAAAAAGAAATGATAAATGTCCGATCCTTCATTTTGTATCATAATACATGTTCTGTTCTTGTGAAAACTGGTGGCAAGATGATTTGATGGTGCAAAAAGCAAAAGGAAAAATTTACTAAGATGTCGAAACACTAGAAAATTTAAGCTCATCATTTGGTACTTGTAAATTGTTTTTACCCTTAAAAAATGTTTTAATCAAAGACCTTAACAGGTTTATCATTTCTAAAATTCTTTGCATTGCATCCATTCTATAAAATCACCTCTTATAGTTCATTCTTTGACAATAATAGCAGTTTTTGAGAATATTCACAAAACAGAAAACAAATAAATACAGTAGTGTTAAAGTACAGGCAGCAGGTGTAAATGACACATATCTGTATTCAGAAACTGTCTGTAGTGACGCTGGTGACCTGCGGCTGCACTCTGTTCCTGTTGCAGCTGAAGAGCCAGGCTGCCCTCCTGTGGCGGTAGCGCTTGGACAGCAGCACATAGAGCACCGGGTTGATGCTGGGGTGCAGGTACTGCAGCATAGTGCAAATAAAGTAGAACATCTCCCAAGCCTGTCCGTGGTGGTACAGTCCCAGGTACACGCACAGCTCCAGCACATATCCAGGCAGCCAGCACACAGAGAAGGTAGCAGCAGCCAAAAATACCATGACAGAGGCTCTGCGGGTGTTCCTGGCACTGGACACCGACATTACAGGGCTCTTGTGGAGAAAAAGTGCCAGGCGAACATAGTTGAAGGCGATGACCAGCATTGGAATAAAGTAATAAAGCACAAACTGGCTTAAGACCACTTGGTAGTGGTGCTCATGAATGGTTGGAAGGCAGAAGCTGAATTTTGCCAGGCTTGGGTTAAGACTTTCCTTGGTAGCAAACATTCGCAGGGGCAGGCTGATGAAGAAACTTAGGGCCCAGACCAAAACAAACATGAGGATGACCAGGTCCATGGTGGGAGGCTGGTAGGGGTTGGTGATGATCATGGCTCGAGTCATGGAAACTGCGCACAGTGAGTACGTGCTTGCTGCCAGGCTGAACGCCAGCAGGAACTGGTAAACCTTGCAAGAGATGTCGCCCAGGGGCCAAGAGTGACTTACAGCGGAGTGCAGAGTGAAGGGAATGAGGAGGAGGGTTAGGAAATCAGCCAGAGTCATGCTTAGAAGAAGGATGTCCAGGCGATTCTTACGCAGTGTGTTTTTCTTGGCAAATAAAGAGAAAACTAGCAGGTTGGCACAGAAACCAATGCCTAGGATCACTCCGCAGACACAGGCAAAGATCACCCCATACGTATTGGGAAAAGCCATGTTGCCACTAGCCAGACACCTAAAAAAATGTGAAAAAATCTGTGTATTACTTCCAAACGTTTATTTATTTAAGTTTCTCAAGTCTTCTTAATGTATTTCCTCTAAATGTAACAGTGCATTGCAGAAGTCTGTATACCCTTAAATTCATACTGTATGTTTCCAGTAATACCGACCACTCAAAGCGCTTTACACTAGAGCTACACTCACCCAATGACTCACACATTCATACACATCGGTAGGCAAGTTGGGGGAAGGTACCTTGACCAGGGGCACATCAACATGTGACAGGGGGAAGCTGGAATAAAACCAACAAATTTCAGACTTCAAGACAACTGCTCTTCCCACTGAGCCACAGTCATTTTATGTGACATACAGATACAGAGTAGCCTGTAATTTCAAAATGAAAGTAGAAGGATCCATGATTTTAGTTTTGTCTTTCAAAGAAAAATCTGAAAGGTCTGGCCCTATCATGGACTGACAACCTGTCCAGGGTATCCACCATCTCTCTCCCAATTACCACGGAAGAATACCCTGTAAAGATAAGCAGATGTAGTGGATGGATGGATGGATGGATGGATGGATGGATGGATGGATGGATGGATGGCCTGCATATTAGCTTCAATATATTGATGCCTAAGTCATATTTTCCAAATTATGATTTAGGTAATTATACTATTAGGCTAACAATATGTACTGTTACTGTCAAAAGTCTATACCCCACTGTTAAAATAGCAGCTTTTTGTGACTTTTTGGTAAATAAATAAGACACTGATGAATCGTTTCAAAACCTTTTCTGCCTAAAACGCACCATATATCATTGTAAAGTTAAACAATGAAGTCCTTTTTCAGCTTTCTAACGGCCGCCTGAAAGTTCTGTTTGAAATTTTCCTAATTTTATTCATCTTGCAATAATCTCAATTCCATCTGAAGAGAAACATGATGCTGCCACCATCATCTTTCAATCTGTACACTTACTGTGGCTTTATGTGCCAAACATATTGGAAATAATGATCTACAAGTTTAAATGTAATTTATTCACAGCATATAATACATTCTTGTAACCCTGCTTCTTAGACCACATAGATGTATATGTAAAACAAAACAAGTAGCTGCTTCAATGTTATTGTCAATCTCTTGGCAGCCTCCCTGACTACAATCATATTCAGTCAATTAGAATATGCATTCCTATGAGGCTCGTCTCTCAGTTTAAAAGTACCTTTAAGCTGGTACTTTTTTTCTATATTATATGTTATATGATATGTTGTTTTTATTGTTCTGAAATAATATTCTAATCTTAAATATTGTGTTTCCATTAGATGTAAACAGAAAATCCTCATAATTAACAGAAATAAGTAAACTTTCCAATGTATTGACTGGGTCTGTAGATTCAGTCTTGTCTTTCAGCAGTTTTGGAAAAACATCCAGTGTTTGTAATGTAACTGTTGCCGTATATATTCTTTACTCTGCTCTGATGATGCTATTGAATGAAGTTTTAAAATTTTTTCTCATGACTGATACCTTTTTACAATAAGATTTGTTGAAACCTCTTTACAACTATGGCTTTAGTTAAAGGATGCAAATGAGCAGATGTCAGGAGCATCCTCCTACGACAGCTGAACTTTATTTCAGATTTATCAGACATAAATAAAATAATTTATATAAGTCCAGGAAGACTCAATGTTGAAAATAAATTCAAAATGGGTTTTAACAAAGTATTAGGTTTAAATTACCCATTTTTGTTTAAAGTTGTGCACATGTATACAATTAGTTTATCATAGCTTTTTAAGTTGTATACTTTATACATATATCGTACTGGATATATGTTACATTATATGTGTAAAAAGTTGTGAAATGCTTCATCAAAGTCTCATTTTTGCACATCACAAAAATCAGACATTTCAGCTGGGTTGTGTACATTTTTTAAACAATCAACCTGTCAACTTTTGCAAAGCACTGTATATAAAGAATACCAGATATTTAGGTGTTTATTGATACAACAAATTAAAAACATGTTAATAATTATCTGACATTTGATAATGAAAATAATAAACATAATAAATATTCTGAAAATAAAAATGGCATATTATTAATCCTGGAAAGATATTCAAATGTAATGTTGCTTGTTTATAAGTAAAGACAAGATATCAATAGAGTAAAACAAGCATATTTAAAGTTCAGTGATAGCTTACCAATAATAATACAATAAAAGATGAATAATTATAGTTAAACCCACCATTGCCGTTCCTCAGCTGACTCGTTTTTGCTGCAGGTGGAAATGAATGACCCACATTAAGTGTGGGGAATACGTCTTTTTGTTTTGCTGATTTCTGTCCTGTTGAAACGTTCCAATCAAAGCAGGCGGCCACCCTCTTTGGACCGATTACAAAGTGTGAAAGCTAAAGGTGAAGGTACAATAGGTAAACATTACTTAGACCAAATTGATTCTAGTTGACTGGATTTAAAGAGAAATGTTCTGCGGCGTCTAGAGACCGCGAGAGAAGTAACATGTTATACACGCCTGGCAGGTTGATACCGGATAGTTTTTAATAAATACTTTACTATATTATGCTGTAGCTGCAAACAAATATATGGAGCATTTCAAAGAGTGCTCAATGATTTAAAGAAGTTATTACACCCATGTCAACCAGACAAATGCCTGATGATGCTGTATTACCTGTTAGACAAATGTTAAATAAAATGACTTCAGTAGTGCTGATTCTTATAAATTATCCAGATCTTCAACCTGATTATATCTGCCTCATTCACTGCAATGATTTATCATTACATATAACTGCTGTTTAATATTTTAAAAAAGGATTTCATGGTAAAATTATTCACCCGAGCTGTGTTTAGAGGGAAGCATTTTAAACTTTAACAAAGCTGCATTATTACAGCTCTGCAGTTTCATGATAGAAACAGTCTGAGATTATTTAGCATGATGAAACATAAATGCTCTTATAGTTCTTACAGCTGCTCTCCAGTTTGTTGTGTAACATTTTCTTAGTCTTTAAATGCTACGTTAAAATCTACCTATGTGCTGATCTCTCTTGCCTTGATTAGAAATCACCCAACTCCAACTGTCTGTGCAAACATTGTTTTTTTGTTTTTTCAGCCACGCATAACACTATGAGCTCCTCTCAGAACAGAGATGTTGATGTTTCTCTGCATTGATCTGATTGATTTCTCCAGTGCGATTTGCAGGCTATGAACAGTGGCTTTATCAGGCTTTCTACAGCATTTATGGCTCTGTGTCAGCTAATGGCTTGTGGTGTACACTGCTACTGTTAGCACAGGATATAGCTGACGTTGATGCATCTGGTTACCAGACCATTACCAGTATCTGTGTCTTTCTTTCGGGGGCTGTTAAAAAAACCACATGGTTCTCAAGTGGGACATTAACAGCTTGGTTGTCTGCTGCCTGCGCCAAAAGGTCAACAAAAACCATTGATGGGTTTGTTTTATTATTTCTGTACAGCCCTCTAAAAATTTTTTTTAAAGGAAGTTTTTTATACTCTGCCACACATGCTTCAGTGTACATGTTGTGAGTGCGTTAGGAAGAAATACCTAATCTGCAGTTTTAGCACTGGTGTTTATATGTGAAGGTTGTAGAATACATTTTTGAAAAGAAGTTGAAATTACATACATATTTATTAATGTTCATATTTCATCTGTAGTGTGAAGTCTTTGTCTGTCCAGGGAGCAGCAGTGCCAGAAAAGGAATTTGCTCCCTTACCAATTTCTTCCATTCTTACCTTTTTGTCACACCTGAATATTTCAGAACATCTAACACATTTTATTGACAAAGAAACCAGTAATACAAAATGCAGTTGTCAAATAAAGATGTAATTTATGAAGGGAAAGGAGCTATCCAAACCAAAGTGATCCCAATATGGCCCCTATTTAAGTCATGATTTAACTGTTTTTGACCACAATTTTGGAAAGCTGAGATCAACTGCACAAGCCACACCCAGGCCTGATTACTGCTAGGCCTGTAGAATCAAGAAATCCCTTGAATTGAACCTGTCTTGCAACACAAAGTAGGCTATGTGTGTATCTGGTAAAAAAAAAAAAAAAAGACACTATGAAGCAAAAAATACCTAATAGATGCATTTTTAATGATAGATTAACTGGAAACATGTACAGCATTCCCTCAGTGCAGAACAATGAAGCTGGGTCAGGCCCTTGACTTTGGCTTATTCCAAGCAAAACAAACAAACTGTAACTTAATTCAACAGAAGCGTTTTCTGATGGTGCTTCTGAAAGTTATGAGTCCATGAGGGATCTGAGGTGAGGAAGGAAAGCAGTACCATCAACAACAGTCCCTACGCTAAAATTCAACCACAAAGGAACTCATTCAGGATGTAACTAAAGTGCATAATGGAATTAAATCAGCAGCTCCATGATACATTCACAAAATAAATATAGACTAACAAAGTGAAATAAATTATGGCTGAACCCTTTAAACAGAGGTACAGTCACGCAAGAAGAGAGTGTGCCCTCCACAAATCAAACCGGCTTGATTAAAACCGCACCTCTATAAAAACCGTTTTAGCAGTTTGGTGATCTGGAGTGTGCTGATGTCTGTTACTATGTCTAGGAGAAAAACCAGCTGTTGCTGCCCTCAAGTCTACAGTGAGAAGTGTATTTCTCAGGGAAAAATATTTAAAACAGTCTCCCTAGAAGAGGACGTTCCATCAAATGTGCAATGTCCAAATAAATGCCAAAACTTCCCAGAGCTACATCTCTAACTCTACAGGCCTCAGCAGGTTAAATGTTTGCTTTTATGCTGGTACTCGTAAAAAAAGACTTAACAAATGTGACTTATTGAGAAGAGTAGCCTGAAAAGTGCTTGTCAGGTTGCAAAGATGCATCTGTGTGAACCTCAAGACTTTCGAAACAATGTCTTCTGTACAAAGTCCAACTGTCTGTCAATAAGGCACAACGCCACGTTTGGTGGGAGCCAAACACAACACGTCAGCACAAACACCACATACCAACTGTCAAGCATGGTGGAGGAGGACTGATGATTGGGGCTCAATTTGCACCCACGGGATCTCGGCACACCTTTGGGCCTTTGAGCTGACCTTGAACTAGTCCGTTTACCAAAGGATTCTGGAGGCTATTGTGGAGCCATATTTCCATCACATAAAACTCAGATAGAATTGGGTCATATACAAAAATGAAACAATATAATATAGAAAGGAGTGGGCCAAAAGGTCACCCACAGTGATGCTAGAGACTTGTGAGTATATCGAGTTATTTCTGCTAAAGGTCGTTCAACAAATTACTGAATCTTGTACATGGCGGTACGTTCATGGTGGAGTTTCAGCCATACTGGCTGTATCTTTGTTTAATAAATAGTGAAATACTGGAAATCTGTTGTGAGTTTTTATACACCTGAAGGTCTAAAAATAAAAATTGTTCTAGAAGATGGTAAAACTAAGATCATTAAATTCTGATATAGAAAACATACCTTTTTTTTTTTTACCATGACTGTATTAACTGAGACCATAGACCATTCCTCGTCTGAATGGTCTATGTACGGGTTTGGTTATGGATTACAATGCATACAAAGGACATCCAATGGACATCCAAGTTACAGAGGTGTGAAGATCTTCCTCATAAATATGAACCAATGAAACAAAAATATGCAAGTTTTATCATACAAGCACAACCCTGACTCCAGAAACCGTCTGTCAGGTATCAGTCTGTGTCAGTGTCTTAGTGCAGCACCATTAAATAAAAGGTCCTGTGGTCTATAAGCAGGGTCCTTGTCCTTTCATGGACCCATTCCTATGGTAGAGCGGGCTCTTCTCCTCTTCTTGTCAATCTCTTTGCGTCGGCCTAACCGGACCTTTTTCTTCCTCTTGGTGGCGACTTTTAGGTCCTGTTCCTTGTAAGCCACAGCCTTGTTGGTCTCCTGGGTGAGATGGGGAACCGGTCTCTCCATATTAACCCTCTCTAGGAGGTCCTTGCTGGCCCCTTGGGGCTTCTGGTGTAGAGTGGTCCCACTAAACACTTGGCTCTGGGTTCTGCTCTGCGTAGATGGAGTGTGCTCATCGGCCGTGTGCACCTCCTCCAGCAGTTCCTGTAGCCATATGCGGCGCCTGTATTCTTGGATGGAGCGGCTCTTGTCATGCAGCAGCTGGGCATGGCTCACCGATCTTCTCCTTACAGGAGCAAAAAGATATAAAAACAGATCATAAACAGAGGGAAAGTTTTGAAAATGAGCTATATCCTAAACATTTGGAATTAAAATTCTTATGAATTTTGTTTTGTTTGAGCTCTTAGTGAGTTTTCTTTTACTCCACAGTGTTAAGTTTATGTGGGGCAGCTAAAATTTATGGTCAGGATTTCAGGAGACCTCAGTACAGTAGGTGGCAGCACAAACATGTCTGAGACCTGTCAGTATTCTCACTTTAAGACCAGTCTAAAAGAGAGAAACCCCCTGTTCCTCACTTTATTAGGTCCATGTCAAATGGGTCTGTACTCTCTAAATAAGATTAGCTGAAAAAGTAAAAATATTTTCAATAGTTTTTCATGTTGATCCTAAAGGTTATATATTTAGTCATATGCTGTAAAATATAACTTACGTTCTCTTAATAAGTGCGTCAGCTGGTCTTCCTTCGAAAGTCACTGGGAAGCACAGCAAGAACACAGCCAGACTCCAGTGGCGAAGCAACATTAATGAGAACATGCTTGACCCAAACATCTGAAGAACAAAATCATATTATGAGTCACTGAATGAATAAATAAATAAATAAATGCAAACAACCAAACATACATACATACCTATTAAATATAATATTGTTTAGATTTTATGCTTCACTGTCTACAGCAGATGATTTCTTATGTTTATTAACAATTAATTTAAAAAAATTAACTTACACCACCTTTCCAGGTAAATTCCACAAAGAAATGTCAGAGATTGAGAAATTAAATTCCAGGCGAAAATATGTTGGAAAACAACATTTGAAATTACTTTGCCAAATGCATTTTAGTCCATTTAGATTCTCTTGGTGTCGCTTCAGCCTTGGGAAATCCCCCACCAGTCTCCTCCATTCATTTGCCTCCCAGCAGTGTGTGGAGTGATCTATTTCATCCCAGTATCCAAATTAAAAGAGGGATAAAGATAGAAAGAGTAGCTGCAGCAGTTCATTAGCTGCAGAGCTGCAACTCTGCCCTGTTCTCCAGCAAGCTTTATGAAGAGTTACTCTGAAGCATCATCATCATCATCTCTGGTGGCCCGAGCCGAGAAAGAAAACATTTCAGCCCAACACAGTGAGAGAGCCTGTGTGAGAGAGAGGACCTGCAAGAAAGTCAAACTCCGCTTTAGGTGAAGATGCAGCAACCTCAGCCCCGATCCCGGCTGTGCAGCCTCCCCAACCTTCCAATCCCTCACCTTTGTCCCTCCCCCATGTACCCTTCACACACACACACACATCCTCACACACACACACACACACACACACACCTGCTGTGACATGGAAATTCGTCCATGTGCAACACACAGACCACCACACACAAACAATGCTGACGAGAAACTCTTTAACAAACATCAGACTATTTCATTTGTACTTGAACAAGAAAGGGCCATAAATAAAGTATGAATAAGTAATTATTTCAGAAAAATACCGGTGTATAGAGGTGACCATAAGCTAACCAAGTGGAGAGTGAACGGTTTAAGGTGAGGCAGGGTTCCTCCAACGTAAACACCTCGGCTTAACCACTCTCCCAGGGGAGAATGACCATAACCTCAAAGAAATCCAACCCACAGCCTCTTGCTGCAGACCATTCAGTTCACCGCCGTTCTGCCTCAGCAAACCAACTCACCACCGAATGGTCACAGTGGCTTCTGTGGGGGGGGATCACATATTCATCAAATGCAAATGCAAAGTGAAAGAGTACTGTTTTATGGTGGCTCTGTTTATTCCCAGATTCACTGTTTGGATTGTGGATGATGTCAGGACACGGAAATATTCAAGCTCAAAAGATTGATGTTGGAGCTGCATATGGGATGAAATATTCAAGTATTTTTAGTATCACAATGACTTCATGCTGCTTGCTTCAGAGCAGCAGTGAAAGCAACAACGGTGTTTGAAATATTGTAAAGCCTTACATGTATTAAACAGCAGACTGTATTGTTAGGATAGACTATCTATGATGGATTCTCCTTTGATCTTTGCTTGGTATTTCCATGTTTTTGATTTTCTTACTGACTAGTTGTTACCGCTGTTTATAGGAAGGTCTAAAATTAATGAATGCCTTGAAGGTCCTCCTCAGTCTCAAGTCTTGAAGTCAAGTCAAGAATGCATCCCCACGGTATGATGGTGCCACCACCATGTTTCACCATGGGAATGGTGTGTTCAGGGTTAGGTGCATTGTTCGTTTCCTGGGACATATTGTATTTTGCATGTAGCTCAAAAATGTTACATTGTTCTCACATGACAGAGCACCTTCCTCTATGTTTGCCTTGTTTTCTACATGGTTTGTTAGAAACTGCAAATTAAACTTACTGTCTTTCCTTCAACAATGGCCTTCTTTTTGCTGCTTTTTCACAAAGGCCTGATCTCTGGAGAAACCAACTTATAGTTGACGTTTTGACAAGTTAGCCACTTGGCCTGTGGCACTCTGCAGCTCTTCTAGAGATGGACCTCTTGGCTGCGTCTCTTTCTTATGCTCACCTAGGTCGCCATGGGGGGCAGGGGTTCGTCTTGTAACCTGTGGGTTGCCGGTTCGAGCCCCCGCTATGTCTTTCTCGGTCGTTGTGTCCTTGGGCAAGACACTTCACTCGCCTTGCCTGCTGATGGTGGTCAGAGGGCTTGGTGGTGCCTGTGATTGGCAGCCTCACTTCTGTCAGTGTGCCCCAGAGCAGCTGTGGCTACAATGTAGTCTACCACTGTCAGTGTGTGAATGTGTGGATGACTGAATGTAGGGTGAAGAGCTTTGGGCTCTCTGGGGACTTGATAAAGCGGTATACAAGTACAAGCCATTTACCTTTTACCATTCACCTTGTCTGGCCTGTCTGATTTGGTGGGCAGAAATATCTTGGTAGGTTTTCAGTTGTACCATACTCTTTTTATTTTCAGATGATGGCTTGAACAGTGCTGCATGAGATGTTCTAAGTGTGTAACATTGTTTTATAACCTAACTCTGCCCTAAACATTTAGATATTTGTTGCCTGGCCTATTTGTTGTGTTTCCTGGTATTCATGACGCTGTTTTTTTCACTGATGTTCTCTAACAAACCTGTGGGGTCTTTACACAAAAGCTCTATTTATTTGTTTATTAGTTTAAATTACACACACTATGTGACTTTTGAAGGCATTTGGTTGTAATAGGGTCAAAGTATTTTTGCAACACATTGCATTTATTATTGAGCCTAAATAAGCAAAAAACAGTTAAACTGTTGTGGACTCCTTGTTTCACATTACCATCTTGACAGAAAGACCTATAGATACTTCTAACAGGGCAAAATCACCTGTTCCCTGAGCTTAGGACTGTGTTCCTATTTTATTCTTCTTTTTCTTCTTAACAATGAAATTGGCAAGCTTTGTTATTAAAATTATTGTTTTATTTCTGGAGTGTCTTCAAGCTTTCAAAGTTATCATTACATAAAGTTTAAGTAAAAATTGGGTTTAGTGTGGTTGCACTTAGAAGTCACTTACTTTTGCTTCAATCCAGTTTATGTCTGGTGCGACCCATTTAAATATATCTTTCTGGGTCTTAACCAGTACTCTGTGGGCTACAGTGTTGAAACCCAAAGATTTCAGCGATCCTTTTATGTTCTTTTTACAGTCACTATAATTAATAATTGGGTTAATGCATTACATAGTTTTATCTTACTATTACGTCTTTATTTGACAAAGAATTATGACATTTATTGTGACATTTGTGTCCTTGGTGGACTAAAATAATGCTGGTAGTCTCTTTACTTTAACTGTGCTTCATTGTCAGGTCATTACAGTCAACATTTCGGCTTGTAATTTAAACCTATCATGATTTTAACCTTTAGTAGCTGGTGTTGACTTAATGATTAAAAATGTTTGCTAACCACATAGCCATGTAAAAAGGGCCTTTGGAGCCACATCCTCTAAGATAAATATGCACTTCCATATAAGGATGATGACATTTCGTCTGGGACTGCAGAGCTTCTCTACCAATTATTTGAGACAGAAATCATACATTGTTCTTGACAAAAAGACCTTTTTAACAGGAAAATGACCAATAGATGTGGCCGATTATTGGAGATCCTTAAAATGATTGTAAAGTTCAGTTTTTTAAGACACTTTTTGCCAAAAGTTCATAAAACATATGGAATCGTGGCCAAGGCTCCAAGGCTAAGAAAAAAAGACATGAAACAATTCATGCTATGACAGATAACTCCAGGATTAACAAAAAAACCAGCCCATAGAGATGGCAGACGAGTTTGTTTGTGAGCATAAAGGTTCAAAGGAACTGTGAAGATCCGCAGGTCACATCATCATTCTTAAATTCAATTAATTACTCCTCCCCACAAGCATTCTTTATGCATGCTTATCTATGGTATTAAGCTGCAACAGGGATTAATTTTCCCACTGTCTGCGTCACATAACTGTCAGCTTGTATACCAAAATGCTTACTTCACTTACAGCCTCAATCTGCACAGCATAATCTTTAAAAATACCTTTTATGGATAAAACAGTATGAAAGAAAACTAAAGACCAATACATACTCCGCAAGAACAGAGACTTTTTTTCTCTCTCTTTGAGAGCTAAGGAACACAATTACATAATTTTGTTCTTCCAGGATGGGTTTGGGAGTTCTTGCAGCTGGTTCTTGATATATCCACTGAGCAGTGGCATGGCCACTTTATTCTCGTGCCTTATTCGATAAATATCCTGCAATTTGCAAGAAATTTTAATTGCCGTTGGTTGCCACACAGACAAATGCTGCAGTGGGCGGCACCTATGGAGACATCCGAGGAACACTAGAGTTCAACTGCAGAAGGAAATTTCCTGGCCAGAAAAAACTTTGTTCTTAGCAATTTGAGTAAGGCAGCAAATTTGACTATTCTTGCGTAGTTTGTACAGCCCTTAACAGTGGATTGGCAAAACTTTTTTTCTTCAAATTTCCGTATATTTTTTTATGACATCATTACTTTTGCAAGATCTGAATTTTTTTTTGGAAAACCCTGCAAACGTTTTGTGATATCTACCCAAAGTATATTACATTTAAATTTCTTCAGTGCTCCCTGTGGGAACAGCACCAATGGTGTTCTGAAAATGATGTTATGACATCTACACTGCAGTCCAATTAAAGCCTCACAAGTAAAACATGCACTGATTATGTGTAGAAAACTCAGTTCACTGGCACTATGTTTTAAACAGCCGCTGCACAGATCACCAAGATAAAGTGTTCTGGTGACATCGATAATGGGAGAAATGGAAGTGACAAAGCTGGTCATAACCAGAGTAGAAACTACAATGTCTACCTGACTGGTACTAGAATTGTAGTGTTTTGAATTACAATTTTTGTCACAAGCAGTTATGTGCCACTGTGGCAAATAGCACAAAAACTGGCCTCATCTCACAAAGCTTTTAAATCCCTGGGTAGGGTGCTGGTTTGTTAAGTCTTCAAGTTGCTCCCTTTTAGACAGAGTTTCTCCTGATTTCCTCCATCACACTGGAGAAATCACCATGTGAACCATCACTTTATGAACCACACTGGAGGTGGAGAGTTGGGCTCCATTTTTAATTGTATTACTCTTTATGTTCTTGGCTGCCTTGTGCTTGATTTCCTTCGTTCGTATATTTTTACATATTTGACCTTGAACATGAAATTAATACATGAATCATGTATAACGTAAGTTCATGAGCTACAAGCCCAAATTCAATTAAAAAGGTAAAATTGAAGTAGTTGTTTGGCTTTATTTATTTTTTTTTACTTTTGCTTCAATCCAGTTTATGTCTGGTGCGACCCATTTAAATATATCTTTCTGGGTCTTAACCAGTACTCTGTGGGCTACAGTGTTGAAACCCAAAGATTTCAGCGATCCTTTTATGTTCTTTTTACAGTCACTATAATTAATAATTGGGTTAATGGATTACATAGTTTTATCTTACTATTACGTCTTTATTATTTATTGAACATGAAATTAATACATGAATCATGTATCACGTAAGTTCACGAGCTACAAGCCCAAATTCAATTAAAAAGGTAAAATTGAAGTAGTTGTTTGGCTTTATTTATCTTGAATAAATCTGTAAAATATCTCATTGTGTGGTATATTATTTAATTAAAGACTGAATGTATTACAAGTAGTCATCATTCAGTCCAGCCCTGTCCAGAAAGGGTTTGGAGTTGTGGGACCCCCACATGCTCTCCAAAATCAAACTTTCTTCTGTTTCCAGAAAGTCAGCCCTAACATTTCGTGGGGGGAAAAACTACCTCATCTGATTCCTTTCTGCAAAGACTTTACCTGCAAAAAAAGAGAAAGAAATCCCATTTCTTGGCAGGCTGAAGCCTGTGGAATGGGAGCCAGGAAAGCTGCTTTTGATTCAAGCTAAATTGCATTCTCAACACAGACCAGTATTCCTGTTCGTTTTACATCCCTTTTGCACTGCACCTACTTCATATTCACACGTCCAAAACGTTAAACTCAGTCACCCATCCATCTAGGTTTCTAAGTTTTTGCATGGGCCTGTTGTTCTACAAACAACTGGCCCATGCACTAGGCATCAAGAGAAACACTTATTTCATGTAAAACGTTTAGAACCTATTTTTAGAAGCGTTGTGCTGGTTCCCTGTAAAGACCCACCCTGTTATGTCATAAACTCTGGCTTAGGTTGCTCTGGCAACGGTTCCTGCTTTTGTTACATTTATTCACCATGTCATTAATGCATGTGTAATGTGTTTGTTACAATTTTTCTTATTCGTAATCACATCATCAGTCATTGACAATATATGCTACTATTTTTAACAGCAACTTTTGCTTTAACTTCATCAGAGTCTTAAAACTCAAAACATTTTAAAGCAGTTTCGAAATAAAGTTTCTAGCAAACTGAGACAACTGAAATGTCATATTTAGCAAAAATCTTATTTTCAAAGTAAAACTGTTCAAGCTGTTAAAAATATATTTGATAATGGACCCTTTATGGTGCATTCATGGCTTTGAATTGTTCACAAGAGTACCTAATGTTTGTTATCCTGGAAGACTTCACTTGAAAAATGACTTTTGCAGAGTTACTTTTCCTTTCTTAATGGTTTCTTAACACGCGTTACTGTACGGATCATTTCAGCTAGTTCATTTGAAGCACGGCTTATAATGTTGCATTGTGAGCCTTTTTTGGAGAGTCTTCTGCAGCTCATTCACACCTACTAATCATAACTGTCATCTGAGGAAAGCTCTTTAGCCTCCTTTACCTCTCCCTGGTTCAGCTGGCTTCAGCAGCTCTGTTTCTGAGGCTGGATTTTTTTTTTTATCAAATAAATGTTCAGCAGACCAAAGCGTTGAATTGATCCAACTGGTTCTCTTTTCAGTCAGTGGTTTATTGGTCATTTTTTATTGCCAGGTTTCAAACCATCTATAAAAACAGTTTTACATGTTAGGGCTAGGGTTAGATAATCATAGGCTGCTTTTTGACCACGGCATCATAATTTACGGTTACTTTTATTTGACAAAAAAAGGCCAATGATTTAATGACTGAATAGAATTCTGTTTGCATAACACAAATAAGCTTAATGGTTAAGTTTTGTTTGTCATATCCCAAGAAAAGCAGTGACAATAATCTCATGATTATTATTAAACTCAAGATAGATTTTGATATGCATTTCAAAACTCAGTAGTTCTGTTGTTGTAGCTGTACAATTATCGAACAATTATCAGGTTAAACTGTTTTTAGGTTAATTTTGGCCCATTCCTCTGGACAGAACTGGTGTTACTGACTATGTTCAGGGCTTTTATCCATTTGGAAGACCGATTTTTTTCCCAAACTGTAGCTTCCTGACTGATCTGTTGAATCAGCCAGGAAGTTGTTGCTTTAGTATTTTAATGTTTTCAGAGTAACTGTTTGCTTCAGCCTCGGGAACCAACTAATCTGGATGTAAATGAAGTGATGAAAAGAGAATAATCCACTTTGGGTAAGATATTAACAGCTTATATACTTTTTACGGAAACTCAGTTAAAAGATCTGAACAATCGCTTTAATTTTAACTGTTTTTTTAAGTTTTTCTTATTCTTCAGCTTGTCCAAATTGAAACTTCATTAAATTGTACGTCCAAGTTGCAGTTCATTTTCCAGAAAGAGTGTCTAAAATAGAAATGGAGCGAGGAGACAGACCAAAAGTCTTAACCAAACCGAAAAGATGATAACATCACTTTCGGTAGCTTCACAATGCTTCACTAATCAATAAGGAGGCGATTGATTTATTTTAAAACATGTTTTTATTAAACCTATTATAGAAAAATGTATATTATCGATCATTAAGCCAGAATAAAATGTGGACTTGGCTTGATTGTTGCCATACATTATTGCAAACATAGGGTCCCTCTCAGTAAAAAACAAAAAAAAGCAAACCTAAAAAAAAAATCTAAATCGCTCTAGTTTTTATAAATATGTAAAAACACTGGAGTAATTGAGATTAGAAATGTCATTATGCCAGTGAAGTATGAAAAAACACCTTTTGTCACAGTATGTGTGGTAATATTACCAATACTCCTTTGAAAATGCAATCAAATAATGAGATTAAAGAAAAACATTTTACCTTGAAAAAAACCCCACTATAAAACTGAGAATTTAGATCCAAAACATTACTTTAACAATTTAAAACATACCCCAGTAGGCTACTAACCGTTTTATGTCAATTGCATTACACACTTCAGTTAAATACTCTGTTCATTTCCAATTCCAAATGCACATTTGACCAACAATGCACAACGGACTGTTTAGTCAGAGTGTAGGAGAAGAGTTGCCACTTCACCACTTAAAGAGCGTACATCCTGAACATTACCTAATTCCTGCTCTGGGTTATCCAAACATGGCCTTCTGTGCTGTGCGTTTATTTGATCCTAAAGTAGCTGCAGGATTTGTCTGTTTCTGTTTTAGCTGCTTGATATATGATAATCCACCTCAGGTAGTGCTTTAGGGCTGATTTCATATTTACAACTACATGTTGTTTTTATGTTAACCATAAATGTCAAACTCCTGGAGACAGCGAGTCGGGGAGGTCCTGGGAGGACAAAAGCATGTTGTACAGACTCAGACTAGAGTGCAGGTACTTTAAGTCATTATTTTTCAGACAGGAAATATCTGCCACTGGACATTTTGCCTGTAAAATGTATTTCTAAGATGAAATGATTCCCGCCTGGCACAGCTATGCCCATCTGACCTGTAGTGTTTTTGCACTCATCTGTTCAGCCTCCAAGAGAAAGTTGCATTGTTTTGCTGTGATTAAAAATAGTGTCTTTGATCTTGTCCTAGAACATATTTTTGATTGATTCCAAATGCAGAAAATAAGTTAACAGCTTCAGTCTTTGACCTGGCCTCAGAAGGTGCTCTGCACATTAGCATTTTTCTCTTGGCAGCTGTTAATGGTTTCTGCAGTTGGCCCTGTGCTCCAGGCTTAATGGAAGAAGGGAGCGGGAGGGCTCTTAGCCCACACTTGTCCTGCGAACCTAAACCACAAGATGCCCAATGTCTAAACCCCCCACCCACATACAAACACACTGACCTCAGAAGTAGCTGCTAGGCCAGCTGGACGTGGCCTGACACCCCACACAGCCATCAACAGTGACCACCACCCTCATGCCCCTGACCTATAACCCAAACCATTACCATAAACATCTGCCCGGCTGCCAAACAACATACAGGGCAGCGCTCACAGTCGAAACTAGTTCATGTAAAGATAGCTCTGTCTCACGGCAGAAAACGGAGCCGGTGGAGAGGGGCAAACGCTCTAAGTTATGATGGCATTTTACACACAACATAAAACCCACTGTGGTGCTTTATGTTCTGTGGCTTTGGGTGATGCGGTGGGGCTGGCTGTGGAGCTGCAGCAACTACTATAACTTCTGTAATATCTGAGTATAATAGTATGCCCACTGGTGTTTAAACCGGCCCACTGGTGTTTAAACTGCTTGGTAATATACCACAAGTTGCCATTCTTCCTGTCCTTTCCCCACCTGACAAATTGTGTTATTTTGTGCCTAAGCCTGTGCAAAAAATAACAAAAAACAAAACTAAATAATCAATAGAGGTTTGACTAAGAAGACCACACACACATGGTGTTACAGTAATGATGGCTGACTCTGTTTGTTTGCATAAGTGAAGAGCGGGCTCAAATTGTTAATGAGTGCTTTGCGTCCAGCGTGCAACCACAGCTAAGCTAGTGGGTCAACAAGGTTGGCTTGGCTAACCACTATGTGTCTGAGGGTTTACACACTCATACTTTAAAAACCTTAGCTGAAGAAGTCTGATGTCAGAATCTGTCATCCTTTGAGTGTGCGTGATACTTTGTTCTACATCATAAGAGTCATTTTATATTTGACATCATGTTATATTTACCTGCTCTGGCATACAGATAGAGTTTGGCTGTGGTTTTGAAAAAATACAAGCCATCTTAGTGTGAATATTTCAGTGCAAGAAACTATGCTTCACTTAAAAATGTCTAAATCATTATAACACAGCCCTAGCCAAGTGTAGTTCTCAGACTCAAAGCTGATCCATTTACAGTAAATGAGCTTGTCTCTGTTGGTTTCCTGGCCAATTACGGCACAGTGAACTTTGGTCTTGTATTTATTTATCCATAGGTTATTTTAAATGGACCGCACTCAATGCAGAGGCCTTGTTGGGAAGTCTCGTCCTGCCCTGGGACATGCTAACAGTGCTTGGCAGACGGACGCGGATGCTGAAGGCGGCCTCTGGACAGCTTTATCCTGACTCGAACGAGGCCACCCGCTTCGTTCTCACCAGGGTACAGTGACTGGCAAGGCACTCCAAGGCCTCAGTTTTCACCTCTCAGCTTTCTGCTTCTCCAAGAGAACTGGAGAACGTGGCACTGATTTTAGAGTTTGGACAACCTAAGGGGACAATATATAAACCAGAGTGGTAGGTCTCAAAATACAAGAAAATATAATAGAAAGAAAACTTCAGTTGGTTTATTTCTATTTTTTTATCTTAAGATTAGATGCTCTACCTTGCAAAATTATTTTTACCCCTTAAAACTTTTCACATTTTGTCACATTACAACCATAAACCTAAATACATTTTATTTGGATATTATGTGAGTCTTATTGAAAGAAGAGCATCTATTCAATTCACCTGGGATTATAAAAACCTGCGGAAAATAAACTTTCATTGCCATTTCCAGCGTGTCTCACAGGACAGCGCAACGGAGGTGCATATCTCGTTAGACAAAAGCTCACAGGCAAACTTTTCCTCCACACGGCCATTCCCGCAAGAGCTTGAAAGCTGGAAATCTGTCTGATACAAGAAGGTCAGAAGATTGGCGTAGATACGGCGCAGGTGAAAAACCCACAGAGGTTTTATTTCCAAGGAGAGGAGTTTCCCCTTGTGTTCACATTTTCCCCTTTTGGACGGATGAGAAGTTTACCGTTTTTTTTTTTTGAGTTGGTCACGGACGCGTGATCCGCCCCTCCCTCGTTTTTCTTCAGACCTGACCCAACCGGTAAAGAGAAGAAATCAACATCTTCATCAAAGTAATTTTGTTCCTTTTTTTATATTATATCAGATAGGTGTATTAAGAGGTCTGGGTAGGGTGAGGCATAGTTAAGGTGATTTAGAATCACCAGTAGTTAATACAAGGTATCCACTAGTTGCATGCAATACTGATTGAAGTGGTTTATGCTGAGCTGTTTTAATCTGCTGTGCAAGTGTGCTGAATCGTGGAGCGTGGATGCAATAAGCAAGGTGCGTGTTTATGTTTGTACCTGGCTAATCCTAAATCAGGCAGGAGTTAGAAGTTGGACTTTTAAAGTTTTTCCATTCAAAGCAGCTGCGGTTTGGGCCTCGTCTGACCACTCCTTTGTCCCAGTTTTAGTACTGGAGTTTCTCCACTGAGTTCCCGCCTCAGAGTTTTGTGACCCTTTGTTTGAGATTCAGGGCAATCAGCTGCTAGTGGCTAAGGGCGCAGCCCACCGTTTACCAGCTGATAGTCACAATCGAGACATCAGCACACCAGGAGGGCTTCACTTTCCAAGTTTACCCAAATTGCACATTTTGTCCATAAAACTGCCGGTTTGATCTTCTTAGACACTAAATGTGCATATATTTTTCTTTTATTATTATTGTTAGGTAGTCATTTTTATCCCTTTTGTGTAGAATAGTGTTTGTTAGTTAGGTGAAGGTTTTTGGACCAGAATGGTGGTAAATTCAATTAAATTCAAATTCAAAAATACTTTATTAATCCCCAAGGGAAATTAAATGTTGTTGTAGCTCATTATGAAGGTTTCTTCAAAGAGCCGTTGTAGATGCTGATGGCTGTGGGCCGGTAGAATCTCCTGTAGCGCTCTGTCTTACAGCAGGGCTATATGGCTTCAGTAAATCTTCACATATATTTTTAAGAGAAGTGTTTGTGTTTATTTTGTGCAAGAGTGATTTATCTGTCAAAATAAGTTCGAAGTTCCCCCACCTTCGGTGAAGCGGTTGAATAAACAGTGACATTATCAATTATTAATGATAAATAACTAATTGTAATTATTAAGAGTTTTGAGCCCATAATCAAAACAAGTAAGTAATGATTTTTGGTTGCAGAAATGGAGCGTGTGTTTGCACCTCAACCATAACTGAGCCGGTTTAGGCTAAACCTGACTCCCCTATATTCCATCCAACAGGGAGGGAGGAAGGCAGAGGTAAGAGTAATTGGAGAGTGCTGTTTCCTGTTGCATTGTGTGAAAGGTGGGTAACTTTAAAATGGGCTAAGTCAATTCAGTCAAATCATATAGATTTCAAGTCAAGTAGATACATTCCAATTAATCCTAACAAACAGTGCAGTCAGATTCAGTCATTGATTAAAATTGGTTAAAACGTTTTTCTCTCAAAGGAAACCCAGCAGATTGCATCGAGTCAGAGACTTGTGGCATTCACTCCTCCTGGATGAGCATGTAGCGACAGTGGACAGTCCCTGGCGTTGACTTTGCAGCAATCCCTCATACTGAGCATGCATGTAGCGACAGTGGAGAGGAAAAACTCCCTTTTAACAGGCAGAAACCTCCAGCAGAACCAGGCTCAGTGTGAGCGGCCATCTGCCACGACCGACTGAGAGAACAGAGCAGAGACACAAAGAGAACAAAGAAGCACTGATCCATGAGTCCTTTCTATGGGAAGGAAAAGTAAATGTTAATGGATGTAACTATTTTAGTGGTTTCATCTAGAAAGAAAAAACAGATAATGGTACATGTAATAAATGTAGCATTTTTGTAGCTTTGGAGGCGAGGGTATTGGAATTGGAGGCACAACTCTGCGCTGTTGAAAAACCATCAGATAGCCGAGGCCCCTTAGCCAGCACAGAGCCACCGAGGGTAGCTCCCCATAGCAGTCCTTCAGCTAAGCCCGCGCAGCTGGGGCCTCAGACTGGCTGAGTGACGATACATAGAAAGCATAGTCCCAGATCCCAGCCCACAGGTCACCACCTGCATTTCTAACAGATTTTTCCCACTCAGCGACACACCCGCTGAGAAGCCAACTCTGGTAATTGGCAGCTCCATAGTCAGAAACATGGCACTAGAGACACCAGCGACCATAGTCAAATGTCTGCCAGGGGCCAGAACCGGCGACATCAAATCCTACCTGAAATTGCTGGCTAAGGATAAGCGTGAATACAGTAAGATTGTTATTCACGCTGGCGGTAATGACACCTGGTTACGTCAATCGGAGGTCACCAAAGTTAGTGTTGCCTCGGTGTGTAAATTTGCCAAAACAATGTCGGACTCCGTAATTTTCTCTGGTCCCCTCCCCGATCTGACCAGTGACAACATGTTTAGCCGCATGCTGTCATTCAACCGCTGGCTGTCTAGGTGGTGTCCAGAAAACAACGTGGGTTACACTGATAATTGGCGAACATTTTGGGGAAAACCTGGTCTGATCCGGAGATACGGCATCCATCCCACTTTGGATGGAGCAGTTCTTCTTTCTAGGAATCTGGCCGAATTTATTAGTTCTCCAAAACTCTGACAACCCAGGGTTCAGACCAGGAAGCAGGGTCGTAGTTTAACACTCCTCTCTGCAGCTTCTGTACTGCTACCCACCCATTACTCTATTAAGACAGTGTCTCGCCCACAGCCAAAATTTTATAGATTAAAGAATAATCTAAAAGGAGGAAATCAGGAAAATCTCATAAAATAAACACAACTCAGACTAAAAACAAAAATAAAACAATTAAATGTGGCTTACTGAAGATAAGATCTCTCTCTTCAAAGACTTTGCTAGTTAGTGACCTGATTTGTGACAATCAGATTGATTTATTTTGCCTCACAGAAACCTGGCTGCAGCAAGAGGATTATATTACTATAAATGAGTCAACTCCTACTAATTATTTAAATTTTCACATTCCTCGAAATACCGGGCGAGGAGGAGTAGCAACCATCTTTCAGTCCGATTTATTGATTAGTCCCAGACCAAAAAATCGCTACAACTCTTTTGAATATTTAATCATTAGTTTTCCTCATCCAAATTGCCAAGCACTAAAACCACTTCTGTTTATTGTTTTGTACAGTCCACCAGGCCCTTTCTCTCAATTTTTAGATCAGTTTTCAGACCTTTTATCTGATTTTGTGTTAAATACAGATATGGTTATTATAGTGGGGGATTTTAACATTCATGTTGACACTGAAAGTGATAGCCTAAATATAGCCTTTAATGCTATCTTAGACTCAATTGGCTTTGCTCAAAACATTAACAAATCTACCCACCATTGTCTTCATTCTCTGGACCTTGTGCTGACATATGGCATTGAGTGTAAAGACATAACAATATTATCTCATAACCCTGTCCTGTCTGACCATTTTTTAATAATGTTTGAGTTTAATTTAACCGAGTACTCCACACCGGAAAGAAAATTTCATTATAGTAGATCATTATCAGACGATGCTGTAACAACCTTTAAAGAATCTGTTCCACTTTTAATTTCCTCATTATCACAGAAAAACACAGTGGAGGGCAATCATTTTGTTTCTTCCCCTTCACAAACTAATTCTCTTGTTCATAGTGTTACTTCATCATTGCGTGATGCATTAGACAATGCAGCCCCCTTGAAAAAGAAGGTAATTATTCATAGGAGGCAGGCTCCTTGGTTAGATCTGCGTACTTTAAGGCACAATGTTAGAAAATTGGAGAGAAAATGGCACTCTACACACCAAGAGGATTCCTACTTAATTTGGAAAAATAGCTTACTGTTGTATAAAAACACACTTCGCCAAGCTAGAACAGCTTATTTCTCATCATTAATAGAAGAGAATAAGAATAATCCTAGGTTTATCTTTAGTACAGTTGCTAAACTTACACAGTCATAGCTCTGTTGAGTCATCCATTCCCTTAGCTCTCAGCAGTCATGACTTTATGGGATTCTTCTTAATAAAATTTATTCTATTAAAAATAAAATCTTTGACATACTCCTGAAGATGATTACATCATCCTCAGCAAGTGAGACAACATTGGAAATAACTGTAGAACCTGATCTGTGTTTGGACTGTTTTGATCCTGTGGAGCTTCCTGAATTATCAGAAATATTAGCTTCATCTAAACCTTCAACTTGTATGTTAGACCCAATCCCAACCAAATTATTTAAGGAAGTGTTCCCTCTGGTTACCAGCCCCATTTTAGATATGATTAATTTATCCTTAGTAAATTGATATGTACCACAAGCTTTTAAGGTAGCTGTAATTAAACCTTTACTTAAGAAACCTTCGCTTGATCGAGATGACTTGAAAAATTACAGACCTATATCCAGTCTTCCATTCTTATCTAAACTTCTTGAGGAAATAGTTGCCAATCCAATGTGTGAGCATTTACACATTAATGACCTGTTTGAAGAGTTTCAGTCAGGCTTCAGAGCTCATCATAGCACTGAAACAGCTCTGCTGAAAGTCACTAATGATATTCTTATTTCCTCAGATAATGGACTTGTGTCTGTACTTGTCCTGTTAGATCTCAGTGCTGCATTTTATACAGTCGATCACAATATTATCTTAGAATGACTGGAATATTCTGTAGGGATCAGGGGAACAGCGCTGGGCTGGTTTAAATCTTATTTATCTGACAGATTCCAGTTTGTTCATGTAAATGATAAATCATCTTTAAACTCCAGGGTTAATTGTGGAGTACAACAGGGTTCAGTACTTGGGCCAATTATCTTTACTATATATATGCTTCCAATAGGTAAAATTATCAGGCAGCATAGGATACATTTTCACTGTTACGCTGATGACACTCAGCTTTACTTATCCATGAATCCTGATGAGCCCAACCAGTTAGATAGACTACAAGCATGTCTTGAAGACATAAAAACTTGGATGACTTCAAATCTTCTGCTTTTAAATTCAGACAAGTAGTCGTCTTTGGACCGGAGTCTTTGAAAAAGAAACTGCTTAGTCAGTCATTTAACCTGGATGGCATTAAATTGACCTCTGATAATAAAATAAAAAACCTTGGTGTTACTTTTGACCAGGACATGTCATTTAAATTCCATATTAAACAGGTTTCTAGGATGTCCTTCTTTCATCTCCGGAACATTGCCAAAATTAGAAATATCCTAACCAGGAGTGACGCTGAAAAACTAGTCCATGCATTTGTTACTACAAGGCTGGACTATTGTAATTCTTTACTATCAGGATGTGCACAAAATGCAGTTAAAAGCCTTCAGCTGATTCAAAATGCTGCAGCAAGAGTTCTGATGAAAATTAAAAACAGAGATCATATTTCTCCTATTTTAGCTTCCCTTCATTGGCTTCCTGTTAAATCCAGAATAGAATTTAAAATTCTCCTCCTCACATATAAAGCCCTTAATAATCTAGCTCCATCATACATCAGAGATCTGATTATTTCATATGTTCCTAACAGAGCACTTCGTTCTCAGACTGCAGGTTTACTGGTGGTTCCTAGAGTCTCTAGAAGTAGAATGGGAGGCAGATCCTTTAGTTATCAAGCTCCTCTCCTGTGGAACCAGCTCCCAGTTTTAGTCCGTGAGGCAGACAACCTGTCTACTTTTAAGGCTAGGCTTAAAACTTTCCTTTTTGATAAAGCTTATAATTAGAGTGGTTTAGGTTATCCTGAGCTATCTCTGTAGTTATGCTGCTATAGGCTTAGGTTGCTGGAGGACATAATAACCACTTTCACCCTCTTCGCTACATTCTCACACTACTCTCCAATTTTGCATTATTTGCTGTTATTTCAACTTTTAACTCTATGTTCTCTCTCTTTTCTCTTCCTAGAAGCTACACCTGGCCTGGCTCTGTGTCTACCTGTGACACCTTTCTGGAGAGGGGCATCGTCCAAGCTTCTGCTGACAACAACTTAATGCTCACCCTCTACCGATGATCCACTTGGCCTTGTCTTTCAGTGTTTAACCCTTTCTCTCTCCTAGACATGGCGATTGACTGAGCTTTTACTGTGACTAACTCTATGTGCTCTCTTTATTATATATGTGTATATTGTACATTGTAAATTTTTATATTCTGTAATGCAAAAACAGAACAAAAGAGCAAAGTGTACCAGAGTCAAATTCCTTGTTTGTATGTACGAACTTGGCAATAAAGCTGATTCTGATTCTGATTCTGATTTCAGACTCTAACCTTGAAAACTGGCTCAGAGTTTATCTGTTCTTTCTTTCTTGGTGAAACGACTAAAGGAGCTACATCCATTAACATTTGCTTTTCCTTCCCATAGAAAGTACTCCTGGATCAGTGCTTCTGTGTTCTTTTTTTGTCTCTGTTCTGTTCTCTCAAACCCCCAGTCGGTCGTGGCAGATGGCCGCTCACACTGAGCCTGGTTCTGCTGGAGGTTTCTTCCTGTTAAAAGGGAGTTTTTCCTCTCCACTGTCACTACATGCATGCTCAGTATGAGGGATTACTGCAAAGTCAACAGCAGTGATGGTCCACAGTCGCTACATGCTCATCCAGGAGGAGTGAATGCTACAAGTCTCTGACTCGATGCAATCTGCTGGGTTTCCTTAGATAGAAAAACTTTTTATCCAATGTGAATAAATAACTGTATCTGACTGCACTGTTCAATGGTTAGGATTAATTGGAATTTATGTACCTGACTTTTATGAAGTGCCTTGACAACATGTGTAATGAATTGGCGCTGTATAAATAAACTGAATTGAATTGAATTGAATTAGATCCTCTCAGACCGAGAGGTTTGGAAACAATTCTGCTTAGCATTGGGAGCTAAATTTTCTCTAACCTCAGGATATCACCCACAGTCCAATGGCCAAATGGAGAGGATGAATCAAGAGCTGGAATCCATCTTTCGTTGTTTCACATCAACCAACCCCACAGACTGGAGCCAATTCCTGCCATGGGTCGAGTACGCTCATAATTTTCACACTTCTGCTGCCACAGGTTTCTCCCCTTTCAAAGCTTCTCTAGGCTACCAACCACCATTGTTTTTTCCGCTGACGAGAAAAGATTTCTGTCACTTCTGTACGTCATCACATCCGTAGAAGCAAACACATCTGGACAGCCACCGTACAAGCCCTTCAATGCACCACAGAGCAGAACAAAAGATATGAAGACAGGAAAAGGGTTCCGGCTCCCCAGTACCAGCCTGGTCAGAAGGTTTGGCTCTTGTCACGTGACATCCCTCTAAAATCTATGTCCAAGAAACTCGCCCCCAGGTTCATTGGCCCAAATGAGATTGAGGCAGTTATCAGTCCTTCAGCTGTTCGCCTGAAGCTTCCTTCGAGTCTCCGCATTCATCCAGCATTCCACGTTTCTCAGATCAAACCTGTCATCACAAGTCCTTCCGGAGCTTTCCATCATCTCACTTCTCCTCCCCCCTGGCGGATCTTCTAATTACCCACTCAACAACCAGATCAACAACCCAAAATATTACCTGTCACTTACCATTAATCCCTTCTCCATACAGCGGCGAGTTCCTGTTGCTCCAGCAATCACAAATATTTCTTAATAAACTTTTCCTGTTTTCCTGAGTGTATTTCTGCATGTGGGTCAAAGCAGCTAGAAAAGCGATGACACCTTTCGGTTTCCTTTACAAGTTATTTTGAGTAAATAATGGTTCCAAGATATTTATATGTTTGCAGTTGTTGAATTTTCTGTCCTTTTATAATGGTGGTCTGCGGTTGAGTGTCCCTTTTCCTAAAATCAATTGCCATATCCTTTGTTTGTCCTGTGTTGAGTTTCAGGTGGGAGTCTTCGCACCAGTGAACAAATTAGTCAACAACTGGTCTGTGGCGGTCTTCATGACTATGAAGAAAGCTTTACAGAATCATCTGCATACTTTAGGATAAAACAATTCTTAAAGGTGACTTATTATGCTTCCTTTTAATCATTTGGGAAAGGTCTATGGGCTATACAAAACATGTTAATTACATTTTTTGCACAAAATCATTCTCAGGTAATGAGATTTCACCTCCTCAGTTCCCCCTATTTTGAGCTCCTTTCAGAATGAGCTGTTTTAGGGCTCTGTCATTTTATGCAAATTAGCTGTAACTGGCTAACTAAAAACCTCTGGATTAATATGTGTGGTTGAATTGTATTTAAAGCAGATGAAAAGTCAATATATAAAAAACAAGCATGGCACCCATTCCCTTCCAAATGTTTGTAAAGAAGATTAAGAAGCGTGAGTCCCGCATCCTCCACACCCCTTTTTGGCCTATAGCAAATTTCAGTTGATTCAGTTCCTCCTTTGTGTTTAGCAGGATTTCCAAGCGAACCAGCTTTTCCAAGATGTTCATAACAATTGATTTCAAAGCCACCGGCCTGAAATCATTCAAGGCTGTGGGAAGGTGCCTTTAGGGACCAGGGCAATAACAGCAGGAATATGTTGTGTCTCTAGAGATTGGTTGAAAATGTGTTGGAAGATCAGACTTAGCTCTCGTGCACAGACTTTCAGTAAGTGGCCGGAAATGTTGTCTGGGCCAGGGAGTTTGCTTATTTTAGTGCAATCGAAAGTCTTTTCAGCATCCTGCTGATTCACAAAGATATGTTCGTTATGACTCAATTGAAGACTAAACTCCCTTACGTCCTGACTAAAAGCGAAAGAGTTCAAATCATTATAAAAACAACTGAGAGCATTAGCAAGGTCAAGTTCAATTCAATTCAATTCAGTTTATTTATATAGCGCCAATTCACAACACATGTCATCTCAAGGCACTTCACAAAAGTCAGGTACATACATTCCAATTAATCCTAACCATTGAACAGTGCAGTCAGATTCAGTTATTTATTCAAATTGGATAAAAAGTTCTGTATTATAGCCATTTAGTTTCAGTTTCGCACTAGTGTCTTTAGTATTGTGAAGGCCAGCAATGCTTTTCATGCTGGAGCAAGCTGACCCAAATTTATTAGAAATTATTTTACTCTCCAAAGCTATTGAATAAATATTTTTTGCTTTTAAAATTTCAAGTTTGTACTCCTAAACCTGTGTTCTTTTTGAAATGCTAAGTGTTTTTCTTTGTAGGTATAAGCATATCTCTGCCAAATACAGCATATGAACAAACAACACCTGTAAGCTTGTCTAGGTCCCCACAGGACATCCCCCATTCAGTACAGTCAAAGCATTCATAACAGGAGGCCACAGCATCATCTGTCCAGACTCTAACCTCATTAGTTTGGACTATTCCTCTTCTCAGAACTGTCTGTGTGTAGGGTGAATGTGCACACAGCTGAGATCAGCAAGTGGGGTAAGGGAAGGGACTTAAAAGCATTTTTAACAGGCCCGTAGCACTGATCCAAAATTTTATTCTGTCTGGTTGGACAGAAGACATATTGGTGAAAGTTTATAAGGGTGCTTTGCAGGAGAACATGGTTAAAGTCGCCCAGTATAAAGTTAGGAGCATCCGGAAATATGGACTGTAGTTTTTGCACCAGCTCAAAAGCAGATGAGGCGTTTATCCTGGGGTCAAAATCAGCCCATTGAGTCTGGCCACACACAGGCCACTTAAACGCACACGTACATATACAGACGGCCACAGTTATACAAGCTAAAACAAACAAAAACATGCACATTTCTTGCAACAGTAGCAACAAAATTTACCAGACAAGTCATATTTTCTCACATTTGGGAAATCCTCAAAATTATCAGTTAATCCTAATGCAAATATTTTAAGATACTGTACAGTATCTTGCATAAAATATCCACACCCCTTGAACTTTGTCACATTACATTTATAAAGTTCAATGTATCTCTCTCTAAACTTACAGGCTGGGCAAGGAGGGCATTAATCAGAGGAGCTTCCAAGAGGCCCATGGTAACGCTGGAGGAGCTGCAGAGATCCATAGCTCAGACAGGGAATCTGCATATAGGACAAGTATGAGTTGTTCACGCCACAATTCTGGACTAAATGGAAGAACGGCAAGAAGAAGCCTTATTTAAGGCTTGCTACAAGACATGTATGGGACACAGCAAACATGTGGAAGAAGGTGCTCTGGTCAAATGAGACCAAAACTAAACGTTTAAGCCAAAAAGTATGTTGCAAAGTGTGGAGGAAAACTAACACTGTACATCATCCTGAAAACACAATCCCTACACGTGTTCAGGATGTTTAAACCTGGTGTCAGCATCATTCTTAGGGGATTTTTTTTTATTCTGCGTGGAACTGAAAAACTTTCCAGAGCTGAGAAGATTGATGGGGTTAAATACAGGAAAATTCAGAAAGAAAACATGTAAGAGGCCACAAACAACTGGGGTTCACCTTCCAGCAGGACGACCCTAAACATACAGCCAGATCTACAATGGAAGGGTTTTGATCAAAGGATAGTTTTTTTGTTAAAATGGCCCAGTCAAAGAGGAAAGAAGAGGTAATAATTGTTGTCTACAGGCATTCTCCATACAATTATGTGTACTGCTTTATGTTGATCTTTCAAATAAAATACCAATAAAATGCAGTATATGCAAAAAACATGTTTTTGTGCATCATCTGTGACATGATTGTAACTTTTAAAGGTTTTCTACAGACATTTTTGACCTGATCTGAATTGTTCCTGGCGTTTATCCTGGGGTGAATGTAGACCACTGTGATAAAAATTTAGGGAAATTCACGGGGCAGGTAAAAAGGACACAGCGACACAGGGAGCAGTTTGATATCTACCAGGAAGATTTGCTCTCTAACAGTCATAGAGATACAGTATTGTATATTCACATACAAACAGACCCCACCACCTTGGACTTTTCCTGTCTCTTCAGCGTTGCGATTGAGACACAGGGGGATCCAGAAGCCGTTGATATGAAAAGTGGTGTCATGGTCTTGCCCGCCAAGCCATGTCACAGTAAAGGCCATAATATACCAGTTCTTAAAGTTCTTTGAAATGTAGACTTTTTACTGAGGTTTATCTGTTTTTTACCTTAGTGACTGAACCTTTATATTATGATCGAAGGCAGGGGAGCCTGGTTTAGTTGCTGTTTCCTTAGGAGCACCTTGATATCTCCTCTTTTCACACGCTTCCTTCTCTTTGTGTTATTCGTATAAACAGCATGGCTATTAAGGTTCCTCGAAAGTAACGCAGGCAACTGGGGAGTGACATCTGTCACTTGGGTAGAACTTATGAGGTTCACCTGAAGCAGCATGTTACGGGAGTAAACATAACATGACATTTCTTGGATGACGACGATGCTGACATCAGTTTATTCAACTGTTTTTTTAATTACTTTTGCCAAAAATGGTAGACTGGATATGAGCCTGCAATTACATATTATTGATAACTCTAGCTTTAATTAAAAAGCTAATTCCTTTTTGCTCAAGGCAACAGTTTTCATAACTGCATCACTGTGTAGCCTGCTGAAAATCCTAGACAGAAAAGGTTCTAATATATTTCGGAAAATTGTTACCTTTGCTTATGAATTTTGAAACAGCTGGTGAAACAGGTCTCTCAAGGAGATGGGTTCCAGAGCCCACGCTGTGCGTGGAGGCGAGCCTGACTATTTCTAGTCGATATCTCTCGACGTCCCGCACAAGCTCAGGCTCCTTCCCCCCCAGCGAGGTGACATTCCACGTCCCTAGAGCCAGCCTAAGCATCCGGGGATCGGGCCGCTGAGGTCTCCACCTTCGTCCGCCACCCAATCCTCTTTGCACCGGTCCCTCACGGTTCCCCCTGCAGGTGGTGGGCCCACTGGGGGATGACCTCGCGTCTCTCGTTCGGGCTTGGCCCGGCCGGGTCCTGCGAGGAGCAACCCGGCCACCAGGCGCTCTCCGACGAGTCCCGACCCCAGGCCTGGCTCCAGGGTGGGACCCCGGCTCCACCATACCGGGCGACGTCACGTGCCTCGATATTTTGGTCCACATGAGGGATTCTTGAACCACTCTTTGTCTGACCCATCACCTAGAGCCTGTTTGCCATGGGAGACCCTACCAGAGGCATTTAGGCCCCAAACAACATAGCCTCTAGGATCATTTGAGCACTCAAACCCCTCCACCACGTTAAGGTGGCGGTTCAAGGAGGGGAGTTATTATACTATGTTAAACTGCTTTGAGGAAAAATTCAGAGTATAGGGGAGCAAGGAGTTCTGTCTAATGAGTGAGTGTGCACTGTGCAATGACATACATGTACAAACTGTGACCTGCTCTCGTGTACCTCACATTCAGGAGCCCAGTTGGCACTGAAACTAGAGTAAGGTTATAAAAATGTGATACTACCTTTTCTTTTTTGTTACATGGCATTTTTTTGAACACAAACTGTTTTAAAAGAGCAATGTTAAGCATAACAATAAAATGTATAAATATATTGTATGACATAATGTTATGACAACCATTGTGAATGTTTTACCTTGTTGTGGTCTCACTTGTATCTTTACTTTACAATATGCAGAAACTTCAAAAATAGCCTTTTCTTGTATTAAGTTTCTGATAATGTAAATGTACAGAAATGTAAAATTAGAAATGAACAGTGGGTCTATTAAACATTCAATTAAACACCTTGGGCAGGAGATGAATCAACACCAAGTGTAATTCAAAACATTGGTTCTAGCCAGACATCTTGTTTTCTGTCAGAATGTGGTTTTCCAGCAGTCTAAATCCATGAAGCAAATTTGCTCACAACAGCCAATACATCTCTTCAATCTGCATCCCCTTGTAATGCAAGGAAGGAAGTCCAAGCTCACAACTGTTTATTTAATGCTGCCCATGGTCTCCCAGCCCTTGTAACATAACCCCAGGCTTTCATTGCGTCTCCACTGCATGAGCTAAAGGGAATTAGCTTTTTAAAGTTTGTTTTGTAAGAATCGTAAATAAAGCAGCACTTATTCAGACTGAGATCCTCTTTCTCTCAGATGGGGTAAGGCTTGCATGGGTGGCATTGGAAATAGTGAGGCAAGCTGAACATGTTTATATTACTCTGCCCCGAGGGAGAGCGGAGCTTTGTGGTGCAGATGGATTACAGGGGAAAGGAGCTGTTGTAGACGCTTAAAGTTTGGTGTTAATGGTGGGAGTGAAGTGGCTGCGTAGGTGTGATATGCTCGTTTTGCAGGTCAGTCATTTCTGTTCACATCAGTGGGGTAAGGGGGAATTTCCATACTAGCTACCAAGCATAAAGAGCATTTTGAAACTGCTTTAAATTGTGAAACAACTCTGTAGAGCATCAAGTACATAAAAAATATATATCAAATAAACCGTTAGCATTGTTTTTTTTAGTTTAGTTTCACATATTTCTGCTGTGTATTTATGATTATATAGATATTAATAGTAGTACAGATTTAATTTCTACATAAAAAAATATGGTAATAAAAGTTTTCTTCAGTTCCACAAAAAGAAAAATTAAGGTTTAAGCTGCCATCACTGTTTTCTATCTTGCCATGTATGCTGGTCTGTGTTGATCAATCTGTGTTGATGTGACTTGTTGATAATCAACCTCATCACATCTAAGTGCATTTCCAGTTAATTAAAACGTTTGATAACTTAATGCTTTTGTCTAAAAGACATACAATTTAATCAACACGAGCAGTTGTTTAGTGATATCTGAACTCTGCAGATTAGGTATCATATATATATATAATTTAACAGATGGACAGCACATTGCACTGTGAAAGTCATTGTCAGAGGTGAAAAAACATTTAGATTTTTAGGAAAAACCCACAATTGTTAGATCATCAAAACATGAACAAGGCCTGTGATGCAGTTTTGCAAGACGTGAAAATAAATTGGTTACACATGAGCTTATTGTCCACACTATGGATGACACTGATATCGAATCAATAAATTGGAGTTCGGTTTATACAGCGACAGTTGGAATCATATTGGGACAGTCCTAACTCTATGGGTTTAACTCCACCAGTTTTAAAAAAATTTAAATTTTACCACAACAAAATCTAGGAATTAACAAGAAAATTACCTGGAAAAAAAACTGCTAGAGATGTTTTTAGATTTATTTTAACACCATAGCAGCTGTTCGTTTCTGTTCCCAATCAGGCCTCTTCGTGTAACAGCACACCGGCTCTCCCGTACAGTAATGAACCACAGTGAGAGCAGGTGTGTGCTGTTTGGATGGGATTATGTATGTGTGTAAGCGTGTATCTGTGTGTGGGAGCAGGCATGCCTGAGGTTGCTGAGCTGTGGCCTTCTCAAAATTAATAAGGACTTCCTTCCTACCAGACAGTCAAACACCTGATCATTTACCAAAAAGAACAAACCCACGCATCCTTCAGAACTGGCAGCCTTTAGCCTCTAATAAGGATCAGCTTGTGTTCTGTGGCTGCCCATCAATCAAAATGTTCACATGCTGAACATCCATACACAAATCATGTTTTCTCTCCACACTCCACCTCAACTGTGGGAGAGAATGTTTGTGTGTAAATTTACACTCGAGAATCCTGGGTGGTAACTATGTCCAGCACAAATTCAAAATAGTTTCTCCAGTAAGCTTGCTTTAAAAGTGTTTGAGCCAAAAGAAACCAGGTGAAATGTGCATTTTATGATGTGCCTAACCTCTTACTGCTCCTCCTTGAATATCAGGCTATGACATAGTTTTTCCCAAAAATGAATTAGAGTGGCTGGTCACAAGTACAACAAAACCAAATTAACAGTTTGCAGACAAGATCCCAAGTTTATGTGTGAAAACAACTCAATGTCTTGAAGATAAAATCCCCTTTCAAGGCATCATGTGTCATCCTTTCTCAGCAGCAGTTTGTCAAATTAAAATGAGTACCTTCATTTAATTTCCTCTTTAAGGAACAAAATATGCTAAATTACCAATCAGTTTTATTTATTTGAATTGTAATCATTAAGGATGATGTCACAAAATCCCTTATAATCCGTATGCCAAAGTGTAAACGTGAGCGAATTCATTCACTTTCAAAGCACTTCAAAGTTTGCCATGAACTAAAGAGCTTGTTAGCAAAACTCCAAAAACAGTTTTCCACTTGACAGGTGATGTTTTTATTTTGTTACCAACATAGAGAGATATGTTGGTAGCAAAATTGTTTTGTATTTTTGTGCTGTAATTATACATTTATCTAATAGCATAAAGGCCACAGTCTGTCTAACATTAAAAATAATGGTAATAATCACCACCATCTTATTGTTTTAAATGCCAATGTTAGTGTTACCTGACTCATAAATGAAGTAAAATGAATAATAGGATGTAATAAAACGAAATGAACTGAGACATATCTTACTAAAAACAGAGCTACTGTTGCTCAGGGAAACAAAACGTGAAAAGTTTGGAGTCAGCAAAGCTTCAATTGAAGTAATATGAAGGAAACCTCTTTAAACAGTTTAGGATGAAAAGGTTTTATAAAGGTTCTTTTATCTCAAATAAGTATTACTTTCCCCCCAGCGTTTCACACACACTGGACTGGCATTTTATTTATTATTGTCTCTCAGTTTATTCCACGATTTTTGCAGGATTTCTAAAAAGTAACCTGTGATACAGTGATTCTGTGGTTACCTGTGTCTCTTTCGGGGACAAAGCCATTAGTACAGCTATTGCTGTAATTCATTATGAATACTTCATTTTTCTCTACTATAGCAATTACTCTTAGCTCATTGCTTCTGTGGTTAGTAGTTTCTTTTTTTCTGCTCATAAACATTGATAGAGCTATGCCTCCAGATTAAAAGATCACCCTGGACCAAAACTGCCGTATTTTGTCTGTCTTCTTTCTGGCCTCTCAACCCCAGTAAGTCACAGCAGGGCCTGGTACTGTTGGAGATTTCTTCCTGTGAAGAAGGAGTCATTCCTTTCCACTGTTACCACATGCTTTCTTTGGAGGATGGATGCTGCAAAGTTAATGACTTGATACAATCAGGCTTCCTTTGGTAAAATAACTTTTTTCTCACAATTGGATCCTGTGTGACTACATAAGAACCTTAAAAAAATAAAATAAAATAGTTCAGGCGGGCGACCAGGAGGTCATCTTGAGGAGGCACAGAGTCCTGGAGGCCAGCAGCGGTGATGCAGGGACCGTGGAGGAAGGCAATGCTGCACGGGGCACCCATGGAGAACCTTGCCAGGAGGCTTGCGAAGGAGCTCTGAAGCCTGGGACCAACTGAGGAGCTCTGAAGCCTGGCAACTAAGGGACAGAAAACAGAAACTTAAATACAACTGAGGTGAAAAGAACTACATTAAAAACAACTGAGTGCAATCAACAGAAACACAAACAGATGCAGACATTTAGGATTAGAATATTACATCAGACCATTGAAAAGCATTTTAATACAGAAATGTGGGTTTAATGAAAAGTGTCTTCAATGCCTGCTTAAATGTTCTTATTTTCAAAAGTACTTTTAGTCTGACAGACAAGCCTCATTGAAAAATATATTTTACCTGATTAAATTTAACTGAATACCTTGTTTAACAACGTGAAAAGCAGGGTGATAGTTATTTGCTCATTTAAGTATTACCAGGTTCATGTAGCAAGGCAATAGGCAAATCCAACCTGTTTTCTGACTTACAGATGAAACATAGCTAAGGGTGTGAGGTCATTTCTAAATCTGAGTTCCAACCCTAACCCCCAAGGTAAATATAACGCAACATTAAGCCCCTTTAATGAGAGAAATGGTCTCAGCCTGACTATTTTATGCTGAGGTTATAGTATGTTTATCTGGTTTTATAATCTTTTATCTTGTTTGTAGTCTGAGAAACACTTTCCTATTCACTTACACCTACCTCATTGCTTAACCGATGTGAATCAATTTTGTCAGGGAATGTGATGCTTCTCTCGTACATTTTCTGTTTTGTTTTTTTGTTTCCAACAGTAAAATTGCTTTGTAACCAGGAATCAGTCACGCTAGATGTGTAAAGATGTTTTTACTTTTATGTTATGAGTCATGGTAACACCAAAGGGTTTAAACATAAAGTCATGTGGTCTTTATCAGGTTCTAAAATGATTCAACCTTAACTGTACAAAACCTCACACCACAGATTCAAGCTGATGTCTTTATTTAGTAATATCAGTTAATGTATTTGTAATTAATATACTTTAGTTGGGTCAATTAGCTGATGTGTTAAGAGTTCTAAAAAGTAATTAAAATAACAGCAGGAGAATGATATCTTGGATGATGTTTATTAATCTGAACAGAACGTAAAAATAGAAAAAGTACGGCTCTGTTGTATTCTTGGGTTTTACTTATTTTGCGTGAGGTGATTGGAGTGTGTTTGAATTTTCACAAATGAGTTTGGATTATTCCATCTCTACAGTTTTAGCTTTATTATTTCTTCTCACACAGGAACAATTTTAGCAAACGCTTGAAGTTTAACTGCAATAGTGTCAGTACAAAGTTTTGCAAAACACATTAGGAGGGAAAGACAACATGCTCTTTACCGGAAGAACTGTGTATCTCGTAAAATGTTGGCAAGATACAGAGTAACTTTTTTGAGATCTTGTAAAGGTTTTGGGAGATCCAGAGTTAATTTTGTGAGGTTTAACCACAGTTACATTGTGATATTTCATGCAGGTTTTGCAAGATCCTGTCAATGTTTTTTGAGATCCAGAGATACTTTTTTTAGGATCTTGCAAAAATTTTGTGAGGTCCAGAATTACATTTGCAAGATCTTGCAAAACCTAGTAAATCCTAGTAGAGTTCTTCAAGATACAGGGTTACTTCTGAGAGATCCTGCAAAAGATCCAGAGTTAAGACCCATACATATATCACAAGAACAAGAAAAAAAGTTTGCTCATATAAATATATATGGATTTTGTCTGTGTTCTGAACCGAGTGTCTGGACAAAAATTCCACTATGGGTCCAACATAATGACAATAAAGATTCTTGATTCGTGATTCATAAGTGTTGCTTTACTAGCATTTTTCTGCTCCTAGCAGTATATAACTCACACATTGATATACACATTTTCCTGATATTTGTTAGATTCTTATTTTAATAGTTTCTCATAAAATTTGTAATAAGTTCTGTTGAAGTATATTACATAAGCTAACCCTTACAAATGACAATGTTGCACTTTCCCGATATTTCCTGATTGCACTCTCAACCAGGATATGATTGCACTCTCAAATAGTAATAATAATCTATAAAACAAACAAGGAATTCTGAGGACTACAGGTGTAATTGCTCCATCTTTCAGTTGGAGATTCTCCATCTTGTCTGCAGGTAGGAACTCCAAGACAAGAAGAAAACATTTGTGGGATATCAGAAAAGTACATTGAAATCTCACAAATGTTTAGTTTTTTTTTTCAGGTTCATTGTTGTTTTAGACATGCACAATGTAGCAAAATGTACCAAAAACCATTTTTGCACATGGAAGAGAGTTGCCTCTAAAAGAGTTGTGTTGCAAATTAATATATGGAAGTGTGGGCTGGACCTCTCTGTTTTAGGAGTTGCAGTTTTTGCTTTTTCATCCCAGTTTTTTACTTGCTCTTTAAGGTTCCAACTCAAACTACTAATCAAAGACAATCAAAACAAGTCCTCATTGAACCATAACTTGAAAAATGCAGTCTTCTTTTTAATTGTTCCCGTTTGTAGGTTTTCCACAGTAGAGATCTGAACAAATTTAAGCTCAGCTATTCTACAGTGCAAAGATTCTCAGCACTGTTTGATTAAAGCAATGCACAGGAGGTCCAGTGCCATGCTGTTTTCTTTACCTGGGCCCATAACTCTAAAAAACACACAAACACTTGGGTTGTAAATGACCTGTTCATCACACAGTGACAAGAGAGGTGATTCTGGACTCTTGGTGGGCCAGGTGTGCAGATGAAGACAGTTGTGGCATGCCAAGACCTGTTGGCATGGCAACGCAGGACCGTGGAAAGTTCTGGAATCTGTCGCTGCTGGCAGGGCCCAGCTCCTGAGCGGGACTGGTGTTGGCTTTGCCTCCAGCTGTTTCTTTACAGACACGCTGAACGCCAGCAGGAGCCAGGGGCCAAAATCAGCCCATTGAGTCTGGCCACACACAGGCCACTTAAACGCACACGTACATATACAGACGGCCACAGTTATACAAGCTAACACAAACAAAAACATGCACATTTCTTGCAACAGTAGCAACAAAATTTACCAGACAAGTCATATTTTCTCACATTTGGGAAATCCTCAAAATTATCAGTTAATCCTAATGCAAATATTTTAAGATACTGTACAGTATCTTGCATAAAATATCCACACCCCTTGAACTTTGTCACATTACATTTATAAAGTTCAATGTATCTCTCTCTAAACTTACAGGCTGGGCAAGGAGGGCATTAATCAGAGGAGCTTCCAAGAGGCCCATGGTAACGCTGGAGGAGCTGCAGAGATCCATAGCTCAGACAGGGAATCTGCATATAGGACAAGTATGAGTTGTTCACGCCACAATTCTGGACTAAATGGAAGAACGGCAAGAAGAAGCCTTATTTAAGGCTTGCTACAAGACATGTATGGGACACAGCAAACATGTGGAAGAAGGTGCTCTGGTCAAATGAGACCAAAACTAAACGTTTAAGCCAAAAAGTATGTTGCAAAGTGTGGAGGAAAACTAACACTGTACATCATCCTAAAAACACAATCCCTGCACGTGTTCAGGATGTTTAAACCTGGTGTCAGCATCATTCTTAGGGGATTTTTTTTATTCTGCGTGGAACTGAAAAACTTTCCAGAGCTGAGAAGATTGATGGGGTTAAATACAGGAAAATTCAGAAAGAAAACATGTAAGAGGCCACAAACAACTGGGGTTCACCTTCCAGCAGGACGACCCTAAACATACAGCCAGATCTACAATGGAAGGGTTTTGATCAAAGGATAGTTTTTTTGTTAAAATGGCCCAGTCAAAGAGGAAAGAAGAGGTAATAATTGTTGTCTACAGGCATTCTCCATACAATTATGTGTACTGCTTTATGTTGATCTTTCAAATAAAATACCAATAAATTGCAGTATATGCAAAAAACATGTTTTTGTGCATCATCTGTGTCATGATTGTAACTTTTAAAGGTTTTCTACAGACATTTTTGACCTGATCTGAATTGTTCCTGGCTGTAAGCACTTTGTGTTATAAGACTGAACTGACATTTGTTTTGTTTAATTGTGTGTAATGCTTTATTTCTTCCAAATAACAGCATTATAAATAAATTTGCGTTTTTATGAAGAGATTTATCAGTTCTATAGTTTAGGCTGATTATTGACTTTATATGACACCTTTTTACGTCATTTTAGTCAGTTTTGCTGTGGTAACATTTTTCCAAGAGAAATACTCAGTAACTGTAAGTTTTCCTTGTGTCAAAATATACAAAACATGCCTCAATTTTTTATTAATAATGATGTGACAATGCATTACAGAGTGGTCTAATGTCTTTGAGTGAAAAACCTTTGATGGTGGTGTCAGTGAATAATTGCTCTGTTGAAACGGCCCACCGCAGCAAAATAAACTTGCCATTTTTTGTTTTTCTTGTGTGGTCGACAGTAATTCATTTAGTAAAGAGTATTGGGAGGGAATTCTTTTGAGGCCCTTGTTTGCTAATTCATTACCTTCTCAAGACCAAGAAAAGTGGCTGCGGAAATAAAAATTTATTGAAATCTATTTCGGTGGTAAAGTTGGCTATGTTTCTTGGAGAGTCAATTCTTCTTTGAAACTTTCACAGAGAGTTTTGGTCAACGGAGGAGGTGAGCTGCCTCTGCGGTCGGACCCAGAGGAGGAATGTGTAGGTTTTGCGGCCGTTGGAAGCCTGGACTTAGAGGAACTTGTAGATTGGCGTGCTAAAAACAAAATATAAGCTGATCAGCAGTCTTTCGTGTTTAAAATGAAAACTGCTTTTTTTTTCTCGGTTCCTGCAGTTGAGTCGCCAGGAAATTGTCACATCAGCACCAGTGTTTGAGTGTTCCTAGAGAAAAGGAATAGTCAAGAAGGTTGCTTGTTGGCAGTTTGTCTATCTACAAACCTGGACAAATCTTGCAACAATTCATAAACACTGTTAGTAAATTTGAAAAAAGACGTGGTATTATAATTCACTTTCCAGATATCTTTATTTTGGACTGATGATTGATGACTTTTATGGCTTTTGTAGACCCACAAATCTGGAGAACATCAATCCCTGGCTGAAGAACAAAACAAAAGCCACCTCAAAAGTCTATCATACACAGTAGGTTTATTGTAATACGTGTCTGAAATTGAGTTATACCACCCTGATGCTCTTTGAACTGATTAAAGTGTTGACTTTCTTAGTTGAGCCGTTCTGTTTCCATCAGTCGACAGCTCTTCAGCAGAAACCAACAGTGAAAATGGCAGCCGATGCAAGAAGGCACTTAAGGAAATGTCAGAAAATACTAAAACAAAATGGACCAGACAGTTTAAAGGGATTGAAGTTTGTCGTCTGGCGACCGTAAGTGGATAATAGTAAATGTAGATGGTGAAGCCAGATTTTAGTGGTCTGATCCCAGTGACTCTGTGGAAGGTTTATTCATAACATACTTGACCGGATGCTTAAGCCCTTGGAATGGACAGGGAATATTCCTGCAGCATTGGCAATATTGTTGCCAAAAAGAACAGCCAAATCATTTTACAAAAGGAAGAAAATGTTTTTAAATGAATTTGAATGTACTTACAGTGGAAAACTTTACACACTCATACATTTTCACATTACAACTACAAACCTCAATCTGTGTTTTTGGCAATTTATGTGATAGACCAACAAAGATTTGTACATTGTACATTGTAAAGCAGACAGGAAATGATACATGTGGCATGTATTTGTTTTTAGCCCCACTTTGTAAAACCATCTTTCCCAGCTTACCCACAACATGATCCTGCCACTACCAAGTTTCACTATAGGGGAGATGATTTCCACCACATGTTGTGTTTTGCATGTAGACCTAAGGTTTTCTTCCACATTTTTGCTATGTCCCCTACATGGCTTGTGTCAAACTTTGGAAGAGACTTCTCATGGATTTCTTTAGACTCTTCTCCTGTCTGGGGTTGCTCAATGGCCATCATAATGCTGCTGACTATTCTTCCCTAACAAATCTCTGAGGCCTTCATACAACAGCTGACTCTCTACTGAGATTAAATTACAGGCAAGTGTACTCTGAATTTGGTTGGAATTAATTTTATTCAGGTGTATCATAGTATATGGGGTTTAATACAATAACGACATCACACTTTTCAAATGTTCATTTGTAACAGAAATTCAAAAAGCATGTATCCTTTTTCTTTCCACCTGACAATTAAGCACTGCTTTGTGTTGGTCTATCATATAAAATCCCAATAAAATACATAAATGTTTTTGGTTGTACCATGACGTTAGCAGTTCAAGGAGCTTAAACATACTTTTGCAAGGCACTATGTGAAGTTTTTGGTCTACTTTTTGTCTTAGTACTGCATCACTCTCTGTTACTGGCCAATAATTTCAAAGTCTCCTTAGATTAATTATGACGCGGTTGACTGAAAGTCTTCCTCCGCTGCGTCCTCTCTCGCTGGGCGCAGTGTTGGTGGATACGGTTGGCTGCAGTCATAACAAGCATTTTTCAAAGTAAGCATGATTTGATGACAAGCTCGGACATATTGAGTGCCTTGCACTGTTTTCAGGCCAAGTCTGACGGGTCTCCAGCGAGGACCAATGGGAGACAGAAGAGACAGGAAAAAGAAACAGATATGTTCTCAGACAAGGCATTAATTAAATACAACTAGTTTTAGCAACAACCAAATAGGTGCAGTTTCCTTTAGTTTTTACAACGGTTTTTACTGGATTTGCCTCAAATTATTATGTTGTCGCTTCAGTTTCAGTCTAGCATATGGTATTGTTTATTTGTGGTTACTACACTTATTGCTCTGCCAAAGTGTGTCCATCAACTTGCAAAGTTTCACTAATAAACTTCTGTTATTTCTATTTATTTTATTTTCCTCTACTCCTGCTGAGGTTCTAAGTAGATCTGTTTCCAAACACATGGTGACTGCCAGCCCGCTCATTTTGACAACTAAGGCTTCCATCTCGTCTGCAGGGGTGAAAGTTATAGAAAGGTGACAACAGTTTTTCTCCCTAGTTTGCCTCTCTGCACCGCATAGAGTCTGACAAGCTGCTGAAAAATGGGACCAGGTTGCATTTCAGCCTCAAAAGAATGTGCAGGGGCTGTGAGTAACCCTGTGGTCTGCCTTGGCATGTTTGGTCTGGCTCCTCAGAATTTCATGTAGTGTGCCATTGAATACGGAGGGCATGAACACCAAAGAAAAGTGCTGAGGGCGTTCCTACTTTCGACCAATATTGATGCCAAAGCCTAATAGTAGCACCTTAATCAGTCCCCCTCCTAATATTAGCACCATGGTTATTTTTTTCTCCCGGGTGGTAGTTAGTCTGTTGGATTACTGCATCCTCTCTTGACTTAAGCTCAGTGCTATGGATGTGTAAAGCACTTGATTAGGCCAACAGTGTCTTCCAAAAGTATTCCTAGACTTTGTAGAGCCAACTCTTGTTGCAATTGCAACTGTAAGTCTTTTGGGGTTTGTCTTAAAAGTTTTACACAAACTTTTATACCATTCTTTTTGCAAGATAGCTTAAGATCAGTCAGATTGATTGGATAGTATCTGCAAAGCTCTACTCCTACTCGAGGTCGCAGATTAAGTGTCGGATTTAAGTTTGGACTTTGACTAAGCCATTCTAATACATGGATACACTTTGATCTTAGCCATTACTTTGCAGCTTTGGCTGCATGTTTAAGGTTGTTAACCTCCTTCCCAGCCTCAAGTGTTTTGGAACCTATAACAGGATTTCTTCCATTATGACCCTCTATTCAGCTCCATCCATATTCATATAGATTCATATCAATTTTAATCACCTTCCCAATCCCTGCTGAAGAAAAGAATCTCCACAGCATGATGCTGCTCCCACCATGTTTTCCTAAAGTTATAACGTGTTCAGAGTGATGTGCAGTGTTAGGTTTCTGTATCACTTAGCATTTTGAGTCAAGGCCAATAAGTTTAGTTGAAGTCTCATCTAACCTTTATCCACATTTGCTATTTTGCCTACACTGCTTTTGGAAAACTACAAATTGGGCTCATGACTTTCTTCTTGGGGCCGCACGGTGGTGCAGTTGGGAGCACTGTTGCCTTGCAGCAAGGAGGTCCTTGGTTCAACTTTCGGTCTTTCTGCATGGAGTTTGCACGTTCGACCAGGGAAGCGTGGATCCTCTCTGGGTACTCCGGCTTCCTCCCAAAACGTGACTGTTAGGTTATTTGGTTTCTTGAAATTGGCCTTAGGTACGAATGGGTGTGTGCATGCTTGTTTGTCCTGTGTGTCTCTGTGTTGTGATGGACTGGCGGCCTGTCCAGGGTGTACCTCTCCTCTTGCCCGCAGACCGTTGGAGATAGGCACCAGTTCCCCTGCGACCCTGTATAGAAAATAAATGGATGAACTTTGTTCTTCCCACTCTTCCATAAAGAATTGGGCAGTCCATAGGTAAAAGTTGTCCCATCAACAGATTCTTCCACTTAAGCTGTGGTTTTCTGCAGCTCCTCCAAAGTCACCATGGGCTTCTTGGCAGCTTCTCTGGTTAATGCTTTCTCTAGAAAACCTCTTAGACATTCACAGAACACCTGTATTTATACTGAGATTAAATTACATGTGAGCAGACTTTATTTTTACATGACTTATGAATGCAATAAATTTTTGCATTTTATTTAGGGGTATCAGGGCAGGTGTTGAATCCAAATGCAAGCCACACTTTTCAGATTCCTTGTTGTTTGTGTAAAACAAATTGTGACCCACATATCATTTTCCTTTCACTTGCACAACTAATGTCTACCTTTGTTGGTCTATTGCTGGAAATCTCCGTAAAATTCATGGAGGTTTCTGGTTGTAATTTTAAAATGTGAAATAGTTCGAGGGATATGAATACTTTTGAAAATGCTATTACCAGAGCATAGCACAGAAGAAAATACCATCAAGTATTTCCAAAAGATCCTTATGTCACCATTTGTTCTTCTTGACAGAAATGGTTGAACAGTTGGGTTATTTTGTTCCTCTGCATGTCAGATATTAACTTCCTGAACTATTGAAGCCGTATGGTTTTCTCATTTAATGCTTTTCAGGAACCTTTCACATAGCTGGTTCCTCTATTATCAAAACTACAATTTCCTCATGACTGAGGGCTAACAGGGGTACTTAAAAAAGCTGCTGCTGCATTGAGAAATATACTGGGTGTTCTTAAAGGAATGGACATTAACTAAAAGATAGCTTGGTCAATAACTAATGACTAATATTCCAAATTGCCCCCACTGACTGCATTTTATCCGCTGTGAGCTTGCTTTCTCTTATTACACCTGTGCCAAATTTGCAGGAAAACTCATATCCTTACTCTGAAGCTAAGAAGCATGTAAATTAGACCAGAAGCCAATCTCTGCTCAATTAAGCCACCCAGCATTTGTCCTCACTGTAAATTAGGATTAAAGCTGATATCCCCAGCATGGCCAGTATTTTTTCTGCCTCACCACTAAATGTCGGCGATTTATCATTCAAACATCCTCAAGTTTTGTGTAGGTACTTTTGGACCTCAGAATCAGTGGGTTTGATCCTCAGCCAGGCACAATATCAATTCCCGGCCAAACGTCCAAGCTGTGAACGCTTGTCTGAGAGTTACTGTAAATCCTTTTGCTCGCACCGCTAAGAAGCTCAGAAAGCCGCAGCCCCTACTATTTGCCACCCCTGTGGTCCTCACAGGTAGCCACTGATACTCTCTAAATTATGATCTTCGTGCATGAGAGAGCAATGCAAGAACAGCGCTGAATGGATAAAGGCTTACCTGTTGCCCATTATTTTCCTCAGTGGATAAGGACTGGGGTCCTCAGTTGTCCTCCGATTTGATTAATTTGAGTCTTTATTGGAAATGATAGTGAAGATTAATGGCCTATTACCCTGCCTCTGTGATAGAAATGCTCAGATTTCATACATTTCCATTTCAGTCTTGATACTTCTGTCACTACTCTATAGCAAAAGATGAATGTGCGAACAAGAAGCTTTTTTGTGCTTTTAAACAGTTCCTCAATGGATATCAGATTATTGTCCCCATGCTCTCTTTTCTTTAAGATACACATAACAAAAAACAAAACTCTTCTATTCAAACTTAAAAAACATGTTTTGGCATGATTCCAAGTATCGCTGACAGAATTGGATAATGGTCGACAAAGGTTATGTTTCTTGTCAGATTTTAATAACTCTATTAATCAAAATGAACAAAAATGAGTGTATATAACAGACAGTTTTTAGATGTTTCTTTAGAGGAGTCCAACACTGGCCCCACCACCAAGTTCTCAGCAGAGTTCTGGAATCAAACATCAAGGTCTGTCTCTGGTCCTCGACCCCTGCCCAGGCCTCTGTGATGGGCAGGGCCAAGACTGAGAGGGCCAGGAGAGACAACACACCATAGCTGTGTATTTCTGCACAGAGAGGCCTTTCGCTCGTTGCCATGTTGTAGCTGACCGCAGGACTGCAATGTTTACTTAAGAGCCAGTGCATAAGAGAAAGGCGGACCACCGGCACTCGCCACCCTCCAGGCCCTGGGCTGGACCTGGGGCTCATCTTTGTTGAAAATGGCTCTGGAACATGTCGCCGCCCACCAGGTGGCCTATATTTAGCAACAAACCGAAAAACCTCTTCATTCTTAAAAAGCTGCTTAGATTTCCACGGAGAAGGGGGTTCAGGGGAGGACGGGTGCTGATGCTGTGTTGCTGTGGTTTGAGAAGTGCTAGTCTTTATTCCTAACTCATCTGGACAGGATATTTATAAATTATAAAACTGCTTTTCATCATAGATCTTTTATCATCCTGGACCCACAATGGTGTCAGCTTAGACAAGCAGAAAGATTGCATGAGAAAAGTGATAACAACACTGTTGGATCGGTTCACAACCATAAAATTCTGATGCCACTTCTCCACCTCTAGCTCAAACCTTGGAAAACAGAAAATAGTACGAACTGTTTGAAAACTAAAAACACAAACAAACAGGTGCAAGCTCCATTAAGCGGTCAATTTGATTTGTGCACTGATTCAGACACTTTTACACTCTCAGACTATTTCAAGCATAACCCCATTTGAGCTCCAAAACATTCAACTGCACTCCATCACCCCCCAGGGCTCTGATGTCAGAGACACTCTCCTTACTTCCTGACATGAGGAAGACATGTTCGGGGGGGTAGAGATGTGCTCATCATTTTATGCTCTGTTGAGCAACATAGTCAAGGTTCCAGTGGAGATTGGAACCTTGACCCCAACCTTAAACCTATTCTATATTTGCTAACAAAGATTTACATGAGTTGTCTGAGTAAACTAGCCCAAAATATATTCCATGACTGAATTTTGCTGGGGTTGCACAATGGAGCAGATGTTAGCACGGCAACAAGGAGTTCCTGGGTTCAACTCCTGGCCTGGGGTCTTTTTGCATGGAGTTTTCTGGTGATAGATACCAACATCAGCTTATCACAGGAGACAACCATTTATTACTGCTGTCAGACCTAAGGGCAATTTAGAATCACCAAATAAACTAACATTCAGGTTTTTGAAGTTTGAAAGGAAATAGGAGTACCCATGGAAAACCCACATATGCACAGGACAAAAGCCCTGACATTAGGAACAACCACTGCACTGCAAATGTGTTTTTTTAAAGTTGATGACTGTTAAAGAGTCACTTTATTCCTGCAATATGAGATTAACCCATTCTATTTGTGTTTTCACTCCATATTCTCTCACTAACCTGCATAAAATATGTGCTCATAGTCCTTATAAACATGTTTAATTGTTTCTCTGTTGATAAAGCTAAAAGCTCTGTTAACGCTAAGAAGGTAGCCACCATTAGTTCGGTTGTGTTTACAACAGAGCTCCTTCTGTACGTGCTGTGATCAGCCGTAGAACGGCGCCAGCATTCATACACACTATAATATTTATTATTAATGGAATTCAAAACTACATGTGGGACATAAAGGTGTCACAAAGCAACCGCTGTGTTCCATTCTCATTTGTTTCTTTTTAATATTTTTTTGTAGTTTCCTTGTTCTTTTCATCTTTTCCTAGTAGTTCAATTGGATGTTACTAGTCTAGTTAAAGAGTTTGTTGAATAAAGTATTTTAACTGGAAGTGAATAATTTTGTTAATAATTGTTCTGTTCTTTTTTGGAGAGGTTGTGTAAATGTGTGAAGGGCTTGCTGTTTGAAAAGCCAGTGCGTGAATTCACTCCTTCATCTGTTGTTCTATAATGCCACACCTAACCAGGCAGGAATTCATTGAACGGTACCTGACTGAGACTGAGAGCTGCTTGGCTATTTATTTCTGTTAATCAAGTGGTCCCCCGACTTGATCAAAATTACTAACTGTGTTTAAATTGCCTTTGGCACTTATCAATAGTCATTCATAGCCAAAACGAACCTATTATACGTACTCATTTTCCCCTTTATTTTTAACACCTCTCAACATCTCGCTGAAATGGGAAGGAGAGCATATCCATGACAGAACATGCATATTACTTTTTTGGCTCTCATATGCCTGAACGTGAAACAATCCACCTTTTCATGACCATAGTCTGATTCAGTGGGTGGTGAGAGCCCCACTGTGATTGGGGATGAGGGGGCTTAGTGATTTTTTTTTCTTTTTCTTTCCAAGGTGAGCACCGCATAGGAGATGAATGTTTGCTGCCATTAGTTTAAGTGCAGGAGTGTCAGTTAACCCGACACTGGCACCGGCAATACTTAATACCAGATGGAGGGAGCTGTCCTTGAAGTCTTAACAAGCAAGCTCTGAGAAACAAGCCTTTATTCAGTGTGAGAGAACATAGAAAAAAAATGATAACCTAGCAAGGTTACCACAAAGTGTACATTAAATCCCACATAGGAAAGGGAGGAATAAAGGGAATTGAAGGGGCAGGGGTCCAAAGTGGATAAAAACACAGTTTAGATGTTGCTGACTGTAATTTTTTTATTGCGTTCAAAATAGGGAGGAATACAAAACAAAGCAGTGGTTGTCACGCTAAAGCGTCCAACTGCTTAAGAGGTGTCAAATTATTGTACCTCAGCTGGATACATCTGTGTTGGATGCCAGGGGTGCCAAAAGAGCCAAACACAGCAGACTTTGGCACATTTGTCCTTCACCGCTGGCACGGCTGAGCCACGCTGCGAGGCTTCAGAGCATCGATAGAACCCTGATGTTTTACTTCCCAAAACTATGAGGGGTTACAAGATTCCAGCCTTCACAACTGCCTCTATTATTATATTGGAAGAATGGTAAACATGACAGCAAGTGCTTTTTCCCCACATGATGAGCTCTGCTGAAGGGGGCCAGTCTGGGAGCAGTTCATATCTGCAGCGAGAGGCACACAGAGGCCTAAAAGTTTCCATTTTCAAGATTAAACAGATACGATTATATCAGCTGAAGTACCACGTTTGTCTTGGCTATTATAGATATAGAGTTGAGGGTTATTACTTAGAATAACTTGACACCAAAAAAAAACCCCACATCGACCAGTGAGGAAATCAGAAGCACATTCAACTCAGTCTATAGAGGCACCTCACACAAAGATCCCTAAAGAGGTAACTTGTTGGCAGCTTCGATAAAATCCACTTCATTTTCTTTTCAGGAACCTTATTGAAAATTGAGCTCGAAGCCTGCCAACCTTCGCTAAAAAATGTTGAAACAACTGAATTGCTGGCATGTTTGCTCATCTGGCACTTGCACCGACAAGCAATGTTAAGCCTCTGTTAATTATCCACTTCTCATTCATAAGGTTAGCTTAGTGATGAGGTAAAATGACTCAATTAGAAGAGAGGCCATGCACTTTCAGCCCTGACACCAGCCAAGGACATAAAACAGTTAAGGGTACAGCAGTGTCACATCAACTCTTCTGAGAGCTCTTTGGCTCTTCCACAACTCGTCCAGCACCAGTGTTCATCCATGCGGACAAAAAAACTAAGCAGTGGCAGGTCTGTTAAGCGCGTCCGCCAAGTTAAGCACAGAAATATTTCTTTCCTGTTAACCCAAGAGTCTGGTAGTCATTTGTGTGAGGTCGCCCTCTCATTTCAGTCCATCTGCTGCACTGTTCAACCTCGTCAGACATGTTTCAGAAAGGCCCACCTGCTGATGGACCTTAAGTGAAGGTTTGCGTAGATTTGAAATACATTTTACACTTAATTTACAGAACCAATGAGTTTCAGAATATGTCCAAACATCCAGGTATAATTTTAAACATTGAAAAAGACTTTTTGGGCTTCAGAACCTTTGAGACATTACAGCAAGAAGGTCTCAAGGGTTCGAATCATGGCTGTGCAGACTTTTGGGCATGAAGTATCCATGCCCTCTCTATACAAATCCTGATGACACACAACTCTATACTCCTGTGTCATCACAAGACCACAGGCTTTTGCAGTCATTAAGCAAATGTTTCCATGGTATCGATAAGGGGATTTTCAGAATTTACTCCAGTTTATGGGCAGAAATGAATTAATCCCACAAAATATAGTATTGGAGATCAGCCTTCTGCCAGATTCATGGAAACTATAAACCACAAAGTACGCAAGAAACCTTGGTGATGGCAGACCCAAAGCTAAATTTTAACATGAATGTAAAGTTTACTGCTACATTATCCTTCTACCGTCCTAAAGACATAATGACTTAAGAGTTGTTCTGTCTGCGTAGGATACAGAAGAACTGCTGCATACTTTTATTAATAGCAGGTTACGTTATTGTGATGGTGCCTTTAACTGTCTTTGTGAAAACTTTTTGCTTCATACCAGAAAGTTTCATAAAATATCTTCTAAAATATTTATCCGCTTTACACCTTAAACCTTCTACAATATTCCTGATTGTGTCGTCATCGTTGTGACTTCAAAGCAAACACCCTTTAGAGTATACCATTTTCTTTGTAATCTAGCATATTCACACAATCTGAGTTGTAGCTCGTGCTCTGCTGCAGCCATTTGCCATTGCCATTCTTAGTAATATACTCTATGGTAATAATACCATATTTCTTGATTATCACATTGGTCTCAGACTGAAAAGATTCTTAGTTTAGGGATTATAAATATTAAAGTATATTTTTACCTGCTACAATTATGTTAATGTTTTTTCCACTATTTCTACAATACATGGCGACTGTGGCTCGGTGGGAAGAGTAGTCGTCTCGCAACCTGAAAGTTGTGGGTTTGACTCCAGTTTCCTCCTGCCACATGCTAATTTGCCCCTTGGCCAGGCACTTAACCTCAAGTTGCCTACTGATCTGCATGAATGTGTTCGCGTTTGTGAGTGCGATAGGGTGAATGTGGCTCTAGTGCACAGTGCTTTGAATGGTCATTATGACTGGAAAGGCGCTTTATAAGTGTATTTACCATTTACAAATGCACTCTTAAACCTTTTTAATCATATCTACCTGGGAATACATACAACTCTGAGTTTTTTATGTTCACTAATAAATTAGGTATCAAAATATAGGAACACTGTAAGCAATTACTTCTACATTACTACAGTGCAATGGCTGGCAGGTGAAAACACTCATACAGAATCACACATACAGTCAAGACACATTAAATAAAAAATGAACATGGAAATCACTTTAGACAAGTGAAGATTCCATGAATGCAAGAGGGCTCATGAATAATTAACTACTAACCAAAAAGAAAAAAACATTGCAGCAGGCTTATCAGTGCACTGCCAATGTGAGTCTACACAAGTGCAGAGTTTTCCTCTGGACCTCCCCTTAATTCGTTACAAAACTGATTACACGTAAACACAGTTGTCCCAAGTGCTGATGCTGAGGATGGACCCAAATGTGAGCAGACAGGTAGGCTATCAGGATACATTGAACCTTTTAAAAATTATCTGAAAGTCATTTGTCCTAAAAGAAACCATGACAAGAAGCAAGGGCCATTCAGCAGACAGCGTGAAAACAGGAGGGTTTGACAGTGAGCTGCAAAAACTGCTTAGCAGAATAACTGGCAAGGTGATTACTGAATGAGAACAGATGTTGCAGTTTAACGACAGATTTCAGGAGCTGGAAATTTAAAGAGAGTAAGAATTACAGGACAAACCAAAACACACACACACACACAAAACTGAACAGAAATTCCTCGTAACACATAATAACTAGAACAGCATAAACAACACCGACATCATGTCCTTTGTAAGGAATCTGGTAACTAATAATGTTAGAAGATTTATTTTTATTTTGTTAAAAAAAAGTAAAAAATAAAATAAATAGCTAAGTGGTATTTCTTTTTCACTACAAGTATGGCCTTGCTGCTAGTTACTTGATGTATTTTACAGTGCTTTACACAGGTATCCAAACTCCTTGAACTGATTTTACAT